>NW_022631114.1:1309218-1902445 GCF_010015895.1 Lontra canadensis
CCCCCCCCCCCCTCACGATTTGGGATCTCTTCTGATTTGGCTAAAGCATATTTTCCTGGGGTTGTTGCCACCCTTTTAGTATTTTACTTACTCCTTCATATACTCTTATCTGGACAAAATGACAAGGCGGAAAAATTCACCACAAAAAAAAGAACAAGAGGCAGTACCAAAGGCTAAGGACCTAATCAATACAGACATTGGTAATATGTCAGATTTAGAGTTCAGAATGACGATTCTCAAGGTTCTAGCTGGGCTCGAAAAAGGCATGGAAGATATTAGAGAAACCCTCTCGGGAGATATAAAAGCCCTTTCTGGAGAAATAAAAGAACTAAAATCTAATCAAGTTGAAATAAAAAAAGCTATTAATGAGGTGCAATCAAAAATGGAGGCTCTCACTGCTAGGATAAATGAGGCAGAAGAAAGAATTAGCGATATAGAAGACCAAATGACAGAGAATAAGGAAGCTGAACAAAAGAGGGACAGACAACTACTGGACCACGAGGGCAGAATTCGAGAGATAAGTGACACCATAAGACGAAACAACATTAGAATAATTGGGATTCCAGAAGAAGAAGAAAGAGAGAGGGGAGCAGAAGGTATATTGGAGAGAATTATTGGAGAGAATTTCCCCAATATGGCAAAGGGAACAAGCATCAAAATCCAGGAGGTTCAGAGAACCCCACTCAAAATCAATAAGAATAGGTCCACACCCCGTCACCTAATAGTCAAATTTACAAGTCTTAGTGACAAAGAGAAAATCCTGAAAGCAGCCCGGGAGAAGAAGTCTGTAACATACAATGGTAAAAATATTAGATTGGCAGCAGACTTATCCACAGAGACCTGGCAGGCCAGAAAGAGCTGGCATGATATATTCAGAGTACTAAATGAGAAAAACATGCAGCCAAGAATACTATATCCAGCTAGGCTATCATTGAAAATAGAAGGAGAGATTAAAAGCTTCCAGGACAAGCAAAAACTGAAACAATTTGCAAACACCAAGCCAGCTCTACAGGAAATATTGAAAGGGGTCCTCTAAGCAAAGAGAGAACCTAAAAGTAGTAGATCAGAAAGGAACAGAAACAATATACAATAGCAGTCACCTTACAGGCAATACAATGGCACTAAATTCATATCTCTCAATAGTTACCCTGAATGTTAATGGGCTAAATGCCCCAATCAAAAGACACAGGGTATCAGAATGGATAAAAAAACAAAACCCATCTATATGTTGCCTACAAGAAACCCATTTTAAACCCGAAGACACTTTCAGATTTAAAGTGAGGGGGTGGAAAAGAATTTACCATGCTAATGGACATCAGAAGAAAGCAGGAGTGGCAATCCTTATATCAGATCACTTAGATTTTAAACCAAAGACTATAATAAGAGATGAAGATGGACACTATATCATACTCAAAGGATCTGTCCGACAAGAAGATCTAACAATTGTAAATATCTATGCCCCTAACGTGGGAGCAGCCAACTATATAAACCAATTAATAACAAAATCAAAGAAACACATCGACAATCATACAATAATAGTAGGGGACTTTAACACTCCCCTCACTGAAATGGACAGATCATCCAAGCAAAAGATCAACAAGGAAATAAAGGCCTTAAATGACACACTGGACCAGATGGACATCACAGATATATTCAGAACATTTCATCCCAAAGCAACAGAATACACATTCTTCTCTAGTGCACATGGAACATTCTCCAGAATAGATCACATCCTTGGTTCTAAATCAGGTCTTAACTGTTATCAAAAAATTGGGATCATTCCCTGCATATTTTCAGACCACAATGCTCTGAAGCTAGAACTCAATCGCAAGAGGAAATTTGGAAAGAACCCAAATATATGGCGACTAAACAGCATCCTTCTAAAGAATGAATGGGTCAACCAGGAAATTAAAGAAGAATTGAAAAAATTCATGGAAACAAATGATAATGAAAATACAACAGTTCAAACTCTGTGGGACACAACAAAGGCAGTCCTGAGAGGAAAATATATAGCGGTACAAGCCTTTCTCAAGAAACAAGAAAGGTCTCAGGTACACAACCTAACCCTACACCTAAAGGAGCTGGAGAAAGAACAAGAAAGAAACCCTAAACCCAGCAGGAGAAGAGAAATCATAAAGATCAGAGCAGAAATCAATGAAATAGAAACCAAAAAAACAATAGAACAAATCAACGAAACTAGGAGCTGGTTCTTTGAAAGAATTAATAAGATTGATAAGCCCCTGGCCAGACTTATCAAAAAGAAAAGAGAAAGGACCCAAATCAATAAAATCATGAATGAAAGAGGAGAGATCACAACTAACACCCAAGAAATACAGACAATTATAAGAACATATTATGAGCAACTCTATGCCAACAAATTTGACAATCTGGAAGAAATGGATGCATTCCTAGAGACATATAAACTACCACAACTGAACCAGGAAGAAATAGAAAGCCTGAACAGACCCATAACCAGTAAGGAGATTGAAACAGTCATCAAAAATCTCCAAACAAACAAAAGCCCAGGGCCAGACGGCTTCCCGGGGGAATTCTACCAAACATTTAAAGAAGAACTAATTCCTATTCTCCTGAGACTGTTCCAAAAAATAGAAATGGAAGGAAAACTTCCCAACTCATTTTATGAGGCCAGCATCACCTTGATCCCAAAACCAGACAAGGATCCCATCAAAAAAGAGAACTACAGACCAATATCCTTGATGAACACAGATGCAAAAATTCTCACCAAAATACTAGCCAATAGGATTCAACAGTACATTAAAAGGATTATTCACCACGACCAAGTGGGATTTATTCCAGGGCTGCAAGGTTGGTTCAACATCCGCAAATCAATCAATGTGATACAACACATTAATAAAAGAAAAAACAGGAACCATATGATACTCTCCATAGATGCTGAAAAAGCATTTGACAAAGTACAGCATCCCTTCCTGATCAAAACTCTTCAAAGTGTAGGGATAGAGGGCACATACCTCAATATTATCAAAGCCATCTATGAAAAACCCATCGCAAATATCGTTCTCAATGGAGAAAAACTGAAAGCTTTTCCGCTAAGGTCAGGAACACGGCAGGGATGTCCGTTATCACCACTGCTATTCAACATAGTACTAGAAGTCCTAGCCTCAGCAATCAGACAACAAAAAGAAATTAAAGGCATCCAAATCGGCAAAGAAGAAGTCAAACTATCACTCTTCGCAGATGATATGATACTATATGTGGAAAACCCAAAAGACTCCACTCCAAAACTGCTAGAACTTGTACAGGAATTCAGTAATGTGTCAGGATATAAAATCAATGCACAGAAATCAGTCGCATTTCTCTACACCAACAACAAGACAGAAGAAAGAGAAATTAAGGAGTCCATCCCATTTACAATTGCACCCAAAACTATAAGATACCTAGGAATAAACCTAACCAAAGAGACTAAGAATCTATACACAGAAAACTATAAAGTACTCATGAAAGAAATTGAGGAAGACACAAAGAAATGGAAAAATGTTCCATGCTCCTGGATTGGAAGAATAAATATTGTGAAAATGTCTATGCTACCTAAAGCAATCTACACATTTAATGCAATTCCTATCAAAGTACCATCCATTTTTTTCAAAGAAATGGAACAAATAATCCTAAAATTTATATGGAACCAGAAAAGACCGCGAATAGCCAAAGGAATATTGAAAAAGAAAGCCAGAGTTGGTGGCATCACAATTCCGGACTTCAAGCTCTATTACAAAGCTGTCATCATCAAGACAGCATGGTACTGGCACAAAAACAGACACATAGATCAATGGAACAGAATAGAGAGCCCAGAAATAGACCCTCAACTCTATGGTCAACTCATCTTCGACAAAGCAGGAAAGAATGTCCAATGGAAAAAAGACAGCCTCTTCAATAAATGGTGTTGGGAAAATTGGACAGCCACATGCAGAAAAATGAAATTGGATCATTTCCTTACACCACACGCGAAAATAGACTCAAAATGGATGAAGGACCTCAATGTGAGAAAGGAATCCATCAACATCCTTGAGGAGAACACAGGCAGCAACCTCTTCGACCTCAGCCGCAGCAACATCTTCCTAGGAACATCGCCAAAGGCAAGGGAAGCAAGGGCAAAAATGAACTATTGGGATTTTATCAAGATCAAAAGCTTTTGCACAGCAAAGGAAACAGTTAACAAAACCAAAAGACAACTGACAGAATGGGAGAAGATATTTGCAAACGACATATCAGATAAAGGGCTAGTGTCCAGAATCTATAAAGAACTTAGCAAACTCAACACCCAAAGAACAAATAATCCCATCAAGAAATGGGCAGAAGACATGAACAGACATTTCTGCAAAGAAGACATCCAGATGGCCAACAGACACATGAAAAAGTGCTCCATATCACTCGGCATCAGGGAAATACAAATCAAAACCACAATGAGATACCACCTCACACCAGTCAGAATGGCTAAAATTAACAAGTCCGGAAATGACAGATGCTGGCGAGGATGCGGAGAAAGGGGAACCCTCCTACACTGTTGGTGGGAATGCAAGCTGGTGCAACCACTCTGGAAAACAGCATGGAGGTTCCTCAAAATGTTGAAAATAGAACTACCCTATGACCCAGCAATTGCACTGCTGGGTATTTACCCTAAAGATACAAACGTAGTGATCCGAAGGGGCACGTGCACCCGAATGTTTATAGCAGCAATGTCTACAATAGCCAAACTATGGAAAGAACCTAGATGTCCATCAACAGACGAATGGATAAAGAAGATGTGGTATATATATACAATGGAATACTATGCAGCCATCAAAAGAAATGAAATCTTGCCATTTGCGACAACATGGATGGAACTAGAGGGTATCATGCTTAGCGAAATAAGTCAATCGGAGAAAGACAACTATCATATGATCTCCCTGATATGAGGGAGAGGAGATGCAACATGGGGTTTAATGTGGTAGGAGAAGAGTAAATGAAACAAGTTGGGATTGGGAGGGAGACAAACCATAAGTGACTCTTAATCTCACAAAACAAACTGAGGGTTGCTGGGCAGAGGGGGGTTGGGGGGGGTTATGGACATTGGGTAGGGTATGTGCTATGGTGAGTGCTGTGAAGTTTGTAAATGTGGAGATTCACAGACCTGTACCCCTGGGGGGAAAAATATATATATATATATGTTTATAAAAAATAAAATTAAAAAAAAAAAAAACAAACAAACAGAGAAATGAACGCTGACTTCATCAGTCTCTCTGGGCTCTCTTATCCCAGCTGCAGCATTCTGAGATGGAGGCAGATCATCTTTGGATCAGCTGTGATTTCTATTTTGACACAAGGTAGTATTGAGACAAGGTGGATAGTTCACACAGCAATGCCCCAAGAATATGAAACAAGAGAGGTCACCACAGTGTGTAGTTGTCATTCCCAGCTCTGTGGGGAGGTCACTGGCATAAAAGTATTGTCAAGACATCTACCTGAGCCTGCATTTTACAGAAGCTTGAAGTGAACAGGATGTCAGCAAGCTCAATCCTTTTGTGTTACTGTCACTGTATAAATAACCCTTTCTAAAAAATGTGGGTTTTTTCATCACCAAAGGCAAGGGAAGTAAAGGCAAAAATGAACTATTGGGACTTCATTGAGATCAGAAGCTTCTGCACAGCAAAGGAAACAGTCAACAAAACCAAAAGACAACTGACAGAATGGGAGAAGATATTTGCAAACGATATATCAGATAAAGGGCTAGTATCCAAAATCTAGAAAGAACTTATCAAACTCGACAGCCAAAGGACAAATAATCCAATCAAGAAATGGGCAAAAGACATGAATAGACATTTCTGCAAAGAAGACATCCAGATGGCCAACTGACACATGAAAAAGTGCTCCACATCAATCAGCATCAGGGAAAACCACTGTGAGATACCACCTCACACCAGTCAGAATGGCTAAAATTAACCAGTCAGGAAACAACAGATGTTGGCGAGGATGTGGAGAAAGGGGAACCCTCCTACACTGTTGGTGGGAGTGCAATCTGGTACAGCCACCCTGGAAAATGGTATGGAGGTTCCTCAAAAAGTTGAAGATAGAGCTACCCTACAACCCAGCAATTGCACTACTGGGTATTTACCCTAGAGATACAAATGTAGTGACCCAAATGGGCACGTGCACCCGAATGTTTATAGCAGCAATGTCCACAGTAGCCAAAATATGGAAAAAACCTAGATGTCCATCAACAGAGGAATACAATGGAATCCTATGCAGCCATCAAAAAATGAAATCTTGCCATTTGCAATGACTTGGATGGAACTAGAGGATACTAGGCTAAACGAAGTAAGTCAGAGAAAGACAATTATCATAGGATCTCTTTGATATAGGAAATTGAGAGGCAGGGTGGGGCTGTCGTGGGGGTTGGGGAGGGAAAAAATGAAACAAGATGGGATGGGGTGGGAATCAAACCATAAAAGACTCTTAATCTCAGGAAACAAACTGAGGGTTGCTGGGGGAGGGATAGGACAGCTGGATGATGGACACTGGGGAGTGTATGTGCTATGGTGAGTGCTATGAATTGTGTGAGACTGATGATTCAGACCTTATGATACAGAGTGTATCCCTGAAGCAAAAAATACATTATATGTATTAAAATATATGTATTACATGTATTAAAACAACAAACAAAAAACCCCCACAGAATGTACAACATCACAAGTGAACTCTAATGAAACTATGGGCTTGAGATAATCATCACTGGTTCATCAACTATAGAACAGGGTGTCAGTAACCAGGGAAACTGGGCGGATGGGGTATATGTGAGAACTCTGTTTAGTTCTTCCATAAATCAGAATCTGCTCAGAAACTAAAGTTTATCAATTAAAAAAAAATCATTAGTTGAAAAAAATGTGGGTTTTTTCCAATTATAAATATGTATTTATTGAAAGGAAACATAAGGGGAAGAAAATAATAGGACTCCATTACTTAGAGGAAGCACTTGTTAATAGATTCAAGTATCTTCTCCTCAGGCTCTTTTCAGTCCACCTTGAGTCATAAAATGTTTTCCTGTCATTAAATGTTTTATGAAAATTGAACTTCATAGCTACACAGTATTATATCATATGGCTATACTGAAAGAGTACCAATTCTGTTATTGAAATTTCACTTACTTTTCAATACATTCTGACATAAATCTTTATGTACATCTCTGATACTTTTTTCGGATGACCCACTGAAAACAGATTCTGGACATTTATAAGATGTTTCACACCCCCTGCTAAACTGTCCCCTGGAGCAATTGTGCTACTGTATTTACACTCAGGTCACTGTTAAGTATTATTTATGCCCCCCCCCCAATTTTTGTCAAACTGCCAGATTTTTGTCAGATATGAACTCTTATTATAATTTGTATTTACTTATTTATTTTTTATATTTATTTTTAAATATTTTATTTATTTATTTGACAGAGAGAGAGCACAAGCAGGGGGAGCAGCAGAGGGAGAAGCAGGCTCTCCGCTGAGCAGGGAGCCTGATGTGGGGCTCCATCCCAAGACCTTGGGATCATGACCTGAGCGGAAGGCAGATGCTCAACCGACTGATCCACCCATGCACCCTACATTTTGTGTTTCTTTAGTCATTAGTGACATGAATCCATCTTCAGATACTGAAAGGCCATTTAAATTTCTCCTTTCATGAATCTGCAAATCATCTGCCCATTTTTCTAATGGTACGCTTATTTTTTTCGGGTTGATTTCAAGAGCTCTCTCTTTATGGATGTTATCATTGGTCCATGTAAAGGTAAAAAACAAAACACAAAACACAACCCTGAATTTTCCCTGTTGCTAAAAAGGAAAAAGACTTCCCCCATCTCTTTTTTCGGAGCATTTCCTTAGAAATGACTTCCTCTATTCCTTTGATGTGTATGTAAATCTTTTTAGAGGCTAAATAAGCCTCTTGCCAGCTTGGGGCCCTGTTTTTGCAATGCAAATATCAAGGAAGAGAGTACCTCAAACTTCTGTCACCTGGGCACAATAACCGGGCCTCTGGGCTCTAGGCTTCCTGCCTGTCTTGTAGTAAAAGAGGAAGTTTCCTTTCCCTTCAGATAAAGACACAGAGGGCTACCCCAATTACCAGGTGAATATTTAACAAATGGTGGTTTCAGGGCCTCCTCCTAGAGAACCCATGACCATAAATCCTGAGAATCTGGGAGTGATGGGTTTCACCTGCTAGGCTATAGACAAGGTGGCATTCCTTTCTGTCATTAGCATATTCTTTGTGATGCGTGTGGCTGTCTGTTTAGATGTGAATTTAATAATAAACCTGTTCCCTTTATTCTGAATGGGTGTGGAGAATATTTATCCTGATGGACTGGAGATTTCATTTTAATTTTCCCCCCAACGGTCATGATATATAGTCCAAGCTGATTTTGCATTGTGTTTATTTCTATGTGTTTTATGTACTCATGGGTGTTGTCCTATTTGGATCTATCAATCTTTTTTTCTTATGCTTTCTTTCTGTGCTTTTACTCTCGAAAAGTTCTTCCTATCCTGAAAACAAATATATGTTCTCTATATTTTTTTTCCTTTGTCCTTTGTGGCTTTAATTCTTTACATTAAACACTCACTAAGTCATTAGGAATTCACTTTGGTGTATGGTGTAAAGTATATATAATATCACATTCCCCCAACCCCCAATTCTACTACCAATTATCAGACACATATTTATCTTCTTCATTATGAAGATAATATCTACAAGGATTATGGTTCACTGACACGGTGGTGTGTAAAGGAAGCGACATCCAATCAGAAGACATAGGTCCTCAGCTCAGCTAAGACAACAGCTACCAAATGTGGGCCATTTCTTTGGCTCCTCTAATGTCTTTATAAGCACATGGACAAACGCAGCTCTGCCATATTTATGTGAGATTGGGCAAATTCTTCATCTTCTGTGCCTCGGTTTTGTCATCTGTAAAATGGGGGTGATCATATACTTCTCTCACAGGATTACGGTAAGGATTAAATTAGTTAAGACACATAAAGAGTTTGGAACAATGCCTGATACCCATAAGGACTCAAAGAAACGCTAGTTAATATGATTATAATCATCTCATTAGTGACAAATATGCTTAATATGAGGGTATCTTTTCTTCTGGAAAAGGCGCTGTCAAACCAGTGAGGACCCAAAGCTTCAGTTTGCTCATTGTTAATTACTCACAGCTCTACGGTGACCATGGACATGAAAGTACACAGTGTATTTGTTTGCTCAGGCACCATGGCAAAGTCCCACAGACTGGGTGCTTCAACAACAGACATTTATTGTGTTGGATCTGAAGGCCAGAAGTCTGAAATCTAGGTGTCAGTAAGGCTGGTTCCTTCTGAGGGCTGTGAGGGTAGGATCTGTTCCAGGTCTCTCAGCATGCAGAACTTCCCAAAGGATGCTCCTGTGTGGCTCTGTGTCCAAATTTAGTATTGAACAAGAACCCACCCTCATGACCTCTCTTTACACAGATGACCTGTCTCCCAATGAGAGAAAGGCCCTGTCTCCAAATAAGGTCACATTCTGGTGTTGGCAGTTAGAATTTCAACAAATGAATTTGGGGGTAACACAACCCAACTCGTAACACACAGTGACGTTGTCTGTGTGTGACAACAGTAGCAGCACCTGGGGGAAGTCGCCCCATAAGACATTCCCCGCAGCAGACAGACATGAAGCACAAGGAAAAAGGCACAAGCAAGCAGATGACTCAGAAGTGTTTCCACCTCAATTTTAAAGAGGGCTCCTCTTGACTTGAGGGGACGGCTTTTACTGGAGAAGCAATCACTTAGATGGTTTTCTTCTTCACCTTGTCTTTCTATATCTATTAACTAGGAATGAAATCCCACACCCGTGGCCTTGAAATAAAATTTAGAAGACATTAGGAACTTTTTGCATGAAAACCCTTAGTAAACCTTTATGTATCCAGGAAAAGGGTCCAGTTCCAACATGATGAACAGGAAACATTTATGTCTGGGCAGATTTCTCTCATTTTTGAGAGCAGATTGTGCTCGCATCGGTTTGCCAGCATCCGAGTGAGGAAGAACAGGAAAACAATGCTGTCGAGGTTTATTCTCTTCTACAGGCAGCTGTAAATCACATAACGACCTTCGTAGTAATTATAGCATGTGATGATCTGATTCAACAAAAATGCAATCGATTCTATGGCACTTTGGTGTCCGCTCCGTGGCCTACCACATGAATTAATGGGGAGCTTGCGTGGAGAATTAGTCATGAGTGTGGATAGAAAAAGAAAAAGTGTAGGAAGGCGAGCAATCTGTAGGGCACGTTGTCTACTCGTGAGAAGGAGGGCGTTGGTGGAACCGCTCACAGTCCTCCTTCTTCTCCTTTTCTTTCTCTTCCACCTGCCTGTCCTCCCAGGGCTAATTTGGGACATCCACTGATCACAGGAGAAAAGGAAGCAAATGGGAAGTTGGCAGGATGGAGGAGGGAAAAGTCGCTGCTAGAGGTCTGTGGCAGCAGGGACTGTGGGCTTCCCTTTCAAGTGATAGGCACCCCAAATGGCAGTAATTTTATTTGAAGTTAGACCTTGGTTGGACTCCTACTCCTCCTGTTTATAGACTTTGAGGAGTCACTCAGTCTTCCTGAGCCTTGGGGTGAACGATGCTGAACCCTGGAAATGTGGTGAGGACTGACATAACCCGACAGATACGTGGGCGGACAACAAATGCCCAACCTGAACTCGCTGTGCATCCCCAGGAAGGTAGGGAAGTCAGTGAAATGATTGACCGATTCCTATTGTTATGGCGAGACAACCATGGTGTACTCGCTTCAGTTGAACAGGCAAAGGGTTTCGTTCCTTGAGGGAAGAGGGAATGGGGGTAAACGTCATGGGTCAGAGAAGAAACAGCAATTAGAACGTGATCTCACCAACACAGGCTGGGTCAGGGGCTTATAACTACTATTTGCAAAGACATTTGTCCCTATTTTTAACTTTAGCAAGTAGATTATCAGAAAAATTCTGGGGGTGCCTGGATGCTTCAGTCAGTTAAGCATCTGCCTTTAGCTCAGGACATGATCCTGGGGTCCCAGGTTGGAGGCCGGAGTTGGGTTCCTGCTCCCTGCTCGGTGGAGAGTCTGCTTCTCCCTCTCCTGCCCTTCTCCACTGCTCATGTGTGTTTGCGTGTGTGCCTAAGTGTGCGCTGTCTCTCTGTCTTTCAAGTAAATAAATATAATCTTAAAAAAGGAAAAATTCTGAAGTAATGTGTGGGCGGTTGATTTGCTATTTGGTTGTTATGAACAGAGGAAAAAGCTATAACTTAATCACCAACCACCTTGGGGTTTCTTTAAAGAAGGATCTTGTGTTGCTGGTTCCACAGTTGCCTGGGAAAGAGGACTGGGAGTGTAGGCGGAGATCTGCTTCTGTGTGGATGCAGAAAAGGGGTAGGCTGGAAGTTAAAATTCTGTCATTGTTTTCTCCTCAGAGGCCAAGCGAAACCATAGACGGTGAGAGCCATTTGGGTGGCTGCTGGGAGAGAAAATGCAATCTCTACAATAATCCGACTTGAATGCTTTACACAGCGAACGATGCACTCTCCCCCAACACATTGTATTTCAGCTTTGATTGCTTGCTTCCAAGTTCATTCTACGTAATATAATCTTTATTTCTCAATGTTTTCCCTGTAGGCAACTTATGGTCGACTTGGCTGATGGCCGCATTGCAGGTGTACTTTGTCCTGGTAGCCAGCACCCTGGAGGGGTAGTTAATCTCTTGGTCTTAAATACATCCAGTTCAAGAACACGGGTTGAGCTTGTACCTCGTTTGAAAAGACTGGTGATGGTGGGGCGCCTGGGTGGCTCAGTGGGTTAAAGCCTCTGCCTTCGGCTCAGGTCATGATCCCAGGGTCCTGGGATCGAGCCCCGCATCGGGCTCTCTGCTCAGCAGGGAGCCTGCTTTCTCCTCTCTCTCTCTGCCTGCCTCTCTGCCTACTTGTGATCTCTGTCTGTCAAATAAACAAATAAAATCTTAAAAAAAAAAAAAAAGACTGGTGATGGGCACTAGAGAGGCAACTGAGACTCAGGGCACACTCCCTGGGATATCAGCCATCTTTCCAGGAAGCAGATGGGATTCATCACCCTAGTGGGGAGAGGGGGTGTCTGGGAAGGTTTGAATTAAAATTTGAAGGATGGATAAATAGGATGGGGAAGTCTTTCTAGACTGAGGAAACAGACTGAGTAAAACCCGGAAGTGAAAAGTGCATGGATGTAATGGTTTAAGTCGTGTTATTAATAAATGATCGCCTCTTCATATGCTACCTTTCCAGCTCAGCAAAGAGCTTTGTACAGTATGGCAAGGCCGGAGGAAGACATCTGGGGCTGGGTGGAGGGACCGCTCCCTGTGTTCTCCAATCCCACCCTGCAGTACCTCAACTGGACGGGAGTAGGAGCCAAGGAAACTGCAGACGATTTATAGGTGCTGTTCTCTCTCTGGTTACTTGACTTTTTTTTTAAAACTATGTGATCCTGCATTCAGTCTTAACTCTGATTTTTAAAAGCTTAAATCAACAATCCACAAAAAAGGACAGAACTTCGCCTTGTGTGGGTGATGGCCCACAATGATCAAACCGCAAGAGGCAGTGAACCTGGTATATACAATTCAGCATTTCTCAAGTTTGTCACAGGGACGGTTTTGCAGCTGGGCTGGCTGTGAAGCAGACCAGCTCCAGGAAATGTGCCCCCTATGCTCACTCCAGGTCCCAGGTCTCTGCGAGTCCTCTGGGAAGGAGATGGGGGAGAAAGAAAATAAACACTGTTATTACATTTGTTCTCCTGGTGAACCCAAAATCCTCACAGGTCCACGTCCTGTAGGAAATATGTATTTTTCCAGTCTGTGGTTCCTAAACCCAAGTGTGGTATGTGATTATTACTAAGAACCATGGGTGATTTTCTGGTGATTCATTATCAGCAATATTGATTCACATAGGAGCTGGATTAGGAAAATATGGAATCATTTTCCATGCAAGTGAGAATAATAAGACAACTCATCTTTCTCTTATTTGTTCTCTAGGACAATATATTCCATTTCGCTTTCTTTTTATTGATTCATATTTCAGAGAGAACAGGTCAATAGATCAATAAATGTCATTTTCTCATTTGCCTAAAATCACAAAGTGAGTACGGATTTCGGCACAAGAATGCACTGGGTGCCATAGCGTTAGGGACCTATTAACATCACAGCCCGATATGATAATATCACGTTCTATGACAAGAAATGATTAACTCTCTTTTTGATCCCTTTTCCTTCTAACAATTCTCTCCAGAGTTACTCCTAATTTTAAAAGTGTAATCTAAGTAGAAATCACTACAAATGCTACATATATGAGATTAACAACGGCAACAGATTCTTACCATGTTCATCTGTCTTTGACAGTGGGGTGTGAATGGGGCCCTAAAGACCTACTAATCACCTAACCCCTCGCTTCACAGAGCCTCTGATGTCAGCAGAGAAGGACCTGGCCCAAGGTCACACTGAGTATTTTTTAGCAGAACTGGAACTAGAGGAGGACAGAGTCCTGCTGATGGGAGCTGGGAGGGAGGGAGGGGAGCAAAAGAGACCCCCCCCCCAGTGTGGACAAGTGTTTTCAGCATGCTGTCCAGGAGGGGGATGAGAGGGAGCACGGCCAGGGAGGGGCAGGGAAGAGGCCCTATTGTTTTTAAGGTTGGTCCACTTAGTGGCTGAGGAAAGACGGTGATGGGGGAGGCAGCAAAAGTCTAGGAGAGAAGCGGAGCAAGAAGGAGGTGGCCGCAGAGAACACTGGAGGACGTGGGTCAGGAGCAGACAGGATGAGTTTGCAGTGAAGGTCAGATACCTGCCCGTCTTCCTTAGAAACAGCTAATAGGGGCGCTTGGGTGGCTCAGTGGGTTAAAGCCTCTGCCTTCAGGGGTGCCTGGGTGGCTCAGTGGGTTAAGCCACTGCCTTCAGCTCAGGTCATGATCTCAGGGTCCTGGGATTGAGCCCCACATCGGGCTCTCTGCTCAGCAGGGAGCCTGCTTCCTCCTCTCTCTCTGCCTGCCTCTCTGCCTGCTTGTGATCTCTCTCTGTCAAATAAATAAATAAAATCTTAAAAAAAAAAAAAAAGCCTCTGCCTTCAGCTCAGGTCATGATCCCAGGATCCTGGAATCGAGCCCTGCATTGGGCTCTCTGCTCAGCGGGGAACCTGCTCCCCACCCCACCCACCTGCCTCTCTGCCTACTTGTGATCTCTCTCTGTCAAATAAATAAATAAAATCTTAAATAAAACAACAACAGCTGATAGCTTGCTGAGCAGATGAGAACAGAAATCAAACCCAAGGGCGCACAAGGTCAGTCCTTAAAATAAATGATCAGCAGCCAGGTCTGAGTCTGTGGTCCAACACTCGGGCACAGGACTCGAGGAGGACACTGGATGTTGCTAGGTTATGCCAAGACCCAGAGGTGAGGCGCTCACAGCCACAGTCCAAAGAAGGACACACAGACACACAGGGAAGCCCAAAGGACCAAGGAGTTGGGGGGAGGGGAGCAGACAGAAGCAGGAACAAGGACACGGTTGCTAGAAGGGTCCAACTAATTCTGCCAAATATGTTTGCCTTACATGGGACGGACTTGTGTTGGGAGGACCATCTTGACTGAGCATTTCTGTGCCAGAACAACCCTGCAGGGGAAGTCCTCCCATGAAGCCATTTTTCCCCATGAGGGAAGTCAAGCAGAGTGGAGGTGGGTTACTCGTCCCAGCTCACAGCGACAGGATGTGCTGGGATGACACCCAAGTCTGCTCTGATTCCAGAGCCTCACACCCCTCGTGACTCTGCTTCCCAGTTCCACCCAGGTGATGGAACCAGGTTTATTAAGTTGAACAGAATTCGCAACAGGAAGACAGGAACAGCTTCCGGGGGGGGGGGGGGGGAACAAACGTGAGCATGGATGATTGGGGCCGTAAGTAATGTTCCTCTGAGGCGTGCTTCCTCCCCACCCCTCTGTGGACAGAACTTATTTTCAAATATAGGTTTTATTCTTACTGAGGTACGGTTAAGTCCAATGGTTCAGGAGACAGTTGCCATTGAAATGATGCTTCGCTGCTGTTCCCAAGAGGAGGGGGAACAGCATGCCATGCAGGGTGGGGGTGGGCAACAGGGGGAAGCCCCAGGGTTGGTCACAAGGCAGAGGGAGAGGGGAACGGTGGGCAAGAGCCTTTCCCGTGGTCTCTTTGGGAAGGAACAGGAGAGGCAGGATAAGCAAGCTCAGGGTTGGCTAGTTTAAATAATTTCAGGGCTTCAGGGCTATCCCCGGTGGTCAGACACCTGGCTCTGGGTGATTAGGACCGGGGATATGGTCCAGCATGAGAGCCCCATAGAGGAAGTTGGGGGGTGGGCTCCAGGATTTGGTTGGTTTGTATTTAGAAGGTGTACTGGGGGAGAAGGGCTAGTTTATATGTGGGAATTGGCCAACTCTGGGAGGACTGGTCTCCCCAGTGTTAGCAAGGCCCAGATGTCAAAGCACCAGGACTACAGAAAGAAAAGGCTCAATCAATATACATATTTCCATTAACACAGCATGCCTGTCCTCACCCGGGGAAAGGAAGTAGATTGTCCACGGGGACTTTGGAAGAACACTGGGCATGATTTTTCTCCTCCTCCTCTTTCCCTCTTGGATGGGAACCTGACTGCAGAGAACACTCCTACTTTCTGTCAGTCCCAAGGGAGGCTGGGCCACAGAAGCCTTGTCCCTGCAGTGGAGGGCGGCGGGGACCAGCACTGGGTAGAGAGCTCACATCCAGCTGTGCAGCTAAGTATCAGGAAATCCACTTCTTTGCAGATCAAAGCTTCGTTCACCCATCCCAGCCTGCTCCACAAACATCGCCTGTATTGGGTCACCTCTCTTCGTTGGTTCTGGCGAGGAACAGATGTATGATTATTACTGTGTCCTCCCCAGGACCTTAGAAGGGTGACAATTGCCACAGGAGGGAAATAGCTTTTGATCCTGATTGCCATTCAGTCAAATGGCTGGGACCCCAAATACTGTTTCCACCTGTAAGACAAATGAGCGAACTCAGAGAATCTTGGCCGTGATGTGACTTCCACTAAGGTTGGTCGTTGTGCCTTCTCTTTAAGAATGGGGGACCTATTCCCTGGGAACACACAGCCTTACACTCTAAAAGGGCCCATTTTGTCCCTAGTCAGTTCATCTTGACAAAATTGATCTCTCCTCTCTGTTAGGGTGAGCACATAGTAGGGTGAGTTTCTCACTCTGGACAATCCAGCAAAAAACAACAATTAGCTGGGTCCTCCCTCTTGCTTCAGAAATCTTCACCCAATGACCAACTACAGATCCTGAAATCATCTTCGTTATTCTTCCCAGGAAGCTTTCAGCATCTTCTGTGAATTGTACTCCATCTGGGATTTCCTGACATGCCAGAGTTGTCCCAAGATGGTAGACTTTTCAATTTTGATGAAAAAAGTAAGAGGTGGAAAAAAGGGAAGAAATGTGTGGTTGGCTGGTTCCTTCATTACATTTTGTTTATCATAAAGCACTAAATTAACCCAGTTTTTGAGACAGATTTATGCACAACGAAATATGAATGTAAGCGTCCATTCTGATGAATTTTGACAAATGCGAGCACCCCATAAAACAAGGTATAAGATCTTCCCATCACCCTTCACAGTCACCCCACACACACACACCGAGGCAAATACTACTGTGATTCGTGTCAACATAGCTTAGTCTTGCTTGTTCTAGAATTTCACATGAATAAAGTCAAATAGGGTGTATTTGTAATAGCAATGAAATAAAGCAAAGGGAAAACATGGGTCGAAGAAGTAAGATAAAATCTGGAGGACATAACATAGATGTTGAGCCCTTTGGTGTCTTTCCTTTTGTCTCCCTCTGTAGCAGCATCGATCACAGCCATGTCCTTCCCATGGCCTCAGCTCCAATCTGGTAACTAGGCCAGTGGCAACTATGACATCATCAACAACTGTGAGCTCTGCTTTTGGGGGTTAATATGGAAAACAAATTGACTGAGATATTAGGTGAAAGAATTGTCATCAAAACTACTGTAACTCAACAAAAATAGGTTATTTGGCCAAAAAGATCATTTGATCCATTTGGAATTTTAAAATATCAAGTGAAATTAGTACATAAGAAAAAAGTAATGTTTCTTTTGTAAGGACAAAGAGCCACCCAGGCGCCCCTCATCCAGTTTACTTCCGATGAATGATCCCAGCCACAGGACCCACAATGGCAGGAAGCAAGTTCTAAAATGATACGACAGAGGGCACCTGGGTGGCTCAGTGGGTTAAAGCCTCTGCCTTCAGCTCAGGTCATGATCTCGGGGTCCTGGGATCAAGTCCCACATCGCGCTCTCTGCTCAGCAGGGAGCCTGCTTCCCCCTCTCTCTCTGCCTGCCTCTCTACCTACTTGTGATCTCTCTCTGTCAAATAAATAAAAAAAATAAAATCTTTAAAATGATATGACAGGCAGAACATCGAAGCCAAAGATGTCTACACCCTAGTCCCCAGAATCTGAGAGTTTCTTATATTACAGAACCAGGGAGAATTAAGGTTGCTGATTGCCTGATTTTAAATGAGACATTTGGATCCTAGGTTACCCAGGTGGGGCCAACGTAATCACAATGTAATCACAAAGAGATCCAAGTGAGGTGCTCTGAGAAGGACACAGCCTGCCATCACGTCATTGGCTTTGACAATGGAGGGAGGGATTTGGGGTCATGGGATGTGGCTAATTTCCAGTAGCTGGAAAAGGCAACGAAATGGATCTTCCCATTACTGCCTCCCAAAAGGAATGTGGTTTTGCCAACATCTTGATTTTTTGCCTTGTGAGACCCTTGTAAGACTTCTCACCTCCAGAACCATAGGATAATAAATCTGTATTGTTTTAAAGCTTTTAATTTGTGGTAATTTGATATAACAGTGACAACAAGCAAATCAGGTGAGATGTTGGAGCTAATGGCTCTACATAGGACCCCTGTGCCTGAAGCTTCTGTCCTGCAAAGGACACACATTGGCTCCCCAAAACTGTCCTCTGCAAGCTTAGAAACACTGCTTCATTACGTTTCTTCTTCTCCACTCCCTGTCACTATGTTCAATTAAGCTTGCATCATCTTTTCCTTCAACACTTTCAATACCTCTTGAATTGGCTTCTCAGCTCTCCCGGCTTTGCACTCACCACCAAGCGCCATACGTCAGAAGGGGATCTTCCTATAACTATGTAACTACCCTAGATAAACGCCTCCAGACGTGCCCCCCTGCCCATAGGTAGGGGCCATGTTCCTCATAGGGCCTTCCTTTGCAGGCTTATCTCTAAATAGCAGAATCAAGAATGGAAACAAAGGCTCATGTATGTTATGTGTAGATGTCTTAAGTCAACTTATTAAACTGGTAAACAAAATGTGTTTTAATTCTCCTGCTTTAGAAATCCAGATTTCAACTGGGAATTCTCAGAACCTGTCTTCATGGAGAGAGCTGGTACCCAGGACCAAGTCCTTGACCTATGTCTGACACTCTTCTCCCCTATCCCTGCTTGTCTCTTCCACCATGAGGGACCATGTCAATGCCAACTTCTACCTCCTTCCAAACCCTCTGCCAATAGCCACCCCTTGATTAGCTATTATGCCCACAATTACATGCCGCTGGGATGTCTGACCTTGGATGTGGATCCAGGGAAGGGACTATCTAAGCCATGAGAACATTGGGCATTGAGCAGCCATTGGGCAAGGAATTCTGTGGTCCTAGGTATCCAATTCTTGGTCTAGACGATGAGGCAATGGGTTTCAGGTGGGCATGTGTCTTTGGTCCTGCAGGTTTCTTCCCCATGGGGCAAAAGGTGGCCCAAGGAGGACCAGAGCATGATGTTCTTCCGAAGACATTTCTTCTCCAGCTCTCTAGCCATCTCCATCCCCTCCTCACACCCTGTGCTTAGTCCTATCAGAATGCTCGTCAGATTTTGTACTGATGTGATGTTTTCTCTGTGCATTTGCTCATGCCACACCCATCTAGGGGCTATACAGCAGTATATCGTTCATCTCCTTGAACTGTATTTTCTATTTTCTGTGTCCCCGAACTTCTGAGCGTTGGTTAATTCCTGGCAACTGATGAGCTGACCTGATTTTGTGACATGAAACTGGAGGGCATTAATTGAATTAAAGAATTGAAAAGGGTCATGTTTATTCATTAACAATGGGTAGAAATATCAGCTAACCATGCAGAATATAATCCATTCAAGTGTCAGCTGCTTTCTCATCAGGTATGAAAGCATTAGAAAGTGACAGTAATAAAGACAGGGTTCTGGAATGAGACCAGACACTCAGGTCAGTGAGTGGAATTATATAGGAACAAAAGGTCTCTCCTGGCATCATGGTCTCAGCATAGTGACGGGGGCCAATGTGGAAGGCGCTGTCATTGCTTGAATGCAATGTCAACAGTATGACCTAGGGACTGAGTCTCGGGGTAGGTAGTGGGAGTCCGGCTGGCTATTCCCATCAGGGGGCCCTTTTTTTTTTTTTTTAAGATTTTATTTATTTATTTGAGAGAGAGACAGTGAGAGAGAACATGAGCGAGGAAAAGGTCAGAGGGAGGAGCAGACTCCCCATGGAGCTGGAAGCCCGAGGTGGGACTCGATCCCGGGACTCCGGGATCATGACCCGAGCCGAAGGCAGTCGTCCAACCAACTGAGCCATCCAGGCATCCCTCAGGGGGCCCTTTGTACAGCATTCACTTTGGTTTATATTCAGCAAGGCAGCGTTTCCTTACTTCCAAGAAGCTTTAGCTTCTAACTTGGCCTTGTCATCCAAGCTGAAACACAGGACAAAGAGAATGAGATGAAACAGTAGCAATCCTGTCGGTTTTTAAGATGTGGATTTCAGGGGCGTCTGGCTGGCTCCGTTGGGAGAGCATGTGACTCTTGATCTCAGGGTGGTTAGTCTAAGCCCACATCTCAGGGTGTAGAGATTACTTAAAAATACAGTTTTAAAAGTATGGATTTCAACAAAGAAACTGCCCTGTTTACCTGTAGAAGAACCCAGCATATGGAATGATTCCCCCAACCTAGGGTGAGAGCTGAGCTTGTAAGAGAACTACGGAGTTTTAAGAATGTACAGGTGCATAGTATATCTTGTAAAATATCACAGAAAAGATCTAAGTGCCCATTGATGGATGAATGGACAAAGAAGATGCACACACACACACACACACACACACACACACACACACAGTGGAATATTACTCAGGCATAAATAAGAACGAGATTGTGCCATTTGCAACAACATGGATGGACCTAGAGGGTATTATGCTAAGTGAAATAAGTCAGGCAGAGAAAGGCAAAGACTACATCATTTCACTACATGTGAAATCTAGACAATAAAACAAATGAACAAACAAACCCAAACAAAAAACGCACAAATGGACTCGTAAATACGGAGAACAAACAAACTCACTGCCGGAGAGGAAAAGGGGTAGGAGTATGGACAAAGTGGATGAAGAAGAGTGGGAGGCACAGGTTTCCAGTTATGGAATGAGTAAGTCACTGAGATGGAAGGTACAACATAGGGAACACAGTTAATGATGTCATAGCACCGAGAACAAACCAGTGGTCACTAGAGGGGAGGTGGGTAGGAGGATGGGCAAAATAGATGGAGGAGATTAAAAGGTAACAAGATGGCATCGGGAGGGAGACAAACCATAATTGACTCTTAATCTCACAAAACAAACTGAGGGTTGTTGGGGGGAGGGGGGTTGGGGGGGTTATGGACATTGAGGAGGGTATGTGCTATGGTGAGTGCTGTGAAGTGTGTAAACCTGGTGATTCACAGACCTGTACCCCTGGGGATAAAAATATATTATATGTTTATAAAAAAGAAAAAAAAAAGGTATATGAACTTTCAGTTATAAAATACGTAAGCCACAGATGTGGAAAATATAGCATTGGGATTACAGTCAGTGATATTGTAACACTTTGTATGGTGATGATGACTACAGTTAATGTGGGGGCATTGAGTAATGCATAGAATTGTTGAATCAATATTCTGTACACCTGAAACTAATACAACATTGTATTAGTATCCGCCCCAAGTCTCGGATTTAAATACCAATGTCACCACTTGTCATTTGTGCTACCTTGGATGAGTTTGAGAATTGTTTTGAGTCTCAGGATTCCTATCTTTAAAAAATATATGTGAGTTGGGGTGCCTGGGTGGCTCAGTGGGTTAAGCCTCTGCCTTCGGCTCAGGTCATGATCTCAGGGTCCTGGGATTGAGCCCTGCATCGGGCTCTCTGCTCAGCAGGGAGCCTGCTTCCCCCTTTCTCTCTGCCTGCCTCTCTGCCTACTTGTGATCTCTCTCTCTGTTAAACATGTGAGTTGCTAGCAACATCATAAAATTTGCATTTTTCCATTTGTAATCTGGTAATCATATTTAAATCCTGGGACTGCTATGAGGATTTCATGGAGTAATCTTTAGCTTTCAAGTCATGCAGCAGTGCCTGGTGTATGGACAGGAGCCATGACTCCCTTCCTGCACTTTGCTCTTCACAGCGTATTTGTTAATTTCCTTAGTTTATGACTCTTGCGATAGTTCACATAAAATAAAACACACAGAGGTGCACGCAGGTGAGATCTGTCAATTATATGCAACCTTGTAACCACTGTGTAAAACAAGGTAATACTGCCTTCATTCCTCAGAAAGCTTCCTGTGCCCCTCTCTGGTAAGTTTCCCCACCTTCAGATCTCTTTTAACATCATCTGTTACTCTTGCCCACCTCTGATGTTATATCAGTGAAATTATATGATATTTGTTTCCCCTCCTTTTCATTTGCCTGCTCTCACTGAATACCCTGTTTTTGCAATATATCGTTGCATATATTAGCAGATTGGTAGAGTCTTGATTGCTAAGCATGAATATATTACAATATGTTTAGCTGTTTTCTTATTGACAGATATTGGGTTATTTCCAGTTTGGGGCAATTATGTAGAAAGTCGCTAACATTCTTGTACAAGCTGTTTTGTGGGTATCTGTTTTCACTTATTTGAGGCAAATACCTAAGCACAGAGTTTCCATTTTGTAGGGTAGATGTATGTTTAACTTTATCTATGCTAAACAGTTCTCTGGGGTGGTTGTGCTACTTACGTCCGACCAATGGTATCTGAAGAGTCCACTGGCTCCACACCTTTACTGGTCTGTCTCTATTTTAGCCATCCTGGTGTATGCAAATAGTAGCTCATTATAGTTTAATTTGAATTCCCCCAACAGCTAATAATTTTGAGCACTTTCTCTTGTACTTACTGGCTGTTGATAAAGCTTCTTTCGTGTAGGGTCTTTTAGAGACTTTGCTGTTTTAAGAATTAGGCTGTTTGTTCTTTTAATTACTGATTGAGAGGTATTTAAAAATATGTTTTTGAATGAAAGTGCTTTGTTAGGTATATGCATTGGGAATATTTTCAGAGTTTGTGGTTTTGCCTTTCTCTTGTCTCAATTATAGCTTTTTAATTTTGTATAATCTAATTTATAACTTTTTCTTTTATGATTAGGGCTTCTTGGTATTTTGTTGTTGTTGTTGTTGTTTTACAAGAAGTCCTTGCCTAAACCAAGTGTGCAAAGATATTTTTCTATGCTTTCTGATGGAAGCTTCACTATTCAAGCTTTTACATTTATGGTGATGATCCATCTTGAATTAATTTTAATTGACTTAACAAGAATTTTAGTTGGGGCTCTTTATTTCTTGTAGTTTTTAAGGAAATTATATTAAATATTTAATATAAGCTTAAGATTTCTTATAGCAGAACTACACACTGAGAACTGTGAATCCCCTTCTCTATATTTCTGTTTAAATTGTGTTAGTTATTAGTCTAGTAATGTGGAAAACATCAACAGGAGAATCCAGCAGGCTGAGAATTGATCTTCTTGGCCCTGAGAATAAATTACCGTGTCTCCTGACAACCCGTTTGCTCTCATCAGGGAGGAATTGTCATCCCAAGGACTTTCTCTTCCGAATGTTATCACAAGGACTTTGAAGTCATTTGTAAGTGCAAAAATAAACACGACAAACTCCAACCCTGATGGGTGGGAGGTCTTCATGTATAGAGAGATTATAATCCCATGACCATCACATCTTTGCACAGGTGTGAAAGAAAATTCTAGTGACTTCTTGCTCCAAAATTCCATTTTACAGATATTTCTTACTTGTGCTGACCCAAGGAATTACTTGTAATGAAATACCTTCATCATCATCAAAGAGATGTTTTCAGAGTAAAAGCCAAATGTACCAGTTTTCTTTACCTGATCTCTCTGCCTGCCCTAAATCTTGAAAACAGTCTCCTTCTCCCCTCCCAAAAGTTTCATAGTTTGAGTTTTATATTTAAGTCCTTAATTGATTTTTTGTAAAAGACAGGAGACTTAAGGTTTTTGTTTGTTTTCCTTTTATTTATTTATTTATTTTTTTGCCCATAGATATTCAATTCTTTCACAATTGTTGAAAAGGTGATCTTTCCTTCATTCGGTTGCTTTTGAGTTGAATCTATCCACTGAGTTTTTATTGTAATTATATTTTTTTGGTTCTAAAGTTTCCATTTGGCTCTTCATACCCTCAGTTTCTTTGCTGAAACTTTCTTTTTCTTTATTTGTCTTTAAACATGTCTGGGGGCACCTGGGGAGCTCAGTCAGTTAAGTGTCTGCCTTCGACTCAGGTTGTCATCCTGGGATCCTGGGATCGAGCCCCATGTCAGGCTCCCAGCTCAGCGGGAAGTGTGCTTCTTCCTCTCTCTCTTCTCCTCCCCGTGCTTGTGCTCGCTCTTTCTGTCTCTAAAGAAATAAACAAAAGCACATCTGAAATGTGATCATTCTAACAAGTCTTTCCCCTAGGGATTGCTATCTATTGTTATCTCCTTAATCCAGTTTAAGATCTTTCTGGTTTCTGGTATGACAGGTGATTTTTCAGCTGAAACAGACATTTGGGATATGAGAAGACTGCATCTCACTTACACCTTCTGGTTTAGCTGGCTTCCTCTCACACCCCTCTGGCAAGGGTAGGGCGCGGGGTACAGCCTCATTGCTTTGAGATGGCAGTGGAAGTCCAGAGTCCCAATCTTCCATTCCACTGATACTTGACAGGGTGGGGAAGGGCAGCTCCTTGTTTCTCTTGGGTCCAGCTAAGAGCCCAGATTTCTCATATGATCTTTGCTACTGCCGTGGGGAGAGCAGCTTCCTTCCTGCTCGGTGGGGATGAGAAGCTCTGCCTTCCCTGACACCAGTCCAGTGGGAGCTGATCTGTTATATTCCTGGGAGGGTAGAAGTCTAGACACCTTGCTCAGCTTTTGCTGGCCCATGTAGGGTGAAAACATAGATATATATGCAGGTGCGAGTGGTCAAGGGTGTGCAACACGTTGCAGCAGAGTGGTTATTTCTGAGAGTTTTCTCTTTGGCCAGAAAGACCAGGCATTTCAAAGGGCTTTTTTCTTTTCTTCTCTTGTTTTCCACAGCTCTGTGCCTGTGGAGGATTCTATATTGTTGGCTTCTTCAGCTCCCAGACTTAGATTTGAAACTAAATCAACTGGGAACTCATCACCGTGCTGGTCTTCATGCCCCAACCTCTTAACCAGTCTGCTCTCTCCGCCTTTCAAAGTCCGCTTCTGTTTGTTTATATATAATCTCCAAAGTTTTTCATTGTAATTATTGGAAAGAGTATGGATGAGTTTGTCTCTGCCATCTTGGAAACAGAACCTTATTTTTTTAAAAAAAGATTTCATTTATCTATTTGAGAGAGAGACAGAGAGAGAGAGCTCGAGTGGGGGGAGGGGCCAAGAGAGGAGAGGCAGACTCCCTGCTGAGCAAGGAGCTCAACTCAGGCTCTACCCCAGTACCCCAGGATCATGACCTGTGTGGAAGGCAGATGCCTAACCAGCTGAGCCCCACAGCTGTTCCAAGAGAACCTTGTTTTTAACTCCCCTTCTCTTTCTAGACCTTTCCCACAATGGTGTCCCCATTAAAATTTATTGATACAATGGCATGCTGAAATGTTCAGTTCACCCTAAAGATTGAGCCTAGCTTCAGTCTCACTGGTGGGAGCAGATGGGGCAGGGGTATTCATGAAATTGCACCGGGATCTCTAGAGTTGTTCAAATCAATTCAGGGTTTGAAGGAGGGGAAAGGAGAAGGACATAAACCATGTCCTCTCCCCAACAGATACATCCTGGCATCTCATGTGGTACTGCAGTAGCTCTAAGAACCCCGAGTAGAAGTAGGACAGGAGGTCTCCACCAGGCAGCCATCAGAAATAACTCCATAAAAATTTCTCACAGTTTTCATTCTTGTCTCAGGTCTGTCCCTTACCAGGTAGATTGTACCTAAACAAGACGTTATTATTTTTTTCTCCTTCTCTTAGGCATATCACTCTAGGGAGCGGTGATCTGTAGTCATAACCCTTCTGTCTCCTCTCATAACTAGCCTAGAAGGACCAGCTCCATAAGCAACCTTTATTTTCCATGCAGAGATTGACTTTCTCAAAAAAAAAAAAAAAAAAGGCTTTTCTTGGCTTTCTTCCTTTAAAAAATCTCCATCCTTGACTTTTTCTTCTCTAAATCCTTTTGCAGGATTGTTCATCCTGCAGTTGACATGTTCTTAATCCCTCCTTTTCCTTCTCCTTGGGAGACAGCCTCGCATCTGCCAAGGGTACAGACTCAGCTTCCAGACTACCAAGATTAAAATTCCAGCTGAGCCGTTTTCCGGCTGGGTCACTTTGGTCAATGTACTCAACTTCTTCATGTTTTATCATCTGTGAAATGGGGATGAAAGCAGTCATCACCTCGAGGGGTCATCTCAAAGATATTTAAATGAGTTTGTATATTATTCACACCTCCCCACCCCAACCAAAGACTGCAAGGAGCATATCAGTAGCCAGAAGTGGGTTTATTGTTTGCCTCAGCAGTAATAATGGAGGCAATAAATAAAGAATAATAAATAATAACTAAAAAGAGATACTCGTCATGGGGAACTCTGAGGCACCACACGGCAGCCCAGGAAGGGCTTTTTTAAATAATTTGAGTTTATGTTGAGTGGTTTTGGAGAGGGTCTAAGAAAGTGGGCAGTCGCTCCGGATTGGAGGCCATCAGAAAGCGGGGACAATTCCATGATTGGGTAGCTTGAATTATTTTTTATCTAGAAGGTGGAGGACCAAGGAAGGCTAAAGTCGTAACTGGGAAAGAAGAAGCAGTCACTCCTGTGAGCAAAGTTTGGTCATTTTAGGGATTTGCATTGCATTCTTGTTTTTGTCTTTACTCAGGCGGGATGAGGGAGGGGTCTTGGACAGAGAGACCTCATCTGATGTTCACGGTCTGGGAAATATTCATGATTAGTGGAAGAACACTGTGGTCCAGGGCTGAGTGTCATGCCAGCTACCAGCTATCAGAGTCCCTTTGTTCTCTCTCTCTTTTTTAGACAAGAAGAAGTAAAACTTCTTTATTTGCATGCCATCTTTTATATGGAAAAGTCTGAGGAATCCACATACACACACACCAACATTAGCGTCAATAAACAAAATCAGCAGGTTTGCAAAATGTCAATATAAAAAGTACTTCTATTTCTAGCAATGAATAACCAAAAAGTGAAGTTGAGAAAACAATTCTACTTGCAATAGCATCAAAAAGAATAAAAAACTCAGGAATAAATTTAATGCACGATGTGTGCAACTTGGACATTGAAAACTACGAAGCGTTGTTGAAAGAAATTGAAAAGTCTAAGTAGAAAAATATCCAGTGTCCATGGATTGGAATAATTAATATTGTTAAAATGGCAGTTCTCTCTGAATGGATCTGTAGATGCACCACAACCCTTGTAAAAATTCCAGCTGTGAGATGAGTAAGATATTTCTACTGGAAAAGAAATTTACCTATCTCTGTATTTCCCCTGCTATTTACACAGTATCTGACACATTCCTGTGTGGGGGATAGAATAAAACATGTAAATAAACATGTTTGCCTGCCTAAATCTGTGAAAGTACGGGATTTCCAAACAATCTGAAAATCTCTGGCAGAGCTGCTCTGTCTCCCACATTTCCTCTCCATGGGGGATCAGCAGGTGGTGCTATAATTATCTTGCTTCCATTTTCCTTTGAAGGCCATTACTCCTCTACCCTTAAAAGAAATTTCTTCCTCAGAGGCTTCTATCAGGCAACTAATTCAATCTAAGACTCAGGTTGAATCCTAAAGGAGCATTTCAGTCACAGCCACACATTAGACTCCGGCGGGTATAAATTGTGACTAGAGAGCAAACCCACTTAGACTCTTGGGTTACTCTAAATGTATCTTCCATGGTACTTACAATCCCTGCTGGTAAAAATGTGTGTTAATTCCCATGGGAGGAAAAGCAGAATGTAAAATTGTCCTTGCCTCTCATCAGAACTTATGAAAAATTGTATAACCACACAGATAGATTCTATGAAAGAACATGGAGAAATAGAAAATGTTCACTACTATGATATTTATCCATTTGCCTATGCACCAAATAAGGAAAGAAACATGTATAATTGTAAATCTGCGGGGACAAGTGGCTATCTAAATATTCTGTTACAGTGGAGTTGGTGCCTACTTTTCTCAATCCAGCTCCCTATGTTCCCATGACCTCTTATGAGCACTATGTCGAAATAGCCAACATCGTGGGTTATGTCTTATCTACATGCTGATCTGTGTAATCTTTGAGGGTAGGCACCATCTTTTATTTAAGCTGATGTCTGTAAGGTGCCCGCAAAGAACACAAGTGCTTAAGAATATTTGTTATTTGATGATTGAACTAGTTACTCACACCACTCCATCTGGTGGCCTTACCTTTCAATTCTGGGAGCTTCTTTTACGAGTTCTATAACTTAAGTTATGAGATACACTTGAAAACCCAGTCCTACAGTGACAGATTTGTGACAGGTAGATCTGAGACAGGAAATGTGTCCATGATACCACCAGTTGTCTCTCCCTATAATCCTTAAATATTTTTGCCAATAGAGCTCCTAAAAGAATTTCGAAAAACAATGTCTTTTTAAGTGGACATCAAAAATTTTTAATTTGAAATTTGAATTGTTGCAAAGTATGTTAGTGTAGAGTTTTAAATCTATTTTGAAAATATTTTACATAAAAAGCTTATCATGATGTATTATATATTAGATTATATGTTATATATTATATATTATAGTGTTATATTGGATTTAGAGAAATTAAAAATAATAGCATAATTATTTTCATTATACCCAATGGAATATAAATATCATACAGCCATTGAATTCTAAATGCCAAAGCAAGTTGATATCCTCCAACGTATATAAATATGTATATGTATTTTTTTAAAAAGTTGGTCACCCCAACTTTTTTTAATTTAATTTTTTAAATTTTTAAATTTTTAAAATTTCTTCTGGATTCAATTGTATTTATAAATATTGATAGGATAATATCAATCAACATAAAACAATTATTTATGCATTTTGGTAATTACTGATAAGTGAGAAATATAAATTTTGATATTACTTTGATAAATGGAAAATATACATTTTTGTTAGAAAATTTTTTTGGAGCAGAGGAGCAAGATGGCGGAGGAGTAAGAGACCTAAATATTGTTTAGTCCCAGGAGTTCAGCTAGATAGTTATCAAACCATTCTGAACACCGACAAACTGAACAGGAGATCGAAGAGAAGAGCAGCAATTTTAGGAACAGAAACTGACCGCTTTCTGGAAGGTAGGACGTGTGGAGAAGTGAATCTGAGGTAACACTTAGGAAGAGAGACTGTGGAGGGAGGGGCGGCTCCTGACAAGTGGTGGAGCAGCGGAGCACAAAATCACAACTTTTAGAAGTCTGCTGTGCGGGGGGATGTCGTTCCAGAGGCTAAGTGGGGGGATGGAGCCTTTGCAGGGACAGTGTGGTCTCGGGACACGTGGGGTCACAGAAAGATGGGGGTTGTCTGAGGGTGTCAGAGCTCCCAGGTATCGGAGCAGGGAAGCCGGCTACAGAGACAGAACCAAGAAATGAGCTCTTAGCTTGGGTTACCTTAAACCATGAACTGAGGCACAGTCAGGCCACTGCTCTTCTAGGAGGGACCCAACAAGTGGCAGATCTGGGGAGACCCACCTTTCTCCTCCAGGACGGGCAGCGTGGGAGCATGGGGCAGGAATCTGCTGGGTTCAGAGAATCCAAACAGGGCTGTGTGCCCAAGATAGAAATGCTCGGTCACAGGCCAGGTGAGCTTGGAATGCATCCAGAGACCAGGGAGATGGGAGTGATTGAGCGCTTTTCTCTGAGGGCACACTGAGGAGTGGGGCCCCGAGCTCTCAGCTTCTACTGGTTGGAGATTGGGAGGCCGCCATCTTCATTGCTGTCCTCCAAAGCTCTATGGAAAGCGCTCAGGGAACAAAAGCTCTTGGGAGCAAAACTGCTCAGATTGTTTAGCCTGGCCCCTCGCAAGGGCGGTGCAATTGCACCTTGGGCAAAGATGTTTGAGAATCACTGCAACAAGCTCTTCACTCAGAAGATCATCCAGTCAAGACCAAGTTTACTACCAATGAGAACTATAAAACAGCAGTGCTAGGGGAATAGAGCACATAGAATTCATGGCTCCCCCCCACCATGATTCTTTAGTCTTTCAAAGTTAAATTTTTAAAGATTTTGTTATTTTTTTCTTTTTCTATTTTTTGAATGTTTCCTCTTTCCTATTTTAACCTAGTTTAACTATTTTATCTTATGAATATCTTAAATCTTTTTAAAATTTTCTTTTTTTTAAAAAAAGATTTTATTTATTTGACAGAGATCACAAGTAGGCAGAGAAGCAGGCAGAGAGGGGGGGGAAACAGGCTCCCCACTGAGCAGAGAGCCTGATGCACGGCTCGATCCCAGGACCCTGGGATCATGACCTGAGCAGAAGGCAGAGGCTTTAACCCACTGAGCCACCCAGGTGCCCCTTAATTTTCATTTTTATGATCATATTCTATGCCTTCATTGTATTTAACCTTATTTTTTGTATACATATAAGTTTTTCTTTCTTTAAAATTTTGGGATACAGTTTCTTCTAACAGATCAAAACATACCCTAAACTTAGCACATGACTTTGTTCTGGTCTCCAGCCTGATCACATTCTTTCCCCCTTTTTTTTTTTTTCAACCAACTTCTTATCTTATCAATTCCTTTTTTAGAATCTTTTAAAATTTACATCTTTACAGTCATATTCCCTCTCTTCATCATGTTTACCTAACTTTAATATATATATGTTTTTCTTTCTTTAAAATTTTGGAAGGGAGTTTCTTCTAACAGACCAAAATACACCCAAAATCAAGTGTGTGGCTCTGTTCTATTCATGAGGTTTATATATACATATAATATATATGTAATATTTATTTATTTATTTATTTACTCCTTTCTTCTCCCCCAGTTTTGGGTCTCTTCTGATTTGGTTAGTGTATATTTTTCTGGGGTCATTGCTACCCTTTTAGTGTTTTGTTCTCTCATTCATCTATTCTTATCTGGATAAAATGACAAGGTGGAAAAACTCACCTCAAAAAACAAAAACAAAAGTAAAAGCAAAAACAAAAAAGAACAAGTGGCAATACCAACAGCTAGGGACCTAATCAATATGGACATTATTAAGATGTCAGAACCAGAGTTCAGAATGATGATTATTAAGGTGCTAACTGCACTAGAAAAAAGCATGGGAGATACTAGAGAATCCCTGTCTGGAGAAATAAAAACCCTTTCTGGAGAAATAAAAGAATTAAAATCCAAGTTGAAATTAAAAAAAAAAAAAGCTTTTAATGAAGTGCAATAAAAAATGGAGGCTCTTACTGCTAGTACAAATGAGGCAGAAGAGAGAATTAGTGATATAGAAAACCAAATGATAGAGAATAAAGAAGCTGAGAAAAAGAGAAATAAACAACTATTGGTTCATGAGGGGAGAACTTGAGAGATAAGTGCTACCATAAGATGAAACAATATTAGAATAATTGGGATCCCAGAAGAAGAAGAAGGGTGTGCAGAAGGTATATTGGAGCAAATGATAGTGGAGAACTTCCTTAATTTGGGGAAGTGTACAAGCATCAAAATCCAGGAGGCACAGAAAACCCTTCTCAAAATCCATAAAAATAGGTCCACACCCCATCATCGAATAGTAAAACTTATCAGTCTCAGAGACAAAGAGAAAATCCTGCAAGCAGCTCGGGACAAAAGGTCTGTAGCATACAACAGTAGAAATATTAGTTTGGAAGCAGACCTATCCACAGAGACCTGGCAGGCCAGAAAGGACTGGCATGATACATTCAGAGGACTAAATGAGAACAATATGCAGCCAAGAATACTATATCCAGCTAGGCTGTCATTGAAAAATAGAAGGAGAGATAAAAAGCTTCCAGCACAAACAAAAACTAAAAGAATTTGCAAACGCCAAACAAGTCTTTCGGGAAATATTAAAAGGGGACTTCTAAGCAAAGAGAGAGCCTAAAGTAACAGACCAGAAAGGAACAGAGACAATATACAATAACAGTCACATTACAGGCAATACAGTGGGTCTAAATTAATATCTTTCAATAGTTACTCTGAACGTAAATGGGCTAAACACCCCAATCAAAAGACACAGGGTATCAGAATGGATAAAAAACAAGACCTGTCGATATGCTGTCTACAAGAAACTCATTTGAGGCCCAAAGACACCTCCAGATTTAAAGTGAGGGAGTGGAAAGTCAGTGACCATGCTAATGGACAGCAAAAGAAAACTGGGGTGGCAATCCTTACATCACATAAATTAAATTTTAAGCCAAAGATTACAATAAGAGATGAGGAAGGATGATACTCTATCAAACTTAAAGTGTCCAACAAGAAGATCTAACAATTTAAAATATCTATGCCCCTAACATGGGAGCAGCCAATTATATAAACCAATTAATAACAAAATCAAAGGAACACATCAACAATAATACAATAATAGTAGGGAATTTTAACACCCCCTCACTGAAATGGACAGATCATCTAAGCAAAAGACCAATAATAAAGCTTTAAATGACACATTGGAGCAGAGGGACATCACAGATATATTAAGAACATTCCATCTCAAAGCAAGAGAATACACCTTCTTCTCTAGTGCACATAGAACATGCTCCAGAATAGAGCACACCCTGGGTCACAAATCAGGTCTCAACAGGTACCAAAAGATTGGGATCATTCCTCGCATATTTTCAGACCACAATGCTTTGAACATAGAACTCAATCACAAGAGGAAAGTTGGAAAGAATTCAAATACATGGAAGCTAAAGAGAAGCCTACTAAAGAATGAATGGGTCAACTAGGAAATTAAAGAAGAATATTAAAAATTCATGGAAACAAATGAAAATGAAAACACAACTATTCAAAATCTTTGGCACGCAGCAAAGGCGGTCCTGAGAAGAAAGTATACAGCAATACAAGCCTTTCTCAAGAAACAAAAAAGGTCTCAAGTACACAACCTTACCCTACACCTAAAGGAGCTAGAGAAAGAACAGCAAAGAAAGCCTAAACCCAGCAGGAGAAGAGAAATAATAAAGATCAGAGCAGAAATCAATGAAATAGAAATCAAAAGGACAGTAGAACAGATCAACAAAACTAGGAGCTGGTTCTTTGAAAGATAAGATTGATAAACTCTGGCCAGACTTACCCAAAAGAAAAGAGAAAGAACCCAAATTAATAAAATCATGAATGAAAGAGGAGAGATCACAACCAACACCAAATAAATACAAACAATTATAAGAACATATTATTAGCAAGAATACACCAGCAAATTTGACAATCTGGAAGAAATGGATGCATTCCTAGAGACGAATAAACTCCCAAACCTGAAACAGGAAGAAATAGAAAACCTGAGCAGACCCATAACCAGTAAGGAGATTGAAGCAAACATTAAAAATCTCCCAACAAACAAGAGCTCAGGGCCAGAGAGCTTCCCAGGGAAATTCTACCAAACATTTAAAGAAGAATTAATACCTATTCACCTGAAAATGTTCCCATAAAATAGAAATGGAAGGAAAACTTCCAAACTAATTTTACGAAGCCAGCATTAACTTGATCCCCAAACCAGACAAAGACCCCATCAAAAAGGAATATTACAGACCAATATCCTTGATGAACATGGATGCAAAAATTCTCACCAAAACACTAGCCAATACAATCCAACAGTACATTAAAAGGATTATTCACCACAACCAAGTGGCATTTATTCCTGGGCTTCAAGGTTGGTTCAACATCCTCGAATCAATTAATGTGATACAGTACATTAGTAAAAGAAAGAACAAGAACCATATGATACTCTCAATAGAGGCTGAAAAAGCATTTGACAAAATACAACATCCTTTCCTGATCAAAACTCTTCACAGTGTAGGGACAGAGAGTATATACCTCAATATCATAAAAGCCCACAGAAAATATCATTCTCAATGGGGAAAAACTGAGAGCTTTTCCCCTAAGGTCGGGAACATGACAGGGCTGTCCACTATCACTACTGCTATTCAGCATAGTACTAGAAGTCCTAGCCTCAGTAATCAGACAATAACAACAACAACAACAAATAAAAAGCATCTGAATTGGCAAAGAAGTCAAACTCTCACTCTTTGCAGATGATATGATACTGTATGTGGAAAACCCAAAAGGCTCCACTCCAAAACTGCTGGAATTCATACAGGAATTCAGTAAAGTGTCAGGATATAAAATCAATGTACATAAATCACTTGCATTTCTATACACCAACAACAAGACATAAGAAAGAGAAATTAAGGAATTGATCCCATTTACAAATGCACCCCAAACCATAAGATACCTAGGAAGAAACATAACCAAAGAGGCAAAAAATCTGTACTCAGAAAACTATAAAGTACTCATGAAAGAAATTGAGGAAGACACAAAGAAATGGGAAAATGTTCCATGCTCATGGATTGGAAGAACAAATATTGTGATAATGTCTATGCTACCTAAAGCGATTTACACTTTTAATGCACTCCGTATCAATATACCATACATTTTTTTCAAAGAAATGGAACAAATAATCTTAAAATTTATATGGAGCCAGAAAAGACCCTAAATAGCCAGAGGAATGTTAAGAAAGAAAGGCAAATCTGGTGCCATCACAATTCCAGATGTCAAGCTTATTACAAAGCTGTAATCATCAAGACAGTATGGTACTGGCACAGAAATAGACACATAGATCAATGGAACAGAGTAGAGAGCCCAGAAATGAACCTCAACTCTATGGTCAACTAATCTTCGACAAAGCAGGAAAGAATGTCCAATGGAAATAAGTCTCTTCAACACATGGTGTGGGAAAACTGGTCAGCCACGTGCAGAAGAATGAAACTGGACTATTTTCTTACATGACACACAAAAAATAGACTCAAAATGGATGAAAGACCTCAATGTCAGCCAGGTATTCATGAGGAGAACACAGGCAACAACTTCTTCAACCTCAGCAGCAGCAACTTCTTCCTAGAATCACGGCCAACAGCAAGGGAAGCAAGGGCAGAAATGAACAACTGAGACTTGTTCAAGATCAAAAGCTTTTGCACAGCAAAGGAAACATGAACAAAACCAAAAGACAACTGACAGAATGGGAGAAGGTATTGCAAATGACATATCAGATCAAGATCCAAAATCTAGAAAGAACTTATCAAACTCAACACCCAAAGAACCAGTAATCCAATCAAAAAATAAGCAAAAAACATGAACAGACATTTCTGGAAAGAAGACATCCAGATGGCCAACAGACACATGAGAAAGTGTTCCACATCACTTGGTATCAGGGAAATACAAATCAAAACCACAGTGAGATCAGAATGGCTAAAACTAACCAGTCAGGAAATGACAGATGTTGGTAAGGATGTGGATAAAGATGAACCCTCCTACACTATTGGTGGGAATGCAAGCTGGTGTTGCTGCTCTGGAAAACGGTATGGAGGTTCCTCAAAAAAGTTGAAAATAGAGCTACCATACCACCCAGAAATTGTACTACTGGGTATTTACCCTAAAGATACAAATGTAATGATCTGAAGGGGTATTTGCACCCAATTGTTTATAGCAGCAATGTCCATAATAGCCAAACTATGCAAAGAGCCTAGATGTCCATCAACAGATGAATGGATAAAGAAGATATGGTATATATATATACATAGTATATGTACAATGGAATACTATGCAGCCATCAAAAAAACCCCGGGAATCTTGCCATTTACAATGACTTGGATGGAACTAGTAGGTATTATGCTAAGCGAAATGAGTCAGTTAGAGAAAGACAATTATCATATGATCTCTCTGATATGAGGAATTTGAGAGGCAGGCAGGGTGTCATGGGGGTAGGGAGGGAAAAAATGAACTGAGATGGGACCGGGGAGGGAGACAAACCATAAGAGACTCTTAATATCAATAAACAAACAGGATTGTTGGGGATGGGGGGAGAGGAATAGGGTGGCTGGATTATGGACATTGAGGAGAGTATGTGCTATGATGAGCGCAATGAATTGTGTAAGACTGATGATTCACAGACCCATACCCCTGAAGCAAATAATACATTACAAGTTAAATTTTAAAAAAATAAAGAAAGAAAGAAAAATTTTTTAGGAGAACCTGGGTGGCTCCAGCTCTTGGTCTGACTCTTGGTTTCAGCTTGTGTCATGATCTCAGGGTTGTGAGATGGAGCCCTCACTGGTCTCTGCACTCAGCTCAGAGTCTGCTTAAGATTCTTCCTCCCTCTCTGCCCCTCCTCCCACTCACACATGTACTCTTTCTTTCTCTCAAATCAACAAATAAATAAAATCTTTTTTTAAAAAATGCCTTTTAATGAGTTGGGTAGGGCTTTTTTTTTTTCCGATTTGTTCATATTTCCATGGATGAATATTATCTATTGCTAGTGTGAGACAGTATTCACCATCAGTTTTATTCCTATGTTTCATCATTTACATGCAAACACTAAGAAACACATATATAAGTAGATAGAAGTAGAAGGAATTTACTAAAGACTATCACTACTTAAAAGAAGTGTTCCTTTTCTGGGTTTGAATGCCCAAAGTAGCAAAGTGATCAATCTATTTATTTTTTTGCAAAGTAGAAAGAGGTCAATTTTATTTATTCATTCATTCATTCATTCATTCATTCATTCATTCGAGAGAGAGAGAGAGCATGAGCAGGAGGAGGGCAGAAATGGGGAAGAGAGAGAGAGACTCCCCAAGCAGACTCCCAGTTGAGTTCAGAGCCCCATAAGGAGCTCAGTCCTACACCCCCCTAGATCATAACCTGAGCCCAAACAAAGAGTCAGACACTGAACTGACTGAGCCACCCCGGCATCCCAGAAGTCAGTTTTAATAGCAAGAGTGGTTAGAGACAACGGGTGTGATGTCTTCAACTCAGATGCTTGTTTAGGCAGCTCACTTCTAGAACAGACTGTATAAACGGAGGTTGAAAAACTAGAAAATGATCTCGATGGCTTTCTTGGAAAGCCTTCATGTGCTCCCACAATTTCACCTACCCATGGCGGGAAAGTTCTGAGCTTCTCAGTGTCCATCTGTCCTTCTCTTCCTTGTGCCAGTTCTATTCTGGGTGGTATAGGATGCCGCTCCAATACTCACCCTGCCAGACTGACTTCATTAGGACCTAGTTCTTGCCGATGAAATCTAAGCTGAGTTGCCCAGGGAGGGGGCTGCCCTTGGAGCACTTATTTTTCTGATAACATGGGACCAACTCACTTGGTCCCTGCACTTTCTCTTGCCTTCCTTTCTTTTCCTGGAATGCAAACACCATCTCAGGAGGGGCAGCGACCATCTTGCACACAAGAGAATAAAAGCCAGAATCGGGGAGCTTATTCATTGAGGAGCCTGGGTCTCTGTTGACAAGCCTGGGCATCTGCACCTGTTCCATGCTGCCTGCACCTGAGGCATCATTGCATGAAAAAAATAAGCCCCAATTGTTTAAGCCCCTGTTGTCAGGTTTTTTATTTCTTGGCACCAAATCCTAATGGAAACAAAGGATCATTCTTTCATTCACACCTTGGGGAATACATGATTTATTTTTCTGGCCTCAAAGATTTTGCTAAATGCTGCACAGAGTGCTAATGAACTGTTACACAATCACATTTATGCATTATTATAGGTACTTGGTTTTCTGATCTAAATAAGATAAATTTATAAAATAAATGTTTTGAATACCATCAAAAACATCACAAGATCTTTGTAGGCAAGCCTGTCTTCTAATTTTTATTCTTGGAAACAGTAGACAGTCAGTTCTTCCTTCAACAGAAAACTGTAAAAAGGCCAACTCTAACATTATTTTTTAACTTAACAGAGAATTGCAATAAATGTTTGAGAGTGACTTGCAAAAACTATAAATTCAATTCTAACTGTTCATGAAGTAGTTATTAATCACAATATTCAGGACATTGGAAACAAGATACAATGTAATATAGAGTTTGAGTAACTAGGGAAACATTACGTGAAATGAGAATGGTGATTTGTGAATTGGGGATTTACTACATTTATGAAAATTTATCAGTGAATTTCATCTACTGCTCTCCTAGATGAAAACTTGCCTGAAAATTTCAGATAAATCACAGTAATTATTCATTGAGGAAATGACTCAAAGTATTGGGAGAAATGCACAAAAGTAACACTCCCAGATATAAAATTAATAATAGCAATGTTCCCCCAGCACTTAGATGTATTATATACATGTGCTTTTTCAGCAACTCTAAGCATGCACACATAATTTTTCCATTTTACAGACGAAGAAACTATGACACAGATGCATTTTAAAACTTGCTTAAGTTCACACCAGCATTAAGAGACAAGGTGGGCTTAAAACCGAAGTCGTCAGTTGCACTGATGTGATGGCCAAGTCCCCCCTTACTGCCAGTGATGATGAGGGTTATCAACACCGAATGCAGATAGAGTGTACACAGAGCAGACAGTCTGGAGGAAAGCCAGAACCTGGAAGGAAGAAAGAGCATGGGGGTAGTTTCCCATGTTCTGTGGTTTTTAGGTTGACAGACATCTTATCTACTGGTTGTAAGGGGAAAACCCTGGAGAGTAAGGGGCAAAGGGGGGATCATTGAATATATATAATTAGTTTAAGTCTCTGGTTGACCCCTGAAGACATAGGCAAGGGGCAGGTTTCAAGTCTTTCAACTGGGGACAAAGGAACAGAACTGGGAGTGTGCTGGACTTCACTTCTGGCTTCAGGTCCAAACAAATTAATTTCCTACTCAAATAACAACAGTCCCTGGGGGAATACAACAGAACACGGAGCCTCTAGCCCAGAACGTTCATAACATCAAGGATACAATTCGAAAGTACTCCATGTTTGAAGAATCAGTAAATGTGCTCCTCACTCAAGAGAAATGGCCTCACTCAAATTTGGGTTACACGCTTGCATAATTACATGACCATGCCGAGTTATCCACCTGAGTACAAGACAAAGCATGGGATGGTTAACAAGTGCACACCAGGAAAAGCTTCACACCATGGCTGATAGATTTGCGGTCCTCCAATTTCCATTTTTACTTTGCCTATCCAAGTGCCAGGCAGTTGCCTAGGTCACCTGCTTCGTGTGCAACATTGACTTTGCCCTTAAATGATAGATTTTTAATATAGGTCATTATCAAGAGCTCCCTAAAAGCTTTATTTGCCCAATAACATCTCTTCTCATTATTCCATTAATCACTTAATTGTGTTCTTTTTAGACGTTCAGCAAAAGGCCTTCCATGAAGAGATTGCTACTGATTTATAGATTAACAAAATGACCCATTTTATGGTGGTCAGTGTCACTTCCCCGGCCAGCCCCAAGCTTGAGCAATAGTCTCATGGATAAGAAGGCAATGGTAGTAGAAACTCAGGCCCTGCGGGGCCACAGAAACAGGGACCTAGAATTACAAGAGTCAGTAGACACTGTTTTTTCTGAATGTCTGCTTTGCCAACAATCATCTACCCACAATTCCTGACACAGCTCCAGGGACCAAGCAGTTTTCTGGTGGGAAGAAAGGTTAATTATGCTGGAAAACTTCCATCATCAAGGGGGTCAAGCCTAATGTTGAATCTGTTATCTTGGCTTCAAAAACGGAGGAAAGCAAGAGAATGAGGGAATTTTTAGAGATGATGAAAATGTTCTATATTTGGATAACATGACTCTGTATACAGTTGACTTCTGAACAACATGGGTTTGAACTGCATGGGTCCACTTATACATGGATTTCCCCCCCAAAATAACATAAAATACTGAAAGAGCATTTTCTCTTCCTTATGATTTTCTTAACAATGTTTTCTTTTCTCCAGCTTACTTTACTGTGAGAATACAGTATAGAATACATAGGACAAACAAAATATGTGTTAATAGACTCTCGGTTATCAGTAAGGCTCCGGTTGAGAGTAGGTTGTTGGTAGGTAGGTAAGTTTTTCAGGAGTCAGAAGTCATATGTGGGTTTCCGACTGCATGGGGGTTGGTGCCCCACTCCCTGTATTGTTCAGGGGCCAATGGAAATTGACAAGCAATGCCACAGTACATTTTGGCTCTTCTTGGGCTCTAACCAGCCAGAAATACATGCTGCCATCTTACTAACTGCTAGAAAATTCGGATCTCAGAACAGAAATGGAAATGGAACAGAAATGGAATCTCACCATTGCGCCTGATGACTCACTCTTGAAATTTTTCTTCTGAATTCCCATGTGACTGAATTCTCCTGATCTGGAGATATTAGCACTAAAGAAGGAATACTCCCACCCTGGGTCACAGTAAAGGTTTTGCTGAACGGAAAGCTGAGACTGTCATCTCATCATTAAAAGTGATTAACATGACTGAGGAGATTATAAAAAATAGTCCTGGTAGGGGTGGGATGATGGCTTTGACTATCAGTCATTGTAGTCGGCATTGACGATGTTGCTACTTTGGGGAAGGATGGTTGAAACTCGAAGAAATCCTTGCATTTCTATGGCAGGCCATGGAAAACCACCTGACACTCAGGTTGGATCATCAAAGTCTCAGGTCTCACAGAACTAAAGGTTTAGGTTAACCAATGAACAAAGAAAGTTGACTAGTGAGGTGTTGACTAAGGTCAAGATAGACTAAGGCTAGAACTATTTACAGAAAGCTCTGCCATGGACATTAAGTGGCAACCTCCCAGGCTTGTCCTCTGGAACAGATAAGGGGAGTTAGTCCCAGTGTTGTCCACCTATGTCATTTATAGTTAATATTTATCATTTAATACTAAATGAAAAATCATTTCTGGTGAGTGATCTATAACTCTGAGTATACAAGGAAGTTTATCATGTGACATGGCTGACTTTCCCTCTACATTCAGAATCTGGATTGCCAAATTTCAGGTATGCTTCCATGAGATAATTGAAGAGGTAAAGGAAAGCCCTGACTTTTCATTCAATCGCTTATCTCATGTATATCCTTGCTTCGCATTGGGAGCAAGCCCAAGGAAAAGCAACTGTGAACTCCATCTGGATTATTGTTCTTGATTCCGGGTGAGGGCTAAAGGCATCATGAACTGAATGGGTGAGAAGGGAAATCACCAACACCTGCTATGACCTCTTGGCCAACTCAAGAAATGAATACTTACAGCCTCCGTCACCATTTCTTTGTTTGCTAGTGAAATCTCTGAGGAATGAACAATTACTACCTTCATTTTATTAAACAAATTATGATCTTTTTCTTTTCTCTTTTCATCTCTCTACCTGTTCTTTTTTTTTTTTCAAAGATTTTCAAAGATTTTATTTATTTGTCAAAGAGAGAGAGAGAGCAGAAGCAGGGAGAGCAGTAGGCAGAGGGAGAAGCAGACACTTGCTGAGCAAGAAGCCCCAAGGACCCTGAGATCATGACCTGAGCTGAAGGCAGACACTTAACCAACTGAGCCACCCAGGGGTCCCTCTCTTCCTGTTCTTTACCATTTTGTAGTAGCAGTTAAATGTACCCATGGTTTCCGGGGTCATTGTGATCTGAGACAGAATCACAGTGGAACTAGCAGAAGAATTTATATCACATGGACATCCTGGCCTGGAAACACAGGATCTCTGTGACATTATTGAATCTCAAGGCAATGGCTGAATGTGACTTTGAGTTGTTTCTGCTTGGGAAAGTGATGAGTAAAGTTGTGATTTTATGTATGGTAATTAGACTATGATAGGCAGAGCCATCTTCCCATATGTGTAAGTAAACATATGTAGGGGGGGCCAACATGTATCATTTCAGAGAAAAATCCTAGGATGGCTCCCTGGCTTGCAACAGTTCTCCCTAATGGAAGTTGTCTCTGACACCCATGAGTAGATCTGCAGTGGTCACACATTCTTATGTTAACTTTGGATCTCTGGCCCAACCTGAACACAGTCTTATCAGATTCTCTCTTAGAAATTCGGAAATTTATGGGAGGTGCACACAGCTGTGGTTTCTGCAACTGAGTCATGCTACAGAAGAGAAGTCCACAAGCTGACTGAACTTTCTAGAACGTGTCTTGCTGTTGCTCTTCCCATCGAGACTCAATTGTTTCCTTCTTCCCTGGATTCTGCGATATACACCACTAGCCTCTCTAAGAATATCATTTTTTCTCTTGAACTACCTAGTTTCAATTATCTATAACCAAATGAGAAGAGTTATAAATCCATACAGATTAGAGTGATGATATCTTACAAAGGATTTTTTTTTAAAGATTTTATTTATTTATTTGACAGACAGAGATCACAAGTAGGCAGAGAGGCAGGCAGAGAAAGAGGAGGAAGCAGGCTCCCCGCTAAGCAGAGAGCCCGATGTGGGGCTTGATCCCAGGACACTGGGATCATGACCTGAGCCGAAGGCAGAGGCTTTAACCCACTGAGCCACCCAGGCGCCCCATCTTACAAAGGATCTTAAAGTTCTCCACGTTCTCCTGAGGAGTTTCTGTATAGGTAATGTTAGGGTCTGTAATCAAAGGAGCAAGACTGATACAAAGTGAAGGTCAAGCAAAGCTTTATTTCGCGCCAAGCATCGAGAATCAAACTGACCAGTCAGGGCCGTCTCTTGCAAAGAGGCTGTTAGGGTCTGTGATCAAAGGAATGAGAGGCGATGACGATGACCCCGACAAGGCCGCTCCCAAGGTGGCCGCTCTGGACGAGGCCATTCCTGACGGAGCCACTCCCTGGCAGAGGCCGCTCTTGATGAGGCTGTTCCCTGATGGGGCTGCTCCAGACAAGGCCTCTCCCCAGACGATGCTGCTCCTGACTAGGCTGCTCACCGAGGAGGCCTCACGTCTAGGAAGCCGCTCCCTGGAATGACGCTGCTCCCGCAAGGCCGTTCCGTGGTGGCGAGGTGTCGAGGCCTCTCCCTGGCGGTAGGGGCGGCACAGTTCCCAACAACTATCACTACCGAGGCTATCCTGATGGCTATCCTAAGGGTTCTCCCAACTAATGGCTCTAACGGCTCTGACGACTCTCCCTAACAACTCTAACGGCTCCTCCGGCCACTACTAGCCTCGCAAACTAACCTTTATAGAGGCACTTTAGCTGGGCTATCCACAGGTAGCCAATGAGATTGCAATACACAGAGAAAACTGCACAGTCATGCTAGGTCTGCCACACGCACAAAAAAACTGCTAGGTTACACATGGGCGGCCAATTGAATTTCAATTTACCCTAGTAGATATATGCACGCCCCACTGATTGGATGTCTTCACCTGGCCTGACCCCCCCTTGTATCTAGGCTTTGCAAGTAAGTTTCTCTGGGAGGGGCAGGGTCAATCTAAGTTTACTGCATAGGGTCAATCTAAGTTTACCGCAACAAAATGGCTCCCTCTGATTAAGTAGGCCCTTACAGGTAACAATAACTCATCTTAACTTCTCAAGCTCTGCACTGGGCAATTTCCCTGCAGTAACTCGTCTCCCCACAATGGCCCTCTGAGGTGAATATTACTCTTTCTTAAAAAAAACTGAAGTACACTTGATGCACAATGTCCCATTAGTTTCAGGTTTACAGCATAGTGATTCAAGAAGTCCACATGTTTTTCTATGCGCCCCACAGGTGTGGCTACCCTCTGTCATCATATAGCACTATTACATCATATATTGACAGGGGTGGGGCGAGGAGCACCTGGGGGGCTCTGGCAGTTAAGCATCAGACTCTTGATTTTGGTTCAGGTCATGATCTCGGGGTTGTGAGATCGACCCCCATGTCAGGGTCCATGTTCAGCGGGGAGACTGCTCGAAGATCTCCTCTTCTCCCTCTGCCCTTCCCCCACTCACACTCTCTCTAAAAACAAAACAAAACAAAACCCGAGTACTATTGACTATATTCCCTATGCTATACCTTTGATTCCCATGACGTATTCATTCTATACCTGGAAGCCTGCACCTCCTACTTCCCTTCATCCATTTTGCTCACTCCCTACCCCCCCGCTTCTGGCAACCACCAGTCTGCTCTCGGTAGTCACGGATCTGTTTCTGCTTTTTGTTTGTTGTTTGTTTATTCATTCATCAGGGGAGTATTGCTCTTACCCTATTTTACAAACAACTGTAGCTCAGAGAACTACAGTTCTGGTCTGATCGCACACTTCTAGAAAATGGTAGACATGGGATAAGAAAACAGGAACTCACTTATAGAGTTAGCAAATGAGCCAAGATCCAACCCAGGACTTACTGACTCTACAACCTGTACGATTAGCTATGAATTTATTAATTCAATAAATGACTATTGAACTCCTAATGCAACAGGAGGAAGAGTGCTGTAGACATCAGTAGCTTGGGTTCTAGAGCTGGGGCTTCCATATTTGAATCTTCCGATTCTCTCCTGATTTCAGGCTGTTACCTTGTAAAAGATACTCACCTTTCTGTGCCTCCGTTTTCTCATGTTAAGGTAGGAATGGTAACATAACTACTTAATTGATTTGCTATGAAAGATAACTCAGGGGCACCTGGCTGGCTCAGTTGGTTAAGCATCTGCCTTCGGCTCCGGTGGTGATACTGGGGTCTTGGGATTGAGTCCCCCATCGGGCTCCCTGCTCAGTGGAGAGCCTGCTTCTCCCTCTTCCTCTGCCTGCTGCTCTGCCTACTTGTGCTCTCTATCTTTCTATCAAATAAATAAATAAAATCTTAAAAAGAAATAACTCAGTTAATACATTTCAAGTGCTTTAGGCTGTGCTTGGCACATCAGTGAGAGCTACTGAGCATTGCTAGGAGCAATGAGTAAGTCAGGAAATGTCTCTGCTTTCACGTGCTGGGGGTGAAGATAGGGAAGAGGTTTCTTATTTAGAGAGGCTGGCCAGGGGGAGGTTGCCCTGAAGAGGTGACCTTGTACCAAGTCCTGACTCCTGCGAAAAGATCCTGGAGACGAGTGTTTTAGGAAGAAGGGATGCCAAATGCAGGTCTTGGTGTGGTGGGGAATGTAGCACATTCAAGGTGGGGCCAGAGTGGCTGCGAGTGAGCAGGTGGGGGTGTGGTAGGACAGGAAGTCAGAGAACGTATTGGGGTCAAATCCTAAAAGGCCCTGATGGCCTGGGTAAATGGTCTGGAGCTTTTAAAATGGGGGCGATCAGAGAGTTGAGAACAGAAGAGTGACAGCATCTGATGTTAGTTTTCAAGAGATCAGTCTGGCTGAGCTAAGACATTTAGGGGCTGATAACAGAGGGCAAGGGCAGATTCAGGAAATTGGTTGGGAGCTAGCAAGAATTCAGGCAAAAAAAAAAAAAGATAGTATCTGAGATGAAGGTGGTAGAAATGGAGGTGAGGACAAGGGGTTCAATTCAGGATACGTTCTGAAAAGGGATCCTTGAAGATTTGCTAATGGATTTGCTGTGTGTCACGTAGGGAGAGGGAAATCAGTGACTTCCTGTGTTTACACCCAGTCAACAGGTGGGTGTGATTCCTTTAAGCAAGGAATTCACTTAGGAAGCATTTCGGTCCTGATCCTGTTAGAAGAAAGAAATCATACTGGTTATTTTAACAGAGCTAACTTAACATAAACATTTTAGTATTTTTAAAAGCCCTGGGTATTAAAGAACTAAAAAGGCAAAACGAGCACTAAGGTGTCACTGAGGTCATGCCCACAGGAAACAGTGGCCACTTGCAGGGCTGGGAGACCAAAGGGAATGATGTTGCTTAGCAGCCTGGAAAACAGGTCCCCTAGAGCCAGAAGTGAGATGAGAACAGGGAGCTGCGTTTCGCTATCATCTCTCAGCTTGGAGGAAGAACCCTGAATAACAAAGATGCAGACCTTTGAGAAGGGGGTGCCAGGTGGATGGTGCCGCTGGTTTCTCTACGGAGGTATGACGACATCTGGAAAAAGTTCAGGCTGGAGTCACAGCTGGTGGAGGAATCAGGTGCTGCCAGGTGAAACAGCATTGTCACGGTCCCACCGGCAGGAACAGGAAGCCAGGACGGGAAGAGAAAGCAGACCAGAAACAGGGAGAGTCCCCTTTCCCGCCCACAGGCTGATGTCTCCCATTAGCATCCCCCACCTATTAGGGGAGCATCTCCCAAAGCAGGAATGGGGTTCCTCAAGTCCCAGCCCAAGCACCACAAAATAGGAGATTCTTAGAAGGCTGAGTCCAAGCTGAGCGATATCTTAACAACAGACAGAGAAAAGTCGGTTTTGGGGACTTAGGGGAGGCGTAAACCCAAGAAAACTTGGGTTTAGGGAGGGAAGAATTAAGAATTCTCTTTGATGGATCTATGAGGATGACCGGTGTGGGTGATGAGACAATGGCTTGTATGAGTAGAGCATCAAGAAAGGTTGAAACCAGACAGAAATTTTAGGGTCAACAGCTACTGTGCCTGAACTGTATTCATAAACAGAAGAAACCAAAGTTAAGGCCTTAATAACTAGATCCTCAACATCTCATGCTTTCTTTCCTGAGCTACACAAAAGCACGCTATAATTGTATTTCCGTAGGTCAGTTCAGATCATTTTTCTCTTTGCTTAAAATTTGGATAATGTGGGATCTAGAAAAAAATGGAACAATCTAGATACAATATTTTAATCAGGCAAAATAAGTTTAGGGTTTGGTGTAATGGTAGAAACAATGTCTGAATGTCTTCCATTCTGTGATCCTGCTTTTGGTAAGGTTATACATAAATGATCCCACAAACATAACTGCCTTGATTTAGGGTGTGAAAGTTTCTGTCTGCGACATTTTATAAAATGTAGCATTGCACAAAAATAGAAACATTCATACATTTCTTTAACTCAACCAAAATCATGACATGTATTCATTAGATATTTTCTACTTACGTCATTATATCATTTGAAAAGACCTTAAAACGCTTTACAGAAGTTCTGAGTAATTAATCACTGTGAGCATCCTAGACATTGATAAAAGCAGATATTGCAATTCTGCCCTATAAATATGGAAAGACAAGACATTACACATCTTCGGAGTCCCGAGGATTACTCAGCTTCGGATTTAGACACACTGAGCATGCTTGGAGGTCTGACATCGGGACGGCCCGCCATGAGTTTACGGCATGGAAGATTGAAGCGTCTGCTAAGAAAGAACTTATCCAGGGCAAGAAGGGTGACACACAGCTGTGCCCCATATTAGAGCCCCGGTCACGGTCGGGCGTGGGGGAGGGTGGAGTACGTCTGCCCAGAAGCTCTTGCTGTGACCCAACTCCCTGGATTCATCTCTGAGATCTAGGCAGAGATGTGCAGCCAATAAAATAAAATAAAATAATAAAATGAAATACAATAATATAAATACAATAAAATAAAATACAATACAATAAAAAAATAGAATTAGGTTTTCTCCATAAAACTTTGTGAGACATTTGTTTTTCAGCTAAACATTTACTGCCTTTTTTTTTTTTTTTTCCCTTCTGCCCAACATTCCTTACTCCCTTCTTCTGGGGCCGTGTTTTCCCTTCTTTGTGGAACTGCCACACCTTATCTTTTATAACGACTTAGTGATACTTTCACTCTCTGTATCTTATGTCCAAGCTGCAGTGATTGACCCAAGGAAAAGTAAGTACCTGGATTCAAACTGGGGCAGATTTTGTCTTTGGTGAGGTGCTGTGTGTAGTTGTTGAGAGAGAGAGAAGTGGTTTCTGTCCTCCGAGTTTGTTGAGGGGGAATGGTGTAAATCTGGGTTGTTCGGAAGCAGTTTCTCACCAAACTCCTCATACTCACCGCGGAAGGGAATCTCTTCAGAGTAGGAGAGAATGAGGCCGAGAGAGAGATTCAAGACATTGAAATGGTTAGTGATGAATACAGACCAAGGAGGGGGCTGTGGAGAGAAGAAAAGGGGGAGCCTAAAGGGGTGAGGGCATAGGAGAGTTTGATTCTAACATTGTTGAGTCTCTAAAGATTCTAAAATCCTGTTGTAGATTTCCTGGTCACAGATGATCTAATATGCTCCCACTGTCGAAAGTTCAGAGAGTTGTTTACCAGAGGTTAATGTAAAAGTTGAGGAAAGGGATTTTTGTGAGAATACTGGAAGTATGTGGCCCAGTGTGGCCTCTGTAGAATGTGGCCAAGCTCTAATATCTCAAGTGCCTGGCACGTTACCAACGTGGTCAGAGGAATACATCCAGAAGCCCTCTAGAGGCAGAGATCAGGGCCTTAACAATTGGCAACCGTTGAAACAGCTTTAACAGCATCAAAAGGCAGCAAAAGTGGTTAGAAAGGGCAAAGGAAGCTTTGGTAGATGTGAAGAGAGGTCCAGTGCTTTTGGCAGGCATGGAAGTGCCCTTGGCATTGACCAGACACGGCCGTCCTCACGAAGTTCCTAACTGTCAATGTGCCCTACCAGCTGTAGACATATTGCCAAAAGAAGGGTGAGCAGAGTTCAGAAGAAGAGAGAAGAAATGAACAAACACCATGGGAAAGCCCAAGTGAGAACCCTCTGAGGCTTCATGTAAAAGTTGGGAATGGGGGCTGGTCTTTGAGGTGCAAGCAATCCTGGGAGTGGCTCTAACTGTGGATACAACCCTGCGTTTACGCAGACTGAAGAGATCTGAGAAAAATGGGTCACATAACGCTTTGCTCTCTCAACTGGCAACACACACACACACACACACACACACACGAACGATGACCACACTAAATGCAAGAACCATGTGCTCACCTTCAGTCGCGTAGGGAGACAAGACTCATTGAGCCGCTGGAATTGACATGAGAATAATAAAGCTAGAAACAGGAGCTAAGATCGTATCCTTGGGAAGATTGGCAAAAGCTGAACTGGCGCCAAGGTCAGGAACAGAGCCAACAGCTAGAGGAGTAGGAAAGTCAGACTGTGAGGAATGATCCAAGGACAGAGCTCGCCGAGGCTGGCAGAAGAAGCAAAGTCTCCACTATCACAAATGTTCTGTGACAGGGTTGTTTTAGATTCCGTGTCTGGAAGGCTGAGTTCACATTGTTCAAGGGCAAGGGTCTCAACCCAGAAGTCTGGAAAACATATTTTTCTCCAAGCCATGTAGAGAGAAAAAATGTGTCCAACTGGAGAATTAGAAGACAACTTTTGAATCTCATCTTTCTAGTTGTCTACTAACGCTGTAAAGTCAGAGTATTTGTTATTTTTAATTATAAGGCTAAAATGAAGATAAAGCACTTTGAAAAGCTGAAAGTTTTAAGAAACTAAAAGATACTTTATTTTTTAAAACCTTTTATCTTTATTTTTAGTATTTCTAGTAGGTAGATGTATCTTACAGAAAGGAATTAATTATTCAAATGTTTGTAAACTTAAGAGTAAGTAGTTTATATTGTAAGTCACAGTTTCAAACATTGGTTCTAAACTTATATGTGTTGGTATGTGTACATATGTTAAAGTATATATGTAAACATGTAAGTCTGAATGTGTTAACATGATAACAAATTCTAGCTGCCCACTCCAATTAAATGTTCATTTTCCTAGTAACTTCCTCCCATGCTGTCCTATAAAGCTATCCTGAGCCATTGTTAAATTTCACTGACTTATATATTGGCCAGGAAAACTAAATCTGTTCTCCATTTCTTGGTGATGTTCACTTTCACTTTGGATGCATATGGTGGTTTGTAAAACGTTTGTAATTTTGAATCCAAAATTTACACTTTAAAAATGTGTAAGTCACTGTAATCCGTGGCTCCACACTTGGGTGAACATGATGTCTCTCACCTTTTTGCATCTCTTTCCTCTCTCCTCTTGGCCTCTGTACTTTCATTTCTTTCCCATTGCACATACAACACATGTATAGTTGGCATATCCACATGCAACACACAGACAAGTGCATGTGCACATGTACACGTGTGCACACACACATGCACATTGTGGCTGACATTCATCCAGACTGCATGGAGCTAGGAATGGCTGTTTGCTTGTGGCTGACATCTGCTCTGATTGACAGTTTCCTTGTAGTACCAGTGGTCAGAGACTTAATGCTGCCATCCAATTTGTATGCCTTATGATTTCTTTATAAATACACACACAGGGTTTGTTTGTTTTAAACTTGGGAAAGAGATGGACTTCTACCATATTGAGCACTATCTCCAACACACCTCCAACCTTCACCCCAGGACATTTTGTGCTGAAGTTGAGGGTCGTTTACTGCTTAACTTATTCTAGGACATCCTAAACAGAAAAAGTATTTACATAAATAATGAAACTGCAAATAGAAGTGGTATCATTGGCATGATTTTACAGCTTACTGGTTATTCACAGACACTTGGACCATTGACAAGAGAGTATTAAGAGAATCTACTGGTTGCTGGGCAATATCCCCTCTCCAGGCTGAAGTTGAAGTTCTTCAGGAATTTAATTATTTACTACTTGTACAGGAAATTGCTCTCTTTGCATTGCTATGCATTTTTGTGTGATACACGGGTGAAGATTTTGTATCTTTGCCCACATATAATGTCGATAAAGGATTTAACTTAAGGAGTTTAGCTAATGAACTCATTAACTGATGTGAGGAAACTCTTGATGAGTCAAATATTTTGGATCAGGGAATTCAACATTTTATGATGCTTTTAATTAGAGCAGACACTGTGAGACATGTTTCAATTTACAAGTACCACCATAGTCAATACAGTAAAATAGATCCTGGTAATAAGAGCAAGTATCCCCTTGTTGTCCTGAAGAAGACAATGGTGTCAAATGGCCGATTAATTGTGGCAGTACTCTTTAAATAACTACTGGTTGTTATTTTCCTTCTGAAAATGCATTATTCTGAAATGTTAAATGAGTAATAGATGAGTCAGTGAAGGAGAGAGGTTCTTTTTTTTTTAAGATTTTATTTATTTACTTGACAGACAGAAATCATGAGTAGGCAGAGAGGCAGGCAGAGAGAGAGAGGGAAGCAGGCTCCTTACTGAGCAGAGAGCCTCATGCAAGGGCTCGATCCCAGGACCCTGGGATCATGACCTGAGCCGAAGGCAGAGGCTTTAACCCACTGAGCCACCCAGGTACCCCGAGAGATTCTTATCATTACAAAAATTCTGGGTGTAAATGAATTGAGCTTCACCTGGTAAAACCTAGTCATAGGGAAAACAGTAACATTTTTTTTTAAAGATTTTATTTATTTATTTGACAGACAGAGATCACAAGTAGGCAGAGAGGCAGGCAGAGAGGAGGAAGCAGGCTCCCCGCTGAGCAGAGAGCCCGATGCGGGGCTTGATCCCAGGACCCCGGGATCACGACCCGAGCCGAAGGAAGAGGCCTTAAACCACTGAGCCACCCAGGCGCCCCAAACAGTAACATTTTGACAAAAATGTAGAGAACTTCATTTTACCCTGAGGAGAAACTGAGTTAATTCTGAATGCATGTTGACTTTAAAGAAGTAATAATAATAGGAGGAAATATATAATGCACGAATACATTCTATCTGCCTAAAAGAAGGAAAAGGACCTAATGAAACAAATTATATAAATTGACCCAAGAAGAAAATCTTGGTGAACCTATACCAAGTGAAGAGAGCTAATCAGTAATAAAACTGCCCAACAAGGAAACAACTAGAACCAGATGGCTTCACTGGTGAATTCCACCAAACATTTAAAAAAGAATTAATAGGGAGCCTACTGCCTTCAGCTCAGGTCATGATCCTGAAGTCCCGGGATAGAGTCCCGCATCAGGCTCCCTACTTGGCAGGGAGTCTGCTTCTCCCTCTGGCCCTCCCCACCTCATGTTCTCTCTCTCTCTCTCTCTCATTCTCTCTCAAACAAATAAATAAAATCTTTATAAAAAAGGGAATTAATAGCAATCCCTCCAACCTGTCCCCAAAGTAGAAGAAGAGGGATTGTTTCCTTATTCTATGAGGCCAGCATTACCATAATACCAAAACTAGGTAAAGACATCACAAGAAGAAAACATTACAGACCAATATCCCTTATGAAATATGTGATGGAAAAATCCTCAACAAAATACTAAGAAGTTGAATTCAATAGCATATTAAAAGGATTACGCACCATGACCAAGTTAGATTTATCCCATGAATTCAATAATGGTTCAAAATGGAAAAAAAAACAATCAATGTACTATATGACATTGACAACAAAGTAAGGAATCACATGCTCATCTCAATTAACACAGTCAAGGTTTTTGAAAAAATTTCACACTCCTTTCTGATAAAAACTCTCAGGAAAATAGGGACACAAAGGGACTTCCTTAACATGATAAAGAGTACTATGGTGAAACATCATAAGGAAACATCATACTAAATGGTGAAAAACTGAAAGCTTTTCCCCTTAGATCAGGAATAAGACAAGGATGCATTTACTCATCATTGCTATCAACATTGTGCTGGAAGTCCTAGTTAGAGTTTATGGGGCAAGAACAAGAAAACACTCAAATTTGAAAGAAATAGGGGAAATGATCTCTATTCACAGATGATATGATCCAACATAGAGAAAATCCCAAATAATCCACAAGAAAACTACTAGAACTAAAAAATGAATTCAGCGCAGTTGTAAGGTACAAGATTAACACACAAAAAAATGACATAGGTTCCTAACAATCCCAGTTATAGTAACATCTAAAAGAATAATACATCCAGGAATAACTTTAAGAAGGAGGTGAAAGACTTATATACTGAAAACTCCAAAACATTGCTGAAATAATTGAAGAAAATCTTAATAAATAGAAAGACATCCCAACATTCATGAGTAGGAAGACTTAATATTGTTAAAATATCAATAATAAAAGCAATCTACAGTTTCAACTCAATCCCTATAAAAATTTCAATAGCCTTTTTTGAAGAAATAGAAAAGCCAGTCATCAGACTAATGTGGAATCTCTGTGGGCTCTTAATAACCAAAAGAATCTTGAAGAAGAGTAAAGTTGGAGGAGCTAGACTTCTTGATTTCAAAACTTACAACAAAGCTATAGTAATCAAAACAATGTGTCACTGGCATAAGAATTGACATAGACAAATGGAATAGAATGGAGGGTCCAGAAATAAACGCATATATCTATGGTCAATTGATACCAAGTCAATTCAATGAGGAAAGGACAGTCTTTTCAACAAATAGCATTGGAACAACTTGATTTCCACATGTAAAAGAATGAAGCTGGACCCTCACTTTACACTGTATACAAAAATTAACTCAAAATGGATCAATGACTTAACTATAAAGGTTAATACCACAAAACTCTTAGAAGAAAATATAAAGTCCATTCTTTGTGCTTTTGGATTGGATTCCTAGTATGACAGCAAAAATACAGGCAACCAAAGAAAAAATAGATAAATTGGATTTCATTAAAATTAAAAACTTTGTGTATATGAGGGCTTTATCAAAAAGTGAAAAGATTCTGCAGAATGGGAGGGAAAATTTGCAAATCATAGATCTGGTAAAAGTTTAATATCCGGAATATAAAGAATTACAACTCAACAACAAAAAGATAAACAACTCAGTTTTAAAATGGCAAATGACTTGAATAGACATTTCTCCAGAGAACATATACACATGACCAATAAGTGCATGAAAAGATTCTCAGCATCTTTAGTCCTTAGGGAAATGCAAATAAAAACCCGGAGATACCACTTCAAACCCATCATTATTATAATAATTATTCTTTAAAAATGGAAAATAACAAGTATGATTGAGAATTTGGAAAAATTATAATTATCGTAGATCACTAGTGAGATTAGAAAATGATGCAGCCATTATGGAAAAGAGTTTGATGGTTCCTCAGAAAGTTAAGCAAAAGTACCACATGAACTGGCAATCACTTGGAGGTATGGATCCCCAAGCAGGGGTTCAAACAGATACTTGTACACCAATGTTCATTGCAGACTTATTCATAGGAGTACAATTGTGGAATCAAATCAAGTATCCAACAACAGATGAATAGGTTAACAAAACATGGTACATATAAGGGATATTATTCCATAAAAATGAATGAAGATTTGATACTGCTACAACTTGTCTGACCTTAAAAATATTATGCTATGTAAAATAAGCCACACAAAATACAAATATTACATGATCCTACTTATATACTTATATGAAATATCTAGAGCAGGCAAATTCATAAAGACAGAAAGTAGAACTTTTGGTTTAATGATTACAGAGTTTCTAAAGATTTTTGGAAATAGTGGTGTTGGTTGCACAACATTTTAAAATGTAATTGATGCCACTGAATTGCACATTTAAAAATGTTAAAAATTAATATTTTATATTATATATATATTTTTACCACCATAAAAATGTCTAAAATATTGTGTGCAAAATAGATCCTATTCCTACATGTGAAAGCAAAAACTCTCTACAACTTCTAGAAGAAAACATAGGGGGGAAAAAATCTTCACCACAAAGATGTCTAAAATAGTTCACAAAGCATTAAAATAAAACAATGTTAAAATGTTAAAATTTAAAACACCTGCTCTTCTGAAAACACCATTAAGAAAAAAACAAGCCACACACTGGGAGAAATTACTTCTAATGCACATACTAAGCCAAAACTTGGATCCAGAATATATAAAGACTTCACACAGATCAAAACAAAAATCCGCTTAAAAATAGGCAAAATATTTGAAGGCACTTCCCAGAAAGGTGCATACAAATAAACAATAAATACCCAGAAATATGTTCAACAGCTTGGGTCATAGGGAAATATAAATAAAATTATGAGAAGATACTGGTACACAAGTGTTAGAATAATGACAATTTAAAGCTTGAGAAGGTCAGTTGGCTGTGGAATCTCGAATTCTCATAACTGTAGCTGGAAATTCCTGTTGTAACATGTACAACCACTTGTGAAAGCACTTTGGCAATTTCTTCAATATACAGACAATAAAGCCCAGAAATTCCCTTTTTGGTCACGGTTCACTCAGGAAAGATGAAAATGTGTCCTCATAAAGAGTTATATATGATTGCTCACAGACACCCTATTCCTCATAACCCCAAACAGGAAACATCCCAAATGTCCATCAGTAGGTGAATAAATATACAATTATGGAAGCTGTGGTGTAGCTGTACAATGCAATAATACACGGCAGTGAAAGGAACAAATTCTTGGTATCACGGCAATAACATAGCGCTGCAGGGAAAAGAAGTCAGGTGTAGAAGAGTACATACTGTATGATTTCACTTAATGAAAGTTCTAGAGAAGATAACAAGAAGAACGGTGGTTGCCTGGGGTTGGAGTTAAGGTGGGAAGTTGACTGGGAATTATCACAAGAGACCGTCTTTGGGTAATAGAAATGTTCTTTATCTTGATTCTGGTAGTGGTTGTGTAGGTGTGTATATGTCAAAACTCACCAAAATATATACATCAGTTGGACTATACATAATATATATATTAATAAAATGATAAAAAACTGATGTCATGAAAGAGATGAGGGCTCAGGAACATTCCAGATTAAAGAAGACTGAAGAGATAATAAATGTAATGCTTGAACCTTATTTGGATCCAGGTTTTTTAAAAAAAAGCCATTAACAATATCTTCAGACAAAAAGGTTATTTTATTTTATTTTTTCAGTGTTCCGAAATTCATTGTTTATGTAACACACCCTGTGCTCCATGCAATATGTGCCCTCCTTAATACCCACCACCAGGCTCACCCATCACCCAAAGAAGAAATAATACCTATTTTCCTGAAGCTGTTTAAAAAAATAGAAACAGAAGGAAAACTTCCAGACTCTTTCTATGAAGTCAGCATTACCTTGATCCCCAAACTAGGCAAAGACCCCACCAAAAAGGAGAATTTCAGACCAATATCCTTGATGAATATGGATGTCAAGATTCTCAACAAGATCTTAGCTAATAGAACCCAACAGCACATTAAAAAGGTTATCCACCATGACCAGGTGGGATTCATCCCTGGGATGCAAAGGTCATTCAACATTCGCAAATCAATCAGTGTGACAGAACAAATCAGTAAGAGAAGAGAGAAGAACCACATGGTCCTCTCAACTGATGCAGAAAAAGCATTTGACAAAATCCAGCATCCATTCCTGATTAAAACGCTTCAAAATACAGGGATAGAGGGAATGTTCACTAAAATTCATAAAATTCATCTATGAAAAACCCACAGCGAATATCATCCTCAATGGGGAAAAGCTGACAGCCTTCCCTTTGAGATCAGGAACATGACAACCTACTCTCACCACTGTTACTCAACATAGTATTAGAAGTCCTAGCAACAGCAATCAGACAGCAAAGAGAAATAAAAGGTATCCAAATTGGCAAAGAAGAAGTCAAACTCTCTCTCTTCGCAGATGACATGATACTTTATATGGAAAACCCAAAAGACTCCACCCCAAACTACTAGAACTCATACAGCAATTCAGTAATGTGCCAGGATACAAAGTAAATGTACAGAAATTGGTTGCTTTCTTATACGCTAACAATGAAACTATAGAAAGGGAAATTAGAAAATCGATACCATTCACTATAGCACCAAGAACCATAGGATACCTGGGAATAAACCTAACCAAGGAGGTAAAGGATCTATACTCGAGGAACTACAGAACACTCGTGAGAGAAACTGAAGAAGACACAAAAAGATGGAAGACTATTCCATGCTCATGGATCAGAAGAATAAACATTGTTAAAATGTCTATACTGCCTAGAGCAATCTATACTTTCAATGCCATTCCGATCAAAATTCCACCAGCATTTTTCAAAGAGCTGGAACAAACAATCCTAAAATTTGTATGGAACCAGAAAAGACCCTGAATCGCTAAGGAAATGTTAAAAAAGAAAAACAAAGCTGGGGGTAACACGTTGCCCGATTTCAAGCTTTATTACAAAGCTGTGATCACCAAGACAGCATAGTACTGGCACAGAAAAGATTTTTTAAAGCACATAAAATATCTTTGAACTGAGACTGAGGGTAAATGGGTAACCATTATACAATTCCATCAACTTTCCTGTATTTTGAAAACTTTCATAATAAAATACTTGGAAAATAAATATTTACAATGTACAACAAACCCTATGATTTACAGTAAAAAAAAAAAAAATCCACAACAAAAGGCCTGAAACTTCCTCCGGCTGCAAACTTTTCTCATACTTACAGGTCATAGAAACAAAGATAATTTTTTAATCTTTCAAGACTTCTCTGTATTTTCCAAATGTTACATATTACTTTCATGAAAGAAATGGTTTTAATTTGAAAACTTTCAAATTTAAGGAGTCATTTTGTTTCATGATTTCAAACTAAGACCCAAATCAAGTTTAAAGTACATACATGCTTTTAGGGTTCTTATCAAACCAGGTCAAAAATATTAGTTGCGTGATTTCATGAATGAATCTATTTCTAAATCTTACATGCAGGCCATATGTGAAAGTGTTTCATAAGTGAAGTTATTTTATTATCATACATTATTACTCTGCACAGAAAGAAAGACAATATGAAAAAGGTCAAGTGGTAAGAAAGATCTGCTTGTTACATCAAAAATTATTTTCTCTTTCTGATGAATTACACGTAAATGATCAGAACTTGTTTTGAAAATCAAAACCCAACAGGAGCTTTGTCTTTCCTTACTGTCCCATTGACACCACTGAACTCCTTTTCCTCGGCCCATAACCAAGACTCCAGGAAAGAGATATCGTCTTTTTGAATTCTATGCCATTTTGCTTTATTTTTTTTAAAAAGATTTTATTCATTTATTTGACAGAGAGAGTGAGAGAGAGAGCACAAGCAGGGGGAATGGGAGAGGGAGAAGCAGGCTTCCCACTGAGCAGGGAGCCAGATGCCAGACTCCATCCCAAGACATTAGGATCATGACCTGGGCCAAAGGCAGATGCTTAGCTGACTGAGTCACCCAGGTGCCCCGAATTCTATGCTATTTTAAAGTAACTTAATTGCTTATCCATTATTTTACTTGAAAAACCTCAGAAAGTAGGCTATTTTGATATAGCATTCTTTCAGGTACTATTTTTTGTTTTAGATTTTTATTTATTTATTTGAGAGAGTGAGAGAGAGAGAACACAAGCAGAGGGGAGGGACAGAAGGAGAAGGATAAGCAGATTCCCCGCTGAGCAAGGAGCCTGATGTAGGACTCGATCCCAGGACCCTGGGATCATGACCTGAGCTGAAGGCAGACACTTAATCGACTGAGCCACCCAGGTGCCCCTCAGGTACTTCTATTAAGATCTCTGTGTGTTGACTATTTTTTCATCATGGAGTCTTTCACTCATGAAGCATTGATGAAGTATCTACCATGATCTAGGCAGTATCGTAGGCACTGAGAATTCATTGATAAAAAAGATACATGACCCTTCTCTTACTATACACAAAAATTAACTTAAAATGAATCAGAGGCCTAAATTCAAGAGCTATGACCATAAAACTCTTAGAAGAAAATATAAGAGTAAATCTTCATGATGTTGGATTGAGCAGAAACTTCTTATGTACAACACCAAAAGCACAAGTGACAAAAAAATAGATAAATTTGACTTCATCAAAATTAAAAACTTTCATGCTTCAAAGAACATCATCAGGAAAATGAAAAGACAATTCACAGAATAGGAGAAAATACTTGCAAATATCTGATAAGGGACATAGATCTAAGATATATAAAGCGCTCTCACAACTCAATAATAAATAGACAAAATAAGTCAATTTAAAAACGTGCAAAGGATCTGAGAGACATTTTTCCAAAGAAGAGCTACAAATGGTCAGTACTGTCATGAAGATACTCACCACCCTTAACCATTAATAACGAATGCAAGTCAAAACCACAGGATACCGTTTCATACCCAGCTGAATGGCCATAATCAAAAAGGCAATGACAAGTGTTGGTGGGGAGGAAAATTGTGAGCCCTGCACATGGATGGCAGAGATGCAAGATGGTACAGCTGCTTTCAAAAGGAGTTTCTCAAATGCTTAAACACCATAGAGTTACCACAGGACCTGGCAATTCCATGCTCAGGTACAGCGTAAGGAGAAATTAAAACACATGTCCACACAGAAACTTGTACATGAAAGTTCACAGCATTATCCATAATGGCCCCAAAGCAGAAACATCCCAGATACCAGAGGAGGCATGAGTAAATAAAACGTGATACGCCCCTCTGATGAGATGAAGTACTGACACATGTTCCAACATGCATGAATCTTGAAAACACTATGCTAAGTCCCCAAAAAAACCACACAGTGTATGATTCTATTTGTGTGACATGTCCAGAAGAGGCCAATTTGGGGATACAGGAAGTAGATGAATGGTTGGCCAGGAATGCCAGGAGTTGGGGGGTCGGGAGGGGTGAGGAGTGGTTGGTCAGAAATCAGGAGTAACTGCTAAGAGGTATGTGTTTTCTCTGGGGATGAGAAAAATGTCCTAAAACTGACTGAAGTGAAGGTTGCATGAATCGTGAATACATTAAAAACCACTGAGTCTACACTGTAAGCAGATGGATTATGTGATATGTGAATTGTATCTTAATAAAGCTGTTATATTTTTTAAAGGGCATATTAGAACTCTGTCTTCATCATAGAAATTCACAACCAAAAAAAAAAATTCACAACCAAAATATCTGGATTTCACTGTATGGGAACACAGCAAATACAGACAAGCAAATAAACATGCTATGTAATTTTTTTTTAAATTTGGGTAAATACCAGGAAGAGAATAGAACACGGCAATGGGAGAGGGATAATTTATATATATATATATTTTTTTTTTTTGAGAGAGAGAGAGAGAGAGCGCAAGTTGTGGGGGAGGGGGAGAGGGAGAGGGAGAATCTTCAGCAGGCTCCATGCCCAGTGTACAGCCTGACGCGGGGCTTGATCTCACAACCGTGAGATCATGACCTGATCCAAAATCAAGATTTGGATGCTTAACCAGCTGAGCCACCCAGACTGTCAGGAGAGGGATGACTTGAAGTGGATGGTCAGGAAGAGCCTCTTAAGGGGGTTATGGAGGCCAGAGTGATAGGAATGGTAAGACCTACAAATAGGCCAAGTAAGTGCAGATTCTTAAAGCCTGTTTCATTCCAACTCTTCGGAAAAATATGGCTTCCATCTTGACCCACTGTACACAACTGAAAATCTGTGGAGGGGTGCCTGGGTGGCTTAGTCGTTAAGTGTCTGCCTTCAGCTTGGGTCATGGTCCCAAGATCTTGGGATCGAGCCCCGAGTCGGGCTCCCTGCTCAGCGGGAAGTCTGCTTCTCCCTCTCCTGCTCCCCCTGCTTCTGTTCCCTCTCTTGCTGTCTCTCTCTGTCAAATAGATAAATAAAATCTTTTGGAAAAAAAAAAGAAAGAAAAGAAAAGAAAATCTGTGGAGGACAGAAACAAAGATCTAAGACTTTAATTCTTGATTCAATGAACTTTGTGCATATTCGGTTAAGGGGTGGGAGATGGTGTAGCTAAGTCAAGACAGTGAACAATCTAACGGCTTTGGAAAGCAGTTACAATACTCATATACACTCCCACATGCAAAGCACCTGCCACTCTCCACACAGGCACCTTCCCCATGGCTCGGTCTCTGTGGTGAGCTGCCAAAGCCCCAGATGAACAGGGCTGGCACTGGGGGTGTTATGAATATTGCACAAAATCAAAGTCATATAATGGCCACCAGTGTGGTCTAAAATCTGGAGAACCTGACAGGACGCTTGGACACACGGCAGCTGGGCCAGGTCTGAAGATACGGTACTGACAGACATTGGTGATATGGATGCCAGGGTGATGAAAGTCACTGGTACATGCTTGGTCAAATGTGATTAGGGAGAATGGATCCATTTCAGCAAAGGCTGGTTCCCGACAGTATGCACCCCCACTTGATATCTTGGCACCACATGCTGCTGAAACAGCCCTTGACCTGAGGTGCCCCCGCAGTATAGGCTGCCCCAGAATGCCAAAGCCGCAAAAGGCAGAGAAATAGCTCTGGGAAGCCCCAGCCTGCACGTAGAAAGCTAGGTTTTCGTAGAGCTGTTTTGTCCTATTTCACCTCCTAATTCTAGCTCCCATGGCCGAGGTCACCATGCTGTTGGAAATAGAAGAGTGTTTTGTGCCTTTTGGGGGGCTCAGTTTATCTTTAAAATGAGTACAATAATGTCTTTACTGATATTGTTTTAAGAAATGAAAAGGAGGGGCGCCTGAGTGGCTCAGTCAGTTGGGCAGCTGCCTTCGGCTCAGGTCATGATCCAGGGGTCCTGGGTCTGTTTTTTCCTCTCTCTCTGCTCCTCCCCTGGCTCATGCTCTCTCTCTCTCTAATAAGTAAATAAAATCTTTTTAAAAAAAGAAATGAAATGGGAATAATTTACAAACAAAATGAAAAAGACTGAGGTTGTGTTAGAACAGAGAACAGGATTTTACACCAAGTTTTGTAGGTTCCTTTGAAGAAAGGTGTCTAATGTGCTGTTTCTTCCTTCAAATTACCCCTTGTCACAGCTATGGAAAACAATTCATGTGCATATCCTACTCCAGTCGCACAGAACAGAGAGTGTTGTTCGAAGAAATCTTTAAAATGAGGATCTGTGTATACTACCTTCTTGAACAGAATGCTGCTTTCAAAGAAATCTAACATAACAATTTGAAATTTCAAAATATGTGATTTTAACCAGACGGGAGGAGAGGGGATTTTAGAGTAGAGATGAAGACCTGCATACTGTATGCCTAAATATTGGAAAGTTAGAAATGAAATTATTAAACCATTAAGTAAAACATGTTCCACCTTGACATATAGACCTTCACAATGACCTGGTAGGTCAGGCTCAAATTCACAACTCTTGGACTTGTGGAGTATTGTTCTGGAATGTAATGGTCCCTGGAGAGCTGGCCCCTGGCTTTGCCCACCTCCCCTCTCTTCCATCACCCATTCTGTCCAGAGCCAGGTGGGCCTGGTACCCTGGTGTCATTGTCCAGCTCTTTCTCCATGCTCTGGACTTGCAAGGAGCTGTACTTCAGCTACTCTTCAAGTACTTGGACAGATGGCCTCGAGAGAGTCCCAGGCAGGTGCAGAAATGGGCTGGGACTGTTGATCAAGGGCATTTCAGTATCCTGGGATCTTAGAGTATAGCCTCACGGGGGACAGCAGGCTTTGGAGCAGGTCCCACAGGCTTCACTGACTCCTCGATCCATGGTGAAGGGTCTTGCTAGAGGAGAGCCAGAGTGGGACCCTTTTAAGCAAGGGGGTGTAGGGCTGGAGTCCCTCTCAGGTCTGAAAGCAGTATTGTTCACTGGCAAATGACTAACTTTTTAAAATATTTAATTAATAAGTTAATTAATTTAGAGAGTGTGAGGATGAGGAGGGTGGGGGGAGAGGCAGAGGGATAGGGAGAGAGAGAGGAATGTCCATTAGACTCTGTGCTGAGCATGGAGCTGGACCTGGGGCTTGATCCCCCAACCCTGAGATCATGACCCAAGCTGAAATCAAGAGTTGGATGCTTAACCGACTGAGCCACCCCACCACCCCGCAAATGACTCACTTTTTAAAATAAATTTAATCAATATTTTCTTAAAATAAGGAGCTTTTCTTTGAATTTAAAAAAAGAGAAAAAGACAAGTAAGGGGTCATCTATTCACTCATAAGGTAAAGGAATGTCTCCCTACTGTAGACGTTCGCTGTACTGGTGAGATGCTCGAAGATGACATTTGGACAATCTTGCTTTAGGAAAGCACTGCTATAGGCTCTGTGTAGGTGACTATTAAGCGTGGTCGCAGATATGGAATTAAGAAGTTGTTTCTGACATTTATCCAGAAATAACCCACTGCCTGTGAGCTCACCGATGAATGGGAGTCATCTCCTCCTTGGGCCTGGAGGAGGTGACAAGTGTCTCCCAAGAAAGAAGTCTTCATTCAAGTTCTTTGCCACAGCATTAATAACCTCCTTTAGGCTCTGAACTCTAGTGAACTCCCAACACCTTATTCTTTATTAAAGTGACTCCTTAAAATCACTGACCTTGATTTCTCACCCTTCTCTTAGCATGGAGCAGGGGGCACTACTACGTGTTTTCTTCCTTTGTTTTGCTGAAGTTCGCTATGACTTTCTCATGCGTTTGTACTTCTTATAATTCGGATCAATGGTGTCACAGGAAAGGACAGTCTGTGCAGGGAAGAATACCGTTTACAGTTGGAAAAATGACTTCACCTACCACCATTTTACTTAAATTGAAAATGTGGTATTGCCCTTCTCTTTACATGCCTTTTTCCTCTGGAGATACTCAATTTTGGCCCTCCTCTCTCACTTTCTAAGAGAAAAGAGAACCCGGTTTTATTTGGGGTGTCCATGTCCTGAAATAAAAATATTTATTTTCCCTGCTCTCTGCCAGCAAGATGTGGCCATGTGGCACCATTGGGGGCAAAAGATTTACACAGAGAGAGCTTTCTTTCCTGAATTAATGCTTGGATTGGAGAAAGTACATTGACCTTTGACTTTCACATCTTTTTCTGCCTGGAATTTGGACATGGTGCTCAGAGATGGAATGTCTATCTCACAATGAAGAGGATAAATCCATGTGTTAGAAAGAGCAGAGGCCACTGGAAGGCACCAGTGTCCCAGATAGCGACTTGGAGCAGCTGCAGGAGCCCGAAATTCCTGCTTCCAGACTTCTCACAAGAAGCAACCTAGCTTGTTAGATTTGCTGTTCATCGCAGCCAAAGATATTCCTAATTTAGACATTCTGCCTGAACCAAATGCCCGTTTGGCTCCAAAGAAAACCACAGTCCTGCCAAATAAAGTAAATGAGAAGAGGAAACTCCATGATAGATCCAGTGAATGTTTGAGGGTTGAAGTCATGTACAAGGAGGTTTCACCATGAAGACATTGTAGTTTTTCTAAGGTCTTGAATGGCAACTCTTAGCTAAACCTTATGCAGCCAGAACCCATCCCTCTCATGCTGCACAGTGGAATTTATACAGAAGAGAAAGACATATTTGGGGCAATAGTTGCATCTCTAAAAGAATCCTGGAAAGCTTTTTGGCTTTTAGAAGTGGACTGCTCTGTAATTGGCTATAGGTCAGAAATTTTTAGCAAACTGCTTGGTTTATCAGCTTGAGTTTGCTCACCATAAGACGAATAACATGCAGGGTTTGGAGGATGTTGATGGCTTTGATAAAGAGAATATGCTTTTGAGAATTGCCCTCCAATGCTGGTAGAAGACAATAGGAGAAAAGCTGTTGAGCTCAGGATGGCTGGAATTCCTTCCACATATGAGATGATCAGAGGGAGGTAGTACAGGGGAGGTGTGGGGGATCTGAGTTTCAGAGACCAGGGAGCCTTCTATCCTCCTGCTCTTGGTTTCTTAGTGGTCTTCTGTTCTCAGCATCCTTCTCAAAAACTCAGGTGGTGCTGAGTTGCTGCCATGATGTGAAGATTCCATGTAGGAGGGAAGAGGTTGTAGGAGCAGCACAAAAAAGTCTACCGCTCTTTTAAAGGGCTTTTGCTTCAAAAAAGTTCCACCCAGCAATTTCTATTTATATTGCATTGGCCAGTCCTAGGTCCTATACATACTAATTATAAAGGAAGATTGGAAATATCCTTTGGATACTACTGCTATGAATAAATTAGTGTTCCCTAAGGAAGAAGGTATATTGAGTAAGCTGGTAGCAGTCCCTTCACAATCCACTCCTTGGCCCCCACTCCCTTGGGCACTGCTGTCTATGGCTTCTGGTTTACCCATCATGGAGTAGAACCTTACCCCAAACCCTTTCTTCCATGTCTGTCACCAAGGTGGGCACTGGAGTCTCCTTCTCCCTTGGGCTGCACAGTTAAGGAGCTCACTTCCTACAGGTACAGATTTGGACTGGGAGTTCTTGGGGTTGATCATTAAGGGGCTGTTAATGGATAAGCTTGCGTTTCTTTGGTCATACAGTTCCTCGAGAACATAATCAGCTTATGGTCATTTTGCTTCCAATCAACCTTTTTGCATAAGTAATCACAGCCAAAGGCCTTGTCCAGACATATTTTTAATGATAGATTTGATTAGTTTTTAGTGAATTTTTAAAAAGATTTTATTTATTTATTTGACAGAGATCACAAGTAGGCAGAGAAGCAGAAAGAGAGAGAGAGAAGGAAGCAGGCTTTCCGCTGAACAGATAGTCCGATGTGGGGCTCGATCCCAGGACCTCAGGATCGTGACTTGAGCCAAAGGCAGAGGCTTTAACCCGCTAAGCCATGCAGGCGCCCCTAGATTTGATTATTTTAGTAGATATCAAGGCAGCCAGATTTTCTCTTTATTTTTCTTTCAGCGTTGTAAGGCTTGTCTTCCAAGCATTGGTGCTACCCAGTGAAACATAATGATTTGAATCTCAGTCTCCAAGCGGAATTTAAACTCTGCCTGCCAAAAAAAAAGTTTAAGAAATCCTCACCAAAGTAAGCAGGGAAGGTTGGCAGGGAGATGTCAGAGAGAAACACACACACACACACACACACACACACACGCACACTGAAAGTACTCAGAAAAGAAATACATTTAAGTAAAAGTATTACAGACTGCAGAAATTTAAGCCTGGTTTCTTTAGAGTGTGTTGGAAGTGTGCAAAACCTTCTAAAGAAATTGATCGTGGTAGACAGAGTAATGTCCACACCTCCAAAGACAGCCAATGTTCTAATCCCCAGAACCCGTGGATATGTCATGTTACATGACAGGGAGCAATGAAGGAAGGTTGCAGAGGGAATTAAGTTGGTTATCAGTTATCAACATGGGGAGATCATCTTGTATCATCCTGGTGGAATCTATTTACATGGGGTCCTCAAATGGGGAAGAAGGAGGTAAAGGGGTCAAGAAGAGAAAGACGACATCATGAAAAAGACCTGATTGGCCATTTGCTGGCTTTAAGTTGAGAGCGGGCTGTGAGCCAAGGAAGGCAGGCAACCTCTAGAAGCTGAAAAAGGCAAGAGAATTGATTCTGTCCTGGTACTTCCAGAAGGGACCTCCATGTTCGCATACCTTGATTTTAGCCCAGTGAGAACCAGTTTGAACTTCTGACTTCCGGAATCATAAGATAGTAAATTTCTGTTGTTTGAAGCCACTAAGTCTGTGGCAATTTGTTACAGTGGTAAATGGAAACCAATACATTGGTTTATAAAAACTCAACAAATAGAACCATCTTTCAATTCTTAAAGATTCAAGGTGAGAAGCAGACTTCCCAGGAGAGGTAAAATGGACTGAGAGCAGTGTAGGATGCATGGACAGGGTTAAATATGAGATGGGAGCAGAGACCAGTCTGCAAGCCTCATTTGTGAGGGCTGCTACTAGCTTCTTAGAGGAGTGGGCTGAGTGACTTGTGTCCATTAAGGTATGTTACACGCATGCGTGATGTTGGTAGGTTTTTAAATTTAAATTTTATAACTAATAAACCAATATCGACACATTATTATGAACTGAAGTGCATACTTTATTGGTATTTCTTTAGTTTTTACGTAACGTCTCTTTTCTGTTCCAGGATCCCACCCAGTACATCATGTTCGTGTCTCATTAGGTTCCTCATGTCTCATTAGGATCCTCATGGCTGTGACAGTTTCTCAGACTTGCCTTGTTTTTGGTGACCTTGACAGTGTTAAGGAGTACCAGTCAGGCATATTTGAGGATGTCCCTCTATTAGCATTTATCTGATGTTTTGTCATGGTTAAACAGGGTTATGGGCTTTTGTGGAGAGAGAATACAGAGATAATTGTCCTTCTCATCATGTCGCATCGAGGGGACATCTTCCAACATTACCTATTGCTATGATGATGCCTTGAACACCTGGAGACTGAGGGAGTCTTTGTCCGGTTTCCCCACTAGAGTTACCCTTTTCCCCCTTTCAGGCCGCCCCCTGCCCCCTGGAAGGATATCACTATACACAGCACACTCTTCACAGGGGGGGAGTTATGTTCTACCTCCTTGAAGGCAGAATATCTTCATGAATTATTAAAAATTTTCTGTACAAGAAGTTTGTTAATTCTTCCCTGTTTATTCATTTATTCAATCATTTATTTATGTTAGAATGAATTCACAGATATTTAATTTCTATGTTGGGTTATAATCCAATACTCCTGTACTTATTTTTGTCAAATTGTCCCAGTTTGGGCCATTGGGAGCTCCTTCCATTGGCTCCCGTGTCTCTTTGACATGACACCATCTTTTTGGTTGTTTTTTGTTTTTGTTTTTTTTAGCATGATATTGGTAGTTTTCAATACAGAGTATAGATTCACTCATTAATTACAAATTCTTCCATATAGTTACTACACTGTAGGCCTAGTCTAGATTTCATAGTCAATATTATGATATTGAGGGTGGATAGAACCAGGAACCAATAAATAGCACCCACCTTTGAGAATAATAAACCAAGTGCATTCTTCCTGAATTTGCCATACATTATCTTTGTATTCCATCATGTAAGAGAAAATAAATTGAAAGCCAATGGAAGGATTGTTGTATGAGGAATCATATGATGATGATTATATTTATAGCACTTAGGAAAAAAGAAAAATATGGATAGATGGTACAAAAACAGAATTACCTGAATACCCTTTCTGAAAAGGGGAGAAAAATAAAATTGCAAATGTACCTCAATTTAAGCAGGAGGGAAGCTTTAAGTAAAGGGAGATGGTGAAACAAGTTCTTAGAACTGAAAAGTATCTACTTATATATATTTTTGCTTCTATGTTATAAATCGATTTCTCTTTACTTAGAAGAGAAGCCAAGGATACTGCATGTTTACCACCCAGGAAGGTAAACAAAGAACTAAGCCAGCTAAGTAGCTGAATTGAAACAAATTGCCAAGAGAGCAAAAATTTGACTACGTTTGATCATAGGAGGAAAATTTCCGGTATTCTGGTTTTTTGCCTTCAATGCAAAAGAGGGTCAGATCACTGTTACTGTCAAATTGTTTTATTGTTCATTCAAAATGTGAAAATGTGTAGATTACTATAAGAAGCTATAAAATATGGTGGGGATGGATGATTATTCTTGCTGTTAATTATTTTCAGTGTAACTCAACTTTAAATAAACCTATTGAGATTTTTTAAAAAGATTTTATTTTTGGAACAGTTTCAGGAGAACAGGTATTAATTCTTTAAATGTTTGGTAGAAGTCCCCTAGGAAGCCATTTGGCACTGGGGCTCTTGTTTTTTGGGAGATTTTTGATGACTGCTTCAATCTCCTTATTGGTTATGGGTCTGTTCAGTTTTTCTATTTCTTCCTGGTTCAGTTTTGGGAGTTTCTATGTCTCTAGGATTGCATCCATTTCTTCCAGATTGTCAAATTTGCTGCTGTATAGTTGCTCATAATGCGTTCTTATAACTGTTTGTATTTATTTGGTGTTGGTTATGATCTCTCCTCTTTCATTCATGATTTTATTTCTTTGGGTCCTTTCTCTTTTCTTTTGGATAAATCTGGCCAGGGGTTTATCTGTCTTATTAATTCTTTCAAAGAACCAGCTCCCTAGTCTTGTTGATCTGTTCTACTGTTTTGATTTCTATTTCATTGATTGCTGCTCTGATCTTTGTTATTTCTCTTCTCCTGCTGGGTTTAAGCTTTCTTTGCTGTCCTTTCTCCAACTCCTTTAGGTGTAGGGTTAGTTTGTGTACTTGAGACCTTTCTTGTTTCTTGAGAAAGTCTTGTATTGCTATATACTTTCCTCTCAGGACTGCCTTTGGTGTGTCCCAAAGATTTTGAACTGTTGTGTTATCATTTTCATTTGTTTCTATGAATTTTTTTAAATTCTTCTTTAATTTCCTGGTTGACCCATTCATTCTTTAGTAGGCTGCTCTTTAGCGTCCATGTATTTGAGTTCTTTCCAACTTTCCTCTCATGGGTGAGTTCCAGTTTCAAAGCATTGTGGTCTGAAAATATTCAGGGAATGATTCTAGTCTTTTGGCACTGGTTGAGACCTGATTTGTGACCCAGAAGTGATCTAAAAAATATAAATGGAAGGGAAATTTCCAAACTCATTTTATGAGGCCAGGATTAACTTGACCCCAAAACTAGACAAAGACCCCATCAAAAAGGAGGATTACAGATGAATATCCCTGATGAATATAGATGCAAAATTTCTCACCAAAATACTAGCCAATGGGATCCAATAGTACATTAAAAGGATTATTCACCACAACCAAGTGAGATTTATTTTTGGGCTGCCGGGTTGGTTCAACATCTGCAAATCAATCAGTGTGATACAATACATTAATAAAAGAAAGAACAAGAACCATATGATACTCTCAATAGATGCTGATGAAGCATTTGACATAGTACAACAACCTTTGCTGATCAAAACTCTTCACAGTGTAGGGACAGAGAGTACCCACCTCAATATCATAAAGGTCATCTATGAAAAACCCATAGAAAATATCATTCTAAATGGGGAAAAACTGAGAAATTTTCTCCTAAGGTCAGGAACATGGCAGGGATGTCCACTATCAACTCTGCTATTCAACATAGTACTAGAAGTCCTAGCCTCAGCAATCAGACAACAACAACAACAACAATAAACAAAGCAAAACAAAACAAAAAAAGGCACCTGAATTGGCAAAGAAGAAGTCAAACTATCACTCACTGCAGATGATACGACACTTTATGTGGAAAACCCAAAAGACTCCACTCCAAAACTGTTAGCACTCATACAGGAATTCAGTAAAGTATCAGGATATAAAAATCAATGTACAGAAATCACTTGCATTTCTATACACCAACAGCAAGACAGAAGAAAGATAAATTAAGGAGTTGATACCATTTACAATGGCACCCAAAACCACAAGATACCTAGAAATAAACCTAATCAAAGAGGCAAAGAATCTGTACTCAGAAAACTATAAAGTACTCATGAAAGAAATTGAGGAAGACACAAAGAAATGGGAAAATGTTCCATGCACACGGATTGCTACCTAAAGCAATCTATATGTTTCATGCAATCCCTATTAAAATACCACCATTTTTTTTCAAAGAAATGAACAAATAATCCTATAATTTATATGGAACTAGAAAAGACCCCAACTAACCAGAGGAATGTTGAAACAGAAAAACAAAGTTGGCGGCATTACAATTCCAGACTTCAAGCTCTATTACAAAGCTATAGTCATCAAGACAGTATGGTACTGGCACAAAAACAGATACATAGATCAATGGAACAGAATAGAGAGCCCAGAAATGGACCCCCAACTCTATGGTCAACTAATCTTCAACAACCCAGGAAAGAATGTCCAATGGAAAAAAGACAGTCTCTTCAAAACATGATTTGGGAAAATTGGACAGCTACATGCAGATAACTGAAACTGGACCATTTCCTTACACCACACACAAAAATAGACTCAAACTGGATAAAAGACCTCAATGTGAGACAGGGATCCATCAAAATCCTTGAGGAGAACACAGGCAGCAACCTCTTTGACCTCAGCCACCACAACTTCTTCCTAGAAACATCGCCAAAGGCAAGAGAAGCAAGGGCAAAAATGAACTACTAGGACTTCATCAAGTTCAAAAGTTTTGCACAGCAAAGGACGCAGTCAACAAAACCAAAAGACAACCAACAGAACGGGAGAAGATATTTGCAAATGATCAAGGGCTAGTATCCAAAATCTAGAAAGAACTTGTCAAACTCGACACCCAAAGAACCAATAATTCAATCAAGAAACGGGCTGAAGACACGAACAGACATTTCCGCAATGAACACATCCAAATGGCCAACAGACACATGAAAAAGTGCTCCACATCACTCAGCATCAGGGAAATACAAATCAAAACCACAGTGAGGTATTACCTCACACCAGTCAGAATGGCTAAAATTAACCAGTCAGGAAATGACAGATGTTAGCGAGGACGTGGAGAAAGGGGAACCCTCCTATACTCTTGGTGGGAATGCAAGCTGGTACAGCCACTCTGGAAAAGTGTGGGAGTTCCTCAAAAAGTTGAAAATAGAGCTACCCTATGACCCAGCAATGGTACAACTGGGTATTTACCCTAAAGATACAAATGTAGGGAGCCAAAGGGGCATGTGTACCCATATGTTTATAGCAGCAATGTTCACAATAGCCAAAGTATGGAAAAAAACCTAGATGTCCATCAACAGATGAATGGATAAAGAAGTTGTGGTATATATATACCATGGAATACTATGGAGCCATCAAAAAAATGAAATCTTGCCATTTGCAACAATGTGGATGGAACTAGGGGTATTATGCTAAGTGAAATAAGTCAATCAGAGAAAGACAATTATGATATTGTCTCTCTGATATGAAGAACTTGAGAGGCAGGGCAGAGGGGTTGTGGGGGGAAGGGAGAGAAAAAAATGAAACAAGATGGGACTGGAGAGGGAGACAAACCATAAAAGGCTCTTAATCTCAGGAAACAAACTGAGGGTTGCTGGAGTGGAGGAGGTTGGGAGGAAGAGGGTGCATGGCTTATGGACATTGGGGAGGTTATGTGCTATGGTTATTGCTGTGAATTGTGTAAGAATGATGATTCACAGACTTGTACCCCTGAAGTAAATAATACATTATATGTTAATAAAATAAAAAGAGTATTTTATTTTTAAGTCATCTCTATACCCAACATGCGGCTCAGACTGAGGCCCTGAGACCAGGAGTTGCATGCTCCACTGACTGAGCTGGCCAGGCGCTCCAACTCATTGGGATTTAAAAAAAAAAATTTTTTTCCACCCCAAAATCTTACTTCATTTTCCCTTCAGCACTATAAAAATCTCAAAATTATTTTTAATACTCAATTCAGTAACTTGATAGTTGTCTCCCTAGAGCAAAAATTAAAAGCAAGCTTAAAGAAAATATTTTTCTGACATATTTACAACAAAACATAAAGCATAATTTTGCTTCTACAAAGTTCATGGAAAATCCCATGCAAGACAATGTTAAAAAAAAAAAAAGAACTAGTATAAAGATAGTACAAATAAGAAGAAAGATAAGTGCCAGAGAAACCTAGAGCATCTGACAGACAAATGCTATTGTCTAAATGTGGAGAATGACCAAATTAGACTTTTAAAATTGATGTTAATCTCTGGAAAAATTTTAGAATAAATGTGTAAATAGACCGTGATCCATTAGAACAGAAATGTTTCCTGGACTCTAATATGGATCCAGTGAACAAGATGTTCTAAAATACTTGCATTTTTTTGCCATTGGGGTTAGAGTGCATTAGAGGTAGATCAAGGCTTTCATGACTCGATTTTAATAAACCATCTCACTAAAAATCCTGGGTTATCCCTGTGGGTAAGAAATGGATAGGGAGATGGAGGGATAGTTGTGTCACTTAGATAAACCAGGAGGTCAGCCTACCATCAGAGACGTTGTTTAATGGCCCTTTATTAATTCGTCAGAAGTCTCCCGTAAAGCTCTAGACTCCTTTCTTGGTCCAGTGTCCTTTACCATTTTTGGTTTTGACTGATGGAAGAACAAAGTTAATACATTTTTACATGCCTCAGTGTTTGATGGGTTAACTCCCATGGTTAAGTGCTACCCTAAAGTCATCAAAAGAAAATCGAAGCCAATGATATATAGAGAAGTTGAATCACTATGTTGTACCCCCGTACAGTTACAGTGGTAACCGTGTGGGTCAGCTATACTAAAAAATAAGTAGGTAAGTAAGTAAATAAATAAAATTAGTATTTTGTACAGGCAGGTTAAAAAAATAAATAAATGCAGTCCACCATATCAACAAGCTAAATAATAAAAATTAAAAAGAAGGTATATCCAAGGGACAGAAAGTAAGACTATAGATCAGTATTCTGGGCTCATAAACCCTGGCTGGAATATTTTCCATTATAAATGCTAGATTTTTAAGAGAACCATTCACTCACGGTGGAACAGTCAGAGGTTTATTTGGAGGTCAAGGAATTGGAAACAATCGGAGGAGAAGCATGGTCAGCCCCAATGAGAGAGAACCAAAGGCAGGTGTAATCATTCTCAAATGGCCAGAGAGCTGTTGGGAGGAGAGCAGACTGCCTCCATGGGGTTGCTTTACAAAGCTTCAAGAAGTGAGGTTTTGAGTCCACAAGCTGGCCAACCTCCTAACAATTAGAGCGGAGAACGGCGGAGGGGTGGGGTGGGGAGGGGCTCGAGGGGCGGACAGCGGGGCTGATAATGGAGCTCTGAGCCCCTCTAAGGGTATTCCGTAAGGCTACACTAATCACCCGCTTCCACGCAGGCCCCAACCTTCTCCCACAAAAGAACTCTGAGGCTGAATGAATTCCAGGAAGAACAAACAGGTGATCTTTGCCGGGTCAGCATTCAACGAGAGTTAGCAGATGTGCGCAGGGGGCCACGTCCTGTGCTAGACCGGAGTCCTGGGCCCTCCGGGAGCTAACGACGTAACCCGGGTGAGAATGGGTTGGAGCATCCTTTTATGCTAAATGCAGCTGTGTTTCCCACCGGATTGCTTCACAATTCAACCGATCCGGACCACATAGCGCTTTATCAGTGATCCTCCGTGGACATCACTTACCAGGCCTCCTTGTTGAAAAAAATATTATTTTTATTTTTACTGTCATTGTGTCCTTGCAATTTCCAGAATTTCACAATGAGATGTTCTGATATTGCTTACCTAGTATTATTTATAATGTCTGCTCTAGCTCAGTCGATAAGATTTGGGTAAATTCACAATGAAATACACTTAAAAGCTTGGTTGTTAATATAATAATACTTTAAAAACTCAAGAATTATGTAAGTGAGGAGTGAAAAAAGGATAATTTGCCTTAGAAGCCAAGATCAAGTGGACTTTGCTTTATTCATTTTCTCTGGATTTCCTAACAAATGTGGGAGGAGGAAAATTAAAAGACTATACAGAAGCTATTATCAATTTTTATGAACATATTTATTTTTCAGGATAGACAAATTTTTATTTTTGGCACTGAACTCAAAGAAGAATGAATATATTGTAGTAATGTTATTTAAAAGTTTTTAAACAATATAAGGGACCGTGCATATTTTTATTCAAATAAAATTAACGTATGACCTATCAGTTTCAGGTGTACAACATGGTGATTAGATATTTGCATATATTGCAAAATGATCACTACAAGTCTAGGTAGTGCATTATGACACATAGTTACAAAATTTTTTTCTTGTAAAAACTTCTAAGATCTACTTACTCTCTTACAATTGTCAGCTATGCTACAGAGTGTTATAAACTACAATCACCATGCTGTACATTATATCCCCAGGACTTATTTATTTTATACCTGGACATTTCTGTGTTCAACCCCTTTCACCCATTTTGCCCCCAACCCCCAACATCCCGCAACCACCCGTCTGTTCTCTGTATCTATGTGTATGGTTTTTTGGTTTTGGTTTTTAGATTCTGTAAGTGAGATGAAATGGTGTTTGTCTTGCTCTGACATACTTCACTTAGCATCCTTCTCTCAAAGTCCATCCGTATAGGCAGAAATGGCAAAGGTCTCTTCTATGAGGATTTGGCTCAGTGTAATCGGCTTGGGCTGTACGGAACAGCTGTGTAATGTAGCCATACTAAATTCTGGATACGCGGTCTTTTCCCACCTATTATTCTCTTCCCAAAGATCATTAATCCTCTTTACCATTATTTTTATTCTTTTTTTTTTTAGATTTTATTTATTTATTTGACAGACAGAGATGACAAGTAGGCAGAGAGGAGGAAGCAGGCTCCTGGCCAAGCAGGGAACCCGATACGGGGCTGGATCCCAGGACCCTGGGATCATGACCTGAGCCGAAGGCAGAGGCTTTAACCCACTGAGCTACCCAGGCGCCCCTGTTATTTTTATTATTAACAATGTATTTTAACTCTTGCATCTTCTTGGGCATCATTTTTTAAAAGGCTGAAGAGGTAGTCTATTTTGAAGTGTTCTTGTTTTTGTTGTGCGCATGAAGAATGAGAACTTCATAGCTGAAAAATCTCCCTTTTTTTGGTTCCCTTACTTCTGGGCACTTTGGGGTTTCAGGTGATTTCCCCACCCTGCCGATCGATACCACATCTATGTTCAGCTCAGTGTTTCCCTCTCTGTGCAGTAAGGCACAGAGCCTGGGTAACAGAACTTAATCTTTTTGGTTTGATTCCAAAACTGTCTGTTTTTCATCCACATTTATTTTCCCAACCGGCTGGGAAAAGCCGTAGGCTGTGTCCTAGAGAAGCACATGGCCATATGCTGCTCATCTGCTTGTAGGAAGGGGGAGTGCACTGCCACCCTTGGGGGCTGGGATCCTGGCATCCTGTGCTGGCCAGGAGGAAGCCACCTGGTATGTTCTGGAAAAGCCCTGTCCCCATGAAAGGTTCATACAAGGATCCCGGTAACTGCCTCACTGGGCGTCATCCTCAGAGCAGCGGTCTTCTGAAATCCTCTAAATTGTGTCCGAGCAATGTTACCTCCCAGTGTCAAATGAGGCCACCGTTCATGCATGCCCCTGATTTCTGAAATGAAATCGCCACCAACGTGTAAGTGATGCCTTTGTAACCATGGAAAAGATCAAAGAGATACCCAGATGATTTCTTCTTCATTTCGTGGACTTTTCTCACCCGAAATGTTGAAGTCTTGCTTATTGAATGCCTAGACTAGACTCAGTTCCCCGTTAAATAGCTGTTTCCAGGGACACTTTATCCCTACAGGTGACACATCACATCACGAAAGGCCAACCTGAGGCGGTTTGAGCCGCTCTTCTCATTCCCTCTTTGGAATACCAGAGTCCTGACTGTGGGAAACAGCAGGAAGAAACAACAGTTTTGAGTACAAAATGTCTCCCAGGGATGTCTTTATTTCAATTTTCCCCTAATGAAGCTGAATTTCGGTTGCTGGTAATGTTATAATACGTCACCGTTGAAAGAATCAATGAAGTTTCCTTTTCCATCTGGAGCCTTAAGAATATTGAGATTTTTCAAAAGTCAGAGCACACCGTGGGATCTGAAAAGTAAGTCATTAGACTTGCACTGGCTCACTTAATCAGACTGTCCACTCCTAAATGCTAGTCTGTGATTTTAGCAGAAAATGAAACCGGGCGCTTTCGGCGAAAAGGACAGGATCAATACACTCATTTGTGTACCAAGCACCGAAATCAATATTTGCTTGCTAGAGTCTTTCAGGCCACTGCAAATTATACTTCTTTACCCTCTGCTTATTCCTCCTTCAATCTAACCTAAGCTTTAGTAAGACTGAGACCCTACTATGTCATCACGAGAGGGAAGCTGGACCACATGCCCCCAGCTGGGCCGCGAAATGCACAGTCCAAACGAGTGTCAGTCTTCAGCCCTGATAACGCAGTGTGCACTTGCTTTGCTCATAATGTCGTGTTCTTTACTTACGCTTATGGGACAGTTTTAACTAAGTAATAGAAGGGTTACCTGGAATATCTACCGAACTGCTCAAGATTCTAAGGGGATTGCTCAAAAAGAAGAACAAAAGTAAGTCTTTATAAATGAAACAAGATGGGATCAGGAGGGAGACAAACCATAAGAGACTCTTAATCTCACAAAACAAACTGAGGGTTGCCAGGGGGAGGGGGGTTGGGAGAGGATGGTGGGGTTATGGACATTGGGGAGGGTATGTGCTATGGTGAGCGCTGTGAAGTGTGTAAACCTGGTGATTCACAGACCTGTACCCCTGGGGCCAATAATACATTATATGTTAATAAAAAAATTATAAAAAAATATTTTGAAAAAAAAGTCTTTATCTCTTTAACCCCACCTTCCCCAATTCCAAACATATAGACATTTGAAAAGAAATGTTCATCCTTTTGCACACACACACACACACACACGCACACGCACGCGCATGCGCTTCAGGGCATCAGAGCCAGCCAGTGGCAAGATCAGCTCTCCTAGTATCAACCACCCACCCACATCTAGGGCATCTACTCTTGTTTGCAACTGGGAAGGGGGAAGAGTTAGCGAAGGGGTGAGGACAAGACCGAACATGGCGTCTGTTCCTTTTGACTGAGTTTCAACAACTATAATTAGAAGTCATGAGCCCATAAGGTGAGCCAGCTGTTTTCATGGAAGGAGGAGAAGAAGAAGGAGGAGGAGAAGGAAAGATAGATAGATAGATGGATAGAAAGAGAGAAGGAAGGAAAGAAAATGAGTGAGTTATTTGAACAGATGAAAGTTGGTAGTCATTGTGACTTTCCCATAAATATGTATGGTCTGGGGAGACCAGACAATCTTAGGAGACACACCTTCACACAAACATCCATGCCTACTCGTAGGTAAACACAAAAATGCATGCTTACCTATAGGAATATATCCGGTTTCTCATGTCTGCATTCATTGACAAGTTTATTCTGAGTGGCCATTTTTATGTACATCTTTGCAATGGGAATTGCAGAGAATATATGGAAAGTTGAAAACTGACTTCTTGTTCAATATGGTAAGTAGACCACAGATGTTTATCTCCTCTCTCGCCCAAAGCCCTGCTAAAAATGAAGTGAACAAAACTTTCCAGGGTTATTATCCCAAAAGAGCAACAAGAACAGGAGTGGAAACCGAAGCTGGGGCTGGAGTTGAACTTGGCTTTGAAATCTAGAAGGAGCATGGGTGATTGGAGGCGGAGTAGGTCCCATGGCAGTCCTTCTAGAGGGATGCCCACTGAGGTGGACCCCTCGCCAAAAGGAGAGGCCATGCAGGTGACAAAAGGCTGGAAACAAAGGACTTGGCCTTACCAGGAGCTGCTGGCCCTCCCAGGTTCCCACCATGAAGAGTCCTCCTTCTTCCCTGCATGGGATGGGAGCTGACTTTCTAGAATTGCACTGGGGACACCGGGGTCTCTGACAATGGGCAGAAAGGGATGCAGGTGAAGCCATAGGCAGAACATAGAGAGATTCAGTCAGCATCTTCATGCTGCCCCAAAAGAACCTCGTGCCTTCCCCCCACCCTGCTCCCTAATGAGCAGCAGTCCAGAATGTGCTGAGTTGTCTCCATGTCCTGCATTCTTGGGCCCAGGCTGAGGACACAGCTGAGGGTTCCAGCTTTGGGAATGCTCCTCACTGGAGCACCGGAGTGGGAGTCCAACCAAGCAAGCACATTTCAGATTTCTGCTTGCATCTTTCCAACTAATATCTCCCTGGAAAAGCAAGCGATGGGGTAATGTCCAAACTCCAAGTGCAGGGAAGTGAATCCATTCACCTAGAGGCCATGGCCATGGCAAGCATGTGGATTTCAGCACTACTACTATGGAGTGAAGAATTGGGATCTATGGGGTGCCTGGGTGGCTCAGTGGGTTAAAGCCTCTGCCTTCAGCTCAGGTTGTGATCTCGGGGTCCTGGGATCGAGCCCCGTGTCAGGCTCTGCTCGGTGGGGAGCCTGCTTCCTTCTCTCTCTCTCTGCCTCTCTGCTTACTTGTGATCTCTGTCAAACAAATAAATAAAACATTAAAAAAAAAAAAAGAATTGGGATCCATGGTTGAATTTACTGCCGCTGACCCTAATGGCCCCAATTACTCATATCACCTCCACGTTCAAAATACCCTCACCTGTGTCATGGAGATCCATTAATGTCTCATCCCATCTCAGCACCTGCTGCTACATCTGGTTCTCATCAAGTCCAGGTACATACATGGGCCCTTTGCACATGCAATATACTGCGATGGGACAGGAAGACCACTATAGTCAACATCCCCTTTCGAAAGTGGGAAAAAGGGCAAGGCAGAGCAGTCAGCAGCTCACAAAGATTCTAGTATCTGACTGGGCTGATGTTGCCAGACGATGTAGCAGGGACTCCACGGTTCTTGGTTCTGCCCTCTGAGCCTTTGTTCATTTCCATCAAACAGCTTGACCCCCTCTGGACAGGACGCTGGAGAATTTGCTCTTGTTGACAGCAAGCTGTTTCTCAGTCTCAGTCAGTTTCTGCCTGAGTTAGTCAGACCTCTCCAGAGAAACAGAATTGATAGTACATAAATATTGTACTATATGTAGTATAGTATAGCATCATATATATAGTTGAATATCTATGCATACTAGAGTATATATAAGTAAATTACATATTTATATATCTATATAGATAAAGATAGATTTTGTATGAGGGATTGGCCCACATGATTATGGAGGTTGACAAGCCCTAAGATCTGTAGTCGGCTAGCTAGAGAACCAGGCCAGCCAGTGGTGTGGCTGCGTTTCAAATGTTGGCCAGCTTGAGACCCAAGAAGAGCCAATGTTTCAGTTCAAGTCTGAAGGCAGAAAAAAATCCCAAGGTCTCAGATGTCCCAGCTTGAAGACAGTCAGGCAGGAAGAGTATACTGGTGGAGGATCAGTTTTTTTGTTCCTTTCAAGCCTTCAACTAATTCAACAAGGCCCACCCACATGGGGGGGGAGCGGCAATCTGCTTTAGCCAGTTTATTGATTCAAATGTTAATCTCATCCCAAGAAAGGATCATAGACACACCCAGAGTAATGTTTGACAAAATATCTGAACACCTCATGACCCAGTCATATCAACCCATAAAATTAATCATCACACTGCTTGTTGAAAGTTGGGGGCCAAGAGGTTATTTTGTATCTCTACCAGTCTCAGTCTCTTTTCGTCCAGGCTGGCATGGTTTTTGCCAATGTGGCTCTTGAAAATGTGGGTTTTCTGTGAAAGAGATTCCAGTCAACTCTGTATGGCAAAAGATATGCTTCTTTCCAGCCTTAATTACTAGTACTTTTGGGAAATCAGACTTCTGTGGAACCGTGTCCATAATCTACGTACTCTTCCTAGTGTCTCCTTTTGTCCAGCTGAAGGGGTCTACTAGCTATCATTTTCATCCTTTCAGATGTCTTACCAAAGAGCCTCTCAGGCAGACCCTTGAGGTACTTTTTACTCAAGGCTAATGTCACAACAGTAAAACTCTAGATTTGGTTTTTGCCCGGAGGCTCTGTTATGATGGCTCAGCCTTGACTCTCTGAGAAATTGTTTCACTTTATAACTCTGCCCCATAATTCTGGACTCCCTAAAATCCCCTTTGGTTCTATGTGCAACCGGCAAGCTATTTTCTGAACACAATTCCTCCTTCTGTAGTGCCTTACCATGTGCATCTTGTAGCAACCAATTCCTGCTTCCAATATTCTTCCTGCAAATTTCCTCACCCAAGATGAAAAGTTCTGTGGGGACATTTTCTACCAAAGTACCATAGAATATTTTGATCATATGTTTTTCCACTTCATAAGGTGGGTTACAATTTGTTCCTCTTCCTATAATAGTTTCCTTGGTTTTTGCCACTCGTTACCATATTAGTTCCTCAAATTTCAGGTTCTTGTTATGGCAACACCCCATTCTTGGTATTCGTGAGCAATTATTGCAATAGTCATGCATAAAAAGATCTTACCACCCACTGACTGTAAAAGCGATAATAAGCTTTCATGGCTTCAGGTCTGTGGGTTGGCTGGACTGCAGGCTTCAGGCGCTAAGTGTTCAAGTTCACGCCACACGTCTCTCATCCTTCTTGGACTAGCAGCCACCAGGCATGTGATCTGCTTCCTGTGTCTCATTCTCAGATGCAGGCTGAGGGCAGGTGGGTGCTTGGGGCACAGTCCGCTCATGGTGGTTCACCAGAGTGCACGAACACAAGTCCATGGACACAAGCATATTTTAGCCCTGTTTGGGCCACATTCACTAACATCTCACTGCCAAAGCAAATCATATGGCAAAATTCAAAGCTAGGGGCAGGGAAGTACACCCTGCCAACCTTGAAGCCAGGGTCGTTGCCATTGGATAATATTAATACAGGTGCCTGGAAAGTTGGGGCTAATAACATAATCTGCTTCAGTGCTGAAGAGATTTCCTGTGTGTGTGTGTGTGTGTGTGTGTGTCCGTCTGTCTGTCTGCTTGTAGGTCCTGGAAGACTGAATTTTAGCCCCCAGAGCTCCTGAGACAACCTTGCTGTTTTGTTTTGTTTAAAGTGTGATTTTACTAGGGCTGCCTGAGTGGTTCAGTCAGTTAAGCATCTGCCTTTGGCTCAGGTCATGATCCTGGGATCCTGGGATGGAGCCCCTTGTCAGGGGTCCCTTATCAGCAGGGACCCTGCTTCTCCCTCTCCTCCCTGCTCGTGCTCCCTATCACTATCTCTGTCTCTCTCCCAAATAAAGGAATAAAATCTTTAAAAATTATATAATGTGATTATGTTAGACCAACTTAACTTTCTTTTCTTTTTTTTGAGGGAAAGAGCTAGAGAGAGAACATGAATGGGGGAGGGGCCAGAGGGAGAGGGAGAAGCAGACTCCCTACTGAGCACTGGGCTCAATCCCAGGACCCTGGGATCTGACCTGAACAAAAGGCAGACGTTTAACCAACTGAGCCACCCAGCTGCCCCCAGACCAACTTATCTTTCATCATATCCCCTGTGGCTTTTGCCTTAGATAGACCTACAGGGCACACAAACAAAAACCAAGGAGTTTAATTCTATAATATTAGAAAATAATTTTTCTCATTGATAATATCTACCTGGCAGGCACATACGTTTCTTCCAGCAGCCAAAATTCTAAATAACTCTTTTGACATCACATTTTTAACCCTATTGATTATTTCCATGTGGTTCTGGCCACACTCACATTCATGCCCCAGCCACTGCGTTCCACAGGCTTCTCTGATGGACCCACAAGGGTCCCTCCTAGAGCCTCGGGCCCTCCCGGCTTTAGGGTCATCTGTGTCCATCCAGTGAGATTTAGAATACGGTCATTGTCACGACGGGAGCACCGTGGCTCCATTCCATCTGCTGGGTTGCTGAGACCCAGGAGTCTGTGTCAGCAAGGACTGATCCCGGTCGGTCCCCTTGCCCTTAGTGACAGCTGCGTATGTACCTCTGCTTCTTTCCCCAGCTCCCCGCAGAATGGCCTGGGAGGAAGATCCCTTACTAGCTCCCATTCTGCTTGGTTCCTTCCACGCACGTGCCCCTCTGGGCATGCTGTTAGGCTTCAGTCACATTCGTGTCTCCTACTGATAAATGGTTGGTGTGCAGGAGTCCTGATGGCTAGACCCGCCTCCCACCATGACTTTTGCCAGAACCTCGATGTCTCTGGATTCTGGACCAGCTTCCTGGAATTTTACCACAAGCAGCCATATCTTAAAAAAAAAAAAAAATCAAACCCAATTATCTCTCTGTATCTCTAATATTTGACACAACAGACTTCCCAACTGTTCTCGAAATTCACAGCACCCACTGTACCCCTGGGTGGCCAGCCTGCCATCCCTGTCAATGTCTCAAGCCCCACCTCGATGTCGTTTTTCAAGGCCAACAAGTCTGACATCATTGGCTCACTGCAGAAGGAAACGTCGTTATTTATCTAGTGAAGGCCGTGCGTTTGCTTTCAATGCTCTAGTTGCGTTTTCAGAAATTTACTGAATTTCTTGGGCTGTTTGAGGTAAGGATTTTGGATTTTCTACAGATAAGGGGTTTGAAGTCTCCTTTCCCTGGAGAATAGCTAATTGTGGCTGCAGAGCATTCGAGAACAATCTTCTAATCATGGTGTGTGTATTGAGGTAAACAGTGAAAAGAACATTACAGGGATGAAGACAAGCAGCAGTCACAAAGCTCCATTCCAGGTGGGATGGAATGGTGACCCGAGTGGAGAAGAAGGGGTTTTCCTTGGATGGGGGTCAAATATCCATAGGCCAAGTTCAGCAGGTATCAGGTTCATAGAGCTCAGGGCTTCGGGGATTAGTGGTAGGAGAACAAATGCATTAGCCAACTATATCTTCCATACTGAGTTCTGCACAGCAATGGACCTAGGTATTGGGGGAACCTAAGCTGATATCATTTGGGCCTTCTCATTAAGAAAATGATTACAGAATTAAGTACAGAAGTGAAATTTTTAAAGATTTTATTTATTTATTTGACACAGAGAGATCACAAGTAGGCAGAGAGGCAGACAGAGACAGAGAGAGGAGGCAGCAGGCTCCCTGCCCAGTAGAGAGCCCAATGCGGGGCTCAATCCCAGGACCCTGAGATCATGACCTGAGCCGAAGGCAGAGGCTTAATCCACTGAGTCACCCAGGTGCCCAAAAGTGAATTTTTAAAGAATGCATGTTCACAACACGTTGCAGAGCCTGGAAGATTCAACCCCTCTCTTCTGAGATCTCTTTAGGTTTACCAGAAACTCTTACAGAAAAATGCTTTCTCTTTGCAACCTGGCTTTTCCTTCCCACCTAGAACATTCTAGGGCTCCCGCCAGCTCCCAAGAGTCATCAACCTGGGCAGGGGAGAGTCTCTGAAGCTTAGGGTTTATGAGCTTCACAGTAAATCTGCTTTTAGTCCAGAGCACAAACGTGACCAAGATTCACCCACCAGGACCCATGCCTTCATATCAGGGCTGGCTTTATGGGTCTGCAACCTGGACAGCTACCCAGGACCAGTGTTCAGAAGGGCCCATGCTTGGATTAATGCTCTGCTGTCTGACACCATCTAGAAACTCTTTTTTATTTTTTCAAGATTTACTTATTTATTTTAGAGAGAGAGAGAGAGAGAGCACAAGTGGGAGGGGAAGAGGGAGAGGGAGAGAGAAACTTAAGTAGGTGCCCCACCGAGAACAGAGCCTGATGCAGGGCTCGACCTCATGACTTTGAGATCACGACCCGAGACGAAACCAAAAGTTGGAGGCTTAACTGACTGGGCCACCCAGGCGCCCCACCATCTAGAAACTCTTATTTTTTTCTTTCCATTGGCATTTGTAGGGGAAGCCTTGGGGACATTGGAGCACGTGTGTGAGCAGGAAATGTGTGTGTCCCCTGCATTCTCTTCCGCTTCAATCACATAAGCCCTCACGACGCCCGCACGAGCACGGAATTCCCATGGCCTGTGATGTGTGGGAGTCCAGCAAGACTCAAAGTGAGTACAGGGAAGGATGTAATTTCTACACCCAATGGAGTAAGCAAGGGATGTCTGCCGGCCACACAAGGCCGTATTTTCTGTTCGCATCAGAACTCATGTCGAACATGGAAAGAATACGCCATTCTAAGAAACCCAGGTGACCAAGAAACTCGGTTATAATCTTCCTTATTGGTGTCATAACCTCCCTGTATTAGCCAACCATTCATGCCAAAAATGACAGAGGAGGAAAAAGAGAGATGGGGCAAATACAGTTCTTTTCCTTTCTGTCTTAACTTGTTTATCAGAAAGTAGCATAGAGAGTGTTGGTAGAAAGTGTGGGTACCAAGAAGTGTGAGAGAAGCAGTTGGGTGAGTTTTGTGCCCTGTCTCCACTGTGCTGTGAGAACAAAATACATGTGCACACATGAGCTAAAAATGTGAATTATGTAATGTTTGTGAGTTTGCAGAGGAGTTAAATGCTTACATTTGCATTTAAAACCAGCAAAGCACAACGTAAAGTTGAAGGTTAAAATTCAGGCTAATTACTTAAACTTAATTTTTATTACTTAGGATGATATTAAATAGCAAATTAAAAAAAAAAAAACACCAGGATGCCTTGAGAGAGACTATATCAGGAAGGAAAACTTTCTTTATTACTACATCAAGTGGTCACTTCTTCCCTCTTGTTTTTTGAATGAAGGATCCCACATTTTTATTTTGCCCTAGACTTTATAAATTTTATAGCCAGCATGGGTATGGTTCCTAGAAGGACTGGAGCATAATACTTGCTCTCAAATGCTTTGTCTATAGGAGTCAGTACAACAACAGAAAGATCATGATTTGCAATGGACTGGAAGAAATTGCCTTTTACTGTAGATCCAAGAGAGCAGGAAAAATATAAAGACACGTCAGCACGTAATTTACTGGCTGACAAGCTGATTTATGTCTACCTCAATTCCCAACTCCTGCTTTTCATGGAGTATTAGAACATAAGTCTCAATCTGAATTTAAGTAGGTTTTACTTTCCCAATATGAAGATCATGCTTGCTACATAAATTACAGCGCATCTATATGATGCCTAATTATCTAGAAATTAAGATGGCATTTCCAAAAATAGTTAATGACACGGATGGGAAATTAGGATAGAAATTTCTAAGTATAATGTTGTCCTAACTTAAGAGAAAAATGCGTGTGCATAAAAAAATATTGGAAGAAAAATATCAGGGTATTTTTTCCCCTGTAGCTTTTTATTTTTTTAAGTGCTTCTTATTGATTTTGTATTCATTTTATAATCAGGAAGAATTTCAGCAGCATATTTTATACACCTTTTTTCTCATGGTACGTAGCATACCACCTGAGACAAAATGAGCATTCATTAATGAACTTGAATCACCCTTAATTCACAAGCAAGAAGTCTGAAGCTCACCAAACTCCTGTATATACTGATACAGTCATAAGTCTTAATAGTGAGTCTTCATATAAAAAATATTCAATATTCTCCCACTGCTGTACAGTCTTCCGGCAGAAAAATCTTGCCTTGTTTTACATCACAGGAAAAAATGGATCCTTTCAACTTTCCACTCTATACCCCTAGAAAAAATTTCTTTCCACTGACTCCACCCCCCTTCCTTCTCTCTGTTGTTGGGGAAGCTTGCCTCTCCATCGCCAGCCCACAGCCTGCTGGCTTCATCGGGGACATTGTGCTACCAGTGAACCCCTTCTTTCCTGCACCTACTTCTCCCCCACCATCTCCTCCACAGGATATCGGACTTCTATCTCCATTGCAAAATGGTACATCTTCCCAGCCACTGCTTTATGTTACTCCGTTCCGCCAGGTGGAAACTTCCAGAAAGGAAGCATAGTCCATTTCTGTGGTCCTTACAGGCTCACCTCACTTTCACTTCTCCACTCACTGCAATGTGACTGATGCTCCAGCCTTCCATGGAGACAATACTTGCTCACGTCCCTGGTGAACCCAGGAGAGAACCACATGCCTACTCCCGTCTTGCTTTCAGCCCTTGCTGGGAGGCTCTCCTTCGAGAAGTTCTCTTCAGCACTGCCCGCTCTCTGCTGTTTCCGGTCTGCTCCCTCTCTGTCTCCTTCACCGGCTGCCTTTTCCCTACCCACCTGTTAAATTAACAACTATATTAGATTAACAACTAACATATGTATACAAATGTACATAAGTTTTTTTAAAAAAATATTTTATTTATTTGAGAGTGCACGAGCAGGGGGAGAGGCAGAAGGAGAAGCAGACTCCATGCTGAGCATGGAGCAGGAGGTGGGGCTTGACCTGAGCTGAAGGCAGACCTTAACTGATGGAGCCACCCAGGCGCTCCATAAACGTACCTGTCAAATGACACAGATCAAGCTGAAGTTCCCTCTGACAAACCACGTCAATATGCCTGTCCCAGGCCATCACACTTTGTACGCAGCCCAGCCTGGGGAGGGAAAAGAGCCTGTGCCTTGGATGGACACCCTTAGAGCTATTTACGGAAATGAAACAATTAGAAAAACACAAAATCAAGGGGTTAATAGGCATTTTCTCTTGTCTTGTCCTTCATCTCAAAATCTAACTAACCACTCTCTTAATTGCTGGAATTAGCCCCAGCGGGATGGGGGTTCCTGCTTCATTTCTATCACCTGGTTTTTAACACGATGACTCTGCTTCTTTCTGGAGGCTTTAAACACGTCCACTCGAAGGGGAGGGAGATCTGTGCCAGGTCTGCGGAGTCCACGTTCTCTCTGAATCCATTGTTCCTCTTACAACATTGTCCCTTACCCACCTTCAGTCAACAGATCCATAAGCACAATAATCAGGAAGGAAGCGGGGAACGGGTGTCTCACATAAGTGGAAGAGCGCTGCGAGCGAGATAAACAATCCGGAGGGACCACCACCGAGATCTAGAGCAGGGAGTCTGCAATTATTTAGAGAGAGAAATCGCATGTTGAGAAAACCCGGGCAGGGAGAGGTACAGAGGAGGGGCTCCGGGCAGGGAGGAGCGACAGTGTGCACAGCCTCTGCCTCTCACCCCCACGCCCTGTGCACCCCTCAGCTTTCCCCAAGGGCCCTCCTGCTTCTGATTACCACCGTGATAGCCACAGTCCCCCTTCGGTGACGGGGGACCACGCCGGGATCTGTGTGACCCGTATAACTCAGGTCACAGTGCTTCTTCTTAGGAATCCATTGCTTAAGCATCTATGCCTTCCTAGAAGGAGGCCTGGGGGCGCCCAGGTGGTTCAGTCCGTTGAATCCAACTCTTGGTTTCAGCTCAGGTCATAACCTCAGGGTCGTGGGATTGAGCCCCGTGTCGGGCTCCACACTCAGCACAAAGCCTGCTTGAGATTCTCTTTCCCTTCATCTCTCCCTCCTCTCGCAAACTTTCTCTCGCTCCCTCTCGCTAAGATAAATAAATAAATCTTAAAAAAAAAAAAAAAAAAAGAAGGAGGCCTGATACTCCTTTCCTAAGACTTCCTCCCTTCTGCCCTAAACCCCAGGGAGGTTTGGTCCAAATATCGTTGGTCTTTTGATGATTCCGAGTGGGAGGAATAGTGGCGTCTGTGGGGCGATCCTTGGGGTTTGACCTCTCACGGACACTCAGTGCCCTTGAGAAAACCTGCCTGCGGGGCCAACGGGACAGCCTGACAGGGAGCCAAGGGGCTCTCTCTTACGTCACACCCACCCATGTTCTCCGAAGCATGACTGCTGAGCCCAGGGACAGAGCCCGGCAGATTCTCAACACCTCTGGCCGGCTAGCACCCAAACCCTAAACCCAAGCTAACCCTTCAGCCCTAGTCTTAAGCCTAGGCCATTGGCATGCTTTCAAATGTGGCCTATTACTAGAGAAAATTTGAGGGACAGTAAGGCGAACAGATCAGGAGACCACTGCGGTCGAAAAGAGTATTTCAGGAAGCCTGGTGGGTTAAGGAGGGCACGGATTGCACGGAGCACTGGGTGTGATGCATGGACAATGAATCTTGGAACACTGAAAAAATAAAGTTAAAAAAAAAAAAAAGAAGAAAAGAGTGCTTGTTACAGGTCCTGAGAGGAAGGGGCCGGCCATGCAGGGGCGGGGGTGGGGTAGGAGTCCCACAGGGAAGCACCAGAGTGGGTCAGGAGGCAGAGGACAAGGGACGACTGTGGCCATGAGCCTCTACTGTGCTTTCTTCGGGAAGGAACAGGTGCGACAGGATAAGCAGGTTTGGGACCAGCGGCTTTGAATAATTGCAGCGCTCTGGGCCACCGGGCCTGTCTCTAGTTGTCTGGTACCTGGCCTGGGCGATGAGGGCAGGGGGACAGGTGAGGTGTGGACTATCTTTAGGAATTGGCTGATGCCAGGAGGGACAATGTTTCCAGCATCGGCAAAGCCCCAGATGTCCAAGCATCAGGAAACAGAAAGCAAAAGATGTGGCTAATACGCATCCTGACTCCCTCTTTCCTCAGGATCCTTTTACCTCTGACACTTCATTTTACCTCTCTGTCACCGGGCACAGATCAGGGCTTCCCTGCCCACTATCTCCCTGATGTTGAAACTCAAAAATCTGGCTTGAGCTCATCCTCTCTCATGAAGGCCCCGGAATCCTTAATTTTCTTTCTCTCTCCTTTCTTTCTTCCTTTCTTTCTTTCTTTCTTTCTTTCTTTCTTTCTTTCTTTCTTTCTTTCTTTCTTTCTTTCTTTTCTTTTCTTTTCTTTTTCAGCATAACAGTATTCATTGTTTTCACACCACACCCAGTGCTCCATGCAATCCGTGCCCTCTCTAAATACCCACCACCTGGTTCCCCCAACCTCCCATCCCTCCGCCCCAGAATCCTTAATTTCTTAAAGGACCAGCTCTCACACCAAAACGAGTGAGCCAACTTTTGCTAACACACTCGAGAAACAAAATTCCTGGCTATATCCAAATCAAGAAAGGATATAATTCTTTGAGTTACTTTTTTTTTTTTGGTCAGCACCTACCAGGCACTGTACCAAACTATTTACTTCTCTTTATAATTCTGGACCAGACGTAGATCTAAGCTCCTTTGTTCCTTTTGTATTGCTAAGCCTGGCAAACACTTAAAAGAAACTCTGCTAAATGCGGAAGGGAAATATTTAGACAAAGCTTAATTTTACTTACACTTTTAAAAAGCAACACTATACACATTGTCTAATTTTATCTATCTTCACAAAACTCGATGAAATAACCAGTATCATTATCTAAAATTCACAGAAAAAGCAACTGCATTTTAAGTGGTAAAGTGACAGGCCAAAGATCACCCTCCTTAGCTGGTCAGTATCACAACCAAGGCCCAAACCCAAGTTTTCACAAAATCCTGTCCTCTCTTCATTAGTCCCCTGCTCAGAAGACACAAATAGGGCAAAAATAGTTGTTTCGGGAAGTATTCCTGATTGGCTTTTGTGTATCTCCAAGGAGTAAAGAGCTTAAGAATCAGAACAAGGATTTCGAATCCGGACAGTCCTGGATTCCAATCCCAACTCCACCATTTGCTAAAAGGGTGACTCTGTTCTGAGACTCAGTTTCCTCATCTGTAAAATGGAGATGCTAACGTAGTATTACCTAGTAGCCTTGCTTTGAAGATAACGCACCTGCAAAGATGTCTGGCCCAAAATGAACATGTGGGGAGGATATCAATGATATTATTATTATTATTATGCGCAGAGAGGGTATAATTTCACAGTTTTCATCTCATTCTTCAACAGACATTTTTTAAAATAATTTTTTATTTTTTTAAATTTCTTTTCACTGTTCCAGAATTCACTGTTTATGCACCACACCCAGTGCTCCATGCAATCCGTGCCCTCCATGATACCCACCACCAGGCTCACCCAACTTCCCACCCCTGCCCCTTCAAAACCCTCAGATTGATTTTCAGAGTCCACAGTCTCTCATGGTTCGTCTCCCTCTCCAATTCCCCCAACTCCCTTCTCATCTCCATCTCCCCATGTCCTCCATTTTATTCCTTATGCTCCACAAAGAAGTGAAACCCTATGATAATTGACTCTCTCTGCTTGACTTATTTCACTCAGCATCATCTCTTCCAGTCCCGTCCATGTTGCTACAAAAGTTGGGTATTCATCCTTTCTGATGGAGGCATAATAGTGTATATGGACCATATCTTCTTTATCCATTCATCCGTTGAAGGGTGTCTTGGTTCTTTCCACAGTCTGGCGACCATGGTCATTGCTGCTATGAACATTGGGGTACAGATGGCCCTTCTTTTCACTGAATCTGTATCTTTGAGGTAAATACCCAGGAGTGCAATGGCAGAGTCATAGGGAAGCTCTATTTTTAATTTCTTAAGGAATCTCCACAGTGTTCTCCAAAGTGGCTGCACCAATTTGCATTCCCACCAAGAGTGTAAAAGGGTTCCCCTTTCTCCACATATTCTCCAACACATATTGTTTAATGTCTTGTTGATTTTGGCCATTCTAACTGGTGTACAGTGGTATCTCTGTGTGGTTTTGATTTGAATCTCCCTGATAGCTAGTGATGATGAACATTTTTTCATGTGTCTGAGGGCCATTTGTATGTCTTCATTGAAGAAGTGTCTTCAACAGATATTTCTTGAATACCAACTATATGTGAGGAACAGAGAAAGGTTTTCTAAATTAAAGATAGATCATTGATAAACATCTGACTCTTGATTTTGGCTCGTGTCATGATCTCAGGGTTGTGGGATCAAACCCCAAGACTAACTCTGCACTGGGCATGGTGTCCGCTTGGGATTCTCTCTCTCCCTCTGCCTCTTGCCCCACTGGTGTGCGTGCATGTGCGGTCTCTCTGAAAGAGAGAGAGAGAGAGAGACCATCTAGTAGATGGACACAGATACTGAAACAACCAACCAAGGCAGGAGAAGGGTTGGCCGTGGAGAGCCCATTGGACCTCAAGGATGTCAGGAAATCTTCCTTAGAGGAGTGTGCAGCCTCTAACCAGACCACGGGGGCAGTTAACTACTTGATTACGTCTTTTCTTTTCGTTTGCTATGTCACTGTATAAAAGATAAAGCTGAGGGCTAAAAAGAATTTCTAAACAGCAAAATTAATTTGAAAGCAGACGAATTCACTGAGCAGTCATAGAACCACCAAGGGTTCCCGTGAGTTATTAGAGCTTGAACTGGTGGTTGGAAGCATGTACCTTCAACCAATTTATTTTTGCTCTGAAGATACAAATTCATGAAAATATTGCCAGAGACACACCAAGAACATCGGAAAGCATAACAATGCCAAAATGAAGAAAACTGCTCTGTGGTGAATCTTTTCCATGTTAGTACAAGCCCCTAGAAAATTCCAAAATTTGGACAAATGCTGCAAAAACATAAATTATTTGAGGAACAGCGTAAAAGTGAGCAAGGAATAAAAAAAATGAATGTCTAAAGATATTTCTTTTTACCAATTAATGCATTTGGCCCAGGTTTTTATTATTTGTTGTTGTCGTTTTGAACTAAATTCTGTTCTCTGGGCATTGTGCACCGAGGAGAAAGGGAAGAAATGGCAGGAGTCAGGAGGAGCGGTCAGGAGAGAGCGATTAGAAGAACAGGGAAAAGAAGCAGAAAGATGTGATTCCAACCATGAAGCAAAACTTGCAGGAAATCCCTCCCCAACACACACACACACGCACACACACACACACACTGACTTACTGCACAACACAGTAACGCGGCTTGCAGACAGATCTTTCTTTGCATGTGTCACCTGGCATTTAAATGGACACCACTGTCCCCCTGGCTGCCAGGGCCTCCTAGTGGCCCATTGTCCTCGCACAGTGTGGCCCTGGGGCAGTGGGCAGGGCTCTGGGGAGCAGCGTCCTAACTCCCACGGGACAGGCCTCAGACCCGAAGAGCCAGGGGCTCACTGCTGACCCAAGACAGCCTCACGGAATTACTTCTGCTCCATTTTACACACAGCCATTCCTGCGGTCAGGAGAAGTACCCCAGCAGAGCAAGCAAAAAAGCGGTAGGATCCTGTGTCCATTTCCTTGCATTTTGCAAGCAGATGACAACTGACCAGTAAAGCCACTGGGGAAAATGTGGACGTGACTTTCCAGATCCCTCTTATCTCTGCAGGCCTGGCCAGCAGGCCTGTACTGAGTACCTACCACTGTCAGCTGGAAAAGAGCCATAAAGCTGGCCCTTCAGGCAGAAGCCGCTGGGCCCCTGGGGGAGAGGGGTGTGTGTGCTGAGGGTCAGCGGGTACAGGGAGGCCGGTGAGAGGTGGCTTCTCCCAGGAGGGCCATCAGAGCCTATGGTTGTACCCAGGCCACATGCTGAAAAGGCTGTTTGGATACTCAGAGTATCCGGTTTCTATGGCTGCATCACCACCCACCCCAGAATTTAGCTGCTGAGGACAGCAGGCACGGACTGGCTCCCGACTGGAGCAGGGCCCCCTGCTCATGTGCGTTCTCAGCTCTCAGGGGCTTCTCTTCTCCAGGAGGCCAGGCTGGACTTGTGCCAATGGCAACGACCTCACAGGTGTCCCTTCTGCTGTCCTGTCGGTCCCAGGGTCACCAGGGACCACCCAGACTAAAGAGGGAGGCCAAGAGATGTCCTCAGCTCCTGGTGGGAAGGTCAAAGAATTTGGGATCCTTTGGAATCTATACCACCACAAGGAAGCCCACTTCTCTCCTTGGGAGGCAGGCCCAGCCCTTTGAGAAGAAGAGGAAAGGAGTCACATCGGCTGTGACGTGGCGTGCTGACCCCCTAGAGGAAGCTCAGCCCCCGACCTCAGCGCCCCGAGCTTGCTCACAACCAGACTCCCCGGCCAGAGACCTTCTGTGCTTCTCGGATCTGCTTCCTAAGCCAACCGCCCTGCAAGCCAGCCTGCCCTCAAGGCTCTCCTTCACCGTGACCCCCGGGGGCCTGGATTTTCCTCATTGCTGAGCCCAGCTCCAAACTCCCCCAGGCCTCAAAATGCCTGATTTCCAGCTGGCAGGTGACTCGAGCCCCCACCCCAGGCTGGGGGTCCAAGAGAACAAAACCTTTGCTTCTGTCTGCTCGCCTGTCCAAGGCCTCACCTCCTTGTTGAGTCACTGTCCCCTCTGCCCACACTCTTTCATTCCTTCCACGGCCCATTCCCTGTGTCCACTAGGAACCCCAACTTCCAGTCCCGCCTCCATTTACACCAAACTCTTGTCTGAATCCCTCTGTCAGTCACAGACTTAGGATGTCCCGCCTGTGAACACATGTGATGCTTTTTACCATAACAGACAAGAGCTTGAAGATGAAGGGACTTTCTGGTACTGACACTATAAAGAGAGGCCGATTTAAAATGCCCCAGGATAAAGGATGAGCCATTTCTTAGACCCAGAGTCCTTATAGCATTCAGGATTTTATTTTATTTTTTGCAGTTACCGATTTAAAAAAAAAAATTATTCAGCACTTTCTTCTGTAAGGATGAAGTTGAAAGGGATATAGGGAGATTTTAAAAATTCTATTACACTTAAAGGAGAAGACAAAAAAAAAATCAAAGTGTGACGAATTTGAAGAAAGACATTTAGATTAGAGTCAAGGGATAAGGGGAGGGAGATTTCCTCTGCATTTACTCAGCAGCAGAGAAAGAAGCTGTTTAATTTAACTGAATTTCACAGTGAATGGAAATATAATCCTCTAAGTACTTATTTAAAAACAGTTCCGATCACTCGAGGCAAGTTATTTTTTGGGCTCAGTCTGAAGGGTTCGATGAGGTCGAGCTATCACAATGGATGTTTACCCTTCCCGAGTCAGGATCACAAGTGCGAGCCCCGACGTGCACTTGTGGCCGCAGCATAGTCTATGTGCCAGCGAACGAGTTAATTAAATTTAATTCAACTTGTGTACTAGGTAAATGGACAAAATCGGACTCGTTTCAGTGAGAACACGGAGGCCCCTTCTGCGGAGAGAAGTGCACGGGCCCTCCCTGCCCCCTTCCTCTCGGAGACTGTTTTGAAGCTCAGAATTCTCCCCTACCCCCTTCCCTTTATTTGTTTCGCTGTTTCTCCCGGGACTCAGAGCAGGACGGCAAAGCCGGAGGCCTAGACTCGAACCCTCACGCGTCTGTCCTCTGCCTGGGGTTAGGTGCCCGCGGCGCAGCCCGCACCCCTGGACACCGGGGCGGCCCCGGCGAGGCGGGGTCTCCGCCACAGGTGCAGGGAGAAAGGTGTCACCGCGCGGGGGGGGTTCGCCACGGACACGTCAGTAGCTGACAAATCCGGAAACGGAATTTGAAACATTCGCCAAAGAAGGTAAGAAAAGCCATTTCCTTGGCCCCAGCAGGAGCCGTAGCCCCCTGAGGCTGGGACCTGGGTTTACACTCATGTTGGATCCCGGAATGAGCGGGACCTGATCCACAGGACCCGGCGGGGACAGGTCTACCTCCTGCACAGGGGGCCTGACCCCCAGCAGGAGGGCTGCGCGGCGCCGGACCCGCGGGGGGTCGTGGGATCCCGGTCCCTGAGCTCAGGGCTCTGACCTCGCCCAGCTCGGCAGCTGCCTCCCCGCCCCGCCCCGGAAGGCTTCCTGCTCAACGGCTGGAAAACCCGCGGGTCGTATGCATGTGGGGGGTGCTGGAGCCTTACGAAGCATTTCTCACAAATTAACAACCGGCTTCCAGCTCTTCGGAGCTCCGTGAACATGCGTCTGCGTCTAGGAAAAAAAAGTGGCAAAATTAAATTTTCAATATGCACCTGATGAATCCCTAAATTTTGTCTCGGAAACCAATAACACACTATATGTTAACGACATTGAATTTAAATTAAAAAAAAATGTTTTTAATTAAATTTCTAAGCTGTCGGCCAAAGGCAGGGTTTGGCAAAATTGCCAAGGGATAGAGCGCCACCGTGTGGAGTAGAGGGGAACGGCAGGCAGACTTGTGATGAGATTCCGCAAGGACAGGAGCCGCAGGGTAATGACCCCCCCCCCTTGCTTCTGCTTCCTGTTTACGCACGTGTGTTTTTCCATCCACGATGCAAATTCCCAAAAGGCTTCAGTCACGCTCGACAGACTTTGGTAAATCTTGCACAATGCCGTGCGCACACCATGGGCTTAAATCCTCACTAAGGGGGAATTCGTTTTCGCTGGAAAAGAAATTTTGTTATTTCCGATTGTCCTGACTCAAGAAGCAGCGTGCTCAGATCGCCGGGTCAATAGAGGTAACAGCAAACAGGAGCTTTGGTCTGTCGATCACATCAGCATCTATGGAGTGCCTGCTGTGTGCGCAGCTCGGAACTGGGCACCATTAAGTGGCAGACAGAACAGATGAGGCGAGTGGACGGGGCACGGAGGACAGGCTCTTTCGCGGGACTGGAGCTAATAAGGTGGTACCCACTGCCCAGTTCGACAGCACCGAGACAGAAGCATCCCGCGGCCAGGTGCAATAGTTGGAACACACACTCGTGGCTCTCTTTCCCCTCTTCCTTCTCAATTTGGGGAACTCCACCTAGTGTGTGTTTCTCCTTGAAAAACTTGAACACGTGGTTATTATGGACACGTTTAATAACAGGACATGTCTAAACATCATTAATAGGCTCCTCCGTCTCTCGTGAATAAACCTCCACATTAGGACGGGGGAACCAGCTGTGTGGCATTCCGGGGGGATCCTTGTTGCAAGGTGCGGTGGAAACTTCCATCCGGAGCTTGGTTCTCCTCCCTGCGTCATGGATCAGGCCGCCCCGCGATGGGACTGTGACAGGCGCAGGCCCTCCGTGGCTTTGGCTGCCAGTTCCAGGCTCACAGGTGGCTCTGCGGTCAGCAGTGGGCGGGCTGCGGCTTCTAGCTGAGGCAGCCATGCTGGGGCCCACAGGGACGGCCGAGTGGATAGTTCGGGGCCCCTATTTTCCCTCCTATCCTCCCATTTTCCTTTCCATTTTCACGTGGTTTTGTTTTGGTGTCTTGGTCCTGCCCCTGCTTCCCACAGGCCCTGGGGATCCTTACAGAGTCCTGAGGCCCAGCAGCAGGTGAAGGACAGTCTTGCTTTTTCTCTCTTGCCCTCTTGGGGGGCAGCTGGTTTAGCCTCCACCTAAAACGAATTTTGAAATCTTCCTACGGTTGGGGTGTGAGTGATTTCAACACCAAGGGAGACAAAAGAATTTATCTTAACCCATGTTCAATAAATGCGTATTAAATATTCCGATTTTAGACATTCAGACACAAACCCGCATAGCTTGGGCGAGTACAACAATAAGCAATTTTCAGATGTTAATTAATATTAAGTTTCCTTTTTCCCAAGGCCTTTGTGAGCAAATTCTGTGAGATTAGATCAAATTTTCAGTAGATGTTTTCAGCCAAGTTTTTTCATGTAAAAACGTAATATTTTCAGCTGGCGTTACAGCTCCAGGGAAATGATTACCTTCAACCGACAAGGTTAATGGACATCTCAAGATCTATTCATTTAATTCAAAGAAGATCTCAGCGGCGACTACTGAGCCCCCTTGGCAATTACAGTAGAGGGGTATCATTTATAAATGGAAGCTCAGGTTCCTTGCAGTGGGCTAGGTTTCCAGGGTCATCCTTCCATCCTTACCCCAACCATTGGAGTCATCTTGTGGCCTAGAGGCAATGACAGTTGGAGGAAGCTCTTTGTCACGCTGCATTATCTTTGGTGCTGGAGGAAAGGGAAGTTTCCTCCGATAGTGCAGCTGTGGACTTGACCTCACCCAGGGCAGGAGCTCAGACCTACATCCAGCGAGCTGATGAGGCTGTGGGAGGAGCAGGCGTGGCAGAGGCCACCAGCAGGTGTGTCGAAGGCCACCAGGCCCCTGCAAGTGTGGTATAGCAGACCCTGCCCTTGCAGACCGAGGAAGCCACTTTCTCTGAACCCACCCTGACCGCCGGGGAACAGGGAAACAGGTGGTGATGATGAGTCATGAAAATCAGAGTCACCCCTTCTCCGCTCCCACGAGCTTTTGGAGGTTAAAAACATGGAGGAAGATGACAGAACTGGGCTCAGAATATGTGGCAGGGAGTCCTGATTGGCCACCCACTGTGTAATTTGGGGCAATGTACCTGAAATCTCGGAGTCTCAAATTCTCTTGAGACAGATTAAAGCACATGTTGTTTGGAAGGATGGAGAGAGGAGGAAAATGAAAGTACGTGATACATTTGAAAACCACTTTGCAAATGTCAGATTTGTGTAATTGTTGTTAATGAGAACCTCCTCAAACAACCATTTCCAGGCTGCCTATAACCAAGGGGTATTTTTGCTTTTAATCTGGGATATTGTTGGCTGAAAGGCTGATTCCCAAGGAAAGCTGGCTTCCTCCCAGGAACAGGAGATAGAAAGCTAAGTCTATTGAATGTGTCATCTCATGGGCAGTCAGATAGCACCCAGCCGGCCCCTGTCTCACCGTGGAGGGTACCTGTCTCAAGGATTCTTCTGGTAATTTCAACCTCCAATGTGTAGGGATAGGAAGGCTTGACTTAAAAAAAGTTTACAGTTGCACCTGGAATGTTTACTTGAAACAGTCACACACACACACACACACACACACACACCCTAAATGTGGGATGAATGTAACAGCACAGAGAAAGAAATGAGGAAATTTGTGCCAGCGATGAATTTAACCAGCCCTTCCTTATGTCCATTCCCCCCCCCCGGACCTTGGGCAGTTTTATCTTTTCTTTCACGCATTTTATTTTTGGTGGAAAGACACTGCTTTGGCTCCGTGGGTAGTGGGTAACTTACTATTCTCAAACTTGGGACCCTAGGGGACCTATGATTTAGCAGAAGGAAGTCTAGTTGTGAGCAAAAGATGCAAAACGTGGGGAAAGATCAAACCTGCTACCTAAATGCAGCCTCTGGCAAGTTGCGGGTACACCCCCGTGTCTCATGGCCCCGCAAACTCTGGATATTTGTCCAAGGACACCCGGGTGTCAGTAAGAGAGAAGGGGTGTCCTGAGAGCACTAGGAGAGATGCAGACTCCTGCTGGACCTTCTCTCCTCCCACGGCACTGGCGAGGGTTCACTGAGTGGGGGAGAAGGCATCCGCGAGACTGCCAGAAGATTCCAGAGTGGAAACAGGCAGAGAGACGGAGCCAGGAACTTGGATGTGTGATTTAAACATCCCGAGCACTGCTCTACCATATTTACAACTTAAGAGGATGGTAATAAATGGGCAGTTCACATCTGAGGGAACACGACTGAACCTAGTTCCAGTTCCTGGGTGATATTTGCGGAAAGGGGAATTTATTTGAAGGGCTAAATCTATCTCTAAAATCCTAGTTAAGGCTTTGAATAAAAGGAAGACGGGGAGTACGATATCCAAAACTGCATAAAATGGTAATTAAAAATTCTCACCTCGAGTTGGTAACTACACAAAAGGGGAATGTAAAAAAAAGTCATTTATTTATTCCTTCAACACGTATTTCCTAAACACCCATTACGGGTCAAGGTCCAGGTATTTAAAGATGCTGAAAAACCACTTGGGGAAGACAGACAACTGTGAGAGAGTTCACCGGGCGTTTTGACCCTGGTTGGGGGTAGGAGATGATGCGGAGCCGTGTGAAGTTTCTGGAAAAGGATGTGGACTGAGGCCTACCTGTACAAAGGCCCTCCCGTCTGCAGCTGAGAAAGGAGCTCGTGTCAGAAGGTAAATCAGCACACGGCTCCCTCGAGCGAGGAGGCCTTTCTAAGAAAAAACGCAACTGAACCCTGTGCTCAGTGACTCAGCCGACTTATTTCCGACACATGCTCCCTGTCTTGTCCCAGAGCAGTCACAGACGGTCCCAGGGCAGCAGCAGACCTGCGGGGTGTACTCCGAGCACTGTGTCAAAGGACCACTCAGAGTTATTCAGGGGAAAGGGAAGGAGCCTCGTCTGGGCAGAATGCTGTTCAGTCAACCCCAAGTTCATGTTAAGTCGAGGCAGGGACAGAAGGAAACCTTATTCCCGCTTCCGTCGCCAGCTCACACTGACCTCCGAAGAAAAGTCTTTCCCAAGAAACATTCTGCAGAGCTCTGAGAAAGCAGAGGGCTTCTCCCTGAGCCTCCGAGGCCCAACAGCACAGCGAAACCCTGACCTTGAGCAGCTCAGGACACCTTGCTTTGGAAGAGAAACAAGATAAGATAAGCCCAACAGCGACCTCTATGGGGGGTGCCCCGGTTTTGTTCCGGGAAAATCTCCGTTCCTCTGATCTGGGTCTGTTGAGGGATCATCGTGGAGAGGAAGGTTTATCTACTTCACAAAGAAAGAGCAAGGAGAGAGGGGGTGGGTGGAGGGCTGGAGCTGCTCTGATCTCTGAGACTGGACCACGAGCACCCGTGACACGGGGAAAGGAGGGGGGTCCTGGGCATCCCACCGTCACTGTAGCCAGAAATGCCTCCTGAGTGCTTTCCACTGCATAAAGCATGTTCTCTCTAATAATCACCTTGAAAATCCAAATCCCCCTGCAAAAGCATAAAGCTAAGCTTGACTTCATTTTAAATCAGAAGACTGCGTACCCTCATCCATTAGCTGTTTTCCTCTGGGAACAAAGAGATTTGCCCAGAATGGGTTCACAGGCTCACTGAGATAGAAATGGAAAGTCAGGGGGTGCCTGGGTGGCTCAGTGGGTTAAAGCCTCTGCCTTCAGCTCAGGTCTTGATCTCAGGGTCCTGGGATCGAGCCCCGCATCGGGCTTTCTGCTCAGCAGGGAGCCTGCTTCCCTTTCTCTCTCTCTGCCTGCCTCTCTGCCTACCTGTGATCTCTGTCTGTCCAATGAATAAATAAAATCTTAAACAAAAAAAGGAAAGTCAAGAAGAAAACACACACACACACATACCCTGAACACATTTCACACACTCTACATTGTGCCCAGAGCCAGTCCCAAGACTGTCACAGGTAAACACACCCTTAGGAAGACTTAATTATTTCTTTTCTTTTGCCTCTGAAGAACATAGGTATTCTTGGGATTCATGGAATACTTCTCCAGATTTAAATGTGACTCATTTATGCCTTTTCCAGGAACACTTAGCTTTCACTCATCTTTCTTTTGGTCAGAGTTCTGAGAAATGGGACACCCAGCTCCTTCCTTTCTCACTCTCCTGCAGGGCAGTTGTGCACAGGAAGGACTGGCAGGGCTCTGCGATGTTCTCCGGGGACCTGAGCAGGTGGCTGAGTGCCTGCCTCCCTTGGAGATGCTTGGCGCGCAGTGCATGGAATGCGAGGATTTTAAAGAAGAAACGTCAACTCTAGTCAAATGAATGGAGCTTAAAAGGCAATCTTGCTTTCCAGCCAGGAGGGCATGTGGAAAATTCAGGTACAAAATGTCAGAATTGCACGAGGGAATGACACCTTCTTATCTCGTGGAGTGTAGGGGGATTCCTGGAAGATCAAGTGTTTGTACACAGGACGCTCTACCTGGGCATTAAAGAGACCCACCGGGATGGTCAAACCAAGGAGCTGAATTTGTACTCCAGGCGGCAGAGATGAATGGCAGAGCTTTGTGGAAAGAAGAAGGGCGTGGCATCGGTCGTCACCTGGAGTCATCTGTTGTGCGCTCAGCACTGGCTGGGTGGTCTAGATCTAGGTCCCCAAGACCCCTTCCTCTATCTTCACTCAGGCACAGCCCTGACTATGAGTAGCCGCTCAGTGGAGCCTGGCTTCCCCGACTAGATCTTTCCTTAGAAATTTCTACGCAACTAAGAGCAGTCAATAATTTATTCTCACTAATGCTAGGGACTGTGATAAATGTTTCACATGTGTTGTGACTGTCACAACCCATTTACAAGTTAGGAAATGAAAGCTTTGACAATTTTAAATGTTGCCCAAGACATGCGGCACCTGGATGGCTCAGCTGGGGAAGTGTCTGCCTTCGACTCAGGTCATGATCCCGAGGTCCTGGGATTGAGCCCCGCATCAGGCTCCCTGCTTGGCAGGGTGTCTGCTTCTCCCTCTTCCTCTACCCCTCCCCCAACCTGTGCAAGTGCATGCTCTCTTTCTCTCTCTCAAGTAAATAAATAAATAAATAAATAAAGTCTTAAAAAAAATGTTGCCCAAGATAAACGACAAAGTGGTAGAGCTGGAATTCAGAGTCTAGTCTTTCCTTCTGGAAACCACGCTAGTTCGTCACTCAGCTTTGCCTCCAAAACGTGTAGTTTTGGACATGTTGCTTTCCTTGCCTTTGCGCTAGCTCTGCCCTGCCAGCAGCTCCTGATTTTTTGAAGACCATTTCCCAGTCCTACCTGTAGATGAGGCTCTGTCCTCTCCTGCAATTCTCGCATCCCTGACCCTCCTGTGGATCCTCCAAGGAAAGCAATGATGTGGGGTCCCAGCAGGCACCAGGCACGTCAGAATCCCCTGGAGCTCTCACTGTAACCACTGCACCTTGGAGGTCATGTGAAAATCTATAAACACAAGAGGAATTTTAAAATTCAATATATGTTGACCATACGACTATCTTCTTCAACTTCCCCACACCGAAGAACTTTTTAAATCTAGAAATGGCTTTTTCAGGACAAAGAAAGAACTATGTCCAGTTGCTTAAATCTTGTGAGACTCCCTTTCCGCGTCTGGATGATTTGGGGGTGCACAGATGGTGTTTCAGGCTCCCTATCATTCTGTTATCTATCATTCTATTATCACAGACGTCACAAATCAATAAGCGCTGTGTCCTCCCTTCCAAGGTGACGGGTGGAGAGGTAATCTCTAAAGCATTTGTTTACTCTAAAGCATTTGTTAACTGAGGGCTAATTCCAGCAAGTTTCCAACATCGCCAACATTGTTCAAGGTACTAGAGATACCACAGCGCGTGAGACAGACAGACCCGTGACATTTTATAAATATCAATTCCACAAGCATTTGTTGAAGACCCATCATCCGCCAAACACTGCGCTAGTCGTCACGGGTACCAGAGTGAATGCACGTCTGACCTCATCCTATTCAGGGCTTAGCCGACTGAAACAACAAGTGGGGACCATCGACCACACAAAAGGGCTCTGGAAATGTCAATGGCTTATATAATAGAGGCTCTTCAACTGCCTCTGGTTAAAGTGTGAGTTAACCAAGATGCTTTTAAATACTACAAATCGGAGGTGATAGCTTTGCTGCTTTTCTCCAGTATAGTAGTATGTTATTGACCTGGTCACTTTTCAAACATAAATTTAGGTGAGTAATAAGATCTATAGCGTCCCTACCTCTATCTCTTCATTTTCTCTCTCATCTTCTGTTATGCATGATTTTTTTTTTTTTTTTAGTTCTCAATACTATTGATTTTTTTTTTTTTTTTTGGTGTGTGTGTGTGAAAGAGCACTGATAAACTCACTGTTCCAGCCTCATTCTTTGAGATATGGGGTTCCAAATCACCCTAGGTCATCACCAGCCAAGTGTATTATGAATTACCCACAGGCAGCAAGTTCGAGAAAAGACCATCATCCTTCTTGATTCAGCTCAATTTGAAACCATTGGAAAGCAATCACATTTTACATTCTCCTCAATCATTACAAGAGTCTGGAAATGGACACAGTCCAGCCAGATGGTTGACATGCCTGGAAACTTTCCAAGCTCACACAGGTCCAGATTTAAGCAATTAACAGTTTTAAAAAAGAAATCTTAGTCAGTTTGAAGAAAGTCAGAGGTTCAGAGCATTTCAGTAGATCACAAAAGTCTCAGTATCCTGACTTCCCCAATCAACAACAGAAAAAAGTTAAAAAGGTTTGGTGTGGAAAATTCAAATAAGTACTGAAAACATAGCAAAAAAATTACATTTATTTTGTTAGTTTTGATTGAAGGTTTTAAATTATATTTCATATTAAAATAATTTGTTATGAGAATTTTAAATTCAGAGTATGAGAGTTTGGAGAATCATTCCAGTTAATTGGGTTGTGTGTCTTTTTATATCTGTTCAACAAATATTTCCTGAGCCTCTGCTAAGAGACAGCCTCTCCATCCCAGCTAAAAATATGGTCAGATGTGGGAAGAAAGCTAAATCTTTGTAGAGAAGGGAATCCTTTAAATCTGGATCTTGAAGGATGTGTAGGAGTTCACTGGAAGGACACTGTGTGTTTGGGCAACAGGAGAGAGAGGAGACAGAGAGGGGAGTGGAGGAAAGGTAGGAAAGGCAGTCCAGACAGAAGTAAGAACCTGCCCAGAGGCCACATTGTGGCCACATTGTGAAACCATATTGCAGGTAAAGGGAGACATAAAACCCAGAGCTGGGGAGTGAGAGGTTGTATTAGCATTTCAGGCCTATTCTATCTCGTGTTTAGTAATTTTCCCTTGGCAGTAACTTCTCTGACTCCCAATACCCTAATATCCCTAATATCCTCCCAATTCTCCCAATATCTTTTCCTCTCAAGTGGTTCACATCTTTAAGGTAATCCAGGAAAAAAAAAGTGAATTTCACTATTTTATTGAACTCTGAGGCTTAATGTTTTTGTAATGCCAAAGAGTCTCTCACTTGATTTTTAGCCATCTTAGGAATTTTGAATTGTTGAATGTGAGTTAAAACAGTGGAGTCAAGGGAAATTGGAAGGGGAGATGAACCAAGAGAGACTATGAACTCTGAGAAACAACTTGAGGGTTTTGAAGGGGCAGGGGGTGGGAGGTTGGAGGAGTCAGGTGGTGGGTATTATGGAGGGCACGTATTGTATGGAGCACTGGGTGTGGTGCATAAACAATGAATTCTGTTACGCTGAAAAGAAATAATAATTAAAAAAACCCACAGTGGAGTCATGTTTTCTGGTTTCAAAAGGCAATATTATGTGTAAAGTCCGTGCCCCTACCCTGAACCACTAAGCAGACCTTACCGTGGTGTGCAATTTTAGCAAGCAAACTGATTTTTATTTTAAGTGCCATGGCCTGAACTTGAAAGGTTTCTTTGGGATAAAGGAATTAATTAGTCCAGACTGATAAATGCAATTGTTTAGTCCTGTCTCACTCTGGTGGGTTTAGCTTCGAAGACACTGACACTTAGGTTGGACCACGGCCATTTGCTACATTTGTTTTTTGCTTTCAAAAGCCCAGTGCTTCCCAAATAAGTGGATCTTGGCAACTAGTAAATGCTTTATCTATCTGGGGAAAATGCTGATAGCAGATTTCAGGCAATTTAAAACCATCTCATAAAAGGTTTTTCAGATGCTCTGGCGAGGTTGTGCTCGGCATTGACAAACAAGGGCCATTCTTGTTCCACCAAGAGCCAGTGGGAGCCTGGCCAATTACTGATGCTCACTGGTGCCTGATGAGTGAGCACAGAGTGCCAGGAATCTGTATGCGCCCTCTGACAGTCTTATGCTAATGGCAAACCATATATAGTAAAATTCAATAATTTAAGAAGAGAAACACTGTGAGGTGAGACAAGGAAATATCATATTACCTTAGTTCCTGGCTAAAATTTGAGTTTTGATATTCTACTGAAGGTGAGAAAATTCCTGCTCCAGAACATTACTGGATAATGAAACTCCATGGACTGCCTTGACAACAAAAGACTTAACACTCACGCCACTGGCATTTGAAAGAGAAGAAAGAGGGTGAAGAAATATTCAGGGAAATAATGGTGGAAAACTTCCCAGATTTTGCACAAGACCTGATTCTACAGATGCAAGAACCTGAGCAAACATCAATAAGATAAACCCCAAGAAATACATGTCAAGACCCATTGGAATGAAACTTCTGAGAGAAAAGATACAAACTCTGGAAAGCAGTCAAAGAAAAACAACACTTTACCTAAAGAGGACAACAGTTCAAAAATAGCCAGTTTCTCATCAAATACCTGAAGGTCAGGAGGAAGTGATCCAATCTTTTGAAAGTGCTGCCAAAAAAGTACTGTCAACCCAGAATCATATACCCAGTGAAAATATCCTTTAGTAATGAAGGGAGAAAAGCAAAACATTCTCAAATAAAATAAAACTCAGAGAATGTACCCAGTCAACAAACTCTAAAATAGCTAAAGGAGATTCCTGAAGCAGAAAGGAAGTGGTGAAAGAAGGAAAGAAGGAGGCTAGCAAGCCAGAACATTTTCAATAATAACCAGCCAAGGGCCACTATGTGGCTCAGTTGGTCAGTCATCAAACTCTTAATTTCTGCTCAAGTCATGATCTCAGGGTCATAAGATCAAGTCCCATGTCGGGCTCTACACTGAGTGTGGAGCCTACTTGGGATTCTCTCTCACCATCTCCCTCTGCCCCTCCCCCTCCTAAAAAAAATAAAAAACAATAACCAGCCAAACAGCCCAGAAAATAGTGTGCCCCACCCCACATCAAGAAGGAAGAAAGAGCATGGTAAGAAAATTATAGATACAGTAGACCTTCCTTTTCCTCTTTAGTTTACTCAATTACGTTTGATGGTCTAAGGAAAAATTATAACACTATCTGATGTGTTTCCAAATGTATAGAGGCAATGTTTAAAACGCTTATAAATAAGGAGCTATAAAGAGTGGTGAGATCTCTCTTTGGTGCTGCATTTCATAAAATGACCACACCAGTAGACTGTGATGTTATATAATTTCATACCCAAAACAAAAACTTACAAAGCTGTACAAAGAGACACACTCCACACTCCATAGAGATATATAAAAATGGAATTATAAAAAATGTTTGAATAATGCACAAAAAAGCAGAAAGAAGATGAGATGTAAAAACCAGAGTACAAAGAGTTCTTATCAAAAAAATAGGAAATAAGTGTTGGTAAGCATGAGGAAAAATTAGAAGCCTTTTGCTTTGCTGGTGGAAATGTAAAATGGTGCAGCCTCTTGCAATTGGTGTGGTAGTGTCTGAAAAAATTCAATGTGGAATTCTTTATGATCCAGTTCTACTTCTGGGTACATACCCAAAATTACTGAAGGCAGGGGCTTGAACACATACTCATACATCCAGTATTTTTCACAGTAGCCAAGAAATGAAGCAACCCAAGTGTCCATTGACAGATGATGAACGGACAAACAAAATAGGAGATACCCCAATGATGGGGTATTAGTCAGCTTTAGGAAGGAAGGAAATCCTGACACACACTGGTGTAACATGGATGAATCTTAAGGACATCACACTAAGTGAAATAAGTGAATCATGAAGAGAAAAATACTGTCTGATTCCACTAAGATATCTAGAGTATCTAGATTACTAGAGCTAGAGTATCTGAGTATCTAGAGGATCTGAGGATCTAGAGTAACTGAATTCATGCAGGAAGTAGAACAGTGGTTTCCAGGGGCTAGGAGGAGAGGGGAAGGGGGAAGTTAGCCTTTAAGGGTACAGAGTTTCAGTGGGGGAAGATGAAGAATTTCCAGAGGTGTATGGTGGTAGTGGTTGCACAACACTATGAACGTACTTAATATCACAGAACTGTACACATACACATACAGCATTTGAAGACAGATTGGCAACGTGGGTGAAAGACCATGATACTGTGTGCCAAAGTGGAGAGACTCCCTTCAGACACAATGATGTAGGCAGGTCGAAAGTAAGAGGATGAAAAAAATCTATCATGAAAACGTGAATCAAAAGAAAGCAAATATCAGGTAAAGTACACTTCCAAGCAAAGAAATTCACCAGGAGTGGGGGGGGGTATGTTTTATAATGATAAAAGGCTCTATATACCAAGAAGACATAGCAGTCTTAAATGTGTACTCACCAAAGAACAGAACTATAAAATATGTGAAGGGAACATTGATAGCAATGAAAGGAGAAACAGACACATTTACAATCAGAGTTAAACACTGCCATGCCCTTCTCTCTATAATCGATAGAAAGATGACACAGTACATCAGCAATAGTGTAGCAGAACTCAACAAAACAATCAGCAAACAGGATCTATTTGCCATTTATAGAACCTTCCAACCAACAACAGACTACACATTCCTTTCAAGGCTGTCTACCAGTATATATCACATCCTGAGCCACAAGACAAACTTCAAGCAATTTAAAAGAATTGAAATTATACAGACTGTATTCTTTGACCACAAACTAGAAATCTATTGACTTATTATTGATTGATACATCAATTGATTTCTTGACCTATTGTTATACAGAAAGATGACAGGAAATTCCAAAAACTTGGGAACTAAACTGCATACTTATAAATAATTCATGGGTCATGAATTATTAGAAATTTCAAAGTAAATTAAAAAAAACAGGGCTCTGAACAATGTGGGTTTGAACTTCTTGGGTCCACTTACATCTGGATTTAAAAAAATAAGTGGGAATGCACACTGGTGCAACCACTCTGGAAAATAGTATGGCAGTTCCTCAAAAAGTTAAAAATAGAACTATCTTATAACCCAACAATTGCACTACTAGGTGTTTATCTGAAGGTATAAGCACAGTGATTCAAAGGGACACCTGTACTCCAATGTTTATAGCAGCAATGTTCACAATAGCCAAACTACAGAAAGAGCCCAGGTGTCCATTGACAGATGAATGGTTAAAGGAGATGTGATATCTATCTATCTATCTATCTATCTATCTATCTATCTATCTATCTATCTATGGAGAGAGAGAGAGAGAGAGAGAGAGAGAGAGATAGATAGATAGATCGATCATGGAACATTACTCAGCCAAGAAAAGGAATGAAATCTTGCCATTTGTAATGATGTGGATGGAACTAGAGGATATTATGTGAAGTGAAATAAGTCAGACAGAGAAAGACAAATACCATATGATTTCACTCATATGTGGAACTTAAGAAACAAAACAGATGAACACAGGGGAAAAGAAGGAAAAATAAAATAAATGAAAAATAGACATGACTAATAGTGTAAATGGATTTTGTCTTCCTATGATCTCCTTAATAACCTTTTCTTTTATCTGGCTTACTAGAGGACACACATGATGATCAGATTTGCTGGCATGATAAAAAGCTGTTGCAGAAGAATATTTACTGGCTGGGAAAATAGCCATAATATATTCAATGTAAAAGACCAGATGATCAAATCATATGTTTGTGATCCCAATTTTGACTGAAAACAGTGTGTAACTATGGGGAAAAATATTGGAAGAATATGAGCCAAAATCCCAGCAGTGATGATCTCTGAGTAATCATAATCATTATGATTATGAGTAAGGTTTTCTCCTTCTTTGCAGTTTTCAAAACTTTTCAACGGCATAAAGTGAAACTTTTGTAATTTTAAGGAACATTTTACTAGCCATGCTAGCCTAGAAGAGGCCAAAAGGGGATACTGGATACCTCCAACGCTGCAAAGGGATACGGACCTGTACAATCAAGAAGCCATTGATTTCCTTCAAGGCTATGGTTTCTGTAGAGCAGGAAGAAGCCAGATTTGCAAGGGATCCAAAACCCAGTGACTGAGCTGTGGGAATGTGGCCACAGACCCCTGACACCTGAGACACAGAGTGAAGGGAAGAAAATAATGGGGTCAAATAAAATAAGATTTTATTTAATTTTTCTGAGAGGCAGCAGGATTCCCTCAAGTACTTTCCTTTTCTTCTCCTCCCCCCGCCCCCCCCAAGATTGGGGAGGACCCAGTATGAGGGTTCTTCCCAGAAACAGAACCAATGCAATATATAGATATAAGTATTGATAGAGATACAGAGAAAGAAGGAGAGAAAGAAAGGGATTTATTGGAGGGAATTTGCTTACATGATCCTAGAGGCTGACGAGTCCCAGAATCTGCAGCTGACACACTGGGGACTCAGAGTTTGGGATGCAATTAAGTGTCCGAGGACCCAGGCCCCAAGAGAGCTGATGATGTACATTCCAGTATAAAGCAAGCCACTGGAGACCCAGGAAAGCCCAGGTGTCTGTTCAGGTCCAAAGGCACGAGAAAGTCACTGCTCCCGCTGAAGGCAGGCTGGCAGATAGGAGGAATTCCCTGTTACTTGGGGCAAGGGTCAGCCCTTTTGTTCTATTCAGGCTTTCAAGGGGTTGGATGGGGCCCACTTCATCCAGCCGGTGGGGGGCCGAGGGGTGGGCTTCTTCTTTATTCAGTTTACTCATTCCAGTGATCACATATAAAAATGCCCTCATGGAAATACCCAGGATAATATTTGACCAATACCTTGTCAAGTCGATGAGAGAAATTAACCATCATAAACCTGATAGAAATGGAACACGGAAAGGATGAGCTTCTGATGGAACAAAGTGCTTGGAGAGGGGGTCTTGGGGGTCAGTCGGGGAGGAGCCGGGCTCCCACGTTGCACAGGTGTGTGTGTGTAGCAGAGGGGTGGTGAGCTAGCTCCAAGGACCGTAGGGATCTCTTCATGTTTCAAAATGAATAATGCCACTAGGTTTAGGAGATGAAAGCTCACGAAATTCATTCCTTTTAAGTGAAAAATAATTGAAAAAAATTTTTTTCAAAATGACTGCCACAATCACAAATGAGCTGTTAAATTTCCCAATTTTGTTCAGTTTCTGAATACGAAAGAAGAATCAACGAATTATCAGAATCCTCAAGGCTGTGTCTTATGTGGTCATTTTCATTAGACGTGATTTAATGAGGTGAAATGTATTATTTATTTAATTAAAGATTGCTTAAAACTGAAGCCTGAGTGTTCTGTTGAAAGCCATCCCTGAAGCAGACCCAGGTTTCACAAATCCCAACTCTTGCTCTGCGACCATTGCTACCATGGAGAAAATGAATCCCAAGAATTTACAAATGGGTGAAATTCTTTATTTTAAAGGAGCAACTCTGAAACCTCCTTATACATGGGGAAAAGGTCACAAGGAAGAGGACTTTATCAAATCTTGTCAGATTATCCATATGGAATATGGTAGAACATTTTACTCCCAACCTGAGGAATCTCTTTTGTAGTCCATTCTACTGTTTACTGTCCTCTAAATATCTAGACTCACTTTAAAACTCCTGCTGCGGCTGACTCTCTATCCCTAGATAGTCTGAGAATATTTGTTTCTGAAGAGAATAATTTGAAGTCTGTCACCTTTGAACACCTGACCTGAGTTACAAATGTGAGCGTGGAATCCTCCTGTGTGTGTCTAGTTTGGTCTGTCCGGTTTGGCCTCAGATACAGCCTTGGAAGTTTGTGCCAGAATAAAACCCACTCGATGTGGCTTATGTAAAAGGGAAATATACTGGCTCAGAGGAGCAGAAAATTCTGGAAGTAGGGCTAACTTTGGACATGGCTAGATTCGAGAGCTCCAATGATAGAATCAGGCCTGTTACATTCACACCTTGGCTCTACCTTCCACTTTGGGCTTCCGTCTGTTTGCACAAAGGAGAGGCAGATGGCTTCAGAAAGCCCAGCCCCTCTATTGACTTTATTTGCAAGTCCAAAAGGAGAAAGGGGACATCTCTCCCCATGGGACTCCAGCTAGTCTCATTTCCATTGGCCTGGACTGGGTCACCTGGCTGTCCGGAGACCATCATGGCGCCAGAAGGATGTGATGGAGACAGCCTGGAGGCACTTCCAAAGAGTCACGTGGATAGAGATAAGAAAGGGGACAGGTACAGAAGGCAGCTGAGTGGAAAAGGGGAAATAGAAGCAAGAGATAATTACTTCATCTGAGAACACCCCCAGAGGAGTCTGGGCCCGTTCACTTGAGCGAGTGCATCTCATTTCCCCTTCTCTTTGTTATTTCAGTATGGTGGGAACCAAGAAGTGCTTCTTAAGATCAAAATGGTTTCCTTTGTGAAAGGTGGTAGGTATGGGCCACTCTCCCCAAATCTCCAGTGGGAAAGATAGCCTCCTTCCTTTCTCCTTTCCTGGCTCCTCTCCTGGCTCAATGTCACTGTTGCTGAGCCTTTGCTCCTTTCTGTAAATAGTATTCATTCACAGCTTGCTTCTTTTATTCTGATCCTCTGCTGGACCAGTTTTTCCTAGACTTGCTATTGTGGGTGTTTGTATGCACAACTTGCCGCCATTTTCCTGAATTATACCCCCCATTTTGGCTGAACCCTTCTCAATGTCTGAAAGGACAGGCAGGAGAAAAGAAATCATTGTTCACCTGTCTGAAGTCCTTCCAGCTCATCAGACAAGAACACACCTGAGGTGTTTCGGTACATGTCTACTAAAAGGTCTCCTGGTGCCTTGTGATGTAGGCATCAAGGTAGGTGTTGCTCTCCTGGCTGAGAATCTGCCGTAGAACAATTATCCTGATTCTCACTTCCCTGCTCCCTCTAGCTGTTCAGTATAAACAACAACAACAACAAGTAGTGAGGATCACGAAGGTCAATTTAGTAAATTAAAAACCTGCAAGATTTGAATATTTTAAAAAAGGTAATCAGAGTTTAGCTACTAATGCCCCGTAGGAGAAATTTTAATTATTCTGGAAACCCCGAAATTGTCAGGATTTGTTCAGTTTGACGTCTTTCTCCCTCTCTACCGCCCTTCCAAAAGCAAATCAAGGGATTTATTTAGTTAATGCATTTCAAATTTTTCAATTAATTATGTACTTAAGATTTTGTGAATTCTTGCAATCCTTGAAATGAAATGAGAATGTGTCAGCTTTTAAAAAGCAAATAAGGACAGGAGTACTAGACCAAATTTCCTTTTTATTCTATTTTAGTGTTTGAATTTATTGAAAGTATGAGGGGTGCCTTGGTGGCTCAGTGGGTTAAAGCCTCTGCCTTTGGCTCAGGTAATGATCCCAGGGTCCTGGGATCGAGCCCCACATCGGGCTCTCTGCTCAGTGGGAAGCCTGCTTCCTCCTCTCTCTCTGCCTGCCTCTCTGCCTACTTGTGATCTCTGTCAAATAAATAAATAAAATCTTAAAAAAATAAATTATGAGTAGTTAGGGACATGGTAGACTCATAATTTTAAGAGTGCGTCCACCAATATAATAGGAAGAAGTAAACAACTTTACAGAATCTCTGCATACATGTGTATAAAAAATGCATTTACATTACTAAACTTTATTTATTAAAAAAAAGTCCATGTGTAAGCGAACCCAGCACAGTTCAAAACTGTTTTTCCAGAGTCAGCTGTATCTGTTTGGGATGGTATTGTTTGAAAATCCTTTCAGATCTTTTATTTCACTGACATTCATATGTGCAATGAAGAATAATGACTGGGAAGATATTACTATTCTGTCTTCAATAATGTGTGTTGATTTATAAATATTTGTTCCATGAATAAATAAAAAACATGTATTGATACAACATGGAAAGTATGGGGGATCTACACAGGGATTGGTAGCTAAGACTGATTTTGAAATAATATTTCTATGAGTAAATTTAAAAATTAAAAATATTTTGTATCTTGGTTTCTGTTTCTTCCAAACTTCGTCATATTCATGCCATATTCACAAGGTAGAAAATGGGAGTTTCCCTCTCTAGGTAAATTTCTCATTTGTTTAAAGAATAATTTCATGGGTAATTAGAGAATGACCCAAATCTTGCTCTACACAGTCTGGTGCCCAGAACAGCAGCCTTGCCTTCAACTGGGAGCTAGTTAAAATGCAGAATCCCAGAATCCACCATAGACCTACTGAATTAGAATTTGCATTTTAATAAGATCCCCAGTGATTTATCTGCACATTAAAAGTTGCATATAAAAAACCACTGGCCTTACAGTTCGGCACTGAAGAAGAAAAAAGATTAAAAACAGGGGGACCTGTAATGAATACGCTAAAATAATACAGGTGCAATACATGTAGAATCAGAAAGTATAAGCCTAAGTTGTCTTTAATTCAGCTTTGATTAAAATTAAGTTGAAGTCAAAGAGAGCAAGCTCTAAAAATAAGAATCTCAAAAGAAGGAGATTCTTTGAAATATTGGAAAAATATTGTAAGAACACAAAAGAATGAGCAGACCTTTAATATCTAAATATTTGGCAAATACCACTATGTAAAAGACATCACACACACACACACACACACACACACACACACACACACATTGCTATGCTTCCAACCATGATGGGATAACAGGAACTTAACTTAGCCTCCCACCATATCCTTGAAATTGCCTAAAACATCCAACTCCCATTTTCAGACATTGGCCAGTAGGTGGTATTGGGCTGTGATCCCTGAGAGAAGGGAAACAAACTAAGGGAGTCTGTGATTCCTTGGGATTGTTGCCTGGAAGGCACACCCAAGACCCATGGAACAGAAAGGTAGATCCCAAGCACAGCAGAGTGGTCGGCTGAGTTTCAGAGAAGAAGAAAGGAGTTCATGGAGGCTGATGTGGCAGGAAGTTGAAGAGCACAGAGCTACAGAAGAGGGAGCTGTGCAGGAAGAAATAAAAGAGCTCCTGAATCCCTTGAATGTTTGCTCAATACTGAGACATTCTTGTGTGGGATGAAGTCGCAGAAAGCCAGGCAGAGAGTGACCAGAGAAATGTGAACAAGACTGTGACTGGTGCAGGGTAGGAGAGATATGGAAATCTAGATGCTCCTACCATGCCTTGTTACCCAAGATCCTTAAATGGGGCATTAGAAGAATACAAGAGAACTACTAGATCTGTTACTCTCTGGGTTCTCAAGACGCCTTGACTTCAAAACACATTCTTGAAACTTAAATAGGACTTTTCTCTTCATCCCGGGTTTGGTGGGGTCCAAAGGCTGAGAACCAAGGTGAGAGGCAGATTAGCTGTCTAGCAATTGCCAAGGAATGGCCCCATAAAAGAGCCTGTAAGTGGTGACCCCATTCCATACTTTAAGGGTACATAAGGGGAAGCCTGGAGATGGTTGAAGGGAAGAGTTTTGGGGGTGAGGTTTCTTGGAGAGAGTTGAGGGGATTCTGCTCATCTATGTTGTCTTTCTTCTGTTGAGGTGGGGCTGGGGAGGCTCCCCATTTTAAATGAGGGGTGTTTCAAAAGAATCACTCAGGGAGCTTAGCATGCATCCTTGGAATCTGGGGACTCTGGGAATTAGTACTTATCTCATCTAAACCCCCAAGAATGGGAGCTTAGCTTGGAACAGTTAGTCCTGGCCACAGAGCAAGAACACAAGGCTACACTGGGAAAGGACACCTCTCTGGAGTATGAAGGGATGAAGTTTCATGTCCCTGGGGGCAGATATGAAACCTAAAAATGGTTTAGAGCCATCTTGAAAGAGACTATTCAAATGGACTCCTGGAGAGTTGGAGTCTGATGGCTGGAAACCAGGGACAGGATGCAGTAGTTAGTCAACAGAGGCATCTCTGCTACCAGGTAACTGCCATCAAAGGTCCCCAGCAACAATCACAAATGGCCTGTAGAGTAAAATCCCTGCTCCTGCCCCATTCACCAGTCCTGTGGTGACAAGGCCTGCAGAGGAGCAGAGTGAGAGATGTAAGCAAGGCTTGGGCAAGAGGAAGAAGACATGTAGGCCTCCTGCCTGACACAGTGCTGATCAGGTATACAGACAAGAAATTTCAGATGGGAAAAAAAAAGAAAATTCAGATGGGCATTTTAATATCTGAAAATAACTCTGAAAGCATCAGATGGGTGTGAGATTTCCCCAAGGGCTGGAAAAATGAATTGTTAGAGTAGGTTGAAATGGTAAGCTGTAAAAAAGAATAAAGTTGTCTTGTACTCACACTCTGGTCCCTAATAAATGGGAATTATCTTCATTTGAATTTCAACTGAGGAATATGCTAGGAATAAGGATATTCATGTGATTTCAACAAAAGTTCTGGAAAGCATCCAAAATGCATGATCCATTGAAAATAATTTGCACGTACAGCTTATGTTTTCCATTACATTGCATATTATCAAATTTGGTCCCTTCAAGGAAATTTATCTTTTGCTTCCAAACAATGAAAATAAGTATTTTTAAAACTAAGGTTCACAAGGGGGAGGAGCAAGATGGTGGAGAAGTAGGAGACCTAAATATCCTCAGATCCCAGGAGATCAGCTAGATAGTTATCAAACCATTCTGAACACCTACAAACTCAACAGGAGATCGAAGAGAAGAAGAGCAGCAATTCTAGGAACAGAGAAGCGACCACTTTCTGGAAGGTAGGCCGTGCAAAGACATGAATCCGAGGCTATGAAAAGAGAGACTTCAGGGGAAGGGCCTGGCTCCTGGCAAGCAGCAGAGCAACAGAGCAAAAAAATCAGTCTTTTAGAAGTCTGCTCCACTGAGGGTCATTGCTCCAGAGGCTAAGTGGGGGTGGAACCCTCATGGGAACAGCATGATCTCAGGTCCTGTGGGGTCACAGAAGGTTCAGGGGTGTCTGAGTGTAGCAGAGCTCGCAGGTATTAGAGCAGAGAAGCCCACTACAGAGACAGAGCAGAGGAGTAAGCTCTCAGCTCGGGGTTACCTTAAACCGTGACCTGGGGCACAGTTGGTCCACTACTCTTTGAGCAGGGAGCCCACAGGTGGCAGATCTAGGGGGCACCCCTTCTTCCTCCTCTGGGGTGAGTGGTGCAGAAGCACGCTGAGGGAGTCTGCTGGGTTTGGGGACTCCAAACAGGGCCGTGTGCCAGACATAGAAGTGCTCAGTCACAGGCCAGGTGAGTTCAGAGCTTGGCCAGAGACCAGGGAGACAGGAGTGATTAAGCGCTTTTCTCCGAGGGCACACTGAGGAGTGGGGCCCGGAACTCTTGGCTCCTTTGGGCTGGAGATTGTGAGACCACCATTTTCATTCCTGTCCTCCAGAGCTGTACAGAAAGTATTCAGGGAACAAAAGCTCCCAAGAGGGAACCGGAGCAGATTACTTAGCCTGGCCCCTGGCGAGGGCGGTGCAATTCCCCCTCAGGCAAAGACACTTGAGAATCATGGCAACAGACCCTCCCCCAGAAGATCAGCAAGAACATCTAGATAAGACCAAGCTCACTGATCAAGGAGAACAGAAGAATTCCAGAGGAGGAGAAATCAAAGCATAGAACTCATAGTTTTTCCCCCATGATTCTTTATTCTTTCCAAGTTAAATTTTTTAACTTTATATTTAGTTATTCTATTTTTTTGTAATTTTTCCTCTTTCCTACTTTAACCTTTTAAAACTATTTATCTTATCTTATTTACTTTTTTAAAAAATAATTTTAAATTTTTTTAAAAATTTTTTTTAAAAATTTAAATATTCTTTAAAAAATAAATTTAAATTTTCGTTGTTATATGCATATTCTATTCCTTCATTGTATTTAACCTTATTTTTTTGTATACATATAGGTTTATCTTTCTTTAAAATTTTGTACCCTCTAACAGTACAAATAAATCCTAAATCTAGCAAATGGCTTTGTTCTAATCTTCAGCCTGATCACATTCTTTTTTATTTTTTAAAATTTTTATTTATTTGAGAGAGAGAGAGTAAGCAGGGGGAGGGGCAGAGGTAGAGGGAGAAGCAGACTCCCCATTGGGCAGGGAGCCAGACATGCAGGGCTCGATCCCAGGACCCTGAGATCATGACCTGAGCCAAAGGCAGACCTTTAACCGGCTGAGCCACCCAGGCGCCCCCTGCCTGATCACATTTTTCTTCTTCTTCTTTTTTTTTCTTTTTCCAACCAACTTCTTATCTTATCAATTCCTTTCTTAGAATCTTTTTAAATTTTCATCTTTATAGTCACATTCCATCCCTTCATCATGTTTACCCTTATTTTGTGTGTGTGTGTGTGTGTGTGTATACACACATATATATATATTTTTGTGTATATACACATATATATATTTTTTTTTTCTTTCTTTCTTTAAAATTTTGGGAGGCGGTTTCTTCTAACAGACCAAAATACACCCCAAATCAAGTGGGTGGCTCTTTTCTATTCACTTGTCTGTCAAACAAGAAGATCTAACAATTTTAAATATCTATGCCCCTAACATGGGAGCAGCCAATTATGTAAAGCAATTAATAACAAAATCAAAGAAACACATTGACAATAATACAATGATAGTAGGAGACATTAAAACCCCCTCTCACTGAAATAGACAGATCATCTAAGCAAAAGATCAACAAGGAAATAAAGGCTTTAAATGACACACTGGACCAGATGGACCTTACAGATATATTCAGAACATTCCATCTCAAAGCAACAGAATACACAGTCTTCTCTAGTGCACATAGAACATTCTCTAGAATAGAGCACATCCTGGGTCACAAATCAGGTCTCAACCAGTACCAAAAGATTGGGATCATTCCCTGCATATTTTCAGACCACAATGCTTTGAAAATAGAACTCAACCACAAGAGGAATGTTGGAAAGAACTCAAATACATGGACGCTAAAGAGCATCCTACCATAGAATGAATGGATCAACCAGGAAGTTAAAGAAGAATTTTAAAAATTCATGGAAACAAATGATAATGAAAACACAACTGTTCAAAATCTATGGGACACAGCAAAGGCAGTTCTGAAAGGAAAAATATATAGTGATACAACCCTTTCCCAAGAAACAAGAAAGGTCTCAAGTATACAACCTAACCCCATACCTAAAGGAGTTGGAGAAAGAACAGCAAAGAAAGCCTAAACCCAGCAGGAGAAGAGAAATAATAAAGATCAGAGCAGAAATCAATAAAATGGAAACCAAAAGAACAGTAGAACAGATCAATGAAACTAGAAGCTGGTTCTTTGAAAGAATTAATAAGATTAATAAACCCCTGGCCAGACTTATCCAAAAGAAAAGAGAAAGGACCCAAATTAATAAAATCATGAATGAAAGAGGAGACATCACAACCAACACCAAAGAAATACAGACAATTATAAGAACATATTATGAGCAACTATACACCAGCAAATTTGACAATCTGCAAGAAATGGATGCATTCCTAGAGATGTATAAACTCCCAAAACTGAACCAGGAAGAAATAGAAAACCTGAGCAGACCTATAACCAGTAAGAAGATTGAAGCAGTCATCAAAAACTTTCCAACAAACAAGAGCTCAGGGCCAGACGGCTTCCCAGGGGAATTCCACCAAATATGTTTTGGGAGGTACCTTCCTTTGAAGGTGTTGGTGTTGGGTGTATGAGTATGTGTGTATGTGTGTATAAGTGTATTATTTTTTGTGTGTATTGACTAGGTGTTATGAATGTATGAATATGGGTGCAAGTGTAAGTGCATGTTGTATTTGTGAGTATGCGTTATGTGTTTAAGTATGTGTTGTGTGTATATGTTGTATAAGTTATGCATTTGTGTGTTGTGTATTTAAGTCTAGTGTGAATGTATGTAAATATGTTGTGCGTGGCATGTATTATAAGTGTGTATATGTTATACGCTGTGTGTGTTTTGTGTATATATGTGCACATGTCGAGTGTATATAGGTACGTTGTTGTATATACTTATTTTTTTTTTCATTTCAAGTTTTTATGTAGGTTCTAATTAATTAACATATAGTGCAATATTGGTTTCAGGAGTAGAGTTTAGAGATTCATTATTTACAAAAACACCTGGTGCTCATCACAAGTGCCCTCCTTAATCCCTGTCACCCATTTAACCCATTCTCCCACCCACCACCCCTTCAGCAAACCTCAGCTCCTTCTCTATCATCTGTTTTATGGTTTGCCTCCCTCTTTTTTTCTTTCCCCTATATTCATCTGTTTTGCTTCTTAAACTCCACATATGAGTGAAATAATATGGTATTTGTCTTTCTCTGATGGATTTTGCTTAGTGTAGTACACTCTAGCTCCTTTCACATCATTGAAAAGGACAAGACTTCATTCTTTTTTTATGGCTGAGTAATATTCCATTGCATATATACACCACGTCTTCTTTATCCATTCATCTGCTGATGGGCACTTGGGCTCTTTCCATAATTTGGCAACTGTTGGTAATGTTGCTATAAACATCTGGGTGATGTGCCCCTTTAAATCATTATTATTGTATTTTGTATATTTAAATATGTGTGTGTCATGTGCTCCCACGGTGTCCATTATAGGATACAGTACGTGGTTAGTTTGTATTAATTAAATGAATATTAGGGAACATTTTTTAAAAACTGAGGTATAATCAACATACTTATAATATTAGTTTCTGGTGTACAATGGAGAACATTTCTTTTTTTTTTTTTTTAAAGAAGAATTTATTTATTTTTATTTGAGAGAGATCAAGAAAGCACAAGCAGGGGGAGGAGCAGAGGGAGAGGGAGAAGCAGGATCCCAGCTGAACAGGGAGCCTGATGTGGGACTTGATCCCAGACTCCAGGATTACGACCTGAGCCAAAAGCAGATGCTTAACCGACTGAGCCACCCAGATGGGTTTCAAGATGGGTTTTAAGTAGATATTTTGATGGGTGCTGGATGGGTTTGAGCAGCAGGGGAATTCTATTTTCAGCCAGTGTCTAATGATGGTGGAACACCTACTTGAGACATTTTGATTCAAATCTGCCTAGGCTGCATATAAATATTTGGAGATTTAATGTAGTTTGCAGCTATAAAACTTCCTTGTCTCCGTATTTGGAACAGACATATTTTAAAAGATCACTTTATAAAGATTATCTTCTTGTTCTTGTGTAACCATCACTGAAAAAATCAGTTTTCTTTGCTCCCTTCATTTTGTTCCCTTCATGATACTTTTCCAAATCACATTCATTATTTTTTTTCCCTTTTCTTTTAAGGGTATAAATTTGGCTACAATTTTTCAAATAATAAAGCTATGTTGGCCTTCCTTGTCTGTGAAATATTATGTATATAGTGCCATCTAGTGTGCAGAAAGCAGAAAAATCAATGCAAATAATGCAAACAGGATTCTTCAATTTTTGAAACAGGTACTTTGGCTTTGGGTGATGAAGAGATTGAAGAAACAATTACCAATTCATTGATTTGAATCACATTAGCACCTCTTGTAAATAACTACCCATTTCAGGGGCATCTGGGTGGCTCAGTGGGTTAAAGCCTCTGCCTTCAGCTCAGGTTATGATCCCAGCGTCCTGGGATCAAGCCACATATCGAGCTCTCTGCTCAGCGGGGAGCCTGCTTCCTCCTCCTCTCTCTCTGCCAGTCTCTCTGCCTACTTGTGATCTCTCTCTGTCAAATAAATAAAAAAAATCTTTAAAAAAATAACTACCTATTTCAGAGAAAAGGCTTGGCTTATTGAGAACATCAATACTTATTAAGCCATGAGACATAGAGATTTTTCTAGTTTTTAGTTAGAGCTTTTACACGACCAAGGATCACTGTAACTCATATGACCAAACACCTTAAAAAGAAAACCCTTTTGTTCTTATAGCAGTCTTTTTTTTTTTCAATTAACATTTTTCTATAGACTCATGTAATAAAATTAGATGTGTATTTCCTGTGGAAAACATTCCTTAATAATTGACTTAAAGCTTTTTTGGAGACATGTGAGAATGTGTTCTGACTTTTTGACATCCAGAATGAGAAAATTGTACCTCCTCATTGTTCCCTGTCAGCCCATTTTTGTCAGTCTCTGCAGATATGTCCTGGTGGTATCTCCTGCTACTAAACAAACAGGGCTAGGCTGAACCATGACCAGCCAGAAGACGACATCACCTCGGGGATCCAGCAGCCATTTTGTAGGCAGGTAGGTAGAACTCAAAAGGGCTGCCTCTTTTAACACAACTGAGGAGCACCCACTTCCAGTTAGGAGGACTATCTCTGTTGATAGCAGCCAAGAATGGGCCCATTCTCAGATAATAGTAACCTAAAAAGTTTTGTTATGGATCAGGGAAGGTATCTAAGAAGCTGTAATGTGAGCTTCCACTGCTTTCTTTTCTCTGGGTCTTTTTTACCCTTGAGTTGTCTGGCCTCTTTGCATTATTTGCTCTTTTCAGTCTTTCCAGAGAGCTTTCTCCACTTTGCTTCTCTTTACGTTCTTCATCAGAGCCATTCGGCACCTTCCACTATCATTAAAATTCAAATTTTAATGATAAAATTAAAATTTTATCTGTCTCTGTGTCAAATTCCAGCTCCACCTGCCAGCTGGATGTCTCTAGAATTTTTCAGTCACTCAGAATTGCAAACTGCACCTGTCCAAAATACATCCTCAGTTCATTTAAGTGCCAATTCTCCTCTCAGAGCCTCAGTTCTCATGGCTGGCCCTCAACCTCCCCTGCAGTTAACTGTCTACCCTAACTGACTTCTTGTTCTTCTTTGTCCTCCACCGCTAATAATCCCCAGTTTGGAGATTGGAAACTTGCTCTCACTTGATCCTTTCCCTCTTTCCTCTTGCTGGTATATCTGATGAAACCTCCTCTTTGGCTCTAGTTCTGCCCTCTATTTTATACACAACTGTCATATTTAATATTTTGAAACATGTTCCAGTCTGTCATGGAATGAATTGTGTCCCCCCCAATTTGTATGTTGAAACCCTAATACTGAATATCTCTGAATGTGAGTGTATTAGGGATTACCCTTGCAGAGATAATCAAGTCAATGTGATTATCACTCATTAGAGTGAGCCTTAATCCAATATGATAGGTGTCCTTATAAAAAAGGAATTGAAACACAGAAATGTACAGAGAAAAGACCATACTAAGACACAGAAAGATGATCTACAAGCCAAATAGAGACCTCAGAGGAAACCAACCCTGCCAACACCTTGGTCTCAGATTTCTTCCTCCATCCAGCTCCCACTCACAGGGTAAGGCTCTACCCCAGTGAGAATATTGGATTCCTAAATGTTTTTACATGAGTTCACTTGGAGGGCAGTGGTTCTACTCTGAGAGAAGCAAACCAACATGACAAGTTACCACTCTATCCAGTGCCCAGAGTGTGGCTCAGATATTTTGCTCAGGGCAGGAGATGTTACTCAAGAACAGAGCTGCAAATTTCTCACCAAAGGATCTAATTTTACTTAAAACACAGTGTGGGGAAGTTCAAGCCTAAGAGCACTCTCAAAAACCATGGCTCCTCTTAATTAAGAGCAATAAAGCTAAACCACAGGTGAGTTGCTTTACCAGAGAGAATCAGGCAAAAGGCATTGAATAAGATCCTGCCTGGGGTCAGAACAAAGCTTTAAAGTCCAGCCCCCAAACCACCCCTGTCTGAAATTAATTGGAACAGATTGTAGAGCAATTTGTGCCTCAGGCATAATAAAAAATAATAGAGCAACTGGTCAGCAATTATTGGGGCCTAACAACTGGGTGTAATACCCAATGAAGCACATAGCGTAAACGAGAGATGAGTTGAAGAGAAGGTCAAAGGGAACCGTGCTACAACTGTCATCCAGGTGGTGGGTGCACACCAAGCCTACACATTCTGAGAAGCAACACCAAAGTCTTCACACTGTAGGGGGAAGGAGACTTCACCAAAATAGTCAAGCCAAATCACTAACCAACCAACCAAACAAAAACCACAAAGTAAGACCTGGAGAGGGGGTGAGGGAAATCATTACCCACAGCTGCTACAGTGCATTTCCTAAAATGTCTGGTTTTCAGCAGCAACAACAAAAATATGAGATAGGCAAAGGAACAGGAAAGCATGACCTATATGCTGGGGAAAAAAGGAGGCAAGAGAAATGGACCATGGAAGATTTCAGACAGCACAAAGGCTTCCAGGCTGCCATTATAAATGCATCCAATGAACTAAGGGAGGATACAATTCATGTAAGGGAAGATATGATGACTCTCATTAGAAAGATAATCAGTAAAGAGATAAACATTACCCAAAAAAGTATCAAATGGAAATTTTGGAGTTGAAAATACAATAACTAAAGCAAAAAATCACTAGATGGGCTCAATAGTAGATATGAACAGAAGAATGAGAGAATTTGGAAAGATCAATACAGATCAATACAGATCAATGTAATCTGGAAAAAAAAAAGAATAAAAATGAATGAAAAACCCCAGAGAAATGTGGGACACCATTAACTACAGCAACATATGTGTAATGGGAGTACAAGAAGGAGAGAGCAAGAGGAGCATAAAAAATATTTGAAATTACAGCTGAAAGCCCCAAATTTGCTCAAAACATTAACCTACACCTCCAAGTAATTAAAAAAAAACCCCAAAACTCCAAGCAGGATACAGTCTAGAGAAAGATCTACACTAAGACCTATCATGGTAGGTAAAAATACTGAAAGCCAAAAACAAAGAAACTGGAAAGCAACAAGGAGAAAAGGAGTCAAACGCCTCCCACAAGCTAGTGGCTGGGGAGCACCTCTCCCTCTGCTGGGGTCTGGCTTCCTCCCACCTTCTCTGAGTCCCTCAGATTACATCCCTCTTCCAGAACTAACAAAGCAGCAACTACTTCACCTTTTATAACTCATTCCAGTAGTCAGAGTTGGCCACATAGTCTGTGAGGCCAGTTAAAAAATGAGCAGACCGTGTTCTAAATTTATTAAGAGGGCACCTGGGTGGCTCAGTTGGTTGGGCGTCTGCCTTCAGCTCAAGTCATGATCCCAGGGTCCTGGGATCGAGCCCCGCATTGGGCTCCTTGCTCAGTAGGGAGGAGGCTGCTTCTCCCTCTCCTTCTACCTGCTGCTCCCCCCACTTGTGCTCCCTGTCAAATAAATACATAAAATATTTAAAATAAATAAATAAATGTATTAAGGAATTCAAGATGATGGTAGCAAAGCATTAGTATCAAGCTCAGGAACTTCCGGGCCCTGAGCTCTGAATGGCACAAGTCCATGCCCTCGAAGCCTGCCCTGCCTAGTTGCTCACTCAAAGTCTTTCTTACTAGATCTTACGAATCACGCAGGTTGGGTACACAGGTGGTCTCTCCCTGGCTCACCACTAAGTCCTTTAGTCTTTCCCAGCAGTCAGGAGGCACTCAGTGAGTCTGTCAGCATACAGAAGTTCCCTAACTCAGCTTATTTGTTTTGCTTGGATATAAAAACATAGGTAATAATTACTGCACTGTATGGTAACTATTACCATTTATAAAAGCTTCTTTCACTGTGTTTTATTTACCATGTTGGCCTTTTCAGAAAAGTATAGACTGCTTCTGACTGATTATTATACATTTACCTTGCAGTTCTTAAATAACTTCATGTGTATACACCTACTGATCAGAATATGCCATTTTTCTGAGTTGACCTAGTAGGTATGCATGTTTTCGGTTTCATTTCACATATACTTAAAAAGTATCCCACTGTATTAACCACTGTTAGCTTTGCTTTTAAGTACTCACACATTTCTAGACTTCCGAACTTTTTGGTGAAAAATTATGTTAGCTTTGGATTCCATTTACAAAGCTCACACTTCAGAAGTCTCCAGCTTCTCCACTATGTGTATGGCGGGTTACGACAGATGTGAACAGGTAGATGGTAGGGAGTAGATATAGGTTGGGTCTTTGGAAATCTACCCAACTTCTCTGTGTCTTTTCCATTCCTAATGAAATAGGGCTATTACACTTGCCTCCCAAATTGTACTGAAGATAATTATAGGTGTCTTACATAGGCACCTAGGAGGGTCGCTAACACTTGGATATGCAATGGCTGTCACCTGTCCATCTGTCTCATGTGGCAAGGTGATGCTTGGGTCTGCGTGGGTTACTATGATCTCTTTCTTGATCTCCCCAAGCTTCCATTGCTAAGTAAGAACTACTGGATGCTTCACGATTCTTAAAATTCTTCTGATTCAAGCGTGTTAATAATTAGCATGTCTCATTAATCACATCCCTGCAGATCAATGGAGATTAAGTTCCTACTAGTTCCACGTTGCAAAAGCGTTCCTTCTGAAAAGATGGAGTTGCAAAATTCTCAGAGTGAAATGTAACTTTTCAATGCATATGTCAACCACACATTTTCAAATATAGAATCTCATTATACTTTTTAAAAAGTATTTAATCCCAGGGGCCCCTGAGTGGTATGGTTAAGCATTCAATCCTTGGTTTTGGCTCAGGTCCTGATCTCAGGGTCATGAGATCGAGTCCTTGGTTGGGCTCTGAACTCAGCAAGGCGTCTGCTTGAGTTTCTCTCTCCTTCTCCCTCCACACCCCCCCATGCGCATGCTCTCTCTCTAGAAGAGATGGATAAATCTTTTAAAAATAAATAAAATTTAAAAAAGTATTTAATCTCATGACTCACTTGGTGATCTTTAGTTTAATGAAGTTAGCAGGCTAATGCCTGTCTAATGAAGCATTGGTGATCTTTACTAACGTATTTTTCCTTATTAAATACAAAATAAACCACTACAAACTATAGTCACCATCATCAGATGAAAGCCATGGGACAAGTAGACTAGCTATAAAAAGAAGTTTATTAAAAAAATAGACAACATATGTAAACATCTTTTTCAGTCACAAGGCTTCATAATACAGCACAACAGGCTCAGGCCTTAAGTTTCTGCAGTGGGAGCACCTTCAATGTTGACTAATGGTAATCAGCTTAATTTCTCTTTCGACGAGCTAGTAAGTCTACATGAAAATAAATAGCCAGATTCTGCTAAACATCCTAGCACACATAGAAAATCACAAATATACAACAGATCTCAGCAAAAAACAACAACCTGCTGGAATATGAGATTGAATCCTGGTATTGCAACTATCTTTTTAATGTAGTTTCATTTCTAAATTCATCATAATGTCCAGTGGACTGAAACAGAGCTACATGGGAGCAGGAACAGGGCAGAGGGAGAAGACAGATGAAAACCCACCGCTACCCTCCACCCCTACTCACACACACACACACACACACACACACACACACACACAAAACGTTTTGGCAGAAGCGAAACTGAGTTTCTATACTTCTTTTACGTGCTATTTTAGGCATGTATTTCCTTTACTTTTAGCAGGAAATACATGCCCCCAAATGACTGAACATAGAATGAAGCAGCCAGCCATAGTTTCAAATGTGATACACTTTTGAGGAAATCAGATTTTGATTTCGTACTTGAACAATCTCCCGAAAGTGAAGCCGGGTCCTAGAACAGCCTGTACTACGACAAAACAAAGGGAAGTACCTGAGATTTTGCTGCAAGAATTTTAAACCCAGGATTGTTTTCCTTGGGGTAGAATGCACTCATGTTGACAGAATCCTTTCAGTGCTCTGTTCACCATCTGCGGGGGGCTACCTGCCAAGTCACTGGATGTGTCGAGTGGCCAAAGAGTATCATTTTCTTGTTTGTGCTACAGGTGGGCGTTTTATCGCGGCTGATTTAAATTGCCGACATTTCGGTTATTCGGGAAACCTTAACCAAGGTAAAGTCTTAAATGAAATGTCATGATGTTTGCAATTTCGTTTTCCCTTGTACAACAAATGTTAAGTGTTTATTGTCATCCAAAATAACCACATTTTAGTGGCAGAAGGGAAGCATAATGGAACTTGACAAAAGAGTTCAGACAAATTTAAAAGCTCCTGGACAGCATTTCTGTAGCTTAATAACTCAGTAGTCTATTTGTACCATAGAGGTATGATTTTATAAAATAACTCATAAAATCATTTCAAATCATTTAAAATCCTGATCTGCTACCTCAAATCCATTTAAAATCCCGTATCTGAAAATAATCCATATTTGTCATTTCCACCATGTCAGCTTATCTTAGCAGATGTCTAACATTTTTCCACAATTTACTGAAGCATGAAGATAACTATAAAACACTTGAATTCTAACAGTGTCACTGTTTCTTGATTTGGCAGTGTTTCTCTCTAACGGTATTTGGGGTTATCAGAATAATCACACATTTATATAGAGAAAAATAAAATGGAATGACATGAATGTTTACAATGAATACCTATGTCACTTAATTTTTAAAAATCCTACTACAAAATGAAAAAGATTTTTAGTCTGGAGACTGAGTAAGTGGCTCCTGACGAAACAAGAACCATTTCTATAGGAAGAACCTACCGATTAGCCTTGCTCAGGGGGACCTAATGTGGTCTTAGCCAAATGCCCACGACTGACTGACTGACTGACCTTTTAAAGATCCGTTTTGGGGGACACCTGGGTGGCTCAGTTGGTTAAGCGTCTGCCTTTGGCTCAGGTCATGATCCCAGGGTCCGGGGATAGAGCCCCACATCGGGCTTCTTGGTCACCCCGCTTCTCTCTCTCCCTCTCCCTCTGCCTGCTGCTCCCCCCGCTTGTGCTCTTTCTGACAAATAAATAAATAAAAATTTAAAAAATCCATTTTGGGGTTCTGATAGATAAAATGTTTAGAAGTTACATTCAGTAAAACGTTTACAAGTACATTCAGTAAAATTTCCTCAGAGAGAAATAGGCATAATCCATGTAACACCTCAACATATCCATGCGTCGTAAGCCCATTGCTCAGTTCAGGGGGTGTCACTGGGGCTCACCATCTATCCTAGTCTTCAATTTTTTTCAAAATACATACCTTTACCGACTAGTATCACATTATTCTTGGCTTTTTGTTGTACAAATAACAAAAGGAACAAACAAAAAAAAGAAAAAAAAGAAGGAAGGAAGGAAGGAGGGAAGGAAGGAAAAAAGAGAAGGAAGGAAAGGCAAATGGGGAGAAAACAAAAGGAGGGACAAACATGGCGCACCTCATTCCGATTTGGGTCTTGGGGGATGCTGGTGAGAACCAACAGAACTTTACAACTACACTTCAGGTAACTGTACCCAGCATAGCTTTACGCTGCTGCACGTTTCTTGTTTCACACTCATTTACGCTTGTTTTGCACATTCCAAGTTACTACATAAGACTCCAGTAGCCAAAAAACGACAGACCGCTAACAGCAATCACATACATTTTTTTAGGAAGGTTGACATCCATTACTACTTCAGTAACATGGCCACAGCTTTCGAAAACACAGCAGCATTTAACAGTTCAAAGTGTTTTCATTTGTTCACCTTAAAAACAAAATGAAACATAGAAATGCTTGAACAACATAAGGCACTTAAGACAGAAACTCCTTCTCCAGCTGCCGCACGGACGGTCGGCTGGCTCTGCTCGTCATCCTGCCCAAAGGCACCGGGCCGTCCCTGCTCTGGCCTTGGGAGTCGGCATCCAGGAGGGAAGGCACGTGGGGTGTAGTCCTGTCCTCGGCCCCCCCGGGGGGACAAGCGGTGGGAGGAGTCGGACCCGGCCCGACAGAGAGCACCTGTGCCTGCCTGGCGGGCTGTGACTCCGAGCGGCTCCTGAAGGTTGGCAGGCGAGGTGGGGGCACCGGGACACCGGCTCTTTGTTTTTCCGGTGGGGCCTCCCTTGGCGGGGAGCACCGAGGCGTTCCCAGAGTCCACTCGAGGGGCAGGTCCGAGGCTCCGGGATCTGAGCTTAGAGCTGCGCCCGCAGCAGCTGCTGGAGAAAGCAAAGACCGTGCGTGGTTAGATCGAGACTTCCAAGCCAGCTGACATGCAGACCCGTAACTAGGAGGACCGGTCAATTACGGGGTCACCTTCAAGGGAGCTTCAACAAAACACCCTCAGCACACACCTTTCCAAACTATTGGGACACTGTGTGTGTGTGCCTATGAAGAAGTAACCAAGGTTGGAAGGGGTGTTTCTGCCTGGGGAAAATTGCAACCATGAACGTGGCTCATCACCTCCACAGCACTTCAGGCCGACGATCACTAGGGCTGTCTTAGAAACAGGGAAAGTTTCACGATGGATTACACTAAAGGTTTTAAAGGTTTTTTGTTTTTTTTTTTAAATGATGGGCAACATGATGAAACTTCACTTTCAAATTATGATCTGAAAAAAATGGATGACAGCAAGAAAGCAGTTAGATTTTAGATTTTATATGTCACCCCTTCTCTTTCTTGTCCCAAAGTCTGGACTCCGCACCACTCTAGCACATAATCACTGGCTTCTAAGTAAGAGAAAAAAAAAATGGTTTCTCATGGGATTGCTGTCCTAGGATTTCTCCTGTGCAGTCCTCAGTTACTAATAGCTACTGCCTTACAAGAGAGGAATACATTTATCTAAAGACAATGGACAATAAACTGAAAAAAAAAAATCACTTCTGGGCAGGGTTTTGGAAGAGCAGAGGAAAAGCAACAGAATGGGAACAGTTTCAGTTTCAATCACACTGGACAACTGGCCATACTGCACAACTCTACAATCTAAAAGGCATTTTCGTACACATGACCTTGCTTAATACTCATAACATATATTTGTAATTAATATACAAAAGAAATAATAGTGAGGCCCCACACAGCATGTTTGGCTCTTCCCCCTGCTAAAATTTAGCCTGACGGTAAGCTGAGCAGTGATGCTGGGGGTAGCAGAGGACAGCTTATCACAGGGGAGGCTGGGCGGCCAGTTTGAACTCCAGCTCTCCCGCCAATCGGTGGTTCAGATGTGGGCAAATGACCTGTCCTCTCTCCTGTGAGGGGCTTGGGGGCAGTTATTCCCCACCTGCCCATTCTGTTTCAGTTTGCTAGCATACACTGGCACTGCTGAGATCAATTATGCCTTTCTCAGAATTCAAAGAATAGAGTCAAATAAAAAAGCAGGGTAAAATTCAAGGAGCCATATTAACTGTGCAAACAAGCTTGTTCAACGTGACCACTTGGAAAGATACAAGCAGGTAACCACGCAACTTTACGTTCTAATCTCTGTGGTGGGGATTTGTACTTTGACCCAACTAACGCAACCTACTTGGGGTCTGACAAGCATTTCCCTCGGACAGGGTTCGTCTGTGATGTGATGCTCGTTCTTTCGAAGAAGCAGAATAAGGCACATTCCCGCATGTCCGCTCTAGGAAAGGAGGAGATGGGTTTTTCCATCGACTGCAATCAGTCTCGAGTCTTGGCGTGGAGGTCGGCTCGTGACTACGTCCTCCAATGGCTGCGCAAAAGCCTGGAGCGGGCATCTCGGGGTCCGAAGCAACGTGTGGGCTGCCCTCGGACAGCTCTGTGCTGTCCGTCTGCAGCAAGCACTTGGTGGAAAGAGAGGGCCCGGACAGAAGGCTCATGGCACCTGGTGGAGGGAGTAAGGGTGGGCTGCTGGCCCTCTCGCCCGTAGACGGTGGCCTTGTGGAAGGACTGGCCCCGCCTCGGGACTTGGGAGCCCACTGGAAGATCCCCTCACGTTTCTTCCTTTCTTCTTTGGGCAACAGTCCTCCGGCAGCCTGTGCTTGATGAAGCTCTCTGATATCCAGCCCCAGAGCGACTGATGCCAGCAGAACGGTGCAGCCGTGCAGGGCAGACTCCGTCTTCTTCCTCTGGGGGGACCTGCTCCGACTACTTGTAGGGGTCACCTGAGGAGGGCTTGCAGCAGGGCTCGAAGAGGGGCCCTCCTCCCAGCTTCCAGGCTCTACTGGATCCTCTCTCTGGCCATCTTTCCAAAGAGGTAGATCAACGTAGGCTTGGCTAGGAGATTTTATTTGCTTTGGTTTTCTGTGTTCTGGTCCATCGGGGGAAAGTTTTGGCTCTTCAGAAGCACCTAAACAAAGATATAAATTGTACCTGTTAAGTACAATTTGAAGGAAAAATAATTCAAACTGTACCATAAAATAAGGCTAAAATCTAATAAACACTCTAAGTCAAAGCACACAGAGGCCTTTTCAGTTCAGCAAACCGTTTGTCCAGGAGGACCTGAGGAAAGGGAGCCTGGGGCACAGAACTCACGGTCCCCTGCCGAGGACGCAGCGAGCATATCATCCGCTGTTCCCTGTCCTCCAGAAAATGGTTCCTCACTGGCACGGGCAATATAGTTATTATCAGAAGAAGTCAGCAAGTTACAGAAACGCACACACCCACATGCAGGCCCTGTAACGTGTCAGACAACACATGCCCTTTGCCTCCTCTCAGCGTGTCGGGCCCGGTTATCTGTAGCTCACCTGCGTGTACAAGAACCAACAGGCCCCAGATCAGTGGTTCTCAGAGTGTGCCTCCTGGCTCAGAGCTCCGGCATCCCCCGGAAACTTGCAGAAATGTGAATTCCTGACCCACTCCAGACTATGGAGTCAGAAATTCTACCGCTGAAGCCCAGGGGTCTGTGTTTTAATAAGCTTTTACTCAAGTTTGGGAGCCACTGGACTAGAAGATGATTCTCCAAAGAGGCCCCAAAGGGTAACACATTAGATCAGCTAAAGAACAAGCAGTCATTGTTATCACAGACGTGCTCAGCAGTGAGTGAACAAAAACAACAAATGGCTTAATCCATGTTCCAAGCAATCACAACAGAGCCTCCCATGACTTCCCCAGTATTATGTCTTACAATACCTGAGTGTGATCTAGAATCCAGATAAGCCAAGACACCAGCTTTGCCCCCAACGAGCTGGAGGTGCTTTTCCCATCATCCCTGTCCTTCAGGGTGCCCTCTCCTTCCTCTGCCTGGCCTCCTTCCACGCTCTCACACTGACCCCAAGCTCCCTTTTCCCCCAGAGAGCCCTCTGTCAAAGTACTCCCTGATGCCAACAGAGCCGAAGGCGGCCCATCCCCCCACATGCAATCTCAGCTTCCTCCGAAGCTCTCCTACCCTTGCATCTTTCGGTGTTTGTACTTTGAGATCACAGTCCAGATGTGCACGCCGGTAGGCTTCTGACCACCTGTTTGCGTATTTAAATTTGGAAGGATCTCCCCTGCATAGTACTCTCATCATGTAGGCACGAAATGCATTTGGGTGAAATGAATATGCATCACACATGTGCCCAGCACATGTAACGGGCAACGAATTATCAACTCATCATTTAAAAAACAAGAGTGGGGGGAATGCTATCGACAAGTGAAATTCATTGACTTAAAAGTACATTGAGCCTGGGCTGCCTGGGTGGCTCAGTGGGTTAAGCCTCTGCCTTTAGCTCAGGTCATGATCTCAGGGTCCTGGGATCGAGTCCCACATCAGGCTCTGTGTTAGGCAGGGAGCCTGTTCCTCCTCTCTCTCTCTAATTGTGATCTCTCTCTGTTAAAAAAAAAAAAAGTACATTGAGCCTTTCCTAATGTGTGTTCATGGGTACCTTTACTGGTCAGTAAAGCAGACTCTTGCCCCTGAAGTGGGCATCAACTTATGGTGGTCCATTGTAACCTTCCCTTTTGATTACTGATGACCAGCATCTGTAGCCCTCAAACCAAGGTAAATATCTACATAACATCAAAATGTGTCCTTTGAGGATTCATGTAGGCATCTGGACAGGTGGTGAGTGTCCGCTGTGTTCCAAGCACTGCGAGTGGTAAACAAAAGTGATAAAACCCTTGACATTCCAGTTTGGGAGTGAAACAGAACACACACAATAAGGGCGTCAATGTAGGCAAGTAAGGATTTCCGGTAAGAGCTATGAGTAAGTAAGACTGGGTCATGAGACACAGGGATGGGGTGTGATGCTGCTTCAGTGAACGGTCAGGAAAAGCTCTCAGGAGACCTGGGGCTGAGACACAACTGCTTAGGAGGACAGGACCACACAGACAGGCGGTGGGAGGGGCCACACAGGAGGGACACACAAGTGTGTCATTCTCATTAACTCATCAAGTGAACTTCTGGAGTTCACTTAATGGAGCTTGAGCAGAGCCAAATATATCCTAGTATTTCCTCCAACTGTCCTGTGGAGGACCTACTAATGGGTCAGAACATTCTAAAACAAATAAATAAATAAAAGAATTGAGGGGGAAAAGAGGGAGGACTTCTCCGATTAATCTCCCTGTTTAGTTACAAATAATGAAAAATATACTCTAGGTTGAACAGTTTTATTACAATTAGCTGTTCTTCCTTGGTCTTCAAACCATATTTGACAATAAATTGCAACATGTAATAAGAGGGGAACCTCTCACCTTCCGAGGCAAGAGTCAGAATGTCATCGTGAACGCGACAACAGGAAGCCCTGAGCACCCATCCTGCATGTGCCCACATGTACTTGTGCACGTCCTCATGACAATGCGAAAGAGAAGTGAACATGGGTAGTGACTGACGGGGATGCTTGTTGAATTAAGCACGGCCCTGATGACGAATTCAAGAAGTGGACACCATGTTCTGCGAAAACATCTTTAATCTGGCCACCGTGTCCAAGAGTGGTCTTAAATAGTCAAGTTTAAAGACCAATTTTCTTTTCTCTGGTGATGACAATCCTTGAGGTTTTACTTTTTCTTTTTTTTTTTTTTAAGATTTTATTTATTTATTTGAGAGAGAGATCACAAGTAGGCAGAGAGGCAGGGAGGCAGGCAGAGAGGTGGTGGAGGAAGCAGGCTCCCTGCTGAGCAGAGAGCCCGATGTGGGGCTCAATCCCAGTACCCTGGGATCATGACCTGAGCTGAAGGCAGAGGCTTAACCCACTGAGCCACCCAGGTGCCCCTCCTTGAGGTTTTTCAACACCATCTCTCTTCAGCCTTTTAATATCTGAATACTGAACAGGATACTAAGTATTGAAAATAATTATGATTCCTCAAATTAAAGAGTTTCTAAGGTAATCCTCTCTAAGTGGTGGTTTTCCACAGAGAACCTGCTTGACAGGATTTTGTCCTGTTAAGCAGTGGCAATGCAGCCGAAGCCCACCCCTAAATCTCAGGAGAATTCCAGGATGTCTACATTTTCATAGTTGCTATCTCCTATACTACATTAATTCTACAGAATTAATTATGAGACTAATTTTTCTGGTAGAGAATAGGAGTTACAAATTCCCAAGGAGTAATGTGGAGCCTAATTACTATCCGTCAGGACAGGACAGCAAGTAAGTTTTGAGCCTAAGTAAAGGTACACGCAGGAGAACTTCTTGCTAACCTTCCCTGTGCTACTTGAAGGACCACATGAAACTTTCAAAGCAAAGCGTCTACAACACTCAGATGCTACGTCGAACTCGAACAGATTCTATTTGCTGAAGCAGATTTACCTGGCTGGTCCACAAATAATGAAGCCAACGGCGTGGTTTTCGGATTCTTTATTAAGAGAGCTGACCAAGGGCTGTTGCCGTCTGAGAGAGGTCTTATTCTAAAAGAGAAAGACGTTTATTTCGATAGAACCACGTGGCACACAGATTGGGTTTTGACAGCTACATACCGACGACACTTTTGAGTCAGAGAGGGACCACATTTGCACCGTTCTGAAGGGCTGACAAAGCACAAACAGAACGTGGAAACGAGGCAGGAAATAGATCAAAGTGTTTTAACTGCCTCACTACGTGGTAACATAAATTAGTAGGACAAACTCGTCCTAGAAATGAAATTAACATTCGGGTATCTCTGCACTATCCCAGTCGCAGTCTAGAAGTGAAGTCTGGCCGATGCGGAATTCTAGAAGGCACCCGCTACCTGTCATGGTCCACGCTGACGGGCCACTGGGTGTCACACACTTACCTTTCTTTGCTATCACTTCTTTCTTTCATTTGAATTGAGTTGGGTCCCCAGGTACAACCTTTTTTCCTGAAGTTCTTTTTCACATCCTCAAATTCTTCTTGTCGGCTGACCGTGTTCCTTCCCCAGGTTTTATTGCTTTCGTCTGAAGTCACTAGGGGGAGAGCATCACGCATTAAACGATTACCAAAAAAACCTGAAGTCAGACCGATCCAACCAGTGGTACAGCTCCCTCACTCGAGGAACGCCAAAAGAGAAGAAATGGGAAGGTGCAGAAGGGACTTCTCCCGTCCTACCAATGGCAAGTGGCTTCCTCTCATCATTAAAGTAGCCAAAAAGTGGAATGAGTTAAAAGAAAAGACAAACTGAGCCTAAGGAACAAAAGCCAGTTTCTAGGTTGCGGTTTAATCCAAGTTTTTATTAGTTATCACGAGTTTCCCGCAGCCATCGCTACAGTAGCTTTTTCAAACCTCCAGCTGTTGAATGGTTGCCCTGCCCGCCCCCCACCCCCTTGCTTTTTCTCCCGGCCTCACAGGGAGGTCCGCATCCACATTTAGTGTCTGTGTTTTTTTTTTTTTTTAAAGATTTTATTTATTTGACAGACAGAGATCACAAGTAGGCAGAGAGGCAGGCAGAGAGAGAGGAAGAAGCAGGCTCCCCACTGAGCAGAGAGCCTGATGTGGGGCTCGATCCCAGGACCCTGGGATCATGACCTGAGCCAAAGGCAGAGGCTTTAACCCACTGAGCCACCCAGGTGCCCCACTGTGTCCGTGTTTTGCTGACACACCCCACGCTATCCTTCTAGCCTCGAAGTGTGCTTGCCCTTGGTGCCTGCAAGGGATTCAGGCATCCCTGGGGACAGTGGCTCCTGTTGCCATAGACTTTGACAACCAGTCCCGGGAGTAGACGGCCCAAAGCCCAGTGCAAAACATCATGACACATCTACAGAGGGGAGCATTCCATGGCCACAGGGAATGAGGCTCAGATATGGAGAATGTCAAGTGTCTACGTCACAGATTGCACAGACCCATTTTAGGAAATGTACGTGTTTATGCACGTGTGTGTATAAACACAGGCATCAAGCTCTTATTCAAGTGTTGACCTTCGAGGGAGACGTCTGCTTACGGAAAGACGGAAATTTCACTTCTTTATAATCAGTTTTTTAAGAATTGCCTGCATTGTGGGTGATGCTTGATTTGTGTGTTTCAGTATTTCCACACTTGAAAATAGACGTGTCCCTGTGCAGGGAGGTGTCTGTGTGTCTGCATGTGTATGTGTGCGTGTGTGTGCGACAATCCTAAGTCGTTTGCACTTACTACGGCGTCAGCGCAGAGTCAGAGGGGACTGGCGGGCAGTCTGCAGGTGTGTGGGGGCCCCGGGCTGGAGGAGACCGGCTCTGCAGGGCTGTGGCACCGCCAAACCCGACCCGCTCACACCGGCACAAGCCACCTGCCTGCGGCCCCTGGGACAGCGACGACCCTAGAGCTTTCTGTTGGGCCCTTTACTAAACATTTACTGTCCTAGGAGGCTGGGAAGGGCATGGAGGAGTCCACGCTCTTGGAGACTCTTTGACTGCAGAGCTGCTGAGCTGGGTCAAACTGCACAACCTCTCTGCCTTGTTGCAGGATCACGGAAGTAGCTACCTCATGAGGTCGTTTTGAGAATTACACGAATGGACAGATGGAAACCGCTCAGAACGGAGCGGGGCAGGGCACGCGTTCTAGGTGGCGAGGTTGCTCCTTCTGCCTTCACCGAAGCATCACAGACTAGGCATCTCGACGCTGAGCTAGCAAAATTTCTTGGTTTTTGTCCGGTATGAGAATTGGTAAGTAGGGCTGGGTCGGAGGAGGGAGGGTTGCTGACATCTTCAGGTTGTATCAATCCTCTCCTTGGAAAAACACGAGCTCTACCTCTACTCTAGATTATGACACTCGGTTACTGAGAAGCATGCCACAGCCGTAAACAGCGGCAGGCTCCTGGAAGGGCACCACGCTACCTGGTGGGCTCCTCCGCCCTTGGATTCTATCTGACAACGCGGGAAAGGTGTGTTTTACTCTTGCTCTGAGACACACCCTGAAACCGGAATTCTCAGAAGAGGAGTATAATTTTTTTCTTATTCCCAAAGAGAAGGACACCCTGCATATGGTGTCACGTAGTCATACCAACCGTTAGAGAAAGCCAAAGGACACAGAGTAAGAAAAACTAGGAAGAAAATATTTTGTGCCAATATCAGATGTTTTTGGCAGACTGTGCTTCTTTCCATGATGGTGACATACTCATATTTTTACCTAAAGTCAAGCTTATATTGTATTTTGATTTTGGTATTTACTCCGGGAGTCTTTAAACAAATTGGGGGTAATCGCTTTTGTTCAATCTCACTGAAACGATGCTCACGTCTCTCAGTACATATAATTATTGCCTCCTTTAGTTTCAGAGGTTTGGGAGGCGTTTTTCTTTTCTTTTCTTCTCACAATGCTTTCATAATAAATTTTTCTAAGTTTACGCACATTGCCCTGTCTTAGATCGGGGGGAAATGTGCAGACCCAGCTACCACCCGCAGCGGCAGGAAGCCCGTTCCTCCGAATCAGACGCGTCTACTGATCCACCCGAGAGGCAAAATCCTCAGGATGAAGGCTCGCTCACGTGACGAAGGCGGGCCGCGGGAGAGCCGCAGGCCGTACCAAGTTCACGGGAAGAGCGATGGTTAACATGATGATCAAAACAACTACCGGCGCACATGGGGCTCTTACCACATGTATACGCCTGACCCTGGTCAACTACTGTGTCCCCGGTTCACAGAAATAGAATCTGAAGCAGGACGAGCTTAAGAAAGTCTGAAATCGTAGGGTAGTGGGGCCAGAGCTGGGATTTGTCCCAGGCAGCGCGGCTCCAGTCTACGCCCTCAACGGTCATGCTCTCCTGAAGCCTCGAAGCAGGATATCCATGCCCGCTAGGGACCAGAGGGGACAGACACGTAGATAAGAGGGGCTGCTGGGAACACCTGGGGTCACAAACAAGAGGATGATGGTTCGGGACATAGAATGGGAACAAACAGTTGTGCGCACAGAGCTGGGCCTGTTTGGCAGATCTGCCTCCAGACGCTTTCATCTGTCACTTTCGAGAACCAATGCTGAGCGCCCTGTTGTTCGGGGAAAGTGGGGATGTTCCCCGAGCTGGCTTTGAGGCAGCCCCACCAGGTGAGAACCTACGTGACATCCCTGAAGTATTCAGTTTGAGTAGTACAAGTCTTGGGTCTCACCGGGCTTATCCAGGTATGACTTCCCCACTTCCGCGAGGTTGTAGCCACGGCGCAGCAGCGTGGAGACGGGGACTCTCTGTTGTGGTGGGACTGGGCAACAGCACAGCCACTCCGGGAGGCAGTTTGGTGTGTCTGCTAGAGCCAGACACGCTCACTGCACGAACCAGCGATCACACTCCATGGTACTCACCCACAGGAGTTGAACAACTACATCCACGCAAAACCCGTGCGTGACTTTCCGGCACCTTTATTCGTAACTGTCAGAGTTAAAAGCTGGAAACGACGAAGATGGTTTTCTGCAGGTGAGCGGGTGACAATGAGCTGAGCTCTGCCCACACAGCGGCACGCCACTCCCTGAACAGCGCCCGACAGAAAAGAGCTACGGGCCACGAAAAGGCGTGGAAGACACGTCCATGCACGCTGCTGAGTGAGAGGAGCCAGTCTGGAAAGGCTTCCTGCCGAAGGACTGAAAAAGGCAAAACTGCAGCGAGGGGAAGGATCCGAGGCCACCAGGCACGGAGGGCGGAGGGGTGAATCGGCAGAGAACAGAAGATTTTTAGGGCCGTGAAAACACTCCCTGTGATACCAGAGTGGTGCACACATGTCGTCGTGCGTTTGTCCAAGCCCAGGATGCGCAGCACCGAGAGGGAACTCCAGGGCACACGACGGATTTGGGGTGACAAGGACGTTCCCTGATCATGACAAAGCATCCACTGCAGTCATAGAGGGGGCCTGGGTGTGGGAGGGGGCACCGGGGAAATATCTGCACCTTCCTCTCGGTTTTGCCATGAACCTAAAATTGCTCTGAAAAAGTCAAGTTTGGAAAAAAAAAAAAAAAGGAATATGAAAACATGGAAGAGAAGAGAGAAACAGCGGCGTAAAGACAGAGGGATCATGACTTCCCATTCCCTTGTCTGTTCTACAGGCTATGAGGTAAGACCTGCCATCCTTTTTGTCCTTTCATTAAGCTCCTACTCAGTCTAAGGAAAGGCCGAGTATGGCTTTGTTAGAAATGCTACCTCAGAAAGACATGTTACTTATGATAAAACGACAGTCCCTTAAACTGATTCAGGTTATTAAACATTTATTCAGATCACGTCTCTTTAACTATGAGGAGACTAATATACTGGGATCCTGGGAGCTTCAAAAAAAAAAATCTCTCTGCCGGTGCCAATGTTTTCATTACAAAACAAACAAACAAACAAACAAAGCAAAAACCAAACAACAAAAAAAGAAATTGATTGTAGGCCTGATCAGGGAAAATACTGTTTTGGATTTTTTTTTTTTTTTCCCAAATAAGTATAGTGAGTAGCAAAACATTAAGTTTGGTGAAGAAAGGAGAAGCAGCAAGTCAATTATTTAATACGGTAACATGGGACGATCACCACATTACTTACATATACATATAAAACACACTCTTGTTTTGCTTTGCCTACTTTTTGGACTCACTTTTGATAAAAGTCAATAGTTTTATTTAATTCCACTAAACGTTGATTTAAGGTCTAACTGAAAACTCTCACATTGGTGCCAGGCAAATTAGCTACATGCCTTTTTTTCCCCCACCAGTCTGAACACTCTCTCTAAAATCAAAATACTACATAGTATTTTAAAGTATTATGTTGCCCAGCATAGACCAAATGAAACATAGAGCTCAAAGAGCAATTTTTTTTTTCCAAACAAGGAAAGAAATGGAAAAATCTTGAATTCCTGATTTCATTTTTCAAAATATCCATAAATATGCTACTGATATAATTAGGTTATGCTAATTTTGCATACAAGTGTTTATCAAAGTGTCTCAAGATATGGTACTCCCTGTTCTACTCTGTGGCCTGGGCAGATCACCAATTGCATAGAATCTAAAAACCATTATTGTGAAAATAAGTCTGCACAGCAAAGGAATCTATCAATAAAATGAAAAGGCAGTCTACGGAGTGGAAGAAAATATTTGCAAATCACATATCTGAAAGGGGTTAATATCCAAGATGTATAAATAACTCATACACCTCACTAACAAAAAGCCAATAATCCAACTAAAAATGGGCAGAAGAGCTGAATTTTTCCGAAGAAGACATCCAGATGGTCAATAGACACAGGAAAAAATGCTCAACATCACTCATCATCACAAAAATGCAAGTCAAAACCACAGTGAGGTATCACCTCACACCTGTTAGACTGGCTAGTATCAAAAAGACAAGAAATAGTGTTAGTGAGGGTGTGGAGAAAAGGGACCCTTGTGAACTGTTGGTGGGAATGTCAACTCCTGCAGCCACTGTGGAAAATGATATGGGGGTGTCTCAAAAAATTAAAAAAGAACTACCAAATTGTGACCAAGATGGTTACATAGGGTATACTGACTTTGTTCCTCCTCACAAGAACATCAAACAACTATTTGAGAATAAGATACCACTGAGAGGATCCTAGAACACAGGGGCGAGGCTACAGCACTCCCCTTACACCCCAGAGACCAGGACAAACCACATCATAAGGCTAAGGGAAGCAGCTACACATGGAGTGCACTGCCCCCCTCCCCGGCCCAGTGCAGCACCACAAAGACAGGTCTCCCCTGACCCTCCAGTTCTTCCAGTGGACAAAGAGAAACCAGGGGGAAGAGTACACCCCCATCATCGTGGGTCACTTTTGCAGGAGCCGTACTCTGATCCTGCACCAGGGGGAATATGGGGGATCACTCCCAAACTCATTCTATAAAGCAATCATTACCCTGTTACCAAAACCAGAAAAGGACATTACTAGAAAAGAAAACTATGGGCCAATATCCCTAATGAGCATAGATGTAAAAATTCTGAATAAAACACTAGCAAGCAAAATTCAGCAGCACATTAAAAGGATCATTCACTATGATCAAGTGGGATTTATCCCTGGGATGCAAGGATGGTTCAACATATACAAATCAATCAATGTGATACATCACATTAATAGAATGAAAGAAAAGAATCATATGGTCATCTCAATAGATACACACACACACACACACACTTGACAGAATTCAATATCCATTCATGTTAAAAACCCTTGACAAATTAGGCACAGAAGGAATATCTCTCAACAAAATAAAGACCATGGATGATGAGCCCACAGCTAACATCATCTATATGGTGAAAAGTTGAAACTTTTCCTCTAAGATCAGGAACAAGAGTGCCCACACTCACCACTCCTATTCAACAGAGAAATGAAAGATCTCTGTTCTGAAAACTGTAAGATAGTGATGAAAGAAATCAGAGAAGACACAAATAAATGGAAATGTATCCTGTGTTCATGGATTGGAAGAAAATGCTAAAATGTCAATACTACCCAAAGCTACCTATAGATTCAATGCAATCCTATCAAGATTCCAATGGCCCTTTTTACAGGAGTAGAAAATCCCTTCCTAAAATTTATATGGAATCCCAAAAGACCACAAATAGCCAAAGAAATATTGAGAAAAAACAAAGCAAGAGATATCCTACTCCCTGATTTTCAGCAGTGCTGTAAGTAATCCAAACAGTATGGTACTGGCATAAAAACAGACAAATAGACCAACAGAATAGAACAGAGAGCCCAGAAGTAAACTCCACCGTTTATGCTCAACTAATATTTGACAAGGGTGCCAAGAATACGCAATGGAGAAAAGACTCTTTAATATTCACATGTAAAAGAATGAAATTCAAGCCCATATATTATAACCACTCATAAAAATTGATTCAAAATAGATTAAAGACTTAAATGTAAGACCTTAAACCATGAAACTCCTAGAATATAAGAATAAATATTTTTGACATGGGTCTTGGCCAATGATTTTTTTGGTTATCACACCAAAAGCACAAGCAACAAAATAAAAAATAAGTGGACTACATCAAACTAAAAAGTGTCTATACGGCAAAAGAAACCATCAACGAAGTGGAAAGACCTATGGAATGGGAAAAAATATTTGTGAACTATATACCTGGTAAGGGGCTAATAACCAATATATAAAAAAACACAGAACTCAATAGCCAAAAAAAATCAAGTAACCTGATTAAAAAATAGGCAAAGTTCTTGAACAGACATTTCTCCAAAGACGACATATGAATGGCCAACAGGCACATGAGAGATGCTCAACATCACTAGTAATTAGGAAAATGCAAATCAAAACCACAATGAGATATCACCTTGCACCTTTTAGAATGGCCACCCTCAAGAAGACATGACATAACAAATACTGGCAGGGATGTGGAGAAAAGGGAACCCTTGTGGACTGCTGGTATGACAGCAAGTTGGTGCAGCCACTATGGAGAACAGTATGGAGGAGCCTCAAAAACAGAAAATATGATCTAGCAACTCCACTTCTAGGGATATACCCAAAGGAAATGGAAATACTAACTTGAAAAGATATCCGTACCCCCATGTTCATAGCAGCTTTATGAACAATAGCCTAAACATGGAAACAACCCAAGTGTCCATCAATGGATGAATGTATATATACACAATGGAATGCTGCTCAACCATTAGAAAGAACGAGAGCTTGCCATTTCCAACAACATGGATGGACCCAGAGGACATTAGTCTAAATGAAATAAATCAGACAGAAAAAGACAAATACTATATGATCTCACTTACACATGGAATCTAAAAAAAAAGAAAGAAAAGAAAACTGACAGAAAAAGAGAACAGACTTAAAACCAGAGGTGTAAGGTAGAGGAAGGGGGAATCGGAGGAAGGTGGTCAAAAGGTATAAGATAAATTATAGTTATAAGATAAATAAGTACTGGGAATATAATGTGTGGGATGACTATGGCCAACACTGCTGTATGATATAAAGAAAAGTTAAGAGAGTAAATCCAAATAGTTTGCATCACAAAGAGAAAAAACATTTTACCTTTTTTTTTCTTTCTTTTCTTTTTATCGTATCTATATGAGAAGATGGACGTTAGCTGAACCTATTGAGGTAATCAATTCACCGTATACATAAATCAAATGATCACGCTTAAATGTATACAGTGATGCATGTTAATTATTCCTCAATAAAACTGGAAAAAAATATAACTACCATACGATCCAGCAATTCCACTTCTGGGTACTTGAAGAAAACAAAAATACTAAGTCGAAAATATATACACACCCTCAAACTGAGGGCAGCATTATTTAGACTAGCCAAGACATGAAAACAACCTTAGTGTCCATCAACAGATGAATGGATAAAGAAAATGTGGTATATCTATACAATGGAATATTATTCAGCCAGAAAAAAAAAACCAATGAAATCTTGCCATTTGCAACAACATGGATGGACCTCATGCGAAGGGAAGTAAGTCAGACAGACAAATATTATATAATCTTGTTTATATGTGGAATCAAATTTTTTAAAAAAGACCTCAAACGTACAAAGAATAAATTGGTGGCCGCCAGAGGCAGAGGGTAGACGAAATGGGTGAAGGTGGTCAAAAGGAACAAACTTCTGGGTATAAAATAACTAAGTCATGGGGACAGAATGTAGAGTGTGGTGACTATAGTTAGAAACACTGTATTGCATATCTGAAAGTTGCCAAGAGAGTCAATCTTTAAGGTTCTCATGGTAAGAAAAATAGATTTTGTAACTATGCATGGTGACAGATGTTAACTAGACTTACTGTGGTGATCATTTTGCAATACATTTGACTCTCGAACAACATGGGTTTGAACTGTGTGGGTCCACTTTTATGTGGACTTTTTTCAGTAAGTACAATATAGTCTAGTAAATGTATTTTCTCTTAAGATTTTCTTAATATTTTCTTTTCTCTGGCTTACTTTATTATGAGAATATGGTATATAATACGTATAACATGCAAAATCTGTGCTCATTGACTGTTTCTTGCGAATCAGTACGACTTCTAGTCAACACCAGGCTATTAGCACTTAAATTTCTGGGCAGTCAAAAGTTGTATGTGGACTTTCAGCTGTATGGCATGGTGGTGGGTGCAGTGGTGGTGAGCATCCCTAACCCCCCATGTTGTTTCTGGGTCAACTATATACACAAGTATCAGATAATCATGTTGTATGCCTGGAGTTAGTATAATGTTATATGTCAATTATGTCTCAGTTAAAAAAAGAAGAAGAAAATTAGACTAAGAAATGTAAGACCAAATTTTGTTTTCTGAATAGTTGGGACACCTATTAAAGTCACGTGTTAGTGACAGTGAGCAATGGTACACGTTGGGTTGATGGACTCCAAGTCAGTGAAGGACAGAAAGCCCCAGAGGAGCCCCCATGCCCCGGGGGAAGGCTTACGCTGTATCGCTCGGAGCCGAGGGATCACTGTGGGGCTGCTGGGTGGGCTGGAGCCGTTGCTGTTCACACTCTTTCGTTTGTCCAAGTTGGGAGAGGCCTGGACGGTGATTTTATGCTGGAAGTCTGTTGGACAGGCAAAGAAGTGAGAATTGAGAGTTCATGGTTTTAGGCTCTATTCACAGGTACTTTGTCAGTACAAAACACTAAGAGCAAAATCTGCCAGAGGGTAAGAAGGAGGTATCTCTGGGTCTGTTTCTTGGTTTCCTTCTTATCTTCCATTCAGGGCTCTAGAGTCAATAATAATCAGAGTTTACAATGGCGCCTGGGTGGCTCAGTCGGTTGAGTGTCTGCCTTCAGCTTGGGTCATGATCCTGGGGTCCTGAGATCGAGTCCCACATCAGGCTCCCTGCTCAGCGGGGAGTCTGCTCTTCCCTCTGCCTCCCTCTGTCTCTCATGAATAAATAAAATCTTTCAAAAAAATAATAGGAGTCTAGGATATGTTAGGTATAGTCAGACACCCAGGCACAGACCAATGGGACATTACTGAGTACTTGTAGAACCTAACCATCTTCTAGGAAGGAACGTGACCTTGGTGTGGTCTAACACAGTGGAAAACAAATTTGAAAGAGGAGACACTGTGGATTTCAGTGAGTCCTGGTTCTGCTGCAGACCATCTAGGGACCTCAAACCGGTAAGGAACCCTCTGAGCTCATCTCTGCTACTGTTGGACAGAAACAACCAACACATCACATCTCTGCTGTGGTAATTAAAACAGAAAATGCTGGCTCTAGGGGGTCTGGAACATGCTACCCCCCAAAACCTTCCCTTAACCTATTACATTTCTCCACGACCGTCTACTCTTCATCAAACCCAGTAGAAGAACACTCCGGTCTGTTTCTTTAGGTCTTCATTTCCTTATGAAGTCTCCCCTGTCAAATCAAATTTATGTTAAATAATTTTTTATGCTCCCCCCCCATTAATCCACCTTTGACAGTTTGACTTTCAGACCCCAACGGGGACCCTAAGAAGGTCAAGGAAAACTCCCCCAACCTTGCCCCGGTTAAAAGCATTCCGCAGTCCTAGGACCTAACGGTCACACGGACAGCTGTCATGAAACTGCAGCCAACGACTAGGAATTAGAGGTAGTGTCACCAGAGTGGAAGAGGAGAGTGTCTGGGAGTACTCTGTCAGCTGTTGGAAAGTCATCAAAACCTCAGGCGCAGGTAAAAGAAATTACTCCAGTGCACTGCAGGGCTGAACCTTTGGATTTTCTAGTGGCTGTTTTTACAGCTCGGTGGGGGCAGAGGTTAACTGGTAGGTTCTGTCTGGTGGTGATGCAAACAATTTCCGTCTGGTGTGAAAGACAATCCCAAAGGTTATGGCTTGTGGCCACACTGGACATTAACCCTGTTTATATTTAACCTAGAAATCTAACCCTAACGTTTCCTTATTCAACTGCCCATAGATATGTAGCTCCTCAAACTCCCACTGAAACCAATTTTAACTGGTTGTCCTAATTATTGGCAAGTTGGATAAAAATCTTTGACATGCGTTCATCTCATATTTGCAAGAGAGCTATGATTTTCCTTTTTGAAGACTGTACTTTACACTTTAAAGGACTTGAAAGAACCACCTAGTGTTTAACATGAGGAAGAGCTGGAACCCGGCAGTCAGAAATGTCTCCGGTCGTCCCTGCTGCGCATCCGGAAATGTGGAACATTGTCTTCTTCTCCCTGACCCTCCGCATCCGAGCGCACACAACATATCGTGTCAGTCCCGTGCTCCAGATTCACCAGAGAGCTCTAGTTGAGAAGCTTGTACGCCAGCTTCTGGAAGCAGCAGACTCCGCATGTCAATCCCAGCCTCGCGCTTGGCAGCCACATGAATTTTCAGGAGGCATCGCAGTTGTCGCCACGTACAAAAATGGAAAGTAAATCACAATTTCTACTCTGCAGGACAGCGCTGAACAATTAACTAGAAAGTATAGAGAACACTCGGCTCGGGGCTCGGACAGAAGCTGCCGTGACACATGTCGGTGACTCTTTCTGTTCTCTGCATGCCACTGCCGCTGCCATCCCACGCTGGAGGAGCTGCCGCAGCTCCCTTCCCAGCTTCCTGTGTCTGCCCTGGGTCCCTCGGGTCTAGCTCACGGCAGCCAGATGCATTTTAAAAATGTATGCCAGCCCACAGCATCCCCCTGCTGACAAGTCTTCAAAGGTTCTGCATTACTTAAGTGACAGAGATCAAAGTTGTCACATGCTGGGTAGGCCCTCAAGTCTGAGTCTGGGTTCTTCGTGCCTCCCGCCTCCTGCTGCCCTGTTCTCCCGTCACTTGCTGTGGTCTGAACTGGGGGGTTGGCAAACTTTACTGTAAAGTGCCACAGAGGAAATGTTTTAAACACCGTGGGCCACATGGCCTCTGTTACAGGTACTCAAATCTGCCGATCCCGTGAGCAATTGGTCGTACACGATACGTACGTGTGTTCCAATACAACTTTATTTATGGAAATGGCAATTTAAATTTCATAAAGTGTTCACGTGCCATGACATATTATTGGTCTTCTTTTCGAGTGTTTAAAAGTGCATAAACCATTGAACCGTTTTGTGGGCTGCACAGAATGGGTGGGGGGCTGGTCTGGCTGACCCCCGGACAAACCGCAGCGGTCTTTCTCAGTTCCTGGGAGGAACCAAGCCTTCTCTGCCTGTGCTCGCTGCCTGATCTCTTCCTCCTCCTCTGTACTCAGTCAATTCCTAACTTCAAGTTTCATTTTATTTTTCTTATTTTTAGATTTTATTTATTTATTTGACAGAGAGCGAGATCACAAGCAGGCAGAGGCTGGCAGAGAGAGAGAGGGGGAAGCAGGCTCCCCGCTGAGCAGAGAGCCCGACACGGGGCTCGATCCCAGGACCCCGAGATCATGACCTGAGCTGAAGGCAGAGGCTTAACCCACTGAGCCACCCAGGCGCCCCTCAAGTCTCATTTTAAATGTTACCTCATTAGGATGACTTCTTTCAGCTAAAAGGTGACACCTTTCAGCTAATCACTGTCATATGACCCTTCTCTCATCGTAGTTAATAATCTTAGCGAGTAAATGAGTATTTAATTATTTGTTTTGGTCTCATTCCCCTGCCCCCAGGACAACGTTAGCTCTTGGGGCAGGGGCCAGAAACCTCCATCACGGCAGCACCCCACCGCAGGCTGGCACACTGCCCCGCCCAGAACGGCTACTTAGGAAATCTTTGCTGAGTCAATATTTTCTCTGCTTAAGATTATAAATAACATAAGGGCAGAGATCCTGTTTATTTTCTCATAATCCCTGCTACTTGATCATGGTACATCTGCGAGTGTTTGTTGAACAAGAAAGCGGTGTAAGGTTTTGCAGTAGAATCAAACTGGAGCTTACGGTTGATGGCTGGAATGTAGCTAGCAGGGTGCACGGTGGTTTGGAAGACAAAGCGAGGGGAAATGAAGGAGCAGGTAGGCGGTTCCTCCCGTCTACCAAGTAAGAAAAATGAAAGATCTGACCTCAGTGGAGAATGGGTGCAAGAGAGCAGTTTAGCAGGACATGGTGACGGACTGGATTTGGTGGGGGAGGGGGAAAAAGTAAAAGAAAGAATTACCCTTACCCATAGACACAAAAGAGTTTATTTTAGATTGAAGTGCTTTGTGAAGGTTCAGCTAGCCCCATGACATGTCAGAACATTCTGGAAGCAAATTGTCCAGGAGACGCCAGCCCTCAGAACAGGAGGGCCAAAGGTGGGTGTGTTCTTGCCATCCTCAGAACTAGAGAACCAAGTGACAGCATGTGAACCAGAGACCAAGGGGAACAGATGATGGCAGGGTAACTGGCACAGAACGTCGGTAAGACCAAGGAGGAGTAGCAAAGACACAAAACTGGATTTCAACGATACCTAAGCTTCAGAGTGCTTCTGATTTTCTAAAAAAAAAAAGAAAAGAAAAAAAAACCTAATCTCTCTCTCAAAAAAAGGGCACTCTTGATCTTTTAAACATAAAATGCTTTTTATTATAAATATCCTTGTCCCTATAAAGTGGGGAAAGGTTGACTCTGTCCCCATTATGCGTTTAGGAAACAGGCTGGTGTTATTTTTCTTTGAACTTGAGAGAACAGTTTTCTCATGGCAGGTTATCGTGAGGTCCACAGGCTTTGGGGTAAAACCTACACTAGTACTTTTATTGGCAATGTGTCATGATAGTCTCAGTGGGAATGATCATTTTGGCGCTGAAAGTAGTCGCATTTGCGTGTGCATGCACTGACTCTCATATTTGCACACGAGGCAGATGACTGGGCGGGCTTCCGGCATTGCTGAGTGGTTGAAATTGGAACACCATAGTTTCAGAAACCTACCAACTTCTGAAGGCTTCAAAGCCTCTTGGCCTTGTTTTATATGTTCTAAAAACATAACTTTGGTTTAAGATAAGCATAATGCAGAGTGAATGATAGAAAGTGGTCACAATAGGAAAATATCTACCACGATCACGTTTTCTTCCTACAGATTCCAAGAATTCATAAAATATAACTTAAAAACTCTTGTCTTAGATTATGTTTTCTCCTTTTATAAGCGTCTATCCTTATTTGGTCAGGGCTCCATGAAGGATTGCCGGCGCGAGGAACTACAATTGAGTTTTCTAGCAGTACGTCATCATAGCTATAAACAGCAATAAGACAAAAGTTACCTCAGTGATTCTTAAGGACAAAATTATGCTGCGATAACTATTCACACTTAATAACAAGGTTATGAAAGAGGCACAGGCACAGATACCAAAAACCAGTCTGTAGGAGTCTCAAATATGTTTCTGAGAAAATTTTTAAGCTAGTTGAACATGGAGAAAATTCCTGCAAAAGGGGTCGGAGGGATTTGGTACGCTGAAAGGAAAGTGTCATTGCCATTCAACCTACTGCCAGTGTTTCTTCCTTAGTAGTGTACCATTCAATAGTACTAACATTTGGTAACTCAAGGAAATTTCTAGCAGACAGTAACTTTCTTGAACTTAAGGCATGAATAACTGCTTTTACTTCTATACTAAGCCAAATTCCTGAAGGAGAAAAGTAAGTATTGTTAGGGTTCATTCTTCTCCTTGAATCTTTGGATATGTATCCTGCTTTGGGACATTGTGTAAGTAAATTGTGTGTGTGTGTGTGTGTGTGTGTGTACAAAGAGTTGGGGGATTCTAAACAAAAACAGTTTCCATGGTGGTAACAGTGTGACAACAATGTAGCACCACCTTGTGGCCAGAAGAGGTACATACCATACTAAATCAACAGCAACTGAATTTCATTCCTTCGGGTGGATTCCGATTATAGCAGGTTTTTGGGGATATGGTTTTAAATGGAATCATTTATTAAGTGCCACAAGGTAAAAAAATGTTTAACTAAATTTCTCAGAGAGAGAAAAGCCAAATAGTGCAATTCAGGAATAATAGAAATCTAAATGTATATAATATACAATATAATATATAAAATATTAATATATAAAATATTAAAAATAGGTATTTATATATACTATATAAAATATAAATAATATAAATCTAAAAATAGTCAAATGCACTCAATCTCCTTGGAATGAATATGAATATTGGTCAAACACGATTTGAGAAGAAAAGCAGGAGCGAAAGTGAACTCAGGAATCCTGAGATATGTACTTTAATGATCTGGCCACTGAAGATGAAAGGATCCATGGAATGATTTAATTTTTTTCTCCCAAATTTATTCTCCATCAACTTCTTATTGGCCAGCTCCCGAATCAGTGAGTTGTAATCAGGATAACATAGTCACCACAAAGATAGAAGGCTGCTATAGCTAAGAACTCGAGAAATGCACATGGAGTGCTTCTCTGGATTTTTCTATCATCTACACTTGAAAGCAGAAGCCTCATCATAAATAAAATAGTCTATTTTATTTTTATTTATTTATTTATTTTTTTAATAGTCTATTTTAAATTATATCTGACATTCAAGAAAGATAGCACAGTCCATGGTCCCCCAAGTTACCCTTTGGCTAAAAAGCAAACATCAGAAGAGAACCTGAAAAAGTATATTTTTTCTCCCCTAGCGAGGTCAGGTATAAAATGAGTAAGGAGCCACAGCCTATCCTCACTTCAGTAAACCAAATAATCAATAATGTATACTATATACTGACGGCCACGTATTAGCGATTTTCCGATCAACTGAGGGTTTCTGCAATAACCTGGAAGGTCACATTGTTTTGCAAGCCTTCCAGTACTTTGTAATAAGTAATTTTACAAGACAATTTACACATACTTTACATATAAAGCCAAGCTATTGATACAGCTATTTAAAATCAGTTTCCATACCATTAACAAACAGCTTAGGACAACATTAGCATCCTTAAAGGGACTCTGTAATATACAGGGAGAGGTGGAGACACAAGGAGAACAGATAAATAGATATTTAGTGCACATTCCATGAAAATGCAGCCAGCTCTCATTCCGACGACACCGTGTCACCATTCTTCCCCAGTATTAGGAGAATCACAAAGTATGGTGGTGGGGGGAGGGGTATTCGGTTTTTCCTTAAATCAAGTATACCATGTATATTAAAGAATGTAATTTTACAAACTGATCTATGTTTGCTATTTTTTATTCTGTTTAGTTTCTTCTAATGTATTACAACATTTAAAACAGTCATAATGTTTTAAAATCCAGGAGGTATAAAAATGAACCAGTAAATGTAGAGATGACAGGCAAACAATTAAAGTACTCGATGTATTTTGTTGAAGCTGTGAACAGCATCTTCAATGCCCCAAGTGCTCAGTTACCTGATGACATTGTAGATCTTTGTGGAAGCAACCGAGTGACGAACTAGCAGTAATTCTGTTGTTTAGGAATTTTTCACCACGTCATGCAATGCTGGTTCAGTGCCATGAACTAAAAAGGAATTCTCCTTTAATTTCAAAAGGAGTAAATCTATGAATCCATTTACAGCCAAGCACACCCAGAGCTAACTTCTCAGGACACAATGTGCTGTAAGGCACGACTGATGCTTTTCTCACGTGAACGTGACCATGAGTTGGGTCATTATGTTATGACCACGAACTGAAGCAAGCAAGTGAAGATACTTATTCAAGTAATGTGTTTTTTTTTTTTTCAATTTATACTCTTAAGATTTTATTCCTTTATTTGAAAGAGAGAGAGAGAGAGAGAGAGAGATCACAAGCAGGGGAGAGGGGCAGAGGGAGAAGCAGACTCTGCACTGAGCAGGGAGCCTGAGGCGGGACTTGATCCCAGGATCCTGGGATCACCCCCTGAGCCAAAGGAGGCAGATGCTTAACTGACAGAGCCCCCCAGGCGCCCTTCACGTAATGTTTTGCAATCTCAGTCTCCCACTCTTCCCGGTGCTAGAGAAGCAAAGCCGACTTCAGGGCTGACATTCAAAACTCTTACGAGGGGCGCCTGGGTGGCTCAGTGGGTTAAACCCTCTGCCTTCAGCTCGGGTCATGATCCCAGGGTCCTGGGATTGAGCCCCGCATAGGGCTCTCTGCTCAGCGGGGAGCCTGCTTCCTCAGTGTCTCTCTCTGCCTACTTGTGATCTCTGTCTGTCAAATAAATAAATAAAAATCTTAAAAAAAAAACAAAACTTACGAAACAGGAGGACGAAAATCATACCTGAAGGTAAACTGATTCGATGGCCATCTTTGAGCTTCAGCCGACTTCTCCTGAACTTTCCCTTCCTCTTCTTGACATTGGGCTTCTCCTGGTTTAACTGGAATATCAAAATGTTGAGCTCCCGCTCCAGCACGTCAATCTCCCGCTCCGCGAGCTGCTGCTCCCGCCGCCTGAGCAGCGCCTCCTGGGACTTCTGCTGGAGCGCGGCTCGGGTCAGCTCCTCCTCTCGGGACCGCAGCTCCTGGGCAGAAAGCACACCTGCTGTGAGCGAGAAGCAGGGGCTCCTGCCCTTCAGCCCACCCCCTGGCCCCTCCAGTCCCCCTGGGACAGGCATCACAGATTTTTTACAGCTGATTTTAACATTTCTCTCTCATCTCTGGCCTTTATAAATCACCTGACATACAAAATGTACATTAACGTGGAGCAACAAAATATAGGTGGGAACAACCTTTTTCCAAATAAAGCCCAAAGTCTTTAAGAATTTGCGCAGAGATTGAAACAACATGGAGGCGAGGTTAAAGGAAAAACAAAGCTGATGTGTTCAAAGTCAGCTGGAGGCCCATCAGAATTGAAAATGAGCATCTCTAAAATAAGTCAATGGGAAATGAAGTTTTTAGGACCCCGTGGGTGAATGCAAACTATCATGTTACAGGCAGATCTCATGTATGAGCTCACAACATCCCGCTGCCCAGTGCCTCCTGACTAGAGTCTAGCTTCCTCTTGGTTTGGGTTTCAGAATTATTTATTACAGAAAAATCTATGAATTGAAGCATATAGTTAATTCTTGAACAACATGGTTTTAGGAGCACTGACCCTCCCCCCACCGTGCCATCTAAAATCTATAAATAACTTTTGACTCCCCAAAAACTTAACTACTAATCACAGCCTACTGAAGCCTTAGTGAGGACATAGTCTATTAACATGTATTCTGTATGTTGTATGCGTCAGACAGTGTATTCTTACAACAAACTAAACTAGAGAAAAGAAAATGTTATTAACGAAATGAAGAGAAAATATATTCACAGCGCTGTATTTATTGGAAAAAGCCATGTATAAGTGGACCCCCATAGTTCAAACCCATGTCATTCAAGGGTCAACTGCATTTTTGTTCCTCTTAGGAAAAAAGTATTCAGTAGTAAAAACAAGAGCTCTACGAAGTTTTTAAATCACACTTCCATTCTTTTTTCATTTCTATAACATGATCCGTCCTTCACCAGAGACATAAATGGTCTTTTCAGGGCTGAGCTACTTTCTCTCCTTGGTTACCTGCTACTAAATCAAGGTCTCACACAGAAATCAAGGCATTTGCAAACTTTCATTTACACTGCTCCAGAGAATTTAATCGTAGACCATCCTAATACCAAGATCTTTGTTAGAAACCGTAGACGCCTCCTCAGGTGGAGCTTCGGGCCAGGAGCTCAGAGCATCGGGCAGACATGGCGCACATTTATAAGCAGCCCACTTTGCACAGCCCACCTCAGGAACACTGACGCATGAAAGGACACTACAAAACAAAGCGCCTGGGAGAAACCAGAGCTGAGCCATGGGACTAACAGGTCGACTGAAGTCCACTAGTCCCTTGGACTTTTTGCAGATGGGCTCAAAGAATATTTGGAGGTTATTCATTGGTACCATTATCATAGAGGAAAACGCAGAAGACCCTCCTTCCACAAATAAACATCAGAATATCAAGAAGAGACTAGGGAGCTCTAAAAAAAACGAAACAAAAAATTAATCAGATCAAACTAATCCTGAATTTATTGTAAATTGACCAAAGTGGGCTGAAATTCATCTTTGAAACGTTCTTTAAATTTATTTTTTTTCTAAACAAACTTCATAAAATTGCAAAAGCAAAAATTTACTTAAAACCAACTTGGGCAATTCAAGTCACTTCTGGTGATATGTACCAACTGCTTCTTATTTACAAGCAGACCAGTATTTTTTTAATTACATTACTCCGGACATAAATTACTATTTATTACAAGAAAAGGAAAAAAGAAATAGTTCATATTAGAAAAAAATCCTGGAATCTGTTATTTAATTGATGGACTTCTCCAACCAGTTTGTCCAAACTGGAGCTCTTACCATCGTCTATTTGGGGACAGAGGATACTTTCCAGTCAACTTCCAATGTCTAACTCATTCCTATCTGCTCTTTTCTTAAGATAGGACTTTTCAGTGGTATTGATAATGATCCAATTAACTATTGTGAAATGAAATGGCATGAGGAACAGATAAGGGCAGTAAATTCAATTAGGCATTTTGTGTGTTACTCCTACAAAACCTAAAGAAGGAACCATGTTTAATTCCAGGTCCCCAGGCTAAAATGTGAATCCCTGGCAATGGCTTTACAAATTAAAAAAAAAAAAAAAAAAAAAAAAAAAATCCCTTGCCCAAGACTTCGTAAGAGAAAAAATAAAAAGATCAAAAAGAAAGCAGCCAAAGTACTCTTCCTTCTGAATGAATTTTAAAAAAACATTCAAAAGTAAAAGAAAAAAAAAGGCCTGGGGTTTTATAACCCCTTTGAATACACTGAAATTATGAACCGCTCACAAAAATTCTTTTGGTTGCTGAGATTTCTAGGCAGTAATATTTGTTTAATTGCTTGGCATGGGCCATTCTAGTAATGGCAAACCCGGATTCCTGGCAGTGGATGTTAATCATTAATGGTGACATGCCTTCTAATAGTACTTCAAAAACAGGTGCATGCTGCCACCCAATGCACAAAGACGGACCCATGAAGATAAGAGGCCAGGAATTTAGGGAGGAACAGCTATGTGCGGAGGCTGCAGTTTACTGAGTAACGCAGAGCTCCGCCAAGTTACTGACCATTAATTCCAAGTCTGACGCCCTCCTACCTTAAGCAATCAGTGAACGAGAAAGGGAGATAGTGCACGTACGCTGTGCCTTTGACTCTGTCTAAAAAGACGCAGTTAGAAACCTCTGAGGAAAAAAAGAAAGCATTAACTATTCTCTTTAATTTTAAGTCAGAGGCTCACGAGATGCCACGAATGCTGTATTTTCAAGGGGCACCGCACCAAAAGAATATAGAGAGAAAAAGCAAAGGCTCCTCCAGAGGATAGCTCCGAAGTGTACCCAAAGAATAATAAAGAAACTACTATAAAGCCCCAGAATGGAGAAAGAGCAGACATGCATTCCTGAAGCACGCTTCTTGCCTTTTATACCACATACATAGTAACAATTAACTCACTGAGTACGCTTCTACCCTGCAGTGTCATAAATAATTATCAACAATTTAAAATAAATAAGTGAAATAAATAAAAATCAGCATTATTAATAATATCACCTCTAAATTGTAAATCCTGTGATTTCTTCTATTTTTCTTCAAAGTCCACTCCCATGCCCCAAATCTTTTTTATTTTTGCTATTTAAACATCTAATCTTAGAATTCCCGAGAACAATTTGACAAAGTGTAAAAAGAAAAAAAAAGTCAGTATTTTCTCTATTACACTAAGTCAACAAAATGTATTAAAGTTTCCAAAAAAAACGTAGTAATAATATCACAGAAAGTGATCCTTCGACTCAACGCAAGATTTACCGAGAAACCCGGTCAGGTCATTTTCAAGCATTTTATTGCTCAGGGGAGCCCAGTTTCCTGCCTGTCTGGCCCAGGGAATGGTGTGGCCGCTGGCACCTGCGTGGGTTCAAATTAAAACCACCACTTTCCTCAGCACTTGCCAAGTGCTGGGCACTGCTCTGAGCACTCTGCACCTAGCACTCTGTGAGTTTCCCAGTACCCCTGAGAGACAGCAGCCTTCCCGTGATGGTGGGCGGGGGAGCCCTGGGTCAGCAAACGGTAGAGCCCTGATTCCAGCCAGCTGCCGGGCTCCAGTCACCACTTTGCTGGACTGCTTAAGATTTTGGCTCTCTGCTACAAATGTATATTTACAAAAGGGCCGGGGGTCTGTCACACTTTTTAGAATCCTGTTGAGAAATCCCCTTGGGGCTGGGACGCTTGCATCCCTGGAGGGAAGGAAGCTGAACACAGTCTGCCCCACCACTGTCCCTGTGGGCTCTAAGTGTCAGAAAGCTGGTGGTTCTGAGACGTTTAAATCCTGGGAGCTTTCGCCTGGGAAGTCCTACTTCCAAACTCTGAAACAACAGGAAGCATAGTCCCCCCATTTCAAGCTCCTCCAGTATTCCAGGGTAGCCCCCCAAAGCACCACCCCCTTTGGTACCCCTACTGTTCTTTGCCCACACTGGATGGGTTCCCAGGTCCTTCCCTGCTTTCCAGGCCATCTTCCTTGTGGGGCTCTTTAAAACCCAGTGCTGACAATCAAACCCACCATCTAAGGTTGCATTAGCCTGTTTTCTATATTTTTAAAAATATTTTTATTTATTTTTCAGAGAGAGAGAGAGAAAGAGCAAGGGGAGAGGCAGGCAGAGAGAGAAGTAGGCTCCCCGCCAAGCAAGGAGCCCGATGTGGGACTCGATTCCAGGACCCTGGAACCATGACCTGAGCCAAAGGTAGCCGCTTAACCAACTGAGCCACCCAGGCGTCTCTGCCTGTTTTATATTTTTAAACTCACAAAATACTGAAAGATCTAAGAAGGGACTGAATTACCTACACATTTACTACTTGAAAAAAATGACTTTAGGGGAAAAAATGACTAACAGTTTACATATTTCTCTTTAGTCTTTATTATAATCATTTAAAATCATGAAATATTTAAAATATACTACAATTAGAATAGCAAATAACCATGCACTCACCATCAATATTTAAGAGATGCTAAGTTTTTTGTTTATTTGTTTTTTAAAGATTTTATTTATTTGACAGAGATCACAAGTAGGCAGAGAGGCAGGCAGAGAGAGGAAGGGAAGCAGGGTCCCCACTGAGCAAGAGAGCCTGATGCGGGGCTGAATCCCAGGACCCCGGAATCATGACCTGAGCCGAAGGCAGAGGCTTTAACCCACTGAGCCACCCAGGCGCCCCACCAGATGCTAAGTTTTTAAGCTGATCCATCTCAGGTCTGCTGCAGGCTGACACGCGGGGACTCTAATCTTCTCCCTTCCCCCCTGCAGATCTGCTAAGCCTCAGCTGCTTTCTGTCCTTCCCTTATCTGTATCTTCAGTCTTTTTGTACATCTGAGTGGTGGTGTTTTGTAAACGTACGTAAATGGCGTCTAATGTAACTATTTTTCCGCAACTTGCTTTTTCCGCTCCGTGAGATTTCTCCACGTTGAAACATGCAGCTAGAATTCATTGGTTTTAACTAGTTTGCAGATTTCCACTGAATCAATACACAGCGGTTGGGGTGTCTCTTCGCTGTTAGGGATACGGAGGCTGTTCCCAGGTTTTCGTTCTCACAAACCACGCTGACGTGAACAACAAAAATTTCCCTGTGCATGTGTGTGGGACTCTCTCAAGAACATACGAGCAGAAGTCAGACAGCAGAGTTGTACACCGCTTCGATGGCACAAGACTCAGAACAGGCTTAGAATACACCTTTTAAATTCCCTTTTACAGGAATAATGTGATAAGGATAATAGGAGCATATTAAAAAATATTACGCAGGTTAATTTACCTCCTATCTGCCTTGGTACACTGTACTTTGTTCAGTGCTGTGGATGGAAATAAGCAAGAACAGGAGAGCACAGCAGACGAACTGACTGCCGAGCAGAAAAGGCAAACCAAGGACAATGAAGCATGCGAACGGTAATCCGGCAGGACTCAGCACAGCCCTGACGAGGGAGGTGTGGGATGCCGGGACACAGTCCATCCAGTGAGTCCCGGTAAGAGAACAGAGCTGGGCAGCACTAACTGTCAAGGAGCCGGCACCCATGGGGTGGGACCAAAAGTGAGGGAGGGGACAGTCTTCTGGACAGAGAAGAGAATTTACACCAAGACCTAAGGTCAAGAGCATGGCGCCAGAGGAACCAAAATTAATTCAGTATGATTGTGACAAAGTGTCCTAAATCTGTCAGGACAAAGGAAATTCATAAGGAAAGGGACTGGCCATTGAAGAAGGATGCTCAGATCTGCACCGGAAGTGGTGGTGAGGGGAGCAGTGGGGAGGTGGCGAGTGAGGACCACCGGGACGAGGGCAGGGATTCCCACTGATGGGCTCTGTCACATAGGAGACCACCAGAAACATCTTCCAAGAACTCTAGTCTGGATAGCTATGAGAAAAGCAATCCCATTATTTAAAAAAATTTAATTATTTTATTTTATTTTTATTTATTTTATTTTATTTTTTATTTTTTTAATTTAATTTAATTTAAATTTGAAGAGTAGGTTCTGACTTCAGTGTCTCTTGGGAAAGGGATGCCAAGATACGTAGCCGGCCCCTCTTAAAAACTTGTCAGTGAGATCCCAAATCCCTAGCTTGGCCTTCTAAGGACCTCAAGGATACAGACCGTCATATCCCTCTTTGTACCCCAGGACTCTAACACTGCTCCCAGCCCACAGTGCACAGTCAAAACATTTGCTGGGGAAAACAAAACAATAACAAAATGTAACCTTGAAATTGAGACCAACGTCCCCATAGACACATTTTTACATTACATGTATTTTTAAGAAAACAAGTTGCACCTTGGGGAATACCTACGACAAGCCTTGTATAAATTCCCAGTTCAGCAAGACAATGGTAGACGTCGGCTGCTCGAGAGCAGAATGTGGGCCTACGTTGTCTTGGTATCGCCACAGTCGTGTGGCGATAGTTTCTCTAACTCAAGAAAGGCTTACGCACATATACTCACACCACAACTTGCTAGTCTCGCTCCTGCCCTGACCTTTGCACTTGGGCTGACTGCAGACCTTTGAGATGTAAAAGTCTAGAGATGTAACACAGCCCCGCTACAGAAGGCCAAGTAGCTTTACCGTGGGGTAAACAGGAATGGGCAGGTGGACTCTATTGAGCAAAGCACTACCGCCTTCTTCAAGAGAATTCTACCATTTTAGAATCACAAATGTATGAGGCATAAAAATTCCTCCCTGGACAATGACACGGCTTCATAAAGGTTATCGAGAGCCTGCAATGTTGGACTTTGTCCGGACACTGACTGCACATACAACAGAATTTAACCTGTTGAACAATTACACACTCGAGCAGAATAAACCTTGATTCATCGAAACACTCAAGTGCTACAAAGGTGTCTTTAAAAAAGTGAGGACTGCCGCTGTAGCACAGAGCCGGGCCGTCCGTGACGGCGGGGTCCTTCAGGACTGTGAGCCTGGTCCATCACCGGGGGGACCATGAGACCTGAACTCACTCCCCAACCATCTGCCTTCTGATCCCGTGTGCCCTCCCATCTCACGTGTCACTGCACATGGTGGCAGCCTTGCCATGTTTAACATGTATGTTTATTTTGTGCTGCTTCTTAAAATATACAAACCAACCAGACCTTAACTCATCATATTAAAAGTTCAAAAATTGGGCGCCTGGGTGGCTCAGTGGGTTAGGCCGCTGCCTTCGGCTCAGGTCATGATCTCAGGTTCCTGGGATCGAGTCCCGCATAGGGCTCTCTGCTCAGCAGGGAGCCTGCTTCCCTCTCTCTCTCTCTCTCTGCCTGCCTCTCCGTCTACTTGTGATCTCTCTCTGTCAAATAAATAAATAAAATCTTTAAAAAAAAATAAATAAAAGTTCAAAAATTACACATTCTCCCAGTTACTCTGACAAAGCAATGCTTTGGAGATAAAAGGTTGGGTGTGGGGGAGGGGGGTTGGGAAGGAGGAGGGCTAGCATAAAAAAAGGCTTTAACCAAAAACTGTAAAAAGACACCTTTCATTTTTTTTTAAGCTGTGTTATGTGAGTAACCATACAAAAAGACACCTTTCAGACAAAATGTGACTATTGAATATAGAATATTATATGATACCAAGAATTGCAATTGCTTTTTAAGGTAATAATGGCAAAAAAGTTATTTCTAAAATTCTTACCGGTTAGAGATGCATATTGAGGACTTAAAGGTAAAATGACATGAGTCGAGGATTTAATTTAAGGTACCCCATTTTTAAAAAACAATGATAATGGGAAAAAAAGATGAACAAAATGACAAAATATTGACAATTACTGAAGTTGGTTAATTTATCCAAAGGGCTTAGTATGCTATTCTCTTCTTTTTAAAAATTTGTTTTACTTTTTAAAAATTCCCCTAATAAAATGTTTTCCATAATCTTCACAAATGTGGGTACATTACGCAACGACAGATTGCTCACCTTCTCCTTTGTTCTCAGTTCATCGAACATTTGTTGAATTTCCAGCTTCCAGTCATCTTGCATGGAATGAAAAGATTCTTGAGGCATTTCAGTCATAACCATCCCTTCAATAGCTGTCAGTTGTTCAAGAATTAAGGCAAATGAAGGACGAATGTGGGGGTCTTGTTGCCAGCACTCTAAAATCAACAAGAACCACATTAATTCCATTTCTCAGCATAGTTTGGATTATCAGCCCAAGCTGATGGTGTCTGCTGGAGATTTTAAAAGTCAACTGATAATGGTTTTGGAAGTTTTATTCTACACAGTGACCAGGTCGGTGGCATGCATAATATTTACTATTAGATAAGGCTCCTGTTGTTTATCTTCTAGGACGTTAATATGTGGGTGTGGGCCGTTCGTGCCTTACAGTGAACTCTGTTTCAGGAGCCTAGGCTGCTCTAGCCAGGGGATGTACAGGTACAGAGTTCTAGAACTTGACCCAAGAAAATTAAAGTTTCTAAAAGGTTATAATCACAAGAGAGGTTCTAAGAAATGGCCTAATAATGAAGGAAGGTAATTAGCTGCTTGCAAAAGGAGTCAGTTAATTTTTAAAAGACAAGAATGAAATAGATAAGGTCATGGCAAAACCATGCTGGTTAGGATCATAAAACATTTTTGATCATGAGGTAGAATTTAAAATAGCAGAATGGAACCAACTAAGCTCTGTCTTTGAGTGCTACTGTTGTACTTGGTGAAAACTTCATTACCAATTGTCCGAATTTTGTACATAATCCAGTCACTGATACAACTAGATGGGTTTTTAAAAAGTAACTTAATCCCTCAGTACTTTACCTGACATCTTAGAGTGAAGAAAAGGTTCCTAATTCATAAAACAGTATCTTGCTTACAAGCATCTGTATATTAGAATCCTAGAAATTACTTTTTTTCATTTCATTTATTTATTTAACAGAGAGAGAGGGGGGACACAGCAAGAGAGGGAACACAAGCAGGGGGAGTTGGAGAGGGAGAAGCAGGCTCTCCACTAATCAGGGAGCCTGATCTGGGGCTCGATCCCAGGACCCCGGGATCATGACCTAAGCAGAAGGCAGACACCCAAAGACCGAGCCATCCAGGCAACCCTAGAATCCTAGAAATTACTCTTTCGCTTAAAAAATAGACAGACAGGGTACCTGGGTAGCTGAGTGGATTAAGCCTCTGCCTTCAGCTCAGGTCATGATCTCAGGGTCCTGGGATCCAGGGAGCCTGCTTCCCCCTCTCTCTCCCTGCCTGCCTCTCTGCCTACCTGTGATCTCTCTCTCTCTCTCTCTGTGTCAAATAAATAAATAAAATCTTAAAAAAAAAAAAAAAAGCCCTTAAAAAAAATAGACAGATGTTCTCCTGAGTGAGTTCCGTTGCCTCCACAGACACACAGAAACTGAGGTGCACAAATACCTTTCATGAGCTTGGCAAACGGCTCCGGGCAGGTGGATGGAATGGGCAAAGTAAGCTTATTGACGGCCACCCCATAGGCCACGGCGAGCCCGTCGATGCCACGGTAGGGGACTTCTCCTGTGAGCAGCTCCCACAGCAGGACTCCATAGCTGCAAAGTAAAATTGCCATAAAGTCACATGGGTTAAATGATGTCTGTTCCTTACAAACTAAGTGGTGGGATAAATGCATCAGAGCCCTCATCCAGCTCTGATTAAGAATCTTCTCTTCCAACAAAACCCTTAAGTGTCACTTACCCCAAGATGGGAGGGGGGCGAACCCCTTTCAGCGAACCTCCCAAACCCACGTATGTACACACCTTCCCAGAAGTCAGTTATGCATTCATGACAGGAAGTAAAACTATCCACAATATTGCTGAATAGTTACTGACAAATAAATCTGCAGGGCCTCTTTGTGCCGCAAGTTGGACAAAACACCTCTTCTTTGTAACTTTGTATCCATTATTACCTTAGTTTCCCTTTATCCTCTTCAAAACATAAAGTACAAATTACCTTTTGTTAATACATAAAATAACACTCACTCCAGACATCCCATGAGATTTTAAATGGAAACACACAGGCATATAACCAACAGTCGTATTTATTTGCTTTACTTCTACTAACATAATTCGTACAGTCCGATTTACTTTTCTAATTTTTGAAAACATCATTAGATTTAAGTTTTTTAAAAGTTTGAAATTTAGAGTAGTAACTTGATTCTCATTTCTTATGTTTGTTGCTTACATAGAACATTAAAGCATCGTTTTAAAGAGAGCAGACAGAAGGCAGTAAAATACGCCTAAAGGAAAGGCAGAACAGCTCAAAATAACGCCAAAAAAAAGCATTGAAATTTGGCTATGGAATTGATGTCTGAGTCTCCTTTGATTACCTCCTGATCTAAAGGGATGTGGATACTCGGAGCATCTTGGCTATAATAGGACAAGCTGTCTCTGAAGACCTGGTCTGGAAAGAGCTGGAAGCTCTCCAGACTCCAGGTTCAGGCCACCCCAGACCTGACAGCCGCTCATTTAAAGACCTCGCCATTAGAGCCAGTGGGAATCTAGACTATCTACTGAAGACGTTCAGAATAAAAATGTAGAAATGACATAATGTGCCCAGTCAGTGGGGTCTGGGGATCCTCCCGATGATGTTCTACCAGCTCTGAGTGAAGGTGTATGAGTCCCGAGGGCCCTCAGTCCGGCTCCTTCCCTGAGCAGGTGGAGTACCAGGGCACCTGGTAAGACAGCCGAAAGACAGCTGGATCTGGAAGCTCAAGACTTGACCTTGGTTTCGGCTCAGGTCATTATTTCAGGGTCATGAGTTCGAGTCCCATGTCAGGCTCTAGACTCAGCACACAGTTTGCTTGATTTTCTCTCTCCCTCTGCCTCTGTTCCTCCCTACCCCGTGCTCACATACTCTCTCAAGTAAATAAATCTTGCAAAGGAAAGGAAAGGAAAGGAAAAGAAAGGAGAAAAGAGGAGGGGAGGGAAGGGAAGGATCACTACTTACTAGCTACATTTCCACTCACAAAGGCCTTAACAGCTGATTGTGAAGTAGGTGATCTATTCAGTAATAGCGATGTCTACTCTACCATCTCAAAGCACTGTGTTACATTGAAAAAAGAGAGAATATATAATACAGTGCTTTTAAATTATATAACGCTATAACTATTAACAATTAAGTTGAAACCAGTATTTTCCAAAGGTAATTACCAGTTTAGGTTCTTAAAAGTTATCTACGTTATGGTGCCTTAGCAGAGACACTTTAATTGCGAGAATAAATAAATGTAACTCATAGATCAATTAACAAAAATCACCTCAGAGCAGGAGATATAAAACTCCTGCAGATAACTGAAAACTGTCTAAATTCAAAGCCACTTCCTTGCTCTTCTCATTAGCACATAACAAAACTAAAATAATAACAACAGCATAACTTTGCTTCTTGGGAGTTTCAGCAAACGAATAACTCAAGACAGGTCATGTTTCTAGAGAGCAGAGGGCTTATGTTAACAACCCATATGGAGAAAAAAAACATGGAAAAAATAGAACTATTTTGATGGGACTATTTGCAGAATGTAATGCATTTTCTTTTGTTCTCTGAACCTGGGCAGGATACGATATAAATAAGGCTGTCTCCGAAGAACTCAGACAGCCTGCGACTACGGAAGGGCTGTGCTTGCAGGAACCTGGCTCCCAGGCCTGAGATGCTGAGTATAGCTACTTACTAGCTTTATAACCCTGAGGAAAGGTCCTAATGTCCCCGTGCCTTGGTTACCTGCTCTGCGGAAGTGCAGTCATCTCAGGAGATACTGTGAAAATTCAGCGACGACTCTAAGTTACTTTGTGCTGTATTAACCATGAAGGAGGAAGAAGGGCACGAAACGATCAGTGAACACGCTAGTTAACGTCCTAGTCCGTATGCTAGTCCACCAGTCCGCTGCGCAGAGAACCGTAACCTCTCTTGAATGAAATCATTTTTATGTGAATGTTATAACAGGAGATTCTAAAGCAAAGAAGTGTGCAATTCAGAAGGGGGGGAGGGGAGGTCTTCCCACCATTTGCATCCTGACACCCCAGGGCTCCAATGTGCTTTACTGGATTAATGCATTCTCCAGGTGGGTGGGGATGCTTGGCTCCACAACCAGGTGGCTCTAGACCTCAGTAGTTTCTACTCCTTTCCACGGAATTTCATGCCTTTTTTTCTTCCTAACACCTATTTTGTTTTCAGCTGCCAACTTTTACCAACTTAGCAACCCTCTCCCCTCTTCCAATTAGCTGCTTTTACTGAAAATCGGACAATTGAACTTGTAAAACAGAAATAAACAGATTTGGGAATAATCAATGCAACTAAAAGGCAGCCTATGGAATGGGAGGAGATACTTGCAAATGACAAATCTGATAAAGGGTTAATGTCCAAAACTATAAAGAATTTATCAAACTCAACGCCCCCCCCCAAAAAAAATCCAATTAAGAAATGAAATGGGCAGAAGAGATGAATAGTCATTTTTCCAAAGAAGACATCCAGAGGGCCAACAGACACATGAAAAGATGGCCAACATCATTCATCATCAGGGAAACACAGATCAAAAATCACAATGAGATACCACCTCACACCTGTCAGAAGGGAGAAAATTACTAACACAGGAAACAACAGGTATTGGCGAGGCTGTGGAAAAAGGGGAAACTCTTACACTGCTGGTGGGAATGCAAGCTGGTGCAGCCACTCTGAAAAACAGTATGGAGGTTCCTCAAAAAGTTAAAAATATAACTAACCTATGATCCAGCAATTGTACTACTGGGTATTTCCCTAAAGGATACAAAAATACAGATTCAAAGGGGTACATGTACCCCAATGTTTACAGCCACATTATCAACGAAGCCAAGCTGTGGAAAGAGCCCAAGTGCCCATCAGCTGATGAATGGATAAAGATGCAGTGTATGTATACAGTGCAATATTACTCAGCCTTCAAAAAATGAAATCTTGCCCTTTGCAATGAGGTGGATGGAGCTATGCTAAGAGAAATAAGTCAGAGAAAGAAAAGTGCCATATGATTTCAGTCATATGTAGAATTTAGGAAACAAAATAGACGAAGATATGGGAAAAAGAAAAAAATGAGAGAGGGGGTAAGCAAACCATACGAGATCCCTTAAAAAAAAAAAAAGGTTTTATTTATTTATTTGACACAGAGAGAGAGAGAGAGAGAGAGTGAGAGACTACAAGCCGGGGGAGAGGCAGAGAGAAAGGGAGAAGCAGGTTTCCCACTAAGCCGGGAGCCCGATGTGGGGCTCGATCCCAGGACTCTAGGATCATGACCAGAGGCAAGGGCAGACCCTTAACGACTGAGCCTCCCAGGCACCATAAGAGACTCTTGAGGATAGAAGACAAACTGAGGGTTGACAGAGGGAGGTGGGTGGGGGAGGGGCTCGATGGGTGATGGGCATTAAGGAGGGCACTTGTGATGAGCACTGGGTGTTACAGGTAAGTGATGAATCCCTCAATTCTACTCCTGAAATCAAAATAAATGAACAAATAATAAAAAAATATTTATTGAAATACAATCACCATTAAAAAAAAAGAAAGAAACAGATTTTGAGAGAAGATCTCTCCAATGAACGTACAGAAAAAAAGGCCTGTATCCTCTGTTCCGCCCGATTCCTGAAAACTCTGGGACTCATCTACAGGGAGTGAGGCAACCAGTTCCTGCAGCCGTCTACAAGAGCGAAAAGTGGGGTGCTTACCTCCAGATGTCACTTCCCTTAGAAAACAGGGAAGACTTGATGACTTCCGGCGCCATCCAGGCATAGGTGCCTGCTGCACTCATCTTGGTCGTCCTGTGCCATTCTCTCGCCAGCCCAAAATCTGTAATCTTCAACGTTTTATTGCAGAAATCATCGTGCTCTATCTTCTCAAGCAGCAAAACTAAAAAAAAAAAAAAAAAAAAAAAAAAATTCAAAGGTAGGCTATTTTCATATTGTTAAAATTTTCTGGTCACACTGTTTCCTTGATATTGAAGGCACAACCTTCAGCTCAGTCAGCAGCGTAAATGAGAATGGGCTTGTGTTCTGCCATCTTGCCTTACATTATCTGTGCCATAATCTTTACTGGGTCACTGGTGCCTGCAGTTACAAGTTAAAAAAAAAAAAAATCAACATTGCTTAGCACTCTATGAATGCTTCTCTTGAGAGAAAGTAAATGATTTCTAGGGGCAAGAAACATTACTGAGGCATCACGGATAGGGTCAGAAGTCTGTGAGAGTTTCCCTGGTAAGAATACATTGTTTTCTTCCTATAAATTAGTTCCTGATTTAAATGCAGAGCCCTTTCATTTTCTTTTTTTATTACATTCAGTTAGCCGGCATATAGTACATCATCAGTTCTTAGCTGTGTGTGACACCCAGTGCAGAGCTTTTTCTACCAAAGGTATTCAAGAGTATCACAGGCAGGTGACTCGTCACCATAATTATTATTAAATAGGATCTTAGAGTAAACTTGCAAAATGTTTAGAGATTTTTAACTCATAAAGTATTTTATGAGCTAGGATTGCTTTACTAAAGCTCAAAATATAGCAGGAAGCAGAAACTTTAGAGAAATGTCATCTGGACAGTAGTTTTCCTCACTCCCCAGCCTCCTGACAAAATACAGACCCCTCGAGAGCCACTTCTGGTAGCAGAACTCCCACCACAGTCCCCGCCAAAGTCACTCTGACTTCTCCACCAGACAGTTAGCTCTGAGAGAGTGAGTGTATAAGAGAGATTGAGAGAGAGAGAGAGAGGAAGCTGGTATGGATGGGAGGACGATGGGGACAGACATGTTCAATTCTCATTCGTAGTCACCTGTCCACTCCGTGTCTCATCTTATTCAGAGCAGGAGCTGAAGGCTCTCAAACGAACACAACATGCACATTCTTTTTTTTTTTTTTAAAGATTTTATTTATTTATTTGACAGACAGAGATCACAAGTAGGCAGAGAGGCAGGCAGAGAGAGAGGGGGAAGCAGGCTCCCTGGAAAGCAGAGAGCCTGATGTGGGGCTCGATCCCAGGACCCTAGGATCACGACCTGAGCGGAAAGTAGAGGCTTTGACCCACTGAGCCACTCAGGCACCCAACACGCACATTCTTATACTTGCCCTGTGCTCATGCTAGTCCCACCTAATACAAATGACAACAAATATAATAAGAGAGTTGCTAACAAGTGCAGAGTTTTCCTGTATGCCTTGCACACATCCATGATTTCATTCAATCATAAAAATCCCAAGGGATGGGCCTTCATTATCTGAAGACAATCAGTACCAAAAAAAATAAAGCCACAGAATGAATCCACTGAAACAGTAATCCAAATTTCATTGTAAACAAGGCAAACGGGATATTGTTATTCAGGTTTTATCTTGAAAAATAAAATGAAAGTAAGTCTTTTTCATCGTTTGGTTTTTTAAAGAAAGGATGTTTACGTCATTGTTGTAACCATGTGCTAACTCTTGGAAGGATGAAAACAAAACACACAGGGGATGTCCTTTAGAATAAATTATCCAAACAAAACTGAAGCAAGGCATAAGACCTTCTCCTTTTTTGATTTTTGGAACATGATCCTAAAGAGGACCATTCTCCCAGATGTTAGTTATAAGAATAACGAGCATTTACCAAGTACATTCATTCTGTGTGTCAAATGCACTTACAGCGATTTCAATCATGAAATCCACACCGCAGTACAAAAGGTATTTACTATTTACTATTCTGTGCTTCACAGATAAGGGAGCCGAGACACAGGTGTTGCGTAAGCGTCCAAGGTCACCGCTGAGGAGCAGCGACACTCTCGAAGCAGTCTGACCCCAGAGACACACACTCCTGACCACCGTGGCATTGCTCGGAGGGTGGCTTTTATCAGGTTCTCAGGAGAGCTTTCTGTATCTGTTGGAAATCTCTCTCCATTCAGGTGCCTGTTCTGTTCTGATTTCCTATCGTTGCAAGATCATCACCTGATCCCCGTGGAGGGACTGCGGGGTGGTGAGGAAGGACGTGCACTGCTCGGCCACACTGCTTGGTTCAGATTCCCCGCTTCTGTTTCTTTGCCTGTCGCAGGAATCATGATAGCGAGGTTGTAGGGAGCAAGAGATGAATATATAACAGTGTTTGAAAGAGTGTTTTGTGCCGAGCACACACTCAGGCGCACACACGTACACGCACACACCCCCTTTATCAATACGTTTAAAGTGTTATTAGTAATGCATCTTTCCAAATCACTTTCATGGACTTCAGGGAATCCTCTTATCTTTCCCAAGACTTGAAATTTCACTCTGCAATGGATTCGTATTGTGTTTGCATCATATCGTCAAATATTTATACTATTAAATGGTCATAAAAGTCAAAGAGTTAATGCAACTGGAGAGAGCCAACACTAGATTTCAACAGGAAGAGGTGTTTGAGTGGGGACTGGCACAGGTTGCCAATACTGAATGATTAATGCTGTGTTGTAACATTTCTTTCCCCAACTGACGTTTTAACTGTGGGATTTAGAGAGCAAGGCCCCCCGCTCTACTTTTACATCCGTTACGTAGATGACAGTTCAGCTTTAAGATGGTTTATGTGCCTGCCCATGGTTACACAGTTGGGAAGCAGCAAGGCCAAAATTCTACTGTTTCTCCTGCTTGTAATCTCAACACTATACTATAAAGAGAAGGATGGAGGGGGGCTGGTGGGGAGACTCACTTCCGTTTGGAACAGACTCTTGTGCTTTTTGCGCATCTATACTGTACCTATTCTCAAAGCCCGGCTGCCTTGGGAAAACCTTGTGGGGCAGCCTACAAAATAGTGACTATTTTATCTTCCCGGTCAGTCATCACCCACGTATTATGTTGTTCTGTCTGTTATCTTTTTGTATAAGACTTATTGCCCTAAATCATATACAAAGCTACCTATTCCTAGGAGCTGCACTTTACAGGTTTCCCCTGTGCCCCTCTACATTGACTGCTCCATGGAAGCGTGGACAATAGTGATAATTGCCACCAGTGCCCACACAGAGAACACTGCCTCCCACTTACTGGTCCTCTTCTACGGTAGTCGTTTCACACACTGGACATCGCATTTCACCCTCAAACAGTTCTGTGAGGTGGGGATCGTCATCTCCAGCTTACAGTCTGGATATGTGATCCAAAGCGCGTGGCTACAACTCAGAGCCAGGTTCCAGACCCCATGGGCAGACGGCTTCCCCAGCCTTCTGCAAAACTGAGAACGCCACTGGTTGTAGGAAAGGAGCAAAAGGACCCGGTATTTCATTTTGCAGATTGCTTAAAAGATTAATTTTGAACTTCCCTTCCTTCCACATCAGCTTAGGGCATATTTCTTTCTCAGTCCTTACTCTTATATCAAGAAAAGCAAAATATCTAGTCCTTGAAAACCCTTTTAAGTACTTAAGCCACAGAAACGAACAAAAAAATCAAATAATCAAATAATCGCAGTGTGACATTTTCCCACTTATAACACTGCTAATTTCACTTTTAAGCAACGGTTATTTTTACCACCAAAAAGAACCCCAAATCAATGATCAAAATGGCCTGTAGTTCTATCAACCTTTTCCAAGACATTTTCGCGTGTGTCCTTCACTCTTACAAACATCCACCTAGGGGGGCTTGAGGAAGCACTGATTAAAACAGGCATAAAAATCTGACTGTCCCTCCCCAGGCCCCAGGAAGGCCTGGCAGCCTTGAGAGGCAAAGCCCAAGAATGCCCCCAGATAAGTGAAAACAGAGATAAAAGTGAGAACTAACAACAAAACATTTAAAACTGATCACTTTCTAAATAAATGTCAGGGCACAACGTGCTATGAGCAGCCTTTTTATCGATGGTTTCCGGGCGTCCCTCCCCCCACGCCCACCCCAGTCCAGATTTCCACGGGAGCTAAGTGCCTCCACACTTTGCACAGAAAACAAGTTAAAATAACACTGTGATTGCCAAGCGTTTAGAGTTCCATGAAAGGCCCATTGTTTCAGATTCTATTACAGAGGTGTTCGGCAGAATTCCTGAAATTCCTTATCTTTTGGGCAAAGTGACCGAAACCAAAAATAGCCAGTATCCCGACAGGTAGCTTCAGGCACCTGGCCAGGTTTCAGCCTGGGGACTCCGGGTTGGCAGCCAATTTCCGCTTCCTGCTGTGCCCCAGGAAGGGCCCCAGCACACCGGCCCGCCACCAGAAGGTATAATGTACAGACCAGGCACATAAACTTTTTTGGCCACAGAAATGGTAAAATTCTTGTGGGTAACCTAGCGACGGGTGTTGGAGCCCCCTTTTGTGAGACTTCAGTGAAGATTTTTGACCCTTGTTAGCCCTGTTCTCGAACAATCAGCCTTTACAACCTTGTACTTAACTCTACTTATTCAACCATGAGGCACATGGTTTCTCCGGCTCCTTTGAAGTTCCACACTGCTATTTTCAGAATTATACATATAATGTATATATTTTTTTAAAAGCGATCACGCTGTATCCGTTCTATTTTCTCAACATTTATGGGATTGCTGCGTCCAAATTCCATGTGAGGCAAATGGGTTAGTTTCAATTAATCTTTAACTAAGAATATATTATAAAAAAAAAAAAGGAGTAAGGAAGCAAATGGGTTTGAGGAAAAGCAAAATGTGGAAGAATATAGTATTAATGAAGATAATTTTCTCAGCTAAAGGGAGGTTGCTCTGAGAATTTCAAGTCTGAAAACGAGTGCCTGCAGGGGATAAGCACTAGGTGCTCGCCACCACATTTGGCATCAGTACTTCCCATCTGTCCTTCACTGGTACCACCTGTCTCCCCCAACCTGCACTCTACTCACTCTCTCCAGTCTATGGAGGCAAACGCAAACTTTCTCCCTGGCCTTCAAGCCCCTTCTGGACCTCACTGGAAATGACCTTCCAGATGCTGCATCCTCTACGATGAAGCCTGCATCTTAACAATTCTGTGTATTGCTGGCCACCTCTGGAAAACACAACATTGTATCCCGGCGTTCGCTGCGTAGAACCCTCTCCCCTCCCACCTTCCATGAAAACCACACGGTGGGGGGGGGGGGCACCCCACTTCCTGCATGCATGTCAGGGCACCGGCACCGCCTTCCCACTGCCGTGCTAACTGGGAGACCACTTGAAGTCCGTTAGCCTGTGCAATCTCCAATTCCCCTTCTCTTTAAAAAAAAAAAAAGGCAACTTCCTCACTCTCCTCCTGGTCCAATATTCCACGAGTCAATAAATACCTTCTCCCCTTGGGTACCTTCCCGCATGACCACAGCTAGAAGTTCCCATTTTGAATGCCCTGAAGTTCTATCATCATGTCTCACCCTACCTGTTCCTCTCATCTCTCTGATTAAATTATAAGCAACTGGAGGATAGAATCCGCACCCAATGAATGTACTGTGTTTGATTTACTGATGCTACACACGAGCCGTTCGTATCTGTTAAGTGAATGGGTACATAGATAGTATACGGGGGAAAACGGAGTATGAAGAAGATGAGTTACCAGCTTTCTCACATGAAGTCAGTGGCTACGACAGAAAACCAACTCGCCTCTGCACTCCCGAAACAGTATTAGGAAACACAGACCATTTTAAGGAGAATTACAACCGAATAGCTGTTTTGAATTCCCGCCCGTCTGCGGCATTCGACCTCGTTGATCATTCCTCCCTGACACGCGTTCTTCCCTGACTCCAGAGCATCCACGGCTCCCTGGGGCTCCCTTTCTCTTCTAACCACTCCTTTTTCTGGTTCCTCCTATCTCCCTGATCTCTAATCACTGCAGACCGCCAGGACTAGGGCTGTGGATCTCTGGTCTTTCTATCTCCCCACTCCCCAGCTAATCTCAGCCCACCTCAAGGGCTTTAAATACCATCCGGACACAGATGACTCCCAGATTCACCTCTGCCCTGATTTCCCTTCCATCTCTCGTCCACGCTGCAGCCAGCACATTCTGCTAGAAAGTAAGGCAGATCCCAGTCCTCAATCCGAGGCTCTCCACCGTCACGGTAAAGTCAAAGGTCTTGCAAGACCCCCCACCCCCTCCCGTCCTACTGTTCTCCTGTCCTCTCCTGCCATACTGGCCTCCTGCTTTGGGGATTTTGCGGTTGATGATGACACGTGCCCTCACGTCTTCAGGTTTTCCTGATCAGCCACCTTTTCTGGAAGGCCATCCTTACCCATCTCACTTAAAACCTCAACCGCTCACCTCAACAGACTCACCTCTTTGATCCTACTCTTTCCGTTTTCCTACTAAAGCACTTCCCCACTCTCCAACATGCTACATCTCTTACTATTTCTCGGTGAACATTTTTGCTGCTTACTGGAACGTAACTTCTGGGAGTGGAGGAAAGCATTTCTGCTTTGCTCACGACCGAACATCAGGAGCCCCGGATGGTTCCTGGCCCACTGTACATGTCCATAAACAGCTGCTGCATGAATGAATGAGTTGGCTTGCTGAATACAAGAAGACGGACTTCTCTGAAGAAAATAGAGATGTGATTGCCTAATATAGAGCTTCACCTTGCTCTTGTGCCAGAAAGAAAAGCCACCGTACAAACCTTTTTATGGACACATACCACGCTCAGTTTTAACAAGAAACCTTTTTACCTTTCATTGTGTGTGCAAATCTAGTTCAATATTTGTGTCCCCTCAGTATTTTCACCAAGTAGGTGCAAAGCAAACTGAGGAAGTCTTCGACAGTATCCTATGCTAGTATATTAGTGAACAGAAAGTCATATACCTGATATTATGTGATTCAACATTTGCAGAAAACCTGAAACTAAATAAACTCCTTCATATCGCCTTGAGCCAGTAATGACTCAAACATTCCTGTATGCAATCAAGATACTTCCCCACATGGCGTGTGATTTGGTCTTTTTCCAATAGCTTAGAAAAGCAACTGGTAATGAAACCCGGTAGTGAAACAGTTACAATAGCAACATAGTACTTCATGCCTCCTCCTTGACCCTCAACTTATCAACCCAAGTTACCAGCGGACCTGCCAAAGCGCGCAGATGGCAGCACTCCTACAGAGAACAAAGCTGCAGACTGTTTCCTCATACTGCTGGCTGGCCCCAGTCAAGCAAATTAGCCACATCAAAAAGACCCTCACCCCTGTGCAAGATGAACAAATATGTGATTACCCGGCACTATATATTGCTGAATGACTAATAATAATGTTCTTAAGATGATAGAGAGTTGTAGAAAACTGTTAAGTATCGATGAGTTCACACACACACAAATGAGATATTTAAAGCAAAGTGTTCCTAAACAATATATAAAAATGAGCATAGTCACCAACTTCCACTGAGATTGTGTCTTACAGTTTTCTAAATACTTTAACATAGGTCAGGTGTTGGCAAACTATATCCCATGGGCCAAATTCTCTGCCTATTTTTGTAAATAAAGTTTTATTGGAACACGGTCACATTCATTTTCACATACTGTCTGTAGATGCTTTGGGCTACAACAGCAGACTTGACCAGTTGCAAGAGAGACCTTATGGTCCACAAACTCAAAAATATTTATTATCTGGATCTTCATAGGGAAAGTGTGCCAACCCCGGCAGTACACTGTCTCACTTTATCCTCACATCACCTTATTCAGAAAGTCAGGGCTGTGAACCCACGGCTGCTTCAACTGTGGAGTCAGAGGGCAAACCTCAGACACCACAATGACACTATTCGTCACCCAGTGTCAAAGGAACAAATGCTTAAAGAGATTCCCTTCCCCAGAGACACAAGCCCAGAAAAAGCTACCCACAGTCTCACCTGGTGCCTTCTATGACCAACTGTGCAATTTCATCAGACACTGAACCAGATCTGAGATGCAGTCTGGGTTCATGGAAGGATTTGTATAGATCAACCCAGAGAACCCTCAGAAGGAACCCAAAATCTGGCCCTTTGAATAGCAGTTTCCAAACTTGGCTCTGCTTTTAAGGCATCCAGAAGATTTCTAAATATATATATGTTGTTGGGGCATCTGAGTGGCTCCGTAAGTATCTGCTTTCAGCTCAGGTCACGATCCTACGGTCCTGGGATCAAGCCCTGCATCCGGCTCCCTGCTCGGCGGGAAGCCTGCTTCTCCCTCTCCCACTCCCCTGGCTTGCGTTCCCTCTCTCATTGTGTCTCTCTCTGCCAAATAAATAAATAAAAATCTTTAATATATATATATATATATATATTGCTTCATCAAAAGCTCAGATGGATTAATGGAGGGATAGGTTTAGATCTGTGTTAAAGCAAGTCGATAAAACACAAATGGTAGAATCTGGGTGGTGAGGATGTAAGTGCTCACTTCAAGCTCCTTCAATTTCATATTTCAATATTTTATAAGTAAAATATCAGGGTGGGGGGGAATTCATTGCTTGTTCCCAACCAAGGTCAACTAAATCAGAACATCCAAAAGTGAGACAGAGAGTTTTATTTTTTAAAAGCTCACGAGGAGCTTCTGATGCTAGTGTAGGAACAACTCCTCCAGAGTCCCATTCTTTCCCAACAGAACTGATCACCTAGCCTTGCGGGGGAGGGTCTCAAAGTAGGGACCTTTGGGCAACCCTAAGGTAGCAACAGATTAAATATAGAAGCAGATATGAACATCCATTGGTCTTAAGTCTGGCATCAAAGTGAGCTTCGAAAGTGTAAAGCAGTGCCACTCTCCTTTCTAAATTTCTAAAATAAGACTTTTCTTCCATTAAAAATGCTATGCTAACATGTCATGGGTCTGTTATTTTTATATTATTCAGCATTTTTAAATGTATCATGTTAAGTTTCTAACTCAGTAAACACCAGCAGCTATCACCCATGTAAACAAGAGTTCCTTGCAGGCCTGATAACAAACACTTGAGAACTGCTCATCTGGGCAACAGATGGAGAAGATAAATGCTGAGGCTCCAGGATTAGAGGCTCTGGATTCAGCTCTCTGACAAGGGAGCTTCACAGAGGCAATCAAACCCCGGCTTCATTCTCTCTGCCTGTAAAATGGGAATAAAATACCAACCTCGAAAGTTGCTGTGAAGAGTAAGTGCGGATCGAGGCTGGGCAGCACCCAGTGCCTGGTAAGCTCGAGATACTTGAGAGCTTGTGCCTGAGACCATCCCTTCAGTAAGGCAGCCGAGGTGAAGCAGTATTTGGAAAAGATGAATTCTTAAAAATGACGAAATTCGCACTGATTGGAAGTCCCCCGTACAAATGTGTTTCAAGTGCCACAACGAAACCAGCACAGCTCTGCCGGCCTGTCTGGGAACGCTTCCCCTGCCCCCCAACACTCCTTTATGGGGGTGTTTCACCTTGTGGGAGGGCCTGAGGGCTGGGGAGGGTTTGGACTGAAAATCGTCACCCTGGCCTGGTAAATCTCGTCACTGTTTTCCAACCCTCGTGAACCAGAGGGAGAAATTGCTCTAAACCAACTCACCAGATGAATATTGATTATAAAAATCTAGGTTCCAGTCGTAAATGATAAACAATTTACGTCAAACCAGTGTCTAAGAATTTTAATGTTTACTGCCCTACTGATATCCTGTGATAGCACAGTTGTAAAGCAAATTACCCCAAGCTCATATTTTTCTTTTCTGTAGAGGTGTTAATCTCCCAGCAGAGCAGACCACTTTCCTCTCCAAAACCTCCCATGGTTGGTCTTGTTGTGGGGCTTTCCGTGTTAGGATGGCGTTCCAGTCGCCCACCCACTCCCTGCTGGCTTCCATGCTTGTTTCCTCCCCGGAAAACCCCTTGTCTCTCTTTCCTTCTAGCTGCACCCAACTACTCTCGGTTCCCTAAAAAAAGCCCTACGTTTTCATGCCGGTTTTCCCACAAATGCTTTTGATGGGTTGAAGAAGCATCAAACAGATGTTCCCTCCGGGACTCTGTCCATACCCCAGAGAGGAATTCAGCAGACAGCTTCAGAAATCAAGAAATTCGGGCTCAATGACGTTACACAACTTGTCCAAGGTCACATGTCGAGTACATGACGACACCAGTAATTGAACCCAGGTCTCAAGGACTTCGAAGGCCACATTCCTCCCGGTGACTGCACCTTTCTGGAGAAGTTCAACACCTGCGACCTGCGTGCTGGTGCGAGAGGAGAAAGCAGGGCTCGCAGACATCTTCTGAAGTGGACGGAGGAGTCTTCCCCCTCCTTGTTCCTTCACGTGCTCTGATACACTTGACGATGACTGCAGACGTGATCAGGCGTGTACAGGGATGACTGAGTTTGCATAATCCTGAACCAAATAACGGACCCCCGCCCTTATAACTAGAAAGAAATGAGTGGTGGTCTAGTTTTTTTTTTTTAATATGTAAGTATGAAAATGGTAGGGGATGACGTGGGGACCGTTTGTCATGGCTATTCTTCTAAAAATATATCCTTTAGCTTTTTTGTTTATAAGAAGCAGGTTAGCTTTTGCCATCACTGGGGCATCTGTGCTGACCTCCCGGTGCCCCCTGGAGTGGGAAGAGGCCGTGGCATGAAGCTACACGTCTGCAATCAAAGAACCGATGAGAGGGGAAAGAAGACGTGCGTCTTTTAACTGATAAAAGTGTAATTAACAGTTCCTCCAAATCACCTCAATGAGCTATTTAAGCACCTTATTTGGAGATTACATTTCCTATAATTTTCTCAAATAGTTCCTTTATTTATACTGTATTAATGAGAAAATTTTTTCAAAAAATTATATCCCTTTTGTAGTTTTAGTAAGAGCTCTAAACTGCATTTGCTACTAAATGTAACTATGTCTATTTATCGGCTGTAAATGCCATTGTAGATAATAATACATAAAAGAATTATTCCCCCAGAAGGCTTAAAAAAAAAAAAAAAGCAAGCTAAAAAGGTGCTTACTCATTGAAATAAAAATACAAAAGTAGGTAGGGATCAAAATTTGTGGTTCAGGGGTGCCTGGGTGGCTCAGTGGGTTAAGGCCTCTGACTTCAGCTCAGGTCATGATCCCAGGGTCCTGGGATCGAGCCCCGAGTCAGGCTCTCTACTCAGTGGGGAGCCTGCTTCCTCCTCTCTCTCTGCCTGCCTCTCTGCCTACTTGTGATCTCTGTCTGTCACATAAATAAGTAAAATCTTAAAAAATAAAATTTGTGGTTCAGTTTCTCCTGGAATGTTTATTTTTGCTAAAACCACCACCACCAGTACAACACAGTAAGCACTATTAAAACAAAACAAAACAAAACAACAGAAAAAACACATTATGCCACACAATCTTCTTTTAATACTGAATTATGCCAGAAAAACACAGACTAAATTCTAATAATTCAAACCAGCCTCAGTAAGTCACATACCATACTAGTTTATCTTCACTCCTCCTTGGTAACTTCCCTGAAAACCACTCCCCATTCCTAGCACCCTGGGTGAAACCACCGCATTCTTTGAAAAGTGCCACCTCGACAGCCTTCACGTGGGCCAATTTCAAGTCCATCCTTCAGAGCAGCCGGAGGAATCTTGTAAACACAGCATCAGATCCCACCTGTCCTCTGTACAGAACTCTCCCAGGCTCTGGACAGATGGCACTGAGAGTGGGACACCCGTAGGTCACGGCCAGAAGCCCCACAGTGACGACCTCTACTCCTCCCTCTGCGTCAGCCTCCCAGCTTTCCCTCCACTCCCCAGGAAGTGAGGGTCCTTACCCTCCACCCTCCCTTTGCCTGGATCTTCGCTGGACTTCTCCTTCCTCCTCACCCACATCTCTGTGTCACTCCTCAGAGCGTCTTCTGTCCGCCACCCAGTCTCACGGGCGTCCACATCCTTGGCCCCACCACCATCTACCCCCACGATGCTTACTAGTATCTGACACTGCATGGCTACCGTCTAGTTTTCCCACGAGAATATGCCCGATGCCAACGGGGATGCGGTCATCTGGTTGGCCCCCGTGTCCCCAGGGTCCAGAAGTGGCTGGGGGGTGAGGGGAGGCTCAAGACATATTGAACAAATGCACAGTGATTTTTCTCTCTTCCCTGCATACACAGAGAACTGGCCATGTTCACAGGAACCCAGCGTTGTTTCATACTCCTCTCTTGTTGCATATAGACAGACTTAGCACAGTATTTTCTACACAATTCTCATCCAGGGAGTGCCAGGGCCTAGCACTTAAGCAAAATGATGCTTAAATCTTGGTCATTTGGTTCAACTTTCAATCTCTTACTGTTAGAAAAGGAACAAAGTTGTTTGTACCATCAAAACACAGCTCTTATTTCAACATAAACACTGTCTCCCACATATGATAAAACTTAAAAGAAGACCAAAGAGAAAAGAGGAAAGAAAACATGTCAAGAACCATTATCTTCCTAGGACAAACTTAAACATTTGTTTTAAACAATAATTTCAACTAAGGTGGCTCCAGGTTGTTTTACACTGGCTCTATGTGGACTCCAGAACGAAGATAAAATTCAATATTGATTTTTAAAACCTTGTTTACATTATCATTAACTCACTACCACCATTAGCAAATAACCAATAAATTCAAACAAAACACACTGTAATAGTGTTTCTGCTGTTCTCAAAAGTCTGACCAAGAAGTCATGGTTTCATGTACCACAAGAGAAGTCCCAAAGTATCCACATTTATTTGCCGAATTAACACCAGAGAGAGAGGATAAGGCACTGTGCTGGGCACTGTGATGTGCACATTTTAGGCCCTATGCAAAATGTGCCTGTTATAGTCATTAAAAACTATAGTAATGGTCATATTGTAACAAATATTTGGCTAGGCTAGTGACCAAGCCCATTATGTCTTTTTCAAAGTGCAAAAATTTAAAGCAAAGGCGACCTTGCTTGACAATTATAAAAATTAAAATGCTCCAGGAAGTTCGGCAATTTCTTCTGAGCGTGGAAAGTCTTTCAAAAAACTAAGTTGCGGCATATAACCACCTCCAAATGACATATCTACCATCTCTGTTCTGCTGTTCAAGTCTCCTGCTGTCAATAAAAACCATTTAACCATGTTCTTATTCCAGGGTCATGATATTTCTTTTTTCCCATTTAATAGTATTAATACTTTGAAAGTTCTGAATTCATATAAAAAGGTTATATTGGAACATGGATTAATCTACCCTTCTATGTGTTTAGGAACATTAGCAAACATGCCAATGGGACAGATCACAGGGACCTCACGCATTATCAAAACGCAACAAAACCAACTAAAAGTAATGAAAAAAATAATCGTTACAGGCCCTTTTGCTCTTTTGGCCTAAGGATCAGTCTAACCCTAACCGTTTGCCTGTGTTGGTAATTTGATGTCCTGTAACAGAATCGGTCTGCAGAAGCCAGGTCCCATGTATATCACAGAACTGCCACAAATGCCAAAACTGCCCAAGCAATGATGGTCTTTTTTGCTGTCCTTAAAATAAGCTGGTTTTGCAGAATATAACCAGCAGAGAAGGGCTTGCAGGACATCACTGGTGAGAGAGCTTACAGGACCCACAGATAGGGCACACAGGCCTTGCTCAGTGGTAGCAAGTTAAACACATTGTTCACTGAAAGCACATTTTAGGAAATAAGCACCAGCCGTAGGGGCTGAAGCATTGACAAAAATAAGTATATTCAAAACTGTGCTATGTCTTTATCATTCCACAGTCCAAAAGTAAACAATTCTGGAGTCCTTTATGTGTCCTCTGTCCGAACTCTAAGAACATACGCTACTACTGCCACTCTCTAATGCCATATCTTGTTTGAATCTGCTTCTGACACTTGACCAGTTGTCATCTAAATTATAAGGTTATAATTTATACTGGGGGTTAGCAGGAGGCATAAAATAAAATCCAAAGCAAGTATCCAACACTTACATGTAGTTACCAACACTTAAGTAATCTGATTCCCATAACGAAAATGCCACCTTCATCATTTGCAAGTTAACTTTCCCAGCGGAAGAATTTCGAATAGGAAAAAGAATGTACACAAACATGAAACAAATACATCATTTCTTCTTGTCACTTTTCTTCCTGCAGACTTGGGGAAGGACAGTGTTTCCCTTTAGGTTAGCGCCTGTCCTAGCAGGTTTTACCAGGTTGAAAGACACGCGGCTGTGGTAGGCCAATGCCAGTTCTGGCTGCATTTTTAATCTTTCATGCGATTTCATCCCATCCTAAGACTACGTACGAGGTGATCTTCAATGTTCAAGAACCAACTTTAAAGGAGGATCCCATTAGGTCTTTTATAAAGAGGTGAAATTTAATAGGATTTGGGTTTAGCTCATTTGTCACTTCTCTATTGACAGCTAGAAAATCCACCCTGGTTTATAAACAAAGTAAACGATACAGACCAGGTCTTCAAGAGTTCAAGTACTTGTGCAAGGACCCCACACGTGTCTAACTAAGCCTACATGTGCATGCTGGCCCAATCGGCTGTTTCTTGCCTGGAGACGATCCACCAACACTCAAGCCACCAAACGAAGGATAAAAGCATACTTCGTGGGCAGAGATGTCTGACTGAAAAGTCTTTGGAGATGTCAGGGGACATAAAGCCATATTTAAAGTGGTAAAGAGCGACCTCAATTCAGCACCTGTAAAGCTGAAGGAAAGGAGGAGTTTGATGAAGTAGAGAAGGAGGGTCATGGGTTCCTCACAATCTCAGGAAGGCTTCGGTTTGCAGTTGCACAAAACGACCCACTTATTGTACCTAAAGGCCAAAGAGCACCCTGAGGTTTAGAAGATCCAGCTACTTTACAACTGTGTAGTCAGCAAGCAAGTCTGATCTGCATTTTTTTTTTAAAGGCGCCCAAAAAGCAACAAAGCAAAGTCAAGGTAAGCGTCACCTGCCCCAAGGCAAGTAACCAAGGTCCGGCTGGACCTCCGGGCCCCGGAAAGCGGGCACAGAGGGTGCTGCAGGCGTCGGCAGGCTGACCCCCGCCTCCTTCCACCTGGCTCAAGGCCGGGAAGGGCCGGCCCAGGACTGGCACCAAGGAGGGCTTCGCGGGGCGAGGCTGCGTCCCCCCACCTCCACCCCCCACCCCCGGCCCACTTACTGTTGCTGGACTTGAGGTCCCGGTGCAGGATGGACACGACGGCCTCCTCGTGCAGGTAGAGCATGCCGCGGGCGATCTGCACCGCCCAGTTGACCAGCACGTGCGGGGGGATGCGGCGCGCGCCGCGCGGGCCTGGCGCGCGGGGGTCCGGGGCGGCGTTGGCGGCGGCCAGAGCGCGGTTGAGCGCTCCGCCGCGGGCGAACTCGAGCACCAGGCAGAGGTGCGGCTGCTGCAGGCACACGCCGCGCAGCTCGATGATGTTGGGGTGCCGCAGCATGGCGAAGAGCCGCGCCTCCCGCCGCACGCTCTCGGCCGCCGTCGCCGCGTCCTGCTCCGGGTCGCGGCGCGCCGCCTTCACCGCCACCTCCCGGCCCTGCCAGGTGGCGCGGTACACCTGCCCGAAGCCGCCCGCGCCGATGAGCTCCCGGAGCTCCAGCCGCTCGAAGTCGACGTGCGCGGGCGAGCCGGGCCGCGGCGGCGGCGGCGGGGGCGCGGGGAGGGCGGCCGGACGGCACGGCGCCACGTAGTTGGCTGGGAAGATGCCGAGGCGCCGCTGCACCTGGCCGGCCCACCAGCCCTCGTCGCCCGACACGGCGGCGTCCTGCGACAGCACCTCCACCAGCTGCCCGCGCCGCAGGCTCAGCTCGTCCTCGCCGCGCGCCTCGTAGTCGTACAGCGCGGCCCACAGCCCCGCGCCCGCCGAGGCCGAGGCGGAGGCCGAGCCGCCGGAGGAGGCGGACGACGACGACGCGGAGCCGGCGGGGGCGCTCCGGGCCGGGGAGACCGGCCTGTCAGCCGCGCCCTCGGCGCCCGGCAAGGCCATGGCGGGGCAGCCGGGAGGGCGACGGCGGCGCGGGCAGACGGGCTCAGCCTCCGGGGCGGCTGGGGGCGCGCATGGTCCGGCAAGGAGGGGGAGTCGGGGCTCGGGGACGCGGGGCTTCGCGGGCCCACCACCCGGAGGCCCCGCTACCCGGAGGCCCCGGCCTCAGCCCGCGTTCCTCCTGGTCCGCCTCTGCTGCTGCAGCGGTGCCCGCGGCCGCAGGCGCTGTCGCACCATGGTGGCGCGCTGGGCCTGCGGCGGGCCTGCGGCTGTGGCTGGGCCTCGCCGCCTCCCGGGCCCGCCCCTCCGGCCGCCCCGCCCCGCCCCGCCCCGCCCCGCCCCGTCCCGCCCGGCCAGGACCCGCCCCGCGCACCGCCCCGCACCGCCCCCTCGGGGCCCGCCCAGACCCGCGGGTCCCCGCCCGCCGCCGCGGCTCGCGGGCTGGGTGCACCGCACCCCTTCGGCCCGGGAGGCGGAACCGGCCGCGGCTGCACAAGGTTTTCGAGAAAAATCAAGCCAAGGGAAAGGCTGTGGGGAGCCCACGATCCTCTAAAATGCAGGGCCCCGGCGAAGAGGACTCGGTGCTCTGGGGCGGGACGCGAGGGAGTAGGTGGCCGTCCGGGGAGAGTCCCTGTGCACCCGGGACGGGCTGCAGAACGCGGCGGAGCGCGTCTCCAGACCGGTGTGCGCGTCTGCGGGAGTTCGAACCCCGGCCGGCCGCGCGGAACTGACCGGACGACTCACCCCCGCGCGGTGAGCTGCAGGTGGTACAGGCCCGAGGCTCGTTCTCGTGGCGGGTCACCTCGCGGTTGCCTTTACTGTTCCCTCGAGTGGGGAAGGACCGCCTGTCCCCTGTGAAGCCGCAGGTGCAGGTGTAGGAGGCGTTGGCCACGACTGCGTGCTCGAGTCCTGAGCCGTCCGTATTCGCAGAAACGGCGAGGAGAGCGAGTCGGTCCGCAGGACTCCGGAGGCCCCCGGCCCGCCCGCGGGCGGTTCACCGCGGCGCACCTGGCGCTGCGCGCAGGACCAGTTGTGCGAAGGAGCATTCCGGAGCAGGACCTCCACCCGTCTAGGTGCGCTCGGTGCGGGAACGGTGGCCTCCTAACACGGATGGGAAGGGAAGCTTAGATGTCTGGGGACACGGATCGTTTCAAGTCTAGCGATAAGGAGGAGCTTTGGGATTTTCTTGTATGCACGTGTTTTTTCTCTGTCATTTTTTCCATTATTATTTTTTAAAATCATCTTGGAGGGGTAGAAGCCCACCTCCTCTCCCTGCGTTGCTGAAAGGGCAGCAGTGCCCAGCCCAGACTCACGGAAACTCCCTTCTCCGCCCCCATGATCCCCGTTCTACCCCCATTTACAGGTTCTGCCCTGATCGTGACAAGCCTGTACAGACGTGGAGCTCTGCTCTATATTGATGAAGATGTGGGAAGAACCGCTCCAGGTGTCAGCACTTCTCATTTAACTAATGTTTATTGAGTCCATACCCTGTGTAAGACCCTGTGCTAAGGACTGGAGGTTACAAAGCCCCTTCTTTAGAGAGTGGTAAGAGAAAAGAGAAACTTCCACAGCAAAAGAATGAACCAGCTTTCCTGGGATCGAGGTGAAGCATTTCATTTTGCCTGGGGTCACTGGGGAATGCCTTGTGGTGTGTCATTTGAGCTGAGTATGGCTAGGATTAATAAAAAGAGGAAGAAGGGGCACCTGGCTGGCTCAGTGGGTTGATCCTCTGCCTTCGGCTCAGGTCATGATCTCAGGGTCCTGGAATCGAAGCCCGCATCAGGTTCTCTGCTCAGCGGGGAGCCTGCTTCTCCCTCTCTCTCTGCCTGCCTCTCTGCCTACTTGTGATCTCTCTCTGTCAAATAAATAAATAAAATCTTTAAAAAAAAAAAGAAGAAGAAGAAAGAGGAAGAAGGTCATCCTAGACATTGTGAGCAAATGCAAGATAGAACAAATAAATATCGGGCTCAGGGTACTGCTAGAGCCTGAGAGATCACCATGGCAAGCGATGAGACTAGAAAGAAGAAAGCCCAATTATAAAAATTCCAAAGAAATGAGAGTGCCCTGTAGTGAGCCAGAGTCTCCTGAAGTCTCACCACCAGTGAACAGAGAACAGAGTGACTATTTGGGTTTTATGAGGACAATGAGAAACTCACTGCCTTTCCAGTTTACTTACAGTCCCTCAGATGATACTGTGACTGGTTGTGTGACCCCAAACATGTTGCTTCACTTCCCTATGGCTCAGTTTCCTCATCTGTAAAATGGGAATAATAAGAATAGTATAGGGGGGGATAGGGAAGACCGAAGCAGGTAATGGATGGAAAGGGTGCAATGTGCTTAGCGCATATTAAGTTCTCAATATATATTAGTTCTTATAATTGAGTGCTTTCGGTAAAGAGAGCAGTCCGGTCTGCCTGTGGTCAGCCCCTCTGGCAAACATAGTTTCTAGTCATTTTGTTTTTCTAGCACTTACACTCAGGGTTGGCTTCTGTGTATGACTAGCATGATGGGTTTTACGTTGACAGCAATGAAATTAAGATTCTTACGCAAACAAATGAAGTAAAAAAAAATGACTCGACTTAAAACAATTAAAATAGTACAGTTGGCACATGGCTATGGCAAATATCAAGGAGGTCATCCTGGAATGAATGAGATGGGAAATAACATGGCTGGGGGGTGGGGAGCCTTGATGCTTTAGGACCAAGTGGTGACAGGATTAAACTGAAACTGCCTGGAGATGAAATGAGCAAACATGGAAATAATAGGTTTGACTAGGACAGGGTGAGAAACAAGAGAACCAGGAGGGAGACTCCCGAGACAGTAAAAGGGAGAATTAAGGGGGCCTAGAAGTTATGGCGCTGGTATTGGGAAGGAAACGGGGGCCAGATGCGTTCAGAGAAGAAGCAAAAGGACTTGGTCACCAATTACAGGCCCACGGCCCCTCATCCCAAACTCAAGGGTCCAGGTACATCCCAGAATTTAGAACTGGGGGAGTTTTAATAATACAGTACATATTTTAATATAAACTCTTCCAGTTGGGGATGGGACTGCACCCCACGATCAAACACACTGGTATTTCTGCACCCAGATATTAAAGTAATCTCACCGAGTGAGGTAAATAAAGACCACAAAAAGCCTCGTGTCATTTCAAAGTAAGTTTTGTTGCCCAGTGAGTTCTGATGCCACCTTAGCAATCAGTTTTTGATTTCGGAGTCTTTTGGTTTTAGAATTGTGGATAAGGGCCTGTGGGGAAGGGTTCAAGCAGAGCCCACCCGGGTTTCTCACTTAAGCAAGTAGGTGGAAGGTAGTGATGTCAAATGACCTAGAAAATGGTTTTAGGGTTATTTTTGATGTGTTGAATTTGGGATGGCTTGGGGGCACCTAGTCATACAGTGGGAATATCAGAAAATCAGGGACTCCAAAAGGAGACCGGGGGGGGGGAATTGAATTTGGGGAGTAATTTTCTAAGGTGATGTCTCACACTCTAGAGAACTATTCTAGGTTGTGCGGAAAGCAGGAGGACCTCCTGTGTGCCCTTTACTTGGAAGGCCCATGTGAGCAAAGTGACAGCTCTTTTTACCCTGGCAGACTCCTCGTGCCTCTCCAGTTCCAGATGGATGAGTCTATGAAGTCTTTTATTTTTTAAAAGATATTATTTATTTATGAGAGAGAGAGAGCGAGCACAAGTTGGGGCTAGGAGGGTCAGAGGGAGAAGCAGACTCCCCACTGAGCAGGGAGCTAGACGCAGGACTTGGTGTCAGGACCCTGAGATCATGACCTGAGTCACCTGGAGATGCCCAACTGGCTGAGCCACCTGGGCACCCTGTGAAGCTTTTTAACTTGGCTAAACTTGAGCCCTTATTTGACTCACACAACTGATACTAACAGGAGGACCAAGTGACTACGATTCAAGGACTCATTCTCTAGACCCGCCTGGAACCTCCAGCACTGTGATCCCCTGGGACCTTTTCCCCATTTGGGACCTCTCAGCAGCAGACTGTCCTGATGGGATACACCCGGGCTTGATGATCCTAAAATTCATGAGTTGTTACTGTTGTGTCTTTTCTTTTAAACACCTCCCCCAATCTTACACTTGGGCAACTAGCACTACTTAGACATATGTGCTATACCCATGCCCACTCTGTCTAGCCCAGTACATTCTTCCAGGAACATCATAACACAGGAAAGTCAGGGTGCTAAGACAGAGCTTTGGTGACAGACACATTTAAATGGAAGATGAAAAAATAATCAAGAGGGAAAAATTAAAAGGAATCAGACAAAGAAGAGAACAGGTTAATGTTAGGGAAAACGGGGAACAGCTATATGGAATGGTGCTCTTGAAAAATTGTATCTGTCAGGGTTGGTTCCAGAAGGAGAACCAGACCTTAAGAATCATCTTCTCTTTGGGAATCTTGCTCCACTTAATTACCACTACCCTTATGGTCTTAGGTCAACAGTTCCCAAAGTGTGGTCTGGGGGCCCCAAGAGATCCCTGTTTCACGGGGGTCCACAAGGTTAAAATTATTTTCATAATTATACCAAAATATTATTTGCCTTTTTCACTGTGTTGATGTTTGCACTGATGGTTAGTGTAGCAAATCAGGGCAGTGACCCCGACTTGCCCAAGTAGCCACTATATTCTTCAATGTCACACACTTGAAGTAAAAGAAAAAAAAATGTCAGGTTTGTTTTGAAATATCCTTGATAAAGCAGTAAAAACTATTAATTAAAGCTTTACTTTTTTTTTAAGAGAGGGAGCACACGAATGCACACGCACACTCTTGGGGGTGGGTGAGGAGGAGAGGCAGAGGGAGAGGGAGAGAAAGAAGCTCAAGCAGACCCCCTTCCCAGCATGGAGCCTGATGGGGGGTTCCATGGTGGGGTGGATCTCACAACCCCAAGATCATGACCTGAGCTGAAATCAAGAGTTGGACACTTAACCAACTAAGACACCCAGGTGCCCCAAATCTTCACTCTTGAGTATAGGTCTTTAATAGTCACTGTGACATAATGAAAAGGATATATAAAACAATTCTGCTGCAAACCCAAATACGATGGCTGTTTAAGAAAAAAGCACTTGGGTGATACTTTGAGTTAAATGTTGACCTAGTCACTTTTGTCATTGGAATACAACTTTTACTTGAAGAATGAGTGATAAACAAATTGTCCTTATGCAGACACACTTCCTAGAAAATGAACAAAGCAAGACTATTATTTCATGGAAAACCACTGGTAAAATGATAAGTTTTGAGTTTCCAATGATAAAATTTGAGCTTCCAAGCAAAAATCAGGATTTTGGAAAACTTCAGCAGCTTTCATGAGCTCCATAACTTCCCAAATACTTAAAGACTTTTCTGATAGGATTGGTAGTAATATTAATCAATTTCCTGGTATTATGTAAGGAACAAAACCAACATTTGAAAGATCTGTATAGCTCCGTGAACTAATACTTTCCCAAAGAAAGTTTTTTGGTGTTTTTGGTATCACAAAATCATGAATGGAAAAAGAGAACCATTCAAAGCAGATTATGATTCATCAATAATGACTTCAGATTCTATATTGTAGCTAAAGTCTTTACAAGAGCACCACTTGTCCAGTTTTGGAATAGTATTAGAGAGTATCCATGATTTCTCTGAGAAGGCTATGAAAAACACGTCTGCCTTAGAAAAGATTAACAGTGTTTAGGAGTTAGGGCAGTGGAGAAAGAGATTGGAAAATGACTCTGATTATTTTTTTTTTAAGATTTTGTTTATTTATTTGAGATACAGCATGAAAGCATGAGCAGGACAAGGGGCAAAGAAAGAGGGAGAAGCAGATTCCCCGCTGAGGAGGGAACCCAATGCGGGGCTCAGTCCCAGGACCCTGTGATCACAATCTGAGCCAAAGGGAGATGCCTAGCCCACTGAGCCACCCAGGCGCCCTGAAGGAGATATCGTTATAAAAGAGTGGTAGGAGAGATCCGTGGGATGGAACTGTTCTGTGTCTTAATTGGGGTGTTGGTCATATGATTGTACACATGTGAAAAAATGGCACAGAGTTTATAAATACACACACACATAAGCACACACATGCACACACATGGATGAATGCATGTTAAAACCCAGGTCAGTTCGCTGGACTTTATGTGTTGCTGTTTGTGTGATATCGTAGTTATGGGAGATGCTACCATTAGATGAAATTAAGAGAGGGGAACACAGGGTCTCCCTGCATGATTTCTTACACTGCATGGAAATCTATAATTACCTCAAAAATGGAAAAATGCTTCTGCTTTTTCTAATCGCTTATCTGTATGAGGCTGGAATTTCTCTGTATGTTTCAAGCAGCACAATGTTTTGCAATAAGTTGAATGCAGAAGCATAGAAGAGAATGCAGCTATCTCCTATTTAGCCAGGTGGAAAAAAGATCTAGAAGAATCTGAAGTGATACCAGTCAACTTATTTATATGTCTCAGTTTGGGGAAAAAAAATATTTCTTTCATAGAAATGTATTACATGCTGCCATGTAATGGGTTTATTGTTATTATTTTAAAATAAAGCTATAAATGCATATTTTATGATTTTCTCAGTTTTAATTTCCAACATGGAAATTACTGGTAGTTAGAACACAAATACACAAAATATATACAGATACACAAAACGTCTTTGAGGTCTTCAATAATTTGTAGGCATGTAAAGGGGTCCTGATATTTGAGAAGTTTAGAGTTGTAGTTAAGGAGAAGATTAAAAAAAAAAAAGCTTTTTTTTAAATGGGGCTTTTATTTAAATGGGCATTAGACCCCTTTCTCAATACCCTATTCTACTGCTGGACAGTACAGGCAAAACTGGGACATTTCAACAATATGGCGGTAAAGGCAATGAATTCACAAAATAGAAAAAACCCTCACATTAAACCAGAAAAGTGGGCTTTTTCTCGTGGGCTTTGCCTTAGCTTAGGCTTAAAGACAAAAGCTGAGAGAGTAGTGGTGTCTGGGTGGCTCAGTCAGTTAAGTGTCTGCCTTCAGCTCAGGTCATGATCCCAGGGTCCTGGGGTCGAGTCCTGCCTTGGGCTCCCTGCTCAGCAAGCGGAGAGCCTGCTGCTCCCTCTCCTTGTGCTCTTTATGTCAATTAAATGAATAAAATCTTTTAAAAAATGCTGAGAGAGTCATGTTGACTCTCCCACCTGCTTTGATTTCCAGTTTCCTTCCTGAAGGAACTTCAGTAGCTAACAGCCAAGAAGATCATCCCTTTCTTGGGCGGGTAGAGAAGGCTGCTGACATGTAAAAATTCAGCTTCAGGAGAGCTGAGATGTGGTCTACTGTGGAATAAACATGGGTTGAGGAGGTAAGGTGGTGAAAATTCATCTAGTGCCGTCCCTGCCATCAAGGGTCTGAGAGCCAAGACTAACAGGTGCGAGAAAATAGCCATGTGAGACGGCCATATTTTGTGGAACGTGTGGAATGACAGAGCAGTTGGAAGATAGAGGTCAGTGAGAAGAGAGATTGTTTGCAACCGCTGTTCCAGGTTCCCAGACACTGGCCACTGAGTTTACTCAACTGCAGGAAAGTGTGTTTTCTTGGGAGGAGTTGAGAAAAAAGACAGATTAGAAAGAACTTCAAAAATGGGCTGGGTGTCTGGACATGACCAGAAGTGACAAACCCTGGAGAGGCAGGAAGGAAGGGAGAGGAAAAAAATATTTCCCCAGGAACTGTGTGTGTGAATTCTTTTAAAAATGGAAAAATATTTGGGATTCAAAAATTGATTCCCAGAATTTTTAGTTATTTTTCTCAGACCCCTATACTTTGGGATGTGAAATAAAGAACATTAAGAAGACTATTAACAGCTCAGTTTAGTTGCTTCTGTCTGGTACTGTGCCAATTTTTTTCTTAAGATTTTATTTGTTCATTTGAGAGAAAGAGCATAAGTGGGGGTAGGAGCAGAGGGAGAGGGAGAAGAAGAATCCCCACCGAGCAGGGAACCGATGTGGGGCTCAACTCCAGGACCCCAAGATCATGACCCGAGCTAAAGGCAGACGTTTAATCGATTGAGCCATCCAGGCACCCCGACAATTTTTTTTTTTTTAAAGACAGCAAGTGTTTTGATTGATATCCTGGAATTTTGCAAATGTCACCTGTTGTGACTTACTTGAATTACATTTAGGAGATGGTGTGTGTGATGTGTTTTCATGTGGTATAATTTGGTATAACCTGTCATCAACTACTGAACAAAGAAAGGGACCATGCCACTGTGACTGACAGCAAGCATTAACTCAGTCCTGGGTTCCAATCCTGACTTTGCCATTACTTGCTCGATTATACTGGATCTTTGTTCTTCCATTGCCTCCTCTGCAGCATGGTAGGGCAATATATCTTTACCCTGGCATTGTTTTGAAGATTTGTTCGACTAGCATATTCAAGTACCGACACTTCATTAGGGCTAATAAATGTTAGCTTGTATTGTTTTAATATTAGTTACTGTTCATAAAGGACCCATTAGAAGAAAAACCAGAAAGTATATATATTCTTTTTTTTTTCTGTTTCCATTTTGTTTATTTTCCTACACCCCAAATCAACTTCATCTGCCAACAGAAGTTAAACATTTTTCACAAGGAGGTCAGAATTAAAAGTTGGAATGGTAATTGCCAAGACTCTTGGGAATATCACAACTCAAAACGTAATGCTTTCTGAACAAACCGAATTGGGCGTGTATGCCACGAATTCTAACTTTACCCTGGAGTCATCAGATTTCTTATTTACCTGTCATGAATTACGCTACAATAAAACCAAGCAACAATACGGGTAAGTTACAGTTGAGATAGGACAGAATTAGAGAATGAATAGGCTCATCATTCAACATTTGTTTTTTGTTTTTTTGTTGTTGTTTTGTTTTTGTTTTTCTCTTTGTTTTTTTGAGTATCAGGCAGTAATCAAGGTACTTGGGATATAAGACTGAACACAACAAAGTTCTCTATCATGATGAAGCTTGCATCTTAGAAGCAGTAGATGGGAAAGAGAATACATAAATACATTACATAGTCTATTAGAAGTCGATGAACTGCTCCATAAAAATAAAAAGGAGACCAAGAAAACATGGATCAGGAATAGGGGCAGAGTCGGAATGAACAGGTGTATGTCCTCGTCGGTAGGTGGACAGGGTGGCCTTGTTGAGAAGGTGAGATCAGATCGGAACAAAACTGGAAGGAGATAAAGGAATCAGACAACAATGATCTGGAGAAAGATCACTTGAGCATGTGTATACCACAAGGGAGTTCACGGTACACTTTGACTTTCACGCTCTCTGGAAGGCCCAACTCGTGACTTCAGTATCGTAGGAATGAAGCACGAGTACAAAGCAAAGCAGCGAGAAGTACTTTTGTGAATGTGTTGAGGTTGTCAAGGAAGCATTTGTGTCTTGCATCTGGTTCTCTGGCTTCATGAGCTTATGGATGTGGGGTTCAGTGAGTAATAATAGCAAGACGGTGATGATATGGCAACAATGACGAGGTAACGTTTATCGGCCTGTATCAGAAGTGGGGAAGCTTTGGATTCAGTCCGTGTGTTGGGTTACTAACCATTCTCCAAGTTTCAGCTGGCTTTCAGCTTTAGAGTAATCGTGAGTTTTAGAATTTCTGGAACTTTAATCACTGGACAAGACTGGAGCCTTGCCTGTCCATGCTGAAAGTTACAGATTACGATCAGGGCTACCCAAATGGACAATGAACTGCTTCGCTGAATAACACAACAATGTGAAAACGCGAGTCGTTTCACAGAGCCAAGGGCATTTTTGAACCCTTGAAGATATCTCTTCTGAAGAAAAGCTACAAAGCTCCTGACCTTGGACCTGAGATAGGAAGGTTGCCATTCCACCCTGAGTTACCGTTTTTGTACATCTTGTCCTATCAAAATTAGTTTTATTTATAATTTACTGGACTCTTTTCAAATGTAGTGACTAATTCTTCCTAACCTGCTAGAAATATTAAACAGAGGACACAAAGGACAGAGATGGCTTTTTAAAAAAGAGCAAGTCATCATTCTAAGATCATAGTGAAAAAAACCATAGAATAATAGGTTGATTTTTGCCATTTTTTCATTAAGTGTAAACAACTTGCTATTTACATTACAAAACATACAGTAAGTTAATGCTCTTGATCAGAATGTCTGATTCTCGGACTCATGGGTCTCCTTTTGTGAGTTGACTTTTCTACTTGGAACAATCTTACTCTGTAGTGCCCTTTTATCTTATTCATTATGAAAATGAAAATGGGGGCACCTGGGTGGCTCAGTGGGTTAAAGCCTCTGCCTTCAGCTTAGGTCATGATCTGGGGTCCTGGGATCGAGCCCCAAATTGGGCTCTCTGCTTGGCAGGGAGCCTGCTTCCTCCTCTCTCTCTGCCTGCCTCTCTGCCTACTTGTGATCTCTGTCAAATAAATAAAATCTTAAAAAAAATAAAAATAAAAATAAAAAAATAATCATTAAAAAAAAATGAAAATGATGGTTCCTGCATATCAGATCTATTTTCTTGCGTTATCAGATCCATAAGCTTCCGAAAAGATACTGGGATACACAACAAAAGCCAACTTACACCACTGACCTTTGTTTCTATGCTCCAATTTTATAATTAGTTCATAAAATTGGAAGACGATTAACCTGCTCCCTTAAGAAGTTGATGAGTACATTGAGCATTAATGAAATAACAAAATGAAACCACTCTTTTGAGATTCTTGGAAGAATAATAAATAAGAAATAAGAAAAATAAATAAGAATAAATAAATCCAAGCATTTCTTTTTAATTCATGCTTCGGCATAGGTTAATTGGGTTCTGATCCAGGTAGCTGAGGTTTCTCTCATGAAGTGAAGACTTTTTCTCAGTCTTTGGAAAATCTCTGCAGGAATGTCTCCAGAACTCTCCAACTAGCCCAGCTGACCTCTCCTTGCTTCAAACACAAAAGTGGAACGTAACAGTTATAACTACTCTGGTTTAATCCATTCTTGTGGCCACCATTCCTCATGCCTCAATGTTAGTTTTATTCTCGGCAAGAATTTCCAGGGCCTAAAGCCACAGCTTCTGCGTCATGATGTGAACTTCCTGATTTTATGGGTGTTACTGTTACCTTGTTGGGTTGGTTACGTTATCCTGAAGGAGATGATCCATGTAAAATCCTTTAAAAACAGTCTCGTGCCCTGTAAAATATGGCTTTGTGGTTGTCATTTAATCACAGGATTATTTGAAGTCTTTCTAATCTTTTCTCCAGTCACTTGATAAAGTTGAGGGTTCAGTGAGGGAATGCTTCCAGTAAATATCTCTTTCAGGGGTGTTTTCTTATCTGATAATGCTCTTGGACAAACTGGTTTTCTAGACTAACAGTAAGAATGCCCTTAAAAAAAGAAAAACTCAGCCTCTCAAATATTTGAAATTAAACATCTTGAAAATATATGAGGCCCATCTTCCACTTGTTCTGGATTTTGATTCTAATATTAACCTTTGTATGGGCGACCTTGTTTTTTTCCTACTTAGATGTATTCCAAGCTCTAACATTAATATTCTAGAAGTAACACTAATATTCTAGAAGTTAAAAAAATATTTTAGAAGTTTATTGTTCTCTTGATTAGATGATTATCTGCATACATATTTTTTTAAAAGCTATGGATACAAAAGGATACTTGGAAGAGTTAATTTCTCTTCTACATGCCCTCCACCTCCCCACCATCCATTTCTTTGCCAAAGAGTTAAATTGTATCTCACCAGATATAGAGTCCTACGAATATACATGTATTTATATATTATCTTCTACCTATTTTCTCTCAGTATAACCTAGGTATCATTTGGTAGTGGAACACTGGAAGTTGCCTCTTTCTCCCTGACCTCTACGTAGTACTCACTGTATGTTGTACCTTAATGGCATCCTTTGATGGAAATTTAGGTTGCTTCCTGTCTTCTATCATCATGAAAAGCTGCAGAGACCATGCTCATACTTTAGCCGTTCCCCTAAGTGCCAGGACACAAGTAGGATCCATTTCTAGGAGCGGATTACTGAATGAAACGGTGTGTTCACCGCTGTTTTGATGGATTTAGCTAAATGGTCCCCCCGGTGGTTGTACCACTTTTCATTGCCATCAGCGATGTTTCCCCACATCCTCCTCAACAGAGTGGGACATGGAACTTCGCTCTTTGCAAAAATCAAGGGACTGCGGATAGGGACAGCCCATTTTCCTCAATTTTAAACTTTGTTTCTTACTGTGATTGAGACGGAACATCTTTTCAGATGTTTGAGTCATTTGAACGACCCTTTCTATGAACTATCTATTTTTTTTCCTTTATCCATTTCTGGTTGGTCTTTTGTTGTTGATATTTAGGACGTCGGTGTATGTTACATAACTTATCTATAGGTTGTAAATACAAGGTTAGAATACGAACACATTGTGTAACAATTGTTTCAGAGGATGGGGGACAGTAGCCATTGTTCATAGACAACCAGTGGTTTCCTACATGCATTTTTAGTAGCATAATTATTTGGAGCTATAAATTTGCCTTTGAGCATTACTTTTTTTTTTTATCCATTGCTTCTGATACACCATGTGTTTTTTTAAAAAAGATACATTTATTTATTTTAGAGAGAGATCAAGAGGGAAATATGAGAAGGTAGGGTCAGGGGGAGATGGAGACAAGCAGGCATCCTGCTGAGCAGGGAGCCCAATGCCGGTCTCAATCCCAAGACCCTGAGATCACAACCTGAGCAGAAATCACAAGTTGGACATTTAATCGACTGAGCCACCCAGGCACCCCTGATGTAGTTATTATTTTCTAGGTATTCCATTATTGTGACCTTTACTTTTTTTTGGGAAACATTTTCAGAAGTAATTTTTGAAAATTCTAAATGACAGAGGTTGTTTTGTTCTCTAGATGGGTTTTTAAGCTTCTACTTTTATTAAAATTTGATCAGAAAGTACTGTTTGTATCGTTCCTCTTCTTATTTAGGTTTTCTTTCATGAATATAGGATCAGATTTGTGAATGCTTTGTGAACTTCTGAGATGATGATATATTCTATCTAAATGGGGTACCTTGTTGATAAATATCAGTTATGCTATTTATGCCTATTTTTTCATTTGTAAATGGGGCTCATTACAGCTCCTACCTCGAAGAGTTGGTTTATAGACTAAATGAGTTAATGCATATAAAATGCTAATAATCATGCCTAACCCAAGGAGTCTATTCAGTGGAAGTCATTACTATGTGTTATAAAATTCTGAGATGGTAGCAAAAACTTATATCAATCTTTTCCAAAAAATTTGTAACCACGATGTCATCAACTTTTCGCATTATGTAATTCTGAAAAAATTGAGGCCAATATAATATTTTCTCCTTAATAGGTGGCTTTTTCTTTTTCTTTTCTTTTTTTTTTTTTGTCTAGGCTACCCAAAGCTTCTTCCTCTTTGATGTCTGATAACTTCACTAGAATCTATCTCTTTTTAAAAAATCACTATTTTAAGATCGAGCACTCATTGAGAGAAATGCATAAAACATATATACACATCACAATGAATTACTGGGAAGCAGACACCCTTGCAGTCATGACCCAGGCAAAGATACAGAACATTTTCATGTCCCAGAAGCCCCCTGACTGCCCATTATCATCTCAGCTTCCTCAACCAAAGTGACTTTTGCCAGAATTGGTAAACACCCCAAGGGAATATGATACCTCAGAATCAAAACAAATTCTTCACTGTACTGTGAACATGGTCAGAGACCTTCAAGCATATAGTTTGGATGGTTTTACGTGGTTTTTAAAAACTACTTTATTAATTATCATTCACATACCATACAATTCACCCCTTGAAAGCACACAGTACAGAGGTGTTTACTATGTTCACAAGTTGTGCAACCAACACTACTCTCTAATTCTAGAACATGTTCACCTCCCTGAAAAGAAACCCCAGACCCTTGAACAGTCATTTCTCATTACCTGATCTCATACCCACAGCCCCAGGCAACCACTAATTCACTTTCTCGCTCTGCTGATTTGCTCATTCAGCGTATTTCATGTTGTTGGATTTGGGCTTATACACTACGTGGTGTTTCGTGATTGGCTTCCTTCACTTTGTCTAACACAGTCAAAGGTGATCCATTAGTGACATATACCAGTACTTTATTCTTTTTTATTGTCAAATAATATCATGTGGATATATCACATTTAATTTATCCAGTCACCGAATGGTGAGCATTTGGTTTGCTTCCATTTTGTTGGCTGTTAGGAATCATCCTGCTATGAATGTTCAGATACAAGTTCTATGAGGATACATCTTTTCACTTACTTTCCATATATATCTAGGAGTGGGATAGATAGGTTCTATGGTATTTGTATATATGGTGATTAATAGACGGTTATGTGGCATGTAATGTTTAATTTTGAGGAATTGCCAGACTGTTTTCCAAAGCGGCGGCAGCATTGTGAGTTTCCCCCTAACTGTATGAGTGTTCCAGTCCCTCCACGGCCCTTCCAACAGTTGTTACTGATTGCTCCCAGCCTTTAAGCCTCACCTCCCTATTGCTTTTCCCACATCTGGACAATCTGATAAGGACTAGGTACCCTTCCTTTGGCACTAGCAGGAAATCCAAACTACGCATGCCTCTTGCTCATATGTGGGGGCCCTCACCCTGTCCTACTCCTTCATCATGAAAAAAACCTAAATGTGTTCTCCTTTCTCCACTCTCTGGATCCCTTTTCAAACTTGTTTGGGAGACCTGCTCTGTTTTCCACAGAAAAGCTAGTTATAGAAGTCATAAAGTGCTCACACTCTCCTGGTGTTTGTGTGGCATCAGCAGTCTGGACATCCAAACCAAATTCCGGGTGGGGCTGATGCTCCCTGTCTAGGCTATCCGCAGCATACTGTTGTTCCAGACTTCTCTCTACTTGTTGGCCTTCTGCGGAGTTATTCTGTCCATTCCTGAAAGTGGCTTACTGAAGTTTCCAACTCGGATTGTTGAATTGTCTATTTCTCTCTTTAATTCTGTCCCTCTTTGTTTCCTATGTGATTGGGGTCTGTTGTTAGGTGCATATGTGTTTATACTTGTTAAATCTTAATAAATTAATCCTTTAATTTCTTGTTCATCTCTTTCTTGGTAACAACCATTTAATTGTCTCAAAGTCTACTTTTTTTCTTTGATGTAGGATAGTCCCTCAGACTCCCTTTGTGTGCGTGTTGTATCTTTTCCAACTCTTTTATTTTCCACCTATTTTTGTCTTGGAATCTGAGGTGTGTTTTGGAGTAACATAACATTTGATTATTCTTATTAATCCATTCTGCCCATCTGTTTTTTGATTGCAGGCTTAATTTACTTGTGTTTAGTGTAACGACTGCTAAGGAGGAACTTATATCTACTGTTTTGGTATTTGTTTTTATCTGTTCTATGTCTTTTTTGTGTCTCTGTTCCTCCATTACTGCCTTCTTTATTGAGTATGCCATTTTAATTCCCTTATTCTTTCTTTTACTGTAATTTTAAATATTTAAAAATATGTTATTTTTAAGCAGGCTCCATGCTGGGTGGGGAGCCCAGTGCAGGGCTCGAACCCACAACCCTGAGATCAGGATCTAAGCTGAGATCAAGAGCCAGAGGCTTAACCTACTGAACCACACAGGCACCCCTCTTTTACTGTATTTTTAAAATTTAGTTTCTTAGTGGTTGTACTAGGAATTAACACTCTAAGTCAGATTGATATTAATTTAATTACAATATTATTTAAAAACTTGGCTTCCATATAACTCTGTTACTTCCCCCTTCTTTTATGCTATTCTTTTCATAGACATTAATTTTTTATCATAAATGCTACAGTAGCACAGTTTTGTAATTCTTGCTTTATACAGTTGTCTTTTAAAGATTTTATTTATTTATTTATTTATTTTAGAGAGAGAAAGAGGGAGAGAGAGAGTGAGCAGAGGGAGGAGTACAGGGAGAGAGACAAGCAGATTGCGCTACGTGTGGAGCCCGACTCTGGGCTCGATCCCACCACCCTGACCTCATGACCTGAGACAAATTCCAAGTCAGCGGCCTAACCAACTGAGCCACGCCCCCAGAGCAGGTGCCCCTATAGTTGCCTTTTTAAAACAGATAGGGGTGTAAAAGAATTATAAACGAAAGTGTGTTTATAATATTTTTATATTTACGCGTGTAGTCATTTTTGCTTGTGTCCCTTGTTTCTCTGGGTGGATTCAATTTATTGTCTGGTGTCCTTTCATTTCAATCTAAAGGACACTCTTCTATTTCGGTAGGGCAGGTCGCTGGGCCTGGGGTGCAGAAGGGATGACAATAACCCCTGTTAAAACATCACAGACTCCACTGTCTTACTGAAGTTCAGCAACTCTTGGAAAGGTGATTTGCTGTTCAATCCATGGCTTTCGTTAATGTCCAGGATTCTGAAATGATCAATTTTGCTTGTGCCTCTGTTTTCATTGTGTTTGTTGGAGAGTGAGTTCACCAGGGTCCTTACTCTGTGGCTACAGATGTCAATTGCCTTAGGATCCATCGTAATGTCAGGTTTTTTTTTGTTTTTGTTACTGTTTTTGGTCATTTTGGGGTGGGGACCTGATATAGTTTTAATGTCTAGGAAAAAATCCTCTTTTTTTTCCTGAAAATTTCCTTAATTAATTTAGAATATATCTTGGGTTCAAGTATTTCTATTCTATTGTTTAGGGACATCAAATTGCACAGAAAATTAAGAAAAAAATAATTTGATAAATTAATAATAGTCACAAAAACACGCACATACACACTGACTTTCACAGGACATGAACAAACTAAACAGGTGAAAAATAGAACTGTTATTTTGGGGACACAATTTCTAGAGTACTGAATTCATCCTGTGTTTAAAATCTGCTTTGTAATAAGGGCAACGAACTGCATTTTACTGCATTTGGAGCAGTACTCTGGTGCCACCTAGTGTTACAAATGAGTAAAGGCTACTCTGCTTTTCCTTTCCTTTTTTCCCCTTATTCCTCCTCCTCCTCCTCCTCCTTATTCTTCACAACAGAATGATACCTGCCCTGGAACTAATAATACACTGTATGTTAGCTAAATAGAATTTAAATAAAAAATTTAAAAAAGAATAATATCTACTCCATGAGCATCAGACTTAATCAATGGACATTTGTGGAATACTACACCTGAAATGTGTAGGTAAATCATTCTTTTAAAGCACATACGAAGATTTACTAAATTGTCCATATTCTTTGTCACAAATCAAGTCTCAACGAGTGACTGAAATCATTCAGAGTATGTTGTCTGGAGTTAAATACAAAATCATAGATTATTATAAAATGTTCTTATATAAAATATATATATGTATGCGTATATATTTCTAAAGCAATATATTTCCAAAAAACCCATGGGTTAAGGGAATCTCAATAGAAACTAAGAAGTATTTTGAATATATATATATATATATATATATATATATATACACACACTTGTAGAGTGCAACTAATACCATGGTTAGAGAAAAAATTATAGGCTTAATTACATAGGTTGAACCTATATAGGCTTACCTATATAGGTTCAACTATATATTAGGAGGGGTGACAAAAACCACATGAGCCAAGCATCCACCTCAAGATGTTTAAAAAAAAAAAAAGAAGAGCAAATTAAGCTCAAATACCGTCAATGCCAGGAAAACAAATTAAGAATGTAAATTAACAAAATAGCAAAGACTTGATAGAGAAGACCAACACAATCAAATACCTGTTCTTTGTAAAGACTGGTGAACTTGAAAAATCCCTGTTGAGTGAACCTAAAAGAAAAAGGAGTGAATTTTAGGCATGAAAGCCACATATCACTGTGTATGTTTTAAAAATCATGAGAGGATGGTATTAACAAATTTAGGCCAATAAAGAAGAAAATTTGGGTGGGCTGGGAAAATTATTTTTCAAAATTCAATTTACCAAAAAGTCAAAAGACGTGAAATATTCGAATAGACCTAAAATTTCATAGATACCGGATTCAAAATGCAACTTGAGTCTTCATCTGGATTGATTATTCTCTAGGCTGTTTTGTGATTTGTTTTTTATTTTGTGTTTTGTTTTTTATTTTCCCTTTCCTTTTCCCAGAGCTTGTTCCCTATTCTCCAAAGCTTCTCCTCCCTTGTGTATTCACTTATTTGGAGGAAGCGTATTTTCCAGTAGCTCTGAGGATGAGTACACAAGAGTGTAGCAGGATTTGTGGTACCCTGCAACACAGACACTAGGTCACCCTTCAACGCTTAATTGATTTTGGGATGTTAAACCAACCTTGAATTCCTGGGATGAATCCTACATAATTATGCTATATAATATTTTCTATATGTTATTGGATTCAGGTAGTTAAAGAGCCAATATTTTGCTGAAGATTTTGCTTTTGTTATAGAGGAACAAAGAATACTCTGTAGCTTTCTTTTCTTGTCATATCTTCCTTCACCTGTTTTGGTATCAGGGAATGAGTTGATAAGTATTCTTCCTTCTGTGTTTCCTGAAAATGTTTGTATGTGATAATCACAAGCTCTGTTAATAACCAAAATTCTCTTCTACTTTCCAGTTTCTCATCTTTATTAATGTATTGTTATTTTAATCAATCCAATATTCCCTTAAATATCATGGAGAATATTAATTACAGTTTTTAAAGATTTATTTATTTATTTATTTATTTTTGAGAGATGAGAGAGAGAAGGTATGCATGGGGTGGGGAGGGGCAGAGGGAGAGAAACTTCAAATAGGCTCCCTGCTGAGCATGGAGGCTGATGGGAGGCTCGATCTCACAACCCTGAGATCATGACCTGAGCTGAAATCAAGAGTCAGATGCTCAACCAACTGAGCACCCACTCACCACCTGAGTGGTGCTCTTATGAATTATAATTTTTAAGGACCTCTCTTGTTTTCTCATGTGTCCTATTCTAGTGAGGACTATTTTCTTAGAACAGTTAGCCTTTGACTTTTTAAAAATTATTTTGATAATTTAAACACTTTTATTATTTTGCTTATACTTATAAATGAGGTTCTCTAAATCGAAGAGGATTAATCCTCATTACCACCATGAAAGGTATCTAATATTACCTCTGTGACAAATCCTATTAATCAAAAGCTGACACAACTTCTTCCATTTGGTCACATTCAGAGCCTTCTTGGAGCCCGAAGAGTCTTTCATCCAGAATAGTCAGTGAGCAAGGATGAGCCTCGCTGGGGCCCCCGAACCAGAAGCAGGTGAACAACAAGGATCCTTGAGCAGCAAAATGACCTCTTCACAAGGCTCAGTGGGTAGGCACACCAAGGGTAAAGGCTGGATACTTTTGGATACTTTTTTCAGCTTTTCCTTGTCCCAGGCTCTAGACTACTCGTGTTTGTTCGCTAGGGTCTACTCTTGGACATAGCCATATTGTCACCCTTTGCTGGAACAATCTTCATGGTGTCCGTATCCACTGGGAGTAGCTGCTGTTGATGGGCAAGGTAGTGAAGGAGCCTTGGGAAGCCAAGGACATTGGGAATTTTACTGCTCTGCCAGACCATCAGACTCTACCTAACTCCACTCCTCATGTTGTGGTAACTCGAACACAGCGGAGTCATTGCCCTGGCTCCGGCTGTGTGGCCCACATTAGGGGCTGCTAGACAGACACACTTTACTTAGAAGGTCGTTTCTACAGAATGAAACCTGGATGGGCCTCTGGATACAAAGGGGTGCTGTTCCAGTTCCCATATAAATTTTAATATTTCAACCCCAATTAATTCCAGTTCCATAATATTTCAGTTTTACATTATTTCCCTCAGCCCTAGCCAATGAGATCATGACCCACACTGAGTGCCAGTAAACAATGTCCAAGAATTCTATGGAGTAAACTGTCAAATGTTATTGAAAGGTCTTAATAAATGAAGGGATACATCTTGTTCATCAACAGAAAAGCTCAATATTCAGAAGATGTCAATTCTCTAAAAACTGACTGGTAGACTCAGCTACAGTCCCTCTGAAAATCCCACGAGTGTGCGTGCGTGCGTGTGTGTGCGTTTGAGTGTGTGAAGGTGTGTTGACCTGTGCTGCTTTGCTGAGCGAACAGTATCGGCACAAGCAGAAAGGCATGAAGGAACATGGTGTGTGCAAAGATAGCACAGGTAGTTTGGGTTTCCAGAGAAGAGCTTGTAGGGATTTGGGGAAGTCAAGGCTTGGAGGGCACTTAATTGTTTTCTGTGGGGTTTTTTTTTCTGCATGTGATGGAAAACATTTTAAGAAGGGGTAACCAGGTTGGATTTATGTTTTATAGAAATCACTCTGCCTTTCCCTTCACCTGCTCAGATCTTTGCTGCAGGTAACTGACTACATTCTCTGGGCTTCTGGGCACTAGGACTTCCAGGTAGGTTTGGCCAACAGAAGGGAGAAGTAGGAGATCGGAAGTCTGGAGAAGAGAAGTCAGGGTATCCACGTGTTACCCCCACTGTCACACCTCCCCCTATTGCCTGTCATGGGGTTTGCTAAGGCTCCAGCTCTCTCCAGCTTGCGCTGCCACGGGTCTATCTCCTGCTGCCGATCCCTGACGTCTTAGCCCTGATGGTACTACCTCCAGTCCAGGAGTTCTGCTTCTGCTCGTCTCCAGCTTCATTGTCCATTGCCTAATTTCTCAGCATTCCCATTTGCCATGTAGAACGATCTCGGTTTGAAAGCCAGCCTTGCTCTTTCCCGCCTCACCTCCTCCCTGATACCCGTAATTGACACATAGGGGGTTAGATTAGAGATAGGAAAACCCATTAGGAAGCCACTGAGATAGTTCACAAGTGAGAAATTTTGAAGACCTGACTTGCTCCAGGAGGGCTAGGGCAAAGCCTATCTAGTCAATAGTCACTTGGAGACACAATGATAGGACTTGATGATTGACTGAAGGAGGTGGTGAGAGAGACGGGACATCTAAGATAGATCCTGGGTTCTAAATGATTAGGCGGGTGGTCACGTTACCAACTGAGATCCAAAACACTGAAGTACAGAAAATACCAACAGGAGAGAGGTCAGTGAGTATGTGTGTGAACATGCTGAGAGCCCGGGGTGGGGGGCAGCACCTATGGGGATATAAACCTGAAGTTCAGAAAAGAGGTCAGGGCTGGATATAGAGATTTCAGATGGTCAGCACGTGCATAATAGTTAAAGCCAGGAGAGTAGATGAAGACTCTCTGGGAAAAGCAGAGTGTGGTGGAGAAGAAATGTGCGTATCTCCGCCCCGCGCCAATTTGTCCAAAGGAACTTTGACAAACTTTGTTGACCTTGTACCTACATGTAGATCACATCTACCTTCATGGCCTCTAAGGGGTGGCTGACTTCACTTGCCTCTTCTTCTCCACTCCCTGTTCACTCTTTTTAAAATATAACGTTATTAGGCAACTGCCCCGGTCACTATCTGCAATCTTGAAGCTGCAGTGGCATAGGTCACTCCTAAGGACAATGTTCTTCTATGGCACTCGACACTGTGAACCATCTCCTTCTTGAACTGCTCTTTGTTTAGGGATGGCAGGCCCACCTTAGTCTACTCTTCTCCTCCCTCTTTTCCTCCTGCCCCTGCCTTTAACCCTTGTGACCCACAGTCCTCATGCTCCCTCCTCCACACTCTTTTCCAGGAGATTGTCATTCCCTTTCGTGAACTCCAGACTGCCCCCACCCCAAGTCTGTATCCCTATTTCAAGCTCCAGAACCATACTCATCCTGCCCCACCTGCCAAACCCCCAGGCAACCCACAATCAGTGTAGTCCTTTTTTCTTCCCCTCTAGACAGCCTATATTCCGCAACTTGATTAATTTCATAGCATAGTCACTCCAACCCCAAATAGAAAGTCACTTTATTCTTTTGCCTCTACATCGAATTGTTCTCCAAGTCCTAAGTTATATTTAATCCCTCAACTTCACATCCACTCTCGCTGGCTCAGGTTCATGTCACATCTGTGCTTAAAGCCTTTCAGCGGGTGTCCATTGCCAAGGATAAGTTCTGAAACTTCATGTGGTCCACAAAACTGACCTTGCAACCTTAGAAGTTCTTGGGAATTTGAAACTGGCCCCCATACACTGAGGGTGAGGAGAGACCAAAGGAAGAGAGGCAGGCCATTCTAGATTGGGAGGTGGCAATTTTTCTTTTTTCTCTTCTCTTCCCTTTTCTTTCTTCCTTCCTCTCTTTCTTTCTTTCTTTCTTTCTTTCTTTCTTTCTTTCTTTCTTTCTCTTTAAGATTTTATTTATTTACCTGAGAGATAGAGGGCATGAGCACAAGTGCTCGAGCAGAGGCAGAAACAGAAGCAGATCCCCGCTGAGCAGGGAGCCCCACACGAGGCTCGATCCCAGGACACCAGGATCATGACCTGAGCCAAAGGCAGACGCCTAAATGACTGAGCCATGCAGGCACCCAGTGGGAGTTTTAATAAGCCAGGGAACTTATATCTGTGGCTTGTCTTGCACAGCCACAAGATATCTGCTGCTGTCCACCAGAATCTTAGGAGTTCACATGGAGGCCTTAACGGGGTTCAATTGTGTAAACAGTCCAGATGGTCTCAGGAATACATTGTTGTCTCAAGTCTGAATCCTTGCTGTGGCTCCTAGAGTGAAAACAGTGGGTATTACATATATTCCATTATGGGGTGGGTGTAGGGTGGGGGGGGCGATAAGGAGCCTCTGATAACCCTGGGCCCAGCTCTCAGATCCATCAGGGATCACGACCTCTCGATGACCTCCTACCGAAGGATACATAGATACGCTTCTATTATAGCACCCAGAACATTTTGTTGTAAGTCTTGTTTGATTTGTCTGATTCCTCTTGTATTCTGTTCACTCCTTCATGGAAAGAATTATATTTTTATTGATATTTGCTTCCTTGGTCTTCAACAAAATGACTGGCAGATAGAAGGTGTTCCATAAATATTGGATGAATCAGGTGCACATGGAAGAGGGCACGCCTCTGGTGCATGAACAGACCTGTGCACATGGAAGGGATCCTTTAGTGTGGGGCTCCCTGTGGAGTTGATGGATTCGTTCACTCATTAAGTATTTATAGAGCACCTGGTAGGTTTCAAGCATGAACCATATCACAAACATCCTCTTGGCTTTGAGAAAAGTCTTATTCGAATACAGAAAGCATTATTGCATTTTGGTTAGTCATTCTTGCAGATGAATGCTGAGAGGATGAAAAAGTGGTTAAGCCTGACTGCATAGCACCAGGGTGAGACTTTGCTGCCCCCCAGTGGACTCTCCTGTTCCAGACCATCTCCTCAGGATGGACCTCGTCTTGTTTCATTTCAGCATAGGAAGCCTGGCATGCCTGGCTTTCCCCCGCCTGGCTCAGACAGCCACCAGCAAACTCTGCTGCAGTCCAAAACGTGGCCAGGGAATATGCGGTGCCCACATCAGAGGGGAGATGTGATGTGTTTCCGACAGAGGACACAGGAAAGGCATGTTTGGGGACCATGAAAGCTTCTATTCCTTGTTCTTGCCCAGAGGCCTTAACTGACACAAGGCTTCCTCTGCTCATTCCTGATCAAGCCAAGTTACCTTTCATCTCCCCCATTTCCAAAACCTGTTCTCTGCGAGAACCTGAAACTCAGTTACTTGAAGTTATCAATTAATAATGAGAGTTTCCTTTCCTCATTCAAAAGATGAGTTCTTCTTTATTTCGTTCTTGTCCAAAACCTGCTTTTAGAAGAGAATTAGAGATTGACCTACTATAAATTATAAAATAGTATAAAAGCGTAAAGATTATTAGTTCCCTGATATCTTCTAGTGGGTCTTCCTATCTAAACAGTATAAAAAGACAGACTAACGTTCTAAGTAGACGATTGATGACTGGGATTATGTTAGAGGCAAAATGTAAAAAGACAAGCCTAACCGAGGCCCCTCAGATCATTCCAGAAAGGTTGTTATGTTCTTTATCTGACAAGTTGGACAACCACAGAGGGGAGGAGGGGGAAAGGTCAGGGAAGCAACAGGGTCAGTGCCAAGGGTGCAGGGAGGGCGTAGGCTGACTAATTGCGCGTCTGAAGTCAGCGGTTAATTAAGGAGAGTGAACCTGTGCAGACAGTGCTCAGGAGGGAGAAATTACACTGAATGATGCGTGACAGGATCTTGGTTACATAAATATTTTTGGTGCAGGGAGCAAAAGGGGGAAAGGGAACAGAGCGGGTCTCGGTGGGTCTCTTCTGCATGAGAACACCTTTGATTTTTCAGCCGTTCACACCCCCTAATAAGAGGATGCGGAGTAAAAGAGGGGGCTGCGGGCAGAGCCAGAAAGAGAGGTTGGAGGGACTCAGAAGTCCTTCCACCCCGCACGCAGGCCTGTTGGAGCGGGTCTGGGCGGGCGCTGGGCGGAGCCTCCGGAGCATCCTCTGAGCGGCGCCCCTGAGCACCATGGGAAAATCCTTCCTCCCTCGGACATGGCGCCCACCTGCCCCGCGGCAGCAGCCGGGTCCGGCGCCGCGGTCCGCGGGTCGGGGCAGAAGAGCAGCTCGAGCCTCGGTCGCGGGGCGGAAGTGGGGGGCGGGGGCGGAGGCGGCGGTGGCGGCGGCGGGGGCGCCCGGGGGCCGGGCTGTTAGAGCCGCGGGCGCGCGGGCAGCGGCGGCGGCGGGCTGCGTGCGGCGGGGCGCGGCGGCCCCGGGGCGCAGCCGGCATGGTGTCCCAGGCTCTGCAGCTGCTCCGGCAGGGCGTGTGGGCCGCGCTCACCGGCGGCTGGTACCACGACCCCGAGCAGAGCACGTTCACCAACAGCTGCCACCTCTACCTGTGGCTGTTCCTGCTGCTGCTGCCCCTGGCCCTGCACCTGGTGAGTGGGGGTGGGGGGTGGGGGTGGGGCGAGCCGGGAGCCCTGAGGATGGAGGGAAGGGGGGAGAGAGCCACCCACACCTGCGGGCTGCCTCCTGATGGAAGGGGCTGGCGGCGGTTCTTAAGGGGTGGGGTCCAGAAGTGTAAATGTAGTGTTGTAAGATACATGAGTCACGGGGATGCCACGGACAACGTGGGGCACACAGTCAATAATGTCGTGATAACTTTGTGCGGTGACAGACGGTGGCTGGACTTTCCGTGAGGACCATTTCACACTGTGTACAAATGTCGAATCACTGTGTTATGCACCACAAACTCGTATCACTCTGCGTGTCAGTTATATCTCAGGTTTAAAGAAGAGAGGTGAAATGAGGGAGGTCTTTGGGAATTTGGGACAGAGGGAAAGGGGGCCAGGGACTCCCAGGCAGGAAAAGTAGAAAGGACTTGGGGAGCTCTGGGGCTCATTAAGAATTGATGCTGGCTGTTAGAATGAGTCAGGCTGCTTGTCGCTGGGGGAGGTTGAACCTGTTTTGGAGATGGAACATCCTAGGCCTCCTGGCTCGTTAGCTGGGCATGCAAGTCAAAATGCAAAATGAATTGTGAAAAGCAAACCTATTTCAGTTGTGGATTTTGTCCCCCTCCCCTCTCTTCCTGCTTTGCTTTGAGAAGGCAGGTTCAATGATCAATTACTTTGCTTCCAATTTCTACGCCACTATGTAAAGGGATCTATAGAAAGATATAATAATGTATAAATCTAATGTAGTTTATGTCAAGTAGTGCAATACCTAGTTGGGGCTTGACACTTTAAGAGGGTTACCGTAACCCTCCCCATACTTGCAGAATAACTACAGCGATGACCTTCTTGGGTAAATGAAATACACCTAACTGAAACAGTGGTTAAGCTTATTTGAGAAGCTGTAAAGGTAAGGTGCTCTATGTCTTATTACATGTTATGTGTCAAGAATCTAATTTTGATATGTTTCTTAAAGGATTTTATTCCTAAAATGTAATTTAATCATGTTCTCCCAGAGGAAAATCTTCAGTAAGTTTGCATAGCTGATGAATTCCAAGTGTGCCATTAGAGGCTGTCCACGGTTTGACTCGAGTTTACTCTTTCTTTCTTTTTTTTTTTTTAAGACTTTATTTATTTATTTGACAGACAGAGATCACAAGTAGGCAGAGAGGCAGGCAGAAAGAGAGGGGGAAGCAGGCTCCCCACTGAGCAGAGAGCCCGATATGGGGCTCGATCTCAGCACCCTGAGATCATGACCCAAGCCGAGCCGAAGGCAGAAGCTTAACCCTGTGAGCCACCCAGGCACCCCTCGTGTTTACTCTTTCTGCATTTTATCCAGAGGGTCAGAATTCTGGCTCTGAAATCAGGCTGCCTAGCTTAAACTTTGGGTTCACCTCTTACCAGTTCTGTGACCTTGGAGAAGTTACTTACCTTATCTTAATTTTCATTTCCTTAGCTGTAAAATGAGAAAAATAATATTACCACATGTACAGAGCTGTTTTGGGGCTTAACTGAGACACTTTTATCCATCTGACTGGTTGTCCCAGTATTGGACTCTCAGACTTGGTTTAAATTTCTGTTTGGTTCATAGTAGCTGTTTGGCCTGATGTTTGACCTATCCAAACTTTAGTTTTCTCAGCCTTAAAATGGGTGTGATAATGATCATATCAGAGGAAAAATAAATAAATTTTCATATAAAAGGTATGAAGACAGAGAAGCCGACCCATATAAACTTTCAGTAAATGTAAGTTTCCTTCTTCTTCTATGACCTTGTTCATTATTTTTTCCTGGCCTACAGGTCTTGGTGTTTTCTCTTGGCCTAGAGGGGCAGCATAGCTGAGTGGTGAGGAACACACGGTTGGGTTCAGTCCTGGTTCTTCCGCTTCCTAGTGATATGAGCTTGAGCGAGCTTTCGCTTCCTGGTTTATAAAGCAGGGATAAGAGCACCTCCTATAGGGCAAATATGAAGGTTGATTGGGTGAATGAATGAATAGTTGATTGAATGAATGAAGGTACTTCTCAGTATCAGGCACATAGTGACTGCTCAGTAGGAACTGGGCTTTTTTTTTTTTTTTTTTGCCCTCTTTTCTCATCACTCACTTGCCAGAATCTGTCCATCCTACTCTGTCTCAGCTCTCCTGATTTCCATGTGGCTAAAATTCATTTCTCTTCTCTCTTGCCCTTCTATCATTCTGTATTTGCTGTTAGCACAAAAGCACATTTTGTTTGTAAATGCTTTGTACTTTGTACTTCATTGCTGGAACCTGTATTTACCTCTCCTCCTCTATCAGGAGTTTTTTGAGAGCATGGGTTTTGATTTTGTTGATTCATCTTGGTTTTTCTTGTTGCATCTAGCGAAGTGCCCTGCATTTGGTTAACACTGATCTCATAGATAATAAACTGGTGGAAATAAAATCAACCTGCATCTGTCTTCCTGTTCCATCAGCGTTATATTGTCCATCTCAGTATATATTTTGAGTATTTCTGGTCGTGAAAGCAATATATATTCCACTTCTAATCGCACGTCTCAGCAACAACCATATTAGCATTTAATGTATAGTCCTACAGATCTTTTTTTGGACATATGGGCTCATTTTTTAATGTAAACTCCTTTTGAGATTTGATATATGCATGTGATCAGAACCCTTACTTTCTATCTAATTATACTTTATTGAGTAGCTTGATTTCTGACTTGTATTTGTGAATAGGAAATTGTCCTTAGTTAAGTTTCTCTTTAAGGCTATTTAAAAATAATTTTTGTGTACATCTGAAGAGTTTAGCAAGTAAAAACCCAATAGCTTAAATGATTTTACTCTTATATTGGATTTTTTGGATCAAGCCAGGTATGCCAAAATTTTTGTATCTTTCTGCCAGTGTCCTTTCAAGTATTACAGAATATTTTTATGGGAGTGCATTTGTTGTTATGCTACTTTTTAATATATCTTCCCAAAAATGCAAGTTAGCCTTTTGTGTCTCTGGTTTTCTGGTCTCTGAAAGTGACTTCAGTAATAAAAGACCCTCCTTCTCCAGGCGAGCCTTCTGTTCTCTAGGTCCTGACGTTTAACTATCTTCTGAACTTCAGTGCTTGACTGTGATTGTTAAAATCTTTTCTGGTTTGTTCTGCTCACAAGAACTTAGTCCAAAAAAACTACCTGGCTGCTCACTGATAGCAAGGACTTATTTGAAGTTCTGTTATTTAAGGGGCCCCGGACTTTTCTGGTTTTTGCACAATTTGAGATAAAACATGTTTAATCAAGATGGTTCTACTGTAGGGAAAACCCACATTTAATTTAAAGGGGACTTTGAGTATGTAAATTATAACTTCATTAATAATTATTGAGGCAGACTTATCTCTGAGCCCTAGAGTTTACTTAGGCCTCATGAGTAATGTGGAATAAATAAAAGATTATTTATTTGTAGTTACAAAGTATTTACATATTTTTGGGAAATGATCAACTGAAAGCATTAAGCCAATTTGGATAATTTGGAAAAGAGTTTTACTTTGATTTATTATTAGTATGATTTTCTTTTGGACAGTCTACGGCCATACCACCCTGAACATGCCCGATCACATCTGATTTTCTTTTGGACAAAATGAAAGATGCATTTGTCATTAGAGATGCTTAAATTTCACTTATTACACATGTTCTTGTCCTAATTTTTTTCGAGACAATGAATGGAAATTCATATGGAGCTTTAGAACAGTAACACCACGGGCATGATTCTGACCCTGTGTCAGTTCTGACAGCACTAGGCTCGCATCAAAAGGCATCCCTGCTCTACCAGCTATCCATTACTTCCCTTCTGCCTGCCTCAGTTTTAGCATCTGTGAAATGGGGAGTGTGGGTTTCATTTTAGAGATTTAGCAACCGAAATCCAGAGGGAGTGGGTTTCTTGCCCAAGGTCATCTAGACAAGGGGGTAAAATCCAGAATTTTAGTTGAGGTCCTGTTGTAACTGAGTTCTTGGCCTTCGCACGACGCTGTGCTGCCAGATTCGTACACGCAAGAGCGTGTGAACGCCCTCAAACAGTAGGTACACATAAAGTGGCATTCTCATTGTCCTAGTGGTATGATTGCCCTGAGCAGACAAAGAGTTGAGTAGTGGAAAAAATGGGGTGGAACCTTGGTATTTTTTAAGACCCCTTGTAGGGCAAAATTATATTTGATTTTCACACATAAAGCCTGTCTTTTATCTTGTGACTCTAGTTTTATGTTGCTTCTTTCTTTCTTTTTTAAAAAGATTTTATTATTTATTTGACAGAGACAGTATGTGAGCACAGAGGCAGGGAGAGTGGGAGAGGGAGAGGCAGGCCTCTGTGCTGAGTGCTGAGCAGGGAGCCTGATGCAAGGCTTGATCCCAGGACCCTGGAATCATGACCTGAGCTGAAGGCAGATGCTTAACCCACTGAGCCACCTGGGCGCCCCTCATTTTCTTTTGTTTTAGCTAGACTTTAGCTCTGTTTCCAGTTCTGCTTTTTAATTTAGTGTTAGAATCTTCCTTTGATAGGAACTACTTCATTTCCAGTTGCTGTAATTATCAAACAGGATTATCTATCATGTGCCAGTGTAGCACTAGACAAAAAATAACCACTCCATGCCTGCGAACTGTTACAACTGGTCAACCACTCTGCCATTGTAGTCTGTAGCCAGTTCTCCATTTGGGTACATAACAGTTTTTCCTTAGGTTTTACATTTCTTTGTACCCCTCCTTCCACTCCCACTTCTAACATCTAAGATGCATGAATTATGAAAAGTTGGTGTGTTCCAGAAGTGACCCTTTCCTGGCTCGGGACTTGAGGACCAGACCTCAGCCACCATTTGACCCTATCAGTTGGAGGAAGCCTTTGTGCAAAACGCAAACTGCACAGCCTCATGTGGCAGGCCTGGCTGGGTCTGCTTGGTCATTGTCACCATGTTACATGTACTTCTCATGCTGCTGTCCCCAAAAGGTTTCCTCTCATCCTTGTCAGTCCTAGTATTTATATATTCAATTTTTCCATAACAAGGCTTTTTGTGCTGTGGAATCACAGGGACCATACTATCTCTCTTTTGACTCTGAGAAGCTTGTTATCTGGTCCTTTGACTTATGGGGGCTTATTTATTCTCACCTGACCCTTTGTATTTTTCCATAACTTACTTGCAAGTCTGAGCCTCCTTCCTTCTGCCCTCGCCTGCCTCCTGCCCTCACCTGCCTACAACAGACAAGGGTTGGAGGTGAAGTAACTGTAACTTGCAGATGCTTAAAGGCCTTCTTTCCTGGCCCTGGGCCTCCGAAGAGGAGCAGATCCAAGTCTTCTAGATTTGGGCCCAATGCCATCCCATGCAGTTCTCTTTAAAATTCTGTTGTTCCATGGGGCACCTGGGTGGCTCAGTGGGTTAAGCCTCTGCTTTTGGCTCAGGTCATGATCCCAGGGTCCTGGGATCGAGTCCCGCATCGGGCTCTCTGCTCAGCAGGGAGCCTGCTTCCCCGCCCTCTCTCTCTGCCTGCCTCCCTGCAGGCTTGTGATCTCTGTCTGTCAAATAAATAAATAAAATCTTAATTTTTTTTTTTTTTTTTTTTGCTGTCCCAGGTGGCTCTTGGGACTGTGTGTGCACAGTCTTGGCTCCGTGAGGACTTTGCTTTCCTGGGGCCAGCCCTTTCACTAGGGGTGTCCGTCCATCCATGGGGTATCCCAGGGTAGTCATCTTCGATCTCTCCAAGGTCATAACTCCTTGGCTGATGATCGCCACCCTTCTGCAGAATTCTTCCTGCTCACCCTCGTCTCCCGCCACTTAACCACATGGGTGTTGTGGGCAGGTTGCATTTTGTGTCTGTGGCAATGGAACCAGCACCTGCTTGGCCCTGGGATGTCAGCCTCTGGAGCACCGTCCAAAAATAGTGCTCTTTCCCCCTCTCTTTCTGTTCTAGTATTTCAAGTTCATGACTAATTTTCTGGTGGTTAAATTTATGTCTCCCAACCCACCCCCACTTCCCTTGGAGCTTTTTGAGATTTCTCCCAATTAGTAACTAGTTATATTTGGATGCTGTCCTCCTCAGAGGTACTGTTAGTTTTTCTGATTGTGATGTCTAATATTTTAATACCCTTGATGGGTTTTGTTCTGTTTTGCTTTTTGGGATTTTGTTTGTTTGTATGTTTGTTTTTTGTTTGTTTGCAGGGAAGTTGACACTTGGTAAGTGATGATTGTTTTCCTGATTTTAACCTCTTGGTCTCTCAGATGGTTACTTTGAAGTTTTAACCATTTTATCCTGTCTGAATCTCTTTTCCACATCCCATGGAAGAAAAACATGGACAGTTCTTAGTGGTACTCAGATTTTCCCCTTGTTTTCTGATAAATCTTTCCCCTTTAACATTTATTATATTATTATTATAAACTAGGCAATAGCAACAGCTCATGTTCTCCAAACACATACAGGACAGGCCCTCTCCTAAGAGCTCTGCAGGCCCTCAGCTACCTCATCCTCACAACCCAGAGAGCCACTGCCCTGATTCCCATGTTACGGTTGATGTCATTGGCACAGAGAGGGTGGTTGACATGCATAAGGGCACACGGCCAGTTGTGACCTAACCAGAGGGACAGTCCCAGCAGCCGGTGCTCATACCAGCCAGCCAACCCACCTAATAAGGTCACTTCACTCACAACACGGGCGTCTACATCCTGCGTGTGGGCATGAAGAGGTACAAACTCTGAAAATGTGCAAAAGACCATCTGGAGAAAAGTTAACTTCCCTCTTGCCTCTAGTATCTCATCCGAGGGGCCAGCACCGCATATGGGCTCTTGTGTGTGTTCCAAGGATATTTTATCCACAGGTGGGGGAAGTTTGGTGTGGGGGTACTGGGCTGAATCATAAAGCAGCCTTCTTTGTCCTCTGTTGCCCTTGTGGTATGCTCTCGATTAAGGGTTTTTTTTCCTGCTCCCGGATAAAAGCAGGCACAAGCCCCAGGACTTCAGCTCACAAGTAATAAAAGTCGTAGAGATGCTTTAAGGAACAAAACACAGACTAGACTGAGATTTCAGAATGTCCCGTTCTGTATGGTGATCAAAGCTCCAACCATTCAGACGTTTCTACGGGCAGGACTGGGTCTAAGGATGGCACACTGGGTCCCATTCTCCCCCTCCCTCACATGTTGGTTGATGTCTCTGACGCCTTTAGTCTCGATGAGCTGGAACGTTCTTTGTTGACTGGCGCAATGCTAAACTGACTCTGGGCTCTAGAAGTCTGGCACGTGTTTCCTGCTGCACCTCTCTGGCAAGCCCTTCCCCAGGTCCTTCGGAGACCCTGTTCTCCTTGCCAGCGCTCTGTCCCTTGCAGGACACGGTTTCTCAGAATTGGCAGTTCACCGAAGTGGCTTCTGCAGGACTCAGACTCCACTCACATTCTCCTTCTCACTTCCCTCTCAAACTGGGGGGACTCATAGTGAGTCTCTGAGTGGTCCCACGGCAGTGTTGCTGTCTTGATTGGGGCAGGTGCATAGGACTCACTGAATACCATTGGTCCCCTCCAAAAGGGGAGTGAAGGCCCAAGTCCTCTCCCTCTGGACTATATTGCATCTTCATTTTGGGTGAGAGATTTCAGAGTATTCTTTTTTTTTTTTTTTAAAGATTTTATTTATTTATTTATTTGACAGAGATCACAAGTAGGCAGAGAGACAGGTAGAGAGAGAGGGGGAAGCAGGCTCCCCGCTGAGCAGAGAACCCAATGCGGGACTCGATCCCAGGATCCCGGCATCATGACCTGAGCTGAAGGCAGAGGCTTTAACCCACTGAGCTACCCAGGCGCCCCTCAGAGTATTCTAATTCACTTTCATAACCCATTTAGAAGTTTCTAGATGTGGTTTTATCCAGAAGTTGGTTGGAATCCAATTTTTATCCCATCTTGGCTTTTTGGTCAACATGTCCAAGTGAAAATTGTGTTATAAACATATGCAGTCATTTGTACATATATTTTTATTTTTCCACTTTATGGAACATCTCAGACATCAATACATAAAGAGGTACATCATTATTTTTGATGTTCACATAGTTCCACTGTATGAGTAAAGGGTGATTTATTTGACCTATCTCCTGTGAAGGATACTTAGATTTTCATATGACCTTTACCCTAATGTGAATATTTGGCTATTTGTATTGAGTTTCATTGAGTATTTGAACATATATACATCAGTCTGGATGTGCTGGTTTGTGCTGATGTAACAAATAACCTTAAGATCTCTTTGACTTTACCAAGTTTATTTTTTATTCCATTATATGTCCAACATGATCAGTAGGGGGTGGGAGGCATGGTTAGCTGGGGGTCCTGCTCACTGTAAGCATATAGGCACCTAGGCTAATAGAATCTCCATTTTGGGTTGGCTACGGGTCTTCTCCCCCTCATCCCCACCCTGGCTGATCATTGCCAGTCACTGTGATGGAGGGAGGGAGAAAGAGAAGGTCACAGAGTCACTCTTGAAGATCCTGCCTGGAAATGGCAAATACCTCTGCACTCAGACTTCTTTTTCAGGGCAAGTTGCATGGTCACACCTAACTCCAAAAGGAGAGGAAAGTGCAGTCGTACCATGTGTCCAGGGAGGAACTGGATATATTTGTTGAGCAGCACTTATATCTATGCCAGCAAGCAAAGGGCCAGATGTTCTGATGGGTATTGGGGAAACAGCAGACAAAAGATAGATCGGGATCTCTCCTCATGAAGTCAGCAGATAAAGGCAAACAGGCATAAATAAAGTAATGATAGTTGTTATACGAGAAGCACTAAGTGCTGTATAGTGAAGATGGGAGACCCCATCCTGGCTTTTGTATTTAGGGAAGGTTTCCCTGAGGAAATGACTTCTGATCTGAGACCCGACAAATGCCTATGGACTTAGCCATGCAAAAAATGGGTAGACAGCGAGGAATTGGGATCAAATTCTCAATATAGTGAGACACATGGATGCTGTTTTTTTGTTTTTTTGTTTTCTTTCATGTTTTTGGTCAAATTTGAAGTAGGATATTACTTTTTTATTGCCTGCATTTTATCTTTGAAAGTTCCTTGTGCACAAAAAAGTTGCAAAAACACTGAATGGATACTATATGCCCTTCACTTAGATTCACAGTTCTTAATAATTTGCCACATTCGTTTCATCATTCTCTTTGTATATTTATGTGTTTTTTGGATTCCGCCGTATCATTTCAGAATGAGTTGCAGGCATCAGACTCTCCTGGGGTTCCTGGGTGACTCAGTTGATTCAGTCTCCGACTCTTGATTTCAGCTCTGGTCATGGTCCGAGTCCAGGGATGGAGCCAGTGGTGGGCTTTGTGCTCAGTGGGGAGTTTGAGGATTCTCTCCCTCTCCCTCTGTCCTTTCCCTGACTGCGCACACGCTCTCTCCCTCTCTTAAAAAATGAGTTAAGAAAATATTTCTTTAAAAAAGGACACTTTCTCCCTAAAAATGTCAGCAGGTATGTCTTAAGGAGAAAGACATTCTCCCACATAATTATCATGTGCAAAAGAAATTTTATTGATCTAATGTTGTCTAATGTGTAATTCCTGTCCAGTTTTCTGTTTTTCCAATAATGCCCTACCTAGCTGGAGCTTTTTTTTGTTTTGCTTTTCTGGATCCAGGATTTAATCAAGGGTTATACATTGCTTCTAGTTGTCATGTCTCTAAATTGCATTGTATTCTAGAATGCGTTCTTCAAACCTTTCTGTTTTCTTTTATGGCATCGAAAGATGTTTTGCAGACTGTTCCTTAATTTGGATATTTTGGATCATTTCCTTGAGATTAGATGTGTGATTATGCTTTCTTTGGCATGAAATCTGCATAAGTAATATATCCTTGTCATGAATAACATCACAAACATGTGATATCATCTTATGACTGTTAAGTGCTGGTAAGTCTGGTCACTGGTTAAGGAGGTGTAACCTACATTAATCTATTATAAAGGTACCTATTTGTTCTTTTGAATCTGTGAGGAGAAATCTAGAGGCATCATATATTATTGTATTCGCCCAAATCTTTCACTCTATGGTGGTAACATGCTTTGATTCTTGCCTAAAATAATTATTGCAATGGTGGTTGCAAAATAGTGATTTTTTATTTATTGGTTTTCTTCCATAAAGAAAAGCTCCCCCCCCCACCCCATCCCGGTAGTTTTGTTGTGCTTGGTAGAGCTCCTAGACTCATGTTTTTTTAACTCAATGGATTAAAATCTGTTCTTATGATCATTCTTTTTGATACTCAAATTACACATAATTTGGCAAGTGGGACTTTCTTGCAGCAGTTTCTGCAAACTTTGGATATGTCCCCAGCAGGTTCTGAGTACTTTCTTGCTTTCTGGCCCAGTAAGATAGCCAGGCTTAGACTTTTGCCACCCCAGCCCTGGGAAAAATAGCTATTTTTCTAAGGAGCCTGGATCATTTTAGTGAGCAATGGCATTTGGAAACCAAGATTGAGGGCAGCAGTAGTTGTGTTCGTTACTACTGGATTATCTTTACTTTGGGATCCTTTTAGTAGACAGAGCCGAGGGAGCTTATCTGTCTGTCTGTCTATCCATCTATCTATCTCTGTATCCATCTGTCTATTGAGACTTTATTCTGAAACCTTTAATCTGATACAAGTCAAAGGATTCTTCTTCTCCTTTACTCCTTACACAGTTGTACTTTTTCCCAAAAGGAGAACTCAAGTTGCCAAAAATATAATTTTTTTCAGTCTTGAAATTTCACAAGAAGTAGTACTCCCATACTGCTATGAAAATAAAATCTTTCAGTAAAGTGCAAAATTGCTTTGAGTTTTTAATTGTTATTGTTGAAGAATACACCAGAAGTGTGTTATGAGAGTGTTGTGTTCTAAAGTTATTTGGATGGGTGGCTCAGTAGGTTAAGTCTGACTCAGGCTCAGGTCATGATCTCAGGGTCTTGGGACCCAGCCCAGTGTTGGGCTCCCACTCAATGGGGAGACGGCTTGTCCCTCTGCCCCTCCCCCTGCTCACGCACGTGCGTGTGCACATGCACTCACTCTCTCTCTCAAATAGTCTTTAAAAAAATAAACTTAGTTGGATTAATTATTTGAAAAAAATTTTTTAATTGGCATTTAAAATTGTGTTAGTTTCAGGTGTACCACACAATGATTTGATACTTGTATAGGATTCATTCTTTACTTCTATATTTGATTTGTTTTCGTAGGTACATTGTCAGTTTGACGTATGTTTAGGTCCATTTGTGGATTTATAATTTTAGTGTTTTCCCTTCATCCTTGTTGATTTAATAATTTTTTTTTTAATTTTTTTTTTTAAGATTTTATTTATTTATTTGACAGAGAGAGATCACAAGTAGATGGAGAGGCAGGCAGAGAGAGAGAGAGAGGGAAACAGGCTCCCTGCTGAGCAGAGAGCCCGATGTGGGACTCGATCCCAGGACCCTGAGATCATGACCTGAGCTGAAGGCAGCGGCTTAACCCACTGAGCCACCCAGGTGCCCTGATTTAATAATTTTTGTAAGTATAAAATCTTAACGTGGTTCAGAAAACACATTTCAAAGATATGTTGTTTTACTTTATAAAAAATTTTCTCTGACTGCTGGGTGGAAAGTAGATTAGAGAAAAAGCAGAAATAGAAGGGGACATTCAGAGGCATTTTTAGTGGCCCAGCCAAGAGACGGTGGTGGCATTAAGAGGGAGGCATTTGAATGTATTTTCATAAGATTTAATGATACGTTCATTTTGAGGGTGGAAGAGTGAAGATGAGGGAGGAATCAAGGTTATCTGGTTTGAGCAGCAGCTGTATGAGCTACCATTGCCTAAGATGGGAGAGGTAGGAGAGGACAGTTGGTGGGAAGAGCAGGGAAACCAAACATCTAATTTTATACATATTAATTTGGAGTTTCCTTCTAGATATCAAAGTGGTGATGTTGAACAGATAGATAGTCAGATATAGATATTGAGTAGATAGTCATATATAGGAAGCAAGAGTAGCTAGAGATAAGAATTTGAAAGTCATCCATGTAGAGATTCTATTTACTATCAAGGGACTAAGTGAGAGCTCCTAGAGAAGATGTGTAGAAAGAGGGAAGATGTGATCTCCAACTCTTTACCTTTCTCTGCAGACAATAAAAACGTCTGCCTTGTTTTTCCCTGCTTCTTCTCAAAATACCGTATCTGAGTTTATTATTCCGTGGTATTGATGAATGATGAGTAGATGATGGTGATGGTGATGGTGACGAGTAATACTAACATTTGGGAGCTTATTACATTTCAGAAGGTGAGGTCCAAGGAGCTCTCTTTGTAGATGTAGGGCAAACGGGTGGTATGGGTGAGTCAAGGAAAAGACTGGAGACCTTGGCATCTTGCATTAAATGTTTCCCTTTACAGACATTGACAAGAATATTCTCAGTGGCGTGCTTGGGAGTTGAAGCCAGATTGCTGTGCGTTTAAGAGGCAGTGGGAGGTGAAGGAGTGCAGACAGCTGGTGAGGATGGTTCTATCGTGCGGGGAGCAGAGAAATGGCACAATATCTGGGGAGAAGTTTGGATTCAAGAGAGGCTTATCCCTCCACCAACTGTGCAGGAGGGCGGGGATGCAATCTGACTTCTCCTCTGCTGCTGGTGTGGTGCTTTATACACACTCTCTCTTTCCACTAATGGAATCTAACTTGGTAAGAAAAAACACAGTTTTGATAGTGCATATACAGTTTGTGGTCAGGCTTATTTCAATATACTCACCACAACGTTGCAGCCAGGATCCAGATGATTAAAAATGGGGTTTGAAAACCCTGGCGTTATTCTTTGTGTTGGATTTCCTTGAAGTTCAAATTTGCTGTTGTTTCCAAGATAATCTTTGTTTAATTATTTATGTGATGATTATGTGTTTTTTGGTGGCATTTGTGTAATAATTATAAACTTTTCCCACATGATGGGAAATTTGTACTTTAAAAAGAACATTGAATCAAATGAAAATAATTTTTGATATTGATTGATCTTAAATATGGAAGTTTTAGACTGTGAGGGACCTGAGTAATTTTTTCATATTGGATCCTGTGTATGGTTCAGTTCCTTCCCTCAAAATCTTTATCATCTCAAAAGAAAATCAAGAGAACCAGTGCTTTTTTGCCTTTGGTCTTCCTCATCTTTCGATAATATCTTCTTCCTTTCAAGATGGCTACTAGATTCTAGAAAATCAGGAAAATAAAAATCCCTGACTATAGAAATACACTAATATTTTCCCAAGAAAACAACTGTCTTGGCTTATTTCATAAATTTTTGATCGATATAATATTTTAATATATTATAATAATATAATAACAGAAATAATGTGTATATTATAATAATATATTATATTATAATATAATACAATAATAATATTGGTTATTATTAACACTCCTGACTGTCTATACAGACAATAAAAACATTTGCTCTGTTATCCTTTGCTCCATCTTGAAACCTCTTATCTGAACTTTTTATTCTGTGGTTTGATTAATGATGCATAGATAAGGATGATGATGGTGGTGATGATAAGTGACACTAACATTTGAGTGCATATTACATTCTAGAAAACACATGAATAAAATAATTAACAACCTGTTAAGAACTATTATTCCCATCTCACAGAAAAAAAATACTTACAGAGGCTAAACAGCTCCCCCAAGTTGCAAAATTGTGAAAATGAGAAAAATTGAAAACATATAGACATACATTACTATCATAAATACTGATTTATTCACTAATATTTTTGAGTAACTATTTGCTGGATACCAGGCTGGGTGTTGGGAGTATAGTGGAGAGCAAGCCGGATCTGGCTGTTGTCCTTATGGAACTTACTACCCTTGCATGACTCTTAGGAATAAGTAAGAATAAATAAAGAAAATATAAACACCTTGAAAAGGGACATAAACAGAGAGTTGACACAGAGAAATATACATAGGTACATGCACATATAACCCATAAACATGTGGAATGATTATATTACTAATAATTCAAGGAGTACATATTAAAATAATGTGAATATGGCATATCTAGATAACAGAGATTTAAAAGATAACACCTAATGCACTTTTTAAAAGTTTATTTATTTATTATTAATTAATTAATTAATTTTTTAGAAAGAGAGAGAGAGAGACCATGCATGAGTGGGTGGAGGGCCAGAGAGAGAGAATCTCAAGTAGACTCCCTGCTGAGGGGGGGGACCCGATGTGGGACTTCATCTCAAGCTCCTGAGATCATGACCTGAGCTGAAATCATGAGTCGGCGAACCCCCCAGGCATCCCCACTTAATGTATTTTAAATAAATAGCTATTCTTAAGAATTTAGAGGCACGTATGTAACAAGGTGAGTCACCAGAGCACTATTTGTTATAGCAAAAGACCAGACACAGATCTCTATTGATACGGAGCTGTTTGATGAATTCTGGTATGTCCGCATAGCAGAGTGCTGTGCAGTTAGAAGAATGTGGTTGAGGAAGTAGGCTGCTGTAAAAACGATCTCCAGGACCCACTCTTATTGGGAAAAAAAAAAAAAAAAGCAGAAGCCCTGTATAGACTAGAAAGAAGAAGGGAAATGTGAAGCATGTATCCAGCTGCTTCTGTTCCACGTAAGCACGTACATATAGAAGAAGCCACAGCGGAAGAATAGATTTTAAAAAAACTGATAAAAAATAAGCTGAGGGAAAGAATGGGGGAAGGCAACAGAGCTAGCAACAAGAAGTGAACTTGTTTCCTAATTTGGTGGCTTACTCAAAAAATATTTTAAATGACTTTAAACACAGACCTTCTGGGGAGCCTGCGTGGCTCAGTCGGTTAAGGGTCTGCCTTTGGCTCAGGTCGTGAACTCAGGTCCTGGGATCAAGCCCTGCATTGGGTTCCCTGCTCAGTGGGGAGTCTGCTTCTCCCCCTCCCTCTGCCCTTCACTCCCGCTCATGCTCTTTCTCTCGATCTGCTGTCTCTCTCAAATAAATAAATAAAATCATTAAGAAAATAAACACAGAGCTTCAAGGCCTAGGGGTATAATCTAAAAACAAAACAACTACAAAGAAATCTTAAATTGACTTTAGTTTTCTTACTGCCCTCAATAAAATTTTATATTATTATTTTGAAATTTTATTTTATATATATATGTAGAGAAAATAAGAAATCATGTTATTATTTTGAGGAATCACGATTTTGACAATGAAAGGAAACATATAAATCAAATCCCAGAAGTTATATAGATCCTTGTAATCTTTCATTTGAACTAGAAATACCCAACTGAAATCATGATTTATTTTTTTTCCTTGAAGAATATGTATTTTTTGGGGTGCCTGGGTGGCTCAGTGGGTTAAAGCCTCTGCCTTTGGCTTGGGTCATGATCCTAAGGTCCTGGGATCAAGCCCTGCATTGGGCTCTCTGCTCATCAGGGAGCCTGCTTCTCTTCTCTCTCTGCTGCCTCTCTGCCTACTTGTGATCTCTGTCTGTCAAATTTTTAAAAAATTGTATTTTTTAGCTCTGTCTATTAAAACATCTAAAGCAACAATAACTCAATGAGAATGTGCAAATCCCACACTCAGATTCTGGGCTCTAAATGCCATTTCCTTCTAGAAGGAACAAAGGCTCTTTGGAGAAACGGACCATCCCAGATCTGGGCCAGAAAACATAGAAGAGGAGTCCAAAGTCAAAGAAGCTATTGAAAAATACTGAAGTTATGTTAAAAGGCTAAAGGGGCAAATTTGTAGGTTCCCATCCAAGATGAGTCCATTTGAGCATCCATGGTATGCATTTAGGAGTAGGATGACCCTGTTGGAGGACCAGACATTAGTGATGGAATATGGAAGTGATATAGGATGCTGAAAGGCTCATCTCTACTACCTTGATCAACTGCTCTGTTAGCAAGACTTGCTCCCGGACCTGCAGCTGGTCTGTGATTGGCTCCAGAATGGAACAGAGTAGGGGGTGTCCATGTGTCCAGCTGCAGATGAGTGGGGAAGCAGGGATAACACCAAAGAAAAGACATACAATCCTATTCATGTCCCTTGGTTGTCAGAAAACCTTCAGTTCTTAGATATCTCCACTCCATCTCACAGAAGTGTACCCCATACTCCCACCACAGGCACAATCCTTTAAGAATTCTTTCTCTCTCTGACTCATGAGATAGGGGCCCATGTCCCCCTTCCCATCATGGGAGTAAGCTGCTTCTCAAGGTCGTGGTCTCCTTCATGTGCTCTCTCTGCTGCAGGATTCTTTCTCCCTCCACACACCCTATACTCGTCATCTCAGGGGGATCTTAAGGCAGCCTGGGGTGGAAGCCCCAGCACCTTACCATGAGTCAGCTACTTCTCGTGACTTCTCCCAGCACTTGGCTTTGTCAGCTCCTGAGGAAAGCACAGTTTGTCCTTGCCATCGTTTGGGAGCCTTGAACATGAGGGAGACCAGGACTTGGCATAACTGCTGAAGCCAAGAGAGGGGACGGTGCTGACTGGGTCAGGCACTGCAGGATGGCAGCCCTTGCATTCAAGGAATTTATAAAGACTGGGAAGGAGAGTGCATAAAAGTGAGATAGCCTTCTGTGAGTGGCACAAATCATAGCTAATTTGGAAATCAGAGTGCTTAACACACAGCGTACGCTAAACCATTCACTAACCAACTGATCAATAAAGAATGGTAAACGTAACCAGTTGTGTTGCAAAGAAGGGTATATTCTGGCATTCCTCCTCCTGCACTTGTCATTCATTGCATCTCCGTGTTCTCTGTGTGGCTTCATTTCCCCCTTTTTCTTCAACCTAGCTCTGTAGTTCATTATCTTCTCTCTCCCTTTAGAGTCAGGCCACTCTGATAGCTTTGCCTGTTGTGACTGTGCTAATGGAATGTGCCCGGCACCTGCCCTTCCCTAGACTCCTGCTCCGTGTCTTGCGTTATCATTTTCCGGCATCATGGTCAAAGCCCAGCTTCCCCGTGAGGCCCTTGACAACAGCTCCCCTTCTCTAAGATTTCCTCCACTGCCCCTAAGTGGGCAGCCTCACGCTGAGGTAGGACAGTTGACTTGAGCGAGCCTGTCAGTTGTGTGCCAGTCTGTATCGTTTGTATACCCCCTGATGCGTGTTCATCTCATCTCACCATCTAGGCAGTTTACTCTTTGAGGCCAGGTTGTTCTGGGGTTTTGCGTTCAGTGGGGTACCCCAGAGCACACACCGAGAGGCTCAAGGGGGCCTTGCCGTGAAAAGGTTTGGAAGGATTCTAAGTGGTGCTGCAGAGTTGAGTGTTGGTGTTCGCACAGGGCAGTGATGTGCTTCAAATGGTGCTTGGGAGGGACTTTCTGGGGCACTGGGGAGCAGAGGAAGGGAGAGGAGCAAGCCAGCCCCTAGGGACCTCCTCACAGGGCTGCAGCAGGCCTCCAGCTCTTCCTGGATTCTCATCTTCGTCTCACTCCTTTCTCTTCCCGCCTCTCCCCAGGGCTCAGCTCTGCAGAGCTCCCCATCTCCGAGGCCGCTTTAAAGATTTTACAGCTGTCCCCATGGCCCGAAATCTCCCCCACGCGCCTCTCCAAGTCTCCTCTAGTTCATTCTTCGGTGCTCAAGTTAAATGCCAGTTTCATACAGGACTGTTCCCTGGTACTCCCTACTAGGCTAGGTCCCCTTGTTGGACAAAAATAAATTAATTTTGTAATTAGCTGTAATTAATCTGTGCTATCACAGAGGCTCCTTGAAGACAGACATTTGCATGTTTTGTCCACAGCTCCCTCCCCCGCGCCAGACACAGCACCTGCATGGAGTGCGTATTCAGCACGGACCTGTGAGAGGCTGAGAGAATAGGGAGGCAGCTTGGCTCCTTCTGTGGTTCAGCTCACTCCGCGGGGGCTTTTATCTCTAGCTTGCTCTGGGCAGTGGACACTTGAGTGGATGCAATTTGATCTTGAGGAGGTCTTCTGGGGGGGATCAGCAGGCATTCCGAGGAGCTGGTCCCGCTGAGTGGCTGTCTTCAGGCAGAAGGAGCTCATGTGTTCTTATTTCCCAGGTAGAAAATGCCATACATAATCTCAACTGCTATAAAATAATACCTTAAAAATTGTAACACACACATAACTTTAAAGTTACCGTCTTCATCATTTTTTTTTAAGATTTTATTTATTCGTTTAAGAGAGAGGGAGAGAGCATGAGCGGGGATTGGCGGTGGTGGGGGAGAAGCAGACCCCCTGCTGAACAGGGAGCCCAGTGTATCCAGGACCCTGGGATCATGACCTGAGCTGAATGCAGATGCTTAAGCGACTGAGCCACCCAGGCGCCCCGACCGTCTTTATAATTTCTGAGTGTACAATTGTGTTAAGCGTATTCACATGGTCGTGCAAACAGTTTCCAAAACGTTTTCATCTTGCAAAATTGAAACTGTGTTCCTTAAACGACCCCCATGTCCCCTCCGCTGAGTCCCCGGTAACCACCATGTGACTTTCCCCTTCTATGAGTCTGATCACTGTGGATCCGTCGTTTAAGTCTAATCACAGAGAACTGGGGGGCTCTTCGTGATTGGCTTATTTCCCTTAGCATAATGTCCCCAAGATTCATCTGTGTTGTAGCATATATCAGAATTTCCTTCCTTTTTAAGGTTGAACTGTAGTTCACCATGTATATATGCTGTATTTTGTTTATTCATCTTTGGAGGGACACTGGGCTGCTTTGCCTCTTACTGTTGAGAATAATGCTGTTGTGAACATGCGTGCACAGATGTCTCCAGGAGACCTTGCTTTCACTTCTTTTGGGTTGAAGTGGAAGCTGGATCATATGGTTATCCTATTTTTAATTTTTGGAAGAACTGCCATGCTGTTTTCCATAAATAAGAACTTCTTAAAATAAAAAAAAGTGACAACTTTTCCATATGGTAGCTCCTTCCCAGTCGTCACCTTACAAGATCATTCATTTATTCCAACAGTCCTGCCATTGATGTTGGTGGCTTCAGTTGTTTCTTTTAGGGATGTCTTTGGAGTTTCTAATGCCGATGTAAGAGAGCAAAGATAATAGTTTATATAGATTGTACTTCGCAGTTTTTGCCGTGATTTTGTGGAAAATCAGAGTTTGTGTTGCACAGGTGGCATCCACACAGATGATTTCATTCACTCCCCAAGTAAGTCCACCTCTGTCTGGTCTCCCTGTGGCTAGTGTGGTTCTCCATCCAGCCTGCCATGCACTCTGATGACCTTGTAGACTACAGGCAGCACCTTTTGGTTTCCACGCTTAAACAGTCTTCTACACTCTTTCTTCATGGTAGTGATGGAATTCCCAGGCATGTGGTGTGTGCGACTCTTTGTATGTTATCTCTCTGTTCTCACTGGGGTGCCCCATGTGTCTTATTCTGGAACGTGTGCCTTCCTGGAAGGCTCTGTGCTTCTGCGTGGTGTGCCTTCTGCCTGCCTTGTCTCGGGGTCCTTCACATTCTCACAGATGACCGCTTGTTCTGGAATCATCTCCTTGGCCTCTTACCCCCACCTCTCAGTCTGAGTTAGACGCAATTCAGTGGACCAGAATGACACCCTTGCTGCTCTGTCTTGTAATTGTCTCCTCATCTATCCTGACTTTGAACTCTGTGAGTACAGGGACTACATTTTTTCTCTCTCTGTGTTTGGTACAAGGTAGTCACATATACATTGATGGGCTAAGTAGTGGTTTTAAGTGAGGAGGTCATGTCTGTACCCCCTCCAGGGACAGTTGGCGATGTGTGGAGATGATCTGGGCTGTCACACTGGAGGGGTTGCTACTGGTGCCTGGTGTGTCCAGGCCAGGGATGCCGCTACATTCTCTGGTGCCCAGGATAGCTCCCACAACAGAGAACTGCTCAGCCCGAGATGTCAGTAGTACTGGGGTTGAGTAGCTCTAGGCTGAAAGAATGAGGTGGGTCATTGTAGGATATCAGTGGGTGAAGCCTATGGCTCTAGCGGCCCTCACTGCAGCGTGATAATATCTACTCCCTATGTTACAATTAAGTAGGCACCGTGGTTCTAGATTGGGAGAAGTAACTGCCCCCGAGAAGCACTGGCAGTTTTTGTAAGGAGCATTTTGAGGTTCATCTCAATGATTTTATCACAGTGGCATTTCAAGTAAATGTCCCAGTAGCATCTAAAGAGTGGGGGTCACACATGCTGAGCATGTTGCGTGATGAGAAATTGCTGGACCTCAAATGCCCATAGAACTTCCATTCGATTGAAAGACACCGTTGCACAGGAAGGAGCAGAAGCCCACTGGGCAGTCCTTGGTAGCTCTGGGCTATGGAAGAATCAAACCGAAGACACTCGCCATTGAGTAGAAGGAAAGGATCCTGAGGCATACCAACGTCCAGTTTCTGCCTAGCATGCTGAAAAGCAGGCAGAGCAAGGGAAGGTGTGCAGACTCTGCAGGTGGACTTGGAGCCTGTGCAGGGACCCCTTCTAGCTCAGCCTCTCACCTGGAGCTGTGAACCAGCCCCCTCTTCTGTGCTTCAGACAACATTGTGGCTTCTGCGTGTTTGTGAAGCAGGCGGTGTAAAGAAAAAGTTTATAAATTCAATTCATTTTTGTCTTGCTATTCCCTTTAAAAAGCAGCATTGCTGGTTGATTTTAATCTTTTCATATAATTGATTTTGAAGACTATTGCTTAAGAATTAAGAAATACAATATTTAATTCATTACATTTAAATATTAACTGAAACATTTGAAATTTCATGACACTAAACATTTTCTCTGTCATTTGGGTTTTGAGAGTACTTAAAAACACAAAGGAATCTGAAATTCCTTATGAAAAATGAATGTGTAAGTTTAGATTTATCTATCAAATAGAGAATTGATCAGGTATGGTTTATATTTTGATAAACAATCACATTACTAAAGTCTCATTGTAAATTTGAAATCACACTTTTCTATTAGGAAACACACGGCATTGATACTCAATGATATTCAAACTCATTATCTGTAGAGATTCCTGGTTGAGCTTATCACTGCCTGGAGATTGACATCCCTTGGCCTTCAGTGAGTTTACCGATGGTTCAACCTGTTTAGCTCAGTGTACATTCGACATGGAAATGAAATGTCTCCTCTTAAACTGTGACCATCTGAAATAGAAGACAACATGCATGTAGATTTCTTGACTGTCCTGGGCATCCATTGACTAAGCCGTCCACCATACACATTCTTCATGAGAAGAGGAGAGAGAAAGGAGTCGGTAATTGCAGGCACCAGCTTTCTAAATGGTTTGCACAGCACTCAGGCCCACAGAGATTCTCCTCTGCATGCCCGTCTCCAGTCGGCCTCTGCAGCCTTTGGCTGTTTTCCCCTCTTATTGGTCCCTGCAGCACTGCCTTGCCACTGCCTTGGTGAATGTCAAACACTTGCCACTTCCATACCCAGCATTTCCCTCATGCAAGCTGCACACAAAGGAGGCGGCCCAGGAGCTCAGAGAAACCACAGCAGATCAGAAAAACAGACAGGCCCTGAAGCAGTCAAGTGGCAGACCCAAGAGGACGCATGATGGTCTCCTTTCCATGCATGTTCCTTGGCAAGATAGAAGACCGCTGGGCTTTCTTTTGAGAACCAGTCAGAGTTCTTGATTCTACTCACGTCACCATTTTTCAGCAAGCATTTTTTTGCAAGGCTGGCCTACTTCTGAGGGTGCTGCATGGAGAGCCCCTCCCCGCCCCGGTATCCTGTCAGGAGTTTCCAACACCCGCGTGCCTTCTCACACATCTGCCTTCTGGAGCTCTCGTCCACATTCTTGGTATCCACAGGACTGCGCAGCTCATTCTGGTTTCAAGATAAAATCCCAAGTTCCAGATTTTTCCGAGACAGTATTAAATGCGTTTCTTGTTTTTGTTTTTCATAATGGAGCGTCACAAGATAGGTAATGAACTGTTATTTAGGATGTGAAAACCTGTCTGTCCCTTCATGTATAGAAATGTGGAGAAATGATTGTACTTCTCTGTCCTGTGGTCTGATTTTCCCTCTTCCAAAGTGGTTACAGTTGACGTCAGTAGACTCAAAAATCCTACCTGAGTGAAACCGTTGGAACTACTGTCTTGACACGACACTCCACATGTGTCTGTTGAGTGACTGGATGGATGGACGGATGGATGAGGAATGGATGGCCAAAGCTCTTCTCTCCTAGTCTGACAAAATGGATGAACAAGAGGGAGCTCTCTGTTAGTTCTGAAGCAGAGAAGACAACAGTTGTTCAGTGTGCCCTGTCTTTTTAGAATAACCTAGGATCTTCTAATAGTCGAGACCTGGTTAGGCTCCCAGAAACATGAAGAAGGGGGTTCTTTCCCGGAGCACAGGTCCCAACATGGGGCGTTTCCTCACAGCCAGAGGGAGCATGCTGGCCCACGGAGAACCATCCGAGCACATGGCAAATGCGTGTGAGAGACAGTGCGCTACGTTTAGCAGATTAATGCCTAATTCATTGGCCACATACTCTGAGTAAAGACGTTTGCTAAATTACTTGAAGCTTAATCTGAAAGCAGGAAAATTCAATTTACTTTAACCACATTGATGGTTTTACAATTTCCTGCCTTCTCTGATATGATATTGAATGTCATTGAACATTCTCTTTGTCCTCCTGGATAGCTTATTATGTTTTTGTAGTGATGTCCTCAGGGAATGACTGGGCCATGCTTATGCCTCAGAAAATGACCACACAAGTGACTTGATTTTTCATAGGGTTTTTTTTTGTTTTTTTGGGGGTTTTTTTTTTGTACTTTGCCAACACTATTGTACACAGTCATTTAGCATGTCTTGTTACATTATTGTGGTCACTTGTACTCATTCCTCATTTCCCCTTCTAATTTCTGTGGTGGGCTAGGGTACCATTAGGCTTCTAATGTGCCACATAAATAAATTATGCCTAGAGTAAGAGCACAAAGCTTCCAACTGTTGCTCTGAGTGACTACCCTTCCAGTCAAGGTCATAAACTTTGTGTGTAGACTTGGCAGTCCAATCAATAACTCCTCTTTTTTTCTGAGTCACTCAAGGGAGACAATAATCAAGGAGATGGAGTTCAGGTATCACCCTTATTGCAAATTAAGCTATTATTTGGAAATGTGTTCGATCTGCAGGTAGGTAGACTTCCTAATTGTGAGCCCTAGAGTCATGGAGCCTTATCTAGCTGTTCAGGAGCCATGTGGGAAGCATTGAGCCTCTTTGACTCAGGACTGGTGCTGGAACCTTGTAATATGGAGAGACGCCACCCAGACACACACCTCCTCCATCAGGGCTGGGTCCTGAGACAGAGGGGACAGCATGCCTGGTTCCTGCTCCCCAGAATGCTGGACAGGAATCACTGAGGAAGGAGCTAGAAGCACAAAGAGGCCAGTCTATAGAAGGAAGAGTTCCCTTTCCTGGAAACCATACGAGTCAAAAGGAGTTTCTCTGTAACAGTAATGTGTTTTGACTGCCCAGAAGACATTAAATTTTTTTTTTTTCTTTTGAGTGCTTGGTTCTCCAATCAGGTCATGGCTGTGGCTAGGTAAGTAACTTCTAGGCGAGAAGAGATACATGTGCTTATCAGCATGGAAGTGTGACTCATTTATGCTTCAGCTTCCTCTTTTTTTTAAGATGAATTTTGCAGAATCCTTCTGCAAAATTAGTTTGTGGAAGTATATAAATGAGGTTCCTTTATGAAATAGGAGTTGGTAAAGTTTGAACTCCCAAGAGCGCCCTTCTTTATGTCTGCAGACAGAAGCCCTCAGAAGTGGTTTATCCTCACTGGGCACCAGCATTATTTATGGGTAGGACTCACTCAGCCAGAGTATTGATCTCTCCAGGCCACTCAAGAGATGGTCAGTAATAAGCCATTAACCTGCAGTGAAAAACCACAATGGTATAAAATGGCACAGCTACTGTGGAGAACAGCATGGAGATTCCTCCAAAAATTAAACATAGAATTGCTGCTTGATCTAGCAGTTCCACTTCTGGATATATATCCAAAAGGATTAAAAGCAGGTCTTCAAGAGGTATTTGCACACTCATGTTCAGAGCAGCCCTATTCACAGTAATGGAGGGGTAGAAACAAGCCAAGTGTCCATCAACGGATGAATGGATACGCAAAATGTCTAATGAATGAGCACAATATTGTTCAGCCCTATAAAGGAAAGAAATTCTGACCCATGCTGCAATAATGGCTGAACCCTGAGGACGTTATGCTAAGGGAAATGATCCAGTCACAAAAGGACAAATACTGCATGATTCCAGTGACATAAGGTACCTAGAAGAGTCAAATTCGTAGAGACAGGAAATAGAATGTGGGTTGCCAGGGTTGGGGGAGGAGGAGATGGGGAGTTACCATTGAATGGGTATAAACTTGCAGTCTGGACAGATGGAGAAGTTCCAGAGATGGATGGGGGGTGATGGCTGCACAATGACGTGAATGTACTGAACGTTACCGACCTGTGCACTTACAAAAAGTTAAGAGGGTAAATTTTATGTTATATATTTTTTACCACAACAAATTAAAAAAAAAAAAAAGAGTGGGTACACTCTATGAGAGACCTGAGCCATGAGCCTCAAGGAACAGAGGTGGGTTCCATCTGGGAGAACGGCGCGTGGTCTGGGTGTCCATGAAGACAGATTCTTCTAGATGGTGCCAAATCCCAAGAAGTCCAGTTCTGTGAGCCATGCAAGTATATTTGTAATTGCTTAGTTCGTAACAGCATATTGTTTTTCATGACATTTTGTCAGGAAATTTTGGTAAAATGCATTGTTATACTACTAGACAATCTTAATAATGTGTCAGAGAACAGCATACAACTTTGCTTTGGCCAAGGATATAATTGTGAAAAATATTGCCTCCTATTAATTAGAAGTGTTAAAACGGTAAGTTCATTGAAACAAAGAAAAAAAATATGATTTCCCTGAAACAAATAAACCTCTATTCAAAATCCGAATCAACCTAATATGGGGGGGGGTTGGAATCTTTGACAGAAATTAAAAGCCAATTAAAAACTGCTCATCATGACACGTTTATTCCTAAATCCTCCTCCTCTCCTTGCATTCATACTTATAAGGACAGAAAATCCTAGGAGTTGAGGATCTTTTGTTGACTGAGCATAATGATGTCAGAAGTAAAATTGGCCTTGAAAATAATTTTCAGTGGTGTCCCTGGAAATGTACTATTGGAGGAGCCTGAGCAGAGCTTAATTACATGACATTAAAAAAAAATATTTGGTGTAGTGATCCGAAGAGGCATGTATACCCCAATGTTTATAGCAGCAGTGTCCACCATAGCCAAACTATGGGAAGAGCCTAGATGTCCATCAAAGGATGAATTGATAAAGAAGATGTAGTTTATATATACCATGGAATACGATGTAGCCATCATAAAAACCCACCAAATCTTGCCATCTGCAACAACATGGATGGAACTAGAGGGTATTATGCTAAGTGAAATAAGTCAATCAGAGAAAGACAATTATCATATGATCTCACTGATATGAGGAATTTGAGAAACAAGACAGAGGATCGTAGGGGAAGGGAGGGAAAAAAATGAAACAAGATGAAACCAGAGAGGGGGACAAACCATAAAAGACTTAATCTCAGGAAACAAACTGAGGGTTGCTGGGGGATGGGAGGGATGGGGTGGCTGGGTGATGGACACTGGGGAGGGTATGTGCTATGGTGAGTGCTATGCATTGTGTAAGACTGATGAATCACAGACCTGTACCCCTGAACAAATAATACATTTTATGTTAATTTTTTTAAAAAGGGGATATTTGGGAGGATTCTAGATTCTGTTTGCAAGGTCTTCTGAAGGGAGAGGTTTTAAAGGACATTAGGGAATTTTGGGAAGGAATAATGTACCATCTCTAGCATGTTGTAAAACTTTTCCTCTCTCCCTGGAAATTTTCAGTAAAATCGCTGTCTTTCATTATGGCCTGGTGAGGTCTATGGGCTTTTGGGGGAGTGACAAAGTGCCAGTGGTTTTTTGTAAAGAATGAGACAAGGGCCTTTTCTCACCTGGGTTGCAAACTAGATACTGAACCTCATTGTAACTTCTTGCCTTCTCTTAATTTCAACACTACCAAGCCAGGGCTGCCTCTATATTTGTGAGGGTAAGCTGAGAAGTACCTCTTCTTACTGTGGCAAGTCAGTTTCTTTCCAAACGAATTATCCCAATATCCATATGTAATCTTTTCTCTCTTACCTTCCCTAGCCTTCTCTTCCTAATACCTGAGGGCTTTTTACCCCATTTATTTCTAATATAGTTTGAATGGAAGCTTCCTTGTGGAAATGGAACCCCCAGTATTGGGTTAATCAGCGCTAGCTGACACAGTAGTCAAACCCCCAAATCTCAGTGGTTTAATGAATCAAAGGATTAAGTTCTCACTTCTAGTACATGTCCGTCTCAGATTGATAAGGGCCTTGTTCCAGAGTCACCAGGTACCCAGGCTGCAGGAAGCTCTGCCTGCTTGCAGATGGAATGTCTTAGAAACGTGGCCTCTGTGATTGCCAACTAAAGAGAAGCGTGAGATGGAGGAAGCCCTAGCTCATAACTGTCCAGGCTTAGAAGCAACGCCAGCCACTTCTCCTTATCGTCCATGAGCCAAAAGTAGTCACATGACCCTAGCCTGACAGCAAAGGAGGCTGGAAAATGCAGGGGGTCCCATGTTTAGTGAGCACGAATTCTCTCTGTGGCCCCACTAACCAGAGTACTATGAAGCCCATGTTACATTATAATTTAAAAAACTTTTGAATATAATTTGTGTCTGATAGGATGCTAATCTAGTCTCAGGACATTTGCTGCGTTTTAGTCTTCCTTTACCAGTTTCTTTAAACTCACTCTCTAGCTTTAGCCTGAATTTTTTAGACCTGAAATATATAGACATGCTAAGAAAAAGTGCTGGGGACTACTGGTGGCCCCTGTCTCTCTTTCTCTTTTAATTTTTCTCTGTATTCCTTGAGGTTCATCCCAGCTTCTCCTCAGAAGGTATGTGTGTAAATGGGAAACTTATCTGCTTCCAGGTAGGGAACCTGACTTTATTTCTATCTCTTGCTCATTATCTATGTATCATCATCATCTATCTAATTTGTTTTACTTAATCTCTCATTCACTTATTTATTAATTTATATTTATTTGTGCACCTTTTTCCCATGAAGTAAAAGCAAGTCAGTGTAGTTTTCCTTTTTCTTTATTCTTTTTGTGTGGCCATGTTGTTTATGGAAGAGTCTTACCTAGATGATGGACTATCGTGGGACCACGGTGGGTTGGGCCATGTTGTCCACAGGCTCATCAGGTTCAGGTTGAAGGAGAGACTACACTTATCACTGGATTTCTTGAGATCCTTTAGTGAGGCGCATTGATAAAAGGGTCTTGCTTTTTATTGAGGTTGTCCCTCATATTACCTTGAGACACTGGGATCTATTTCGATCTCCAAAGATAAGAATTTAGTTTAGGAAGGAGTAGAGAACCTGCTGTTCTCCATGGTCCTGGGAGAGAATTAGGATGCTATGTGGGGGGTCCTGCAGAATGGGATAGTTGCTTGGATCCTAGTGATTCTTTTTGTTTCTTGAGGGGATTGGACAGAATTGAACTGAACTTTACCATGATCTCTACACTCAGATCCTTTTACACTTATGTAACTATCTTCCTTTTGGAAGCAGGGTGCCATTTTTTTAAAAGTTTTTTATTTATTTATTTGACAGACAAAGATCACAAGTAGGCAGAGAAGCAGGCAGAGAGAGGAGGAAGCAGGCTCCCCACTGAGCAGAGAGCCCGATGTGGGGCTCAATTCCAGGATCCTGGGATCGTGACCTGAGTCAAAGGCAGAGGCTCTAACCCACTGAGCCACCCAGGCACCCCCAGTGTGCCATTTTGTGGCTCCTTGGCTGCATTAAACCACTAGGGAAATACATGTCCTGATGGTGTTGGCCTACAGGAGAGCAGAAAAGGAAAGGAGGGACGGAGGGAGGGAGGAAGGAAGGAAGGGGGGAAGAAAGAAAGGAAGGAAGGGAGGAAGGAAGGAAGGGAGACATTACATTAACCTTTCTCCTTCCTTCTTCCCTCTGTTCTCAACAAGGCTTTTTGTGCTTTGTTGAAGGAAACAACATCTCAAAGGCCTTTCTTCAGGCTTTGCTACAAGCAGACGTGCAGGAAAGCCAGACCAGGCTTGGGAAAGAACTCACAGGACATGCGAAAGCTGAGTGTAAAACACCTTTTTTTCTGTGGGGCTCCTGCCTGCGAACGAAATGTTGGGCATCCACACAACTAGTACCAGAACCTGAGAAACAGAGATTTTTTTAAAAACCTAAAAAGATAGCAGCTCTTTCTCCTCGGGCATCACAACCAGGAAAACTTATAAAGCCAACAAAATTCGAAATCTTGCCCAGTTTGTATTCAGTGAATAGTCTGACAGGGCCTTCAGATTTAAAACAAAAGAGCACCCTGCAAACGAATGAATTTTTTCTTTCTTTTCTCTTCTTTAGGCTTTTCCTCCAAATGCTATCACTGCGTTTTTTTACTGCAGTTCAGTGACTGTATTCTTTACAGTCATCAAACTGGTCAGTTACCGCCTACACCTCATGTTCGATAAAGGAGAAGTAATTCAGCAGAAGCCCTCTAGAAAGAAAGAAAAGCCAAATAAAGACAAAGAGGCCAACAAGGAACATATAACCCATCCCAAAATTCCAAGGTAACCTTTCTTTTCATGTGTTGGTTCATCATTTAAATGTTTTAGTTTTGGTTAAAATTTTTTTTCATTTATCAGTTGTTTATAAAAATACACCAATATGGACAGACACAAATATGTACACTTTTCTTCTCTTGGAGCATACACTTAAGCATAAAATTGATATTGATAATCAAGATGGTTTAACTATTAATGTGACCTTATACCGTGCTCTGGAATTCACTTGCATTAGGCTTAACACAGCAAAATATTTTACTCCAGCATTTTTATATTGTCATCTAAGTGCTTAGTGCATGCCAGAGGAGTTTCAAAAAGAACACCTGTGTTTGTTAATATTGAAGTAATACACTGCTGAAAAATCAAGTAATTCTTGAATGTCATTGTCACTATTCTTGCCCTTATTTCTGACAGTTCCTTTAGAAAGCGTGTCTTATTTTAAAAGAAGATTCGTTATTCTCCCTTACAACCAGCATTTGCATACAGTGAATATTACAAAATAGAATCTAGGGAAAGGAGTTGGTTTGGGACAATACAACGAGTCCACTTTGATAACCTCACTGCTCTGCTTCTCTGTGCTTTAGCAATAACAGGCAGATTAACAACGGCAAAAAGGAGAAAGCTCCTCCCAGCCTCTCCACGCCTCCGCTCCGCTGCAGCTCCAGGGGCCAAAACATAAACTCTCACCACTCCTCTGGGCCACTGGTCAGTGTGTGTTTTTTCTGTTTCTTGCCATTCTTGTCGCGCAGTGTTGATCCTGCCTAGAATGGGAGTGTGCAAAGGTAGCGATTCTAGTTGTGAATACTGCCCTCGTGCTGGTAGTGTGCCACGTCTCGGAGTGCAGAAGTGACCTCAGGGGAGCCCTTGGCCATGAGATGAACACCCGGCAGGTGCTGGACACACCACACCTGGGCTGGTCTGCTGGCTGCCCTCCACTGCCGGGCCTGTGGCTCTGTCCCGAAAAGCCTATCAGCCGACCTTGACTTCTTTCTCCCTCTCCTGCCTGTCTTTCGCTGTCTTCCCCTGGGATCAGCTGTGCCACTCTGCAGTAAATCGCACCTGTCTCTCGGGAAGTCAATAAACCCCTTTGCTCCGGATGAACCTTACAGGGCTTTATTCGCGTCATACAGAGTAGAACATTCTTCTCTCTCCTTTTTACCTCCTTAATTATCAAACGCCTTTTATCACAGTGCAGTGGTCTTGTTGAGAGATCCGCACTTAGCTATATTTTGTATTTGCTTTTGCTCTCTGTCTGATGAGAAGCTGACGCAGAGAGGACACTGTATCGTCTCTTTCCCACTTGCCGTTTGGAAAACCAGCCACTGCCACTCCGTGTCTGCTGACTGCTTGGAAATGGGCACTGAGCTGCGTCTCCTATTGATTTTTGTTTTTTTCATTTGTTTAGGAGTTGCCGGCGCAGGAAACAGTGGAAGATCTCCAAGGTAGAGTGTTTATTGTCACCATTTAATAATTGATCACAGCATTATCTTCAGTGATGTGAAAAAGAACTTCTGGAAAACAGAATGTCAGGGAATTAATTTAAAATAAGAACCATACCTAAGACTGCATGGTTGTATTTCAACTTCATTTCTTCCACTCTTAACTATAATTACTTCTCACATCACATCTACTTTTCGATTATAATGTTTTTTCAGATCCTCTGTTATTGTCCTTTCTCCAGTGTGTGCTTATTTCATATGGCTCAGAATAGCAGATAAAAAGTAGAATTAGGGGGGCCTGAGTGGCTCAGTGGGTTAAAGCCTCTGCCTTCGGCTCAGGTCTTGATCCCAGGATCCTGGGATCGAGCCCCACATCGGGCTCTCTGCTCAGCGGAGAGCCTGCTTCCTCCTCTCTCTGCCTCCCTCTTTGCCTACTTGTGATCTCTGTCTGTCAAATAAATAAATTCTTAAAAAAAAAAAAAGTAGAATTAATTTACTATTGATGTAGACTTTTCATTGTGGCACTTACATTGAAAAATGACAGAAGAAATGTTATTGCATTTGTATACTGCATTTCCTTCAAGATACAAATTTTGTTTCTGGAAATTTTCTTTTAAGCCCCAAGATTTTTATTTTCCTTTTTCACGGAGATTTCATTTTATTATCTTTCGCTTGCCTTCAGAAGACTCAGAAAAGAGTGTTTAGAGGTGTTTAGAGGTCCATTCTCTGCATTTTTATTTTCTTCTAGCAGTCCTACTAAGAGAAATTTATGCTCTAAGTTTTGAAAGTAGCATAAAATTTTATCTTCAGGAAAACAGCTGAAATTAACACTTGGATCTGAAAACTTAAATGAAGTTCCTTTTGTCATCACTCAGCATTCCACGATAATGTGTAGAGGATTGTTCAAGTTCTTTTTTCTATACTACTACTACCAAAAGAAGAAGTGAGCTTTAGTTAGGTTTCAGATATGTTAGTTACACACAAACTTCCATAACAATGTTATTTTATGTCCATTTACACACACACACACACACACACTCGCATTGTATTATCATATTACACTACTTACTCCAGCTCAAGCTATTAACAGCATTACTCTGCATCCTTTCACTGTCTGTTCTGGGCTTTTGACTCCACCATTCCAACTGAAACAATCCCTTCTTTCCTTCCTTGTGCTAGGAATTACAGTAGAGACTGCATGTTTCATTTCATTCTGAGTCATACGAGTCAACTGGACGGGTGACATTTAGAGCCACCACTGGCTGCTAAGTCCAATGTTTTCTCAACAACACTGCGTGAGAGCAATTTTCTTTTCCTTAGGCCAATCTTGTAATAGGCACAATGGCGTTCTTTTTTAAATAGGTCTCTTGAGTTATAACACAGATGCCACACCATTCACTCATTCAAAGATTATAACTCAATGGCTTTTAGTATATTCACAGAGTTGTATATCCCTCACGTAGTCAATTTCAGAATATTTCCGTTACCTTGAAAAGAAATCCCAGACTGTTTAGCCATTCTCCTCAATCTCCCTGTCTTTTCCAGCCCCAAGCAAGCACTATTGGATTTTCTGTCTCTATGGATTTACCCATTCTGGACATTTCATATAATGTGTGATCCCTTGTGACTGGCTCCCCTCAATTAGCATAATGTTTTCAAGGTTTATCTGTGTTGTAGCTTGCATCAGTGCTTCATTTCACTTTATTGCCAAATAATATCCCATTAAAGGGCTATACTGTGTTTTATTTATCTGTTCATCAGTTGATGAACTTGGAGTCCTCTGCACTTTTTTTGCTATTATAACTAATGCTTCAGTGAACATTCATTGTACGAGATTTTGTGCGGATGTGTATTTTCATTTTCTTGGATATATACCTAAGAATGGCATTGCTAGATCATGTAGAAACTGTTTCACCATTCGGGGATCTACCAGACTGTTTTAGAAAGCAGGTGTGCCCTTTTACATGCCCATCATCAATACATGAAGGTCACAATTTCTCCATGTTTTTGATGCTACTTGTTATTGACTATGTCTTCAAATATAACCATTCTAGTGGGTATGAAATGGTATCTCACTGTGGCTTTGATTTGTTTGAAATTACTATTATTATTTCTAAAAGATTTTATTTATTTCTTTGACAGAGAAAGAGAGCACAAGTAGGCAGAGAGGCAGACAGAGGGAGAGGAGAAACAGGCTCCCCGCTGAGCAGAGAGCCCAATGGGGGGCTTGATCCCAGGACCCTGGGATCATGACCTGAGCCAAAAGTAGATGCTTAACCAACTGAGCCACCCAGGAGCCACTGATTTGCATGAAATTAGTCATTTTTCTAATGACTAATGACATTGGTGTTCCATGATCATCATTATCTTTAGAGAAATGCCTATTCAAGTCTTTTGCCCCGTTTTTAATAAGGTTGTCTTTTTATTGGAGAATTGTAAGAGTTCTTTATATATTTTAGATACAAGTCCCTCGTCAGATATATTTGCAAATATTTTCCCCACTCTGGGTTTTCTTGTAACTTTCTTACTGGGGTCCTTTAAATTATAAAAGTTTTTAGTTTTCATGAAGTCCACTTTATTATTTTTTGTTATTGTTGTTGCTTGGGCTTTTGGTGTCATATATAAGAAACCATTGCTGAATCTGAGGCCTTAAAGATTTATTCCTATGTTTTATTTTAAGAGTTTTATAGGGTTAATTCTTTTGGTCAGGTCTATGATTCATTTTGGGTTAATTTTTGTGTATGATGTGAGGTTGGGGTTTGACTTATTTCTTTTGCATAAAGTTTATCAGTTGTCTTAGGATCATTTACTGAACAAACTATTTCCCTCCTCCCCGCCATTAACCTTGTCCTGGCACCCTATTGAAAATCAATTGACCATAATGACAATAACGGTTTATTTTTGGACTTTCAGTTCTGTTCTTTTGGTCTATATATCTACGATTATGCCATCATTGTACCATCTTGATTGCCGTTGCTATATAATAAGTTTTAAAATCGGGAACTGTGACTCTTCTAACGCATTTTGGCTATCCTGGGTCTTGTACATTGCCATGTGAACATCAATTTCTTAAAAAAAAAAAAACCATCTGGGATATTATAAAGACTGTATTAAACCTTTAGAAAAATTTGAAGAATTGGCATCTTAACAGCAGTACATTTTCCAGTCCATGGATTTGGGATGTCTTTCCATTTATTTGGAACTTTGAATTCTTTTGACAATATTTTGTAATCTTCAGTGCACAAATTTTGTACTCTTGTTAAATTTATTCCCAAGTATTTTTTTAGATGCTGTTATAACTGGGATTGTTTTCTTAATTTTGTTTTAGCTTGTCTATCACTAGTGTATGGAAATTGAATTGATTTTTGCACACTGATTTTTATATTGTACAAACTTCCTGAATGTTTATTAGTTCTAAGTTTTTTAGTGGATTCCTTAGGATTTCCTATGGACAGAGTGATATCACCTGTTAATAGAAATCTTTGGCTTTTCCCTTTCCAATCTAGTTGCCTTGTATTTATTTTTCTTGACTAATTGTCCTGTATACAATTTCCAGTACAATGTTTATTGGATGTTGTGAGAGTGGATATCATTGCCTATTTCTTATCTTATGGGATAAACATTCAGTCTTTTACCATTACATATGATGTTAGTTTCGAGTATTTAGCCTGTATCAGGTTGAGGAAGTTCTCTTCCATCTCAGGTTGTTGAATGTTTTTGTCATGAGAGGGTACTGGATTTTGTCAGAGGGTTTTCTGCGTCTAGTGACATAATCATATAGTTTTGTTATAGTGTCTTTCTTGACACATATTGCTTAGTAATATGGTATGTTTTTACAGTTCAAGTGTTAAGGATAGAAAACAAATGACTATATCTGGTTGGATTTCATTGCTACGCGATATCTCGGTGGTCATTTTAGGCCAATTGTGTTTCTTGGTTTTCCAGGTAGGAAATTCATTATGGCCATTTTTACGTAGGATATTGAGGAATGACATGCTAATGTATTCACAAAAGACCCACTTATGGGCCACACTATGACTTTATTCATGTATATGCAATAAGGTGTAGCTGACCAACTATCTTCTCTTGGCTTTTCAAATTTTCCTGATTGGCTTCCCTGTCAGTGACCTTTGATTGATCCTCCTCTGTTGTTTCACATGTAAAGGCTGGAGTATCCTTGGTCTTGGTCTTGGACCTCTTTCTCTTCTCCAGATGCCCGGTCTCCTTTGGTGATCTTATATCTGGCTTTAAATACCGTCTATGTGATGATGGTGAGTAAATCTGCTTTTCCAGTTTTGAGCTCTGTCTGGTTATCAGTCTCATGCAGCCAGCTGCTTACACCTATTTCCTCCTGGACGAGTTGTGTAATGATTATATTAAATGGATCACCACTTGATCTCCCAATTGCTGTCTCTAAATCTGTACTTCCTCTGGTGTTCTCCTTTTCAATAAACAGTCCCATCACCAATCCCATTATCAAAGCTTTAGAATCAAGAGGTGTTCCTTGGTTTGTCTTTCCCTTGCTACTGTAGCTTTAGTCTATCAACAAGTCTTGTCAATTTTACTCCAAAACGTATTTCAAATTTATCTGTTTCTCTTCATGTCCACCCCCACTGCCCTAGTCCAAAACACCATTATTCATCACCTGCAACAGCCTCTTCCCTGGTCTTTCTCCTCTATTTTTTTTTTTTTCCCTTTATGAAGGTCTTGTAGTACTCTTCTCTTCTTCAAATTTTCTCGTACTTCTGCACAGTCTACCCCTCATACAGGGTTCTATTTAACAACCTAGTTCAGAATCATGTGTCCCTTTGAAAAACTTCTGCTGGGTTCACATTATTCTTTTTTTTTTTTTTAAGATTTTATTTATTTATTTGACATACAGAGATCACAAGTAGGCAGAGAGGCAGGCAGAGAGAGAGAGGGGGAAGCAGGCTCCCCGCCGAGCAGAGAGCCCGATGTGGGGCTTGATCCCAGGACCCTGAGATCATGACCTGAGCCGAAGGCAGAGGCTTAACCCACTGAGCCACCCAGGCATCCGGGTTCACATTATTCTTAGCATAAAATCCAAGCTGCACACTTTGGCTTATACATGGACCCTGTCGACCTTGCTGATCTCTCTTGCGAGTCTCATTCACCCTTTGCTTTTTCTACTCCAGCTCCATGTACTTTCTCTCTCTTCCTTAAACATGTCAAGTGAGTTCCCATCACAGGGTCTTTGCATTAAATCCTTATTTGTTTTAAAACCTGGGGTGATCTTTCATCTCATTTTGTATGTCAGGAGATGTCTTGGCTTATTAATCTGTACAATCTCAGTTGTGTAGTGTGGGAGGTAATGAGGCAATAAAAATCCATTATGAATGTGTTCTATAGACACAACCCAACACCTTGTTCCTGAGGCCCTGCCTGGTGGTTTAGATTTGTCATGCAGTATTTTCAACAAATGCACTTGATGTTGGGCAGTCAAGGAAAGCCTCTTTGATGAGACAGTATTCAGGTTGAGATCTGAATGGCAAAGTAAAGGAGGCATACACACACACACACAAACACACACACACAGAGGCCATGAGAAGGAGCAAAGGAGGGTCAGATCAGGACCCAGAGGGTCTGGGCTCTAGTCTCAGCTCCATCAGTAGCTGGTGAACTTGGACAAGTTTCTTGACCCTTCTTTTCTTCTATTTCCATGAAAAGGTGTCTACTCTGTGTAGTAGGATAACCTGCGTAAGGTCGCTACAAAGTGAAATAATCTTCACTGTTATCATTAGCTAACATTCTTGAATGGGGATATGATAATAGACTGGTTTCTTTGGAGGATTCGATGAATATGAACTATGGTTGTTCTTCTAGAACTCTGTACGATCCAGTTATGAAGATAATTTTAATGTATAAAATTAAGCTATAGTTTAAAAAGTCTATGGTAAATAAAGTTTAGTTCTATAGACAACAATTGCTTACGGAGTTTGGAAGAAAGATTATTTGTGGTTTAGGTGATCAGGGGAAGTTATATGTTGAAGGACAGATATGAGAAAAGCCTTGAGTGGGGCCTTCAGTGACGAGGAGAAAGAACATTCCAGCTGGGAGAGCTATGCCCAGAGTTTGTGCTCAATTCTTTCTACCAACGTGTGCCTGGAGGCAGAGGAGAGTAAGTGTTATTCCTGCCTGCTCTGGGCCTCCTTGGGCCTCCAGAGAATAGTCCTCATGATAGAAGGGAAGGAAAATTGAGGGTATTTATTAATTGAATGACCATAAAGCCAGGCAAGAAAGAACATCCAAAAGATTATCCCATGATTTCAAGCTTAAGAGACTTAGGGAATGAATGATAGGGTCATTAACAGATACAGGGAAGCTGGGAGGACAGAGCTCACTTTCGGCCACCATCATAAGTATGTATTGTTGCAGTTACTATTTAGAAATATTGTGAAAATATGTGAGTCACATAGGAAATGTAAGGTTATTATTTTCCTCAAATCAAGGCCCCAGGAAGCCCATGGCTAAGCCCTTGGCCTGGCGCTTCCCATGTCTTTCCTTATAGATCCTTGTGGCAGCCTTAAGAGGTTGGGATAATTATTCCTTTTTTACCGATAGGAGGTTGAAAGTCAGAGCAGGGGGAAGGTTTCTCCCTAGGGAATGTTTGATAATTTCTGAAGGCATTTTCCATTGTCATGATTGAGGACAGAGTTGCTACTGGTATCAAGCAGGTAGAAGTCAGGTTGCTGCCAACCTTCCTACAATGCATGGGACAGCCCCCACGGCAAAGATTCCTCTGGTCCAAAATGTCAGTAGCTCCGCAGTTGAGGATCTTGGTTTAGAGGGATTAGGTGATTTGCCCAAGGTAACGTGGCCAGTAAATAGCAGAGCCAGGATCCCTCCGATAGGGAGTCCCAAACACGGTGTTGAAACCGGTCTGCCTCCCAAGGATACAAAAGAGCAAAATCTAAAAGCCTGAATTATTACTTTAAATGCAGAGATTTTAAGAGCAATTTCACAGTGGAGGTGATATTTTAAAAATAAGCATGCAGTCACACTGGTTGCCTGCGCGGCTCTTAGCTTCCTTATCAGGAGGCCTTGTGCAGGGACATTAGTCATCCAGCTCGGCTGCTAAGAAAGTTCTGCTGTTCATTTCAGGTGTCATTCTCTCCGAAGACCACGCGGTGGCACCAGTGTCATCTACCTCACCTGGCATTAAAAGGGAAAGCTCACCTGTTTCTAAAGAACGCGGACTGGACCCCGTGACCACGCCTGCAGGACCCAGGAGGCCAGCCGTGGCGGAAACTCGAGTCAGTGATAAAGGGAAGGAGAGAGGAGGCAGGGGACAGCCCCCTTTCCGCCACAGATCCGAGGGCGGCTTAGTGGAGAAGGAAGCCTTGAAGAAGTTGCCACACCTGTCCTTGTCTCAGTACGACTTACTAGAAACAGATGTTTCCTTCCAGCCATGGGGCAGTGAGAATTCAGTCCTGAGTCCGGAACCTGGGATTTATGCCCAGGGCTCCTTACGGGAACAGTTGCAAACCCAGTCACCTGCAGACAGCCTGAGCAGCAGCTGCCCCCAGTGCGACACGGTGATCGCCAGAGCTGCACCCCAGCCACCGGATGCCACCAGGCATGAGGACCCTCCCCGGACCCAGGAAGCAGACTGCTCGGACAGCGAGGTAGCTGTCACTCTTATTGATACTTCTCAACCTGGAGACCCACTGAGTCTGCATGAACCCATTAAAATCGTCATCACCATGAGCAGCACCCCGAACTCCATGACGGACCTGGAGAGCTCACTCCACCTGAAGGTGATTGGCACCGAGGGAGCTGGTTTGAAGTCTGATGCAGAGCCGGCCACCCCAGGGGTGGCCAGTCCTCCCAACACGGAGCAGATGAGAATTCCTGTCATCACCCTGGAGCTCTCCGAGGATGGGGGAGGAGGTGCTAAGTGTCCCGAAAGCAACGGCAGTGACAGGACCCCGGAGAGACTGATGGTGGAGGTGTCATCCAATCAGTGTTCTGGCTATGAATCCGGGGAGGGCGGAAATGCCACCAAGGATGGCAGTCCTTCCCCGGGAGACCGCTGTGAAACAACCCCCCTCTTCGCACCTCATGAGGTCCCTGCGTCCGAGGGGGCAGAGGAAGGCCAGGCTAACCTTGACCCATCATCTTGTAAAACTAGCCATGAAAAGAGACACACCCGGGTTCTCAGTGTGGACAGTGGGACAGATGTCTTCCTGAGCAAAAGTTCCACAGAAGTGATCAACGATAAAGAAAAGACAATGCCAACTTCTAAATCTGACCTAGAGGCTAAGGAAGGACAGATACCGAATGAATCCAACTTCCTGGAATTTGTCTCCCTATTAGAATCAATCAATACTTCCAAGCTGACGGCGTCTGGCCAAAGGAATGGCCCAGGAGAGCAGAACCAAGACAGTGGGCTTGTCGGAGGTACGGTTCCACATCAGCTCTGTCCTGATGACACAGAGAAGGCGATCCCTACTCCATGAGCTTCTGTGACTTGGTTTTGCAAGTATCGGGTCATTGCTGCTTGGTGATATTATTGGTAATTGCCAGATGGGCCAATACGAAGCTGTGGGTTGAGCATGTATTAACACTGGCTTACTCTAGCAGGAAATTTAAGGCAGAGTAATGAATGTTTGGCTTCCCTAGAAGGCAACAATATTTATTTCCAAGGAAATGAGCAATTATATTTTATCACCATGACAAGAACTCACAGGAGAGTTCTCTCCCTTTATGGAGCAGATGCATGCTAGGAGAGCTGATTGTAGAGCGCAGTTCTGTGAGCTGAACCCACTTTCCTGTTGAATTCCATTTTAAGATCCTTGTACGCAGAACTCCGCAATTATCCCGACTTGTCAACATAGTTATAACAAACACGCAGCCCTCAGTGTACGCCAGGCACTGTCCAGAGTACTTCACGTGTATTAACAGGAATGACTGTACGTTGTGGTTTGCCCCTGAGGGTCCTCATGTACCATTTTGCCACCACAATTAGCAGCAGCACCGCCTTTCACCTTCAGAGGCGTTCCCAGTTTGAACAGTGAATTATGCAGCTACTTTCGTCTTAACTCATTTCTCTTCATAGAACCTTACATTATGGTACTATTATTTCTCTTTTGCAGATGAAGGTCAGAGAGTTTCACTAACTTCCCCCCCAGTGAGTCTAGGAAGTCCAGAAGTACCAGAGCTGAGCTTTGATCCCAGGCAATCCTGACCCAGAGCCAGTGCTCCCACAGACTCTACTTCCTTGATGAATGTCAGATTCATTTCTTTTCAGGTTGCTTAGTATCCCTGGGCTCAACAGCCTCAGTGGCAAAAGGGTGTTACTAGACTAGAGTTTTTACAAAATCTTTTAACTTTGAATAATGAAGTCTTAGAATATAGGTGAGGTTCGGTGGGGTGAGGTCCAGAGCTGATGACCAAGAAAGAATTCGTGAGACATCTTTGGTGCAAAAGGGTGGTTTATTAAAGCACGGGGACAGGACCCGTGGGCAGGAAGAGCTGCTGTCCAGAGCTGTGAGGGGTGGTCCATTACATACTTGCAAGTTGGGGAGGGTAAGGTTAGGGATGGCGTAGGTGTCTGAGGAATTCTGGAAGCAAGGTTTCCAGGACCTCGAGGGGCTAGCTATTGTTGGGAAAAAGGTTATTCTTACCAGTAATAAAACCTTTTCGTGAGATCCTATAGATGTATATCAGTGGGCCATATGCTTGGGAATGATTGTCAACATGAATCTTGGAGGGTTTAGCGATAAAGTTTCCAAAGGAGTTGTTAGAGTAGACTTCAAGATCCTGGTAGGGGGTAGGAGTCGGTCAGGCTAGGATCGCCCTTTGCCCTTAGTGAAGTGTTAAGGTAGGGGGTTAAGGTAGGGGTAGTTGAGTCCCAGAGGAATGTCACTCTGCCTGTTTCAAGGGCTTGTCAGTGGGTAAGGAAATTTAATAATTTTCTTCTGCCTCTGTGTCCCACATCATAAATGTCCACTTTCATGTGATTTTTGAGTACAGTTCTGCTTATGTGTCTGGTAAAATAGTGTCTCTGGTACGATTGGGTGCTGGTATCTGTATCTGCATTGGCAGCTCCTTTCCTTTGCTATAGCTCTTAGCCCTTCGTGCTGGAATTGTCCTTTTGCCCCTGGCTGTTCCCTGCTCTCTGGGACAGCCAGAGGCCCCTCTGCCTCCGTGCTGGCACTGACCAGCAATTTGCTTGTTTCTTTGGCTTCTCTGGTGCTCTGCCGAAAAGATTACTGCGCTTGCTAATTGGCCCACCTTTGCTTAAAAACACATTAAGTCTGGGTATTTAACTTATGTAAAGTGAATGTATTCTTTGTTTTACTATGTCTATATATCTAAGGTTTTCAATATAGAGTAAGAAGAACAGGAAAAATTTAGATAAACATTTTAACAAGCCCAGGCAGTGTAAGAAAGCATTGGTTACTGGGAGATAAAAAATCTTTCTGATACAGGATATAGGCCTTCATCTGTTTTATATAAATATTCATGCATCTAGATTAGCACCGTCCGATGGAACTTTCTGCAGTGATGGAAATAGCCCCCTATCTGCTTGCCCAGTACAGTAGCCAGTAGCCAGAGGCAGCTGTTAAAAACTTGAAATGGGTATTGTGCAGCTGAGCAACTGAATTTTTAATGGTATTAAATTTAAATAGCCCCTCGTGGCCGCTGGCTGCCGTATTGGACAGCGCTGACCCGTACATAGTGTCTGCCCAGGACACAGTGTGTATGGTGGACAGAGCACAGGCTGCAACAGCTTCGAGCCCAGGGCCAGGTTTTGGTTTTGCCACACCAGCTGGGTGAGGTTGGGCAACTTACTAAATCTGTCTGAGTCACAATTTCTTCAGTAAAGCAGGAATAAGGATATGTTACAGATGTGCTGTGAGGACCCAATCAGGAAAGTAAGTGAAAAGTCCTGCTCCTTGATCAATTTCAGCCTTTTATTCAGAATTTCCCCTCAGGCCATATGTAAGATTTACTGGATTTGTCTACTCAAGTTCCTGCTCTTGAATTTTTCAGCCAACAACACTTAATCCAAACAGTATAAAATTGGAAATCGAGGGGTGTGCAAAGAAATTAGGGATGCTACAAGACTTTCTATGGAAAGAACAGGCTTGATTGTCCGGAGTCTGCAGGTACAGCAGGGAGGGAGGAACTGGCTGGATTATGTGCCTCCTCTGGGAAAGGACAGAGGCTTTTAATTGAAGGATGAAAGAGAAGGACATAAGTCTTTTAGTTGCTGGAAGGCAAGAATGAAAGGTGGCAAATTAAATGCTATTTCTGTGGTGCCTTGTGTCTTTGAGATCAATAATATCTCCCTGCTCCTCAATCTCTACATAATAACTTGCTATGTGTTGTAATCTAAAAACCCAATTTCAGAATGTGTTTCTAAAACAACATGACAGTGTTGAGTGATATCAGCAGCCTAGGCGATATGTCCTCCTCTTTCCCCTGCTTGATAGTGAAATAATGCTTGACATTTACACAATTGTATATACATGATTTCTCAGTTCTCTCTATGGTATTCTTGTATTTCCAACCCTGGTCCTCTCCGCAAAGGGCTTTATGATTATCCTCAGGCCTTGGGTATATATCAAGGTTCTAGACAATGAAAAACCACCCTCTTATCAAAAGCCTTTAAAACCATGTTTTCATTTCATTTTTTTTTTGATACACCTTTATTTTACTCTGTGGGAATAAACCAAGACCACTCGAATGAGAAGAAGCAAAGGCAATACATTATTCAGAGCTTTCGATGGCAAGGGAGTCAGCCACTATTCCCCGTGTTTTGGCAGAGACTCAAAGGCAGGAGGAGGAGTGGGAAAGCTTTGTAGTGGAGAGAGGGGAGGCTTCAGGTGTGCTCTGACTGGAGGCTGGGGAGCTAGAAGCAGGCTAATTAGAGCATCCTTTGGGATTGGTCATGGGAACGTATTTGGTTTTCTTTGGCTGGAAGCAGGGACAAAAATCAGGGAAGCTCTCAGTAATTAATCAAGTCCTGGCCATTTTGCACCAATTATTACAGGGGTAATTATTTGGCTTCCTGGACTGTTTGCTAAAAATAATGATCTGACTTCCTACAAAGTCTGACTTAACACATCGTATGTTGGCTTCCTGGGCTGGGCATCTGGCCACTACCTATTTCATATTCAATCTCTTCTAGAATTTCTGAGAAAATAATCATGAATGTAGGTAGAGATGCTTTTTGAAGGATTATCCAAAGTACGGAAGAATGGTAACAACCTAAATTTACAACAATAGGGGTCTAATTCAGTAAATTATGCTGTACCAATGTAATATTACCTAACTACCATTTTTAGATGATATAGAAGAATATCTAATCTCATTAAATATCTATTGAACTTTAACATAATTATCTACATTATGACTTATTTTTTATAAAACAGAAAAGTATATTTGCCAAAAAAAAAATATGGCTGGTGTACTAAGTATCAAATCGGATCCTGTTTTCAGCATGGTGGGGTTCAGAGTGATTTAAAATTTTTTCTTTTCTGTAGTTTTAAATTACATACAATTCATGTGCACCATTTTTTATAGGCAGAAAATCCCTGTTAATGTGTTATTTTCAAGGGAAAAAGGAACACAAATAGCCCATATGTTGACATATGTAATGTACCCATTTAAGAGAAGGAGAGACTAAAATATGAGAAAGGGGCATGGACAATTGAGTCCAGCTACATGCAGTGTGAGGGGGGAGGGCGGTCTGCGATGGCTTTCTGCAGTTACATACGCAATATGGTCACTGGCCAAAGCCACTTGTTATGATAGCACTTTCTCACAAATGTGTTTCTTGAAAACTGTGAAAACTTCTATCTTGACAAGCTGTCAAATGAAAGGCAAACATTTCTGTATCAAAGCAATTCTAGTGGTAGTTTCACAGATGTGCTGGGAATGTTTATCTCCAGAACTCACATAGAAACCAGCAATGTTTCTCTCAAAGTCTGAGGATGAAAACTTCATTATATAATAGTGATGTGATTCATACCTCAGGGTAGCCAACGCCATTTTACTTGTTGAGGGTCCTGGCGGATCTTGGTGGGCTTTTCGAATGGCACGTCTCGAAAGGGCCTGAGGTTCAAACCACTCACTTGTGTTCTTTAGACAATTTCCTTGGAGGAAGGTAGCTCTTGGGATCTTTGGTCTTGGGAATAGGGAGGTCATTGTAACCCTAAAAACGACTGTTGGGTTATATATCCTGAGACAAGGAAGGGCTGACCCCTAGCGGTGGATTCTGTTGTGCATAGTGATCCAAGCTAAGACTTTGGTCCATTATTTAAGGAGGATCGTAAAAAGTCAAATGACCAATCTGTACGCATTGCTCTTGGCATCCTTATTCACCTGAAAATACTCTCAGGGCAAGAAACAGGAGTATGGCCTCACTGTGTCTTCCACGGGGCCAAGTTTGTCGTGTAAAGTCAGCCGGGCTTGAGTGTCTACCTTATGGAGGTACTGAGTCCGCCTTTACCTTGAAAATCTAGACCTGGAGAATGAGTGAGAAGGAAGTATTGATAAAAGATTTTTTAAAGCGGTAAATGGGACCTTGCTCCAAAATAGCCAAGTTTGCTTATGAAATTTATTTTCCATCTGATGCTGTCAGCATCAGATTTTCCATCTGATGCGGACAGCAACACCATGCTGTCCGTGGTGATTTTTCAACCAGCTAGGCCAGTGGTCACTGGAGTTATGTCGAGGGAATCCTGAAATCTGCACATAAAGTAGATGCTGTCTGTAGAGGTCTACGTAACTTGTCTCCAACATCTATACAGTTACGTTTTTCAAATATATTTAGGTATTTCATAATTAGTAAAATTAAAATTGATTGAAACACATTCTGAATTCATCGGAGCTATATAGATTTTCTGTCTATTCTTGTTTCAGTTTTGGTAACTTATTTCCAAGTGCCTTCTCATTAATTTCTTATTTAATATTATGTTCACACACAGACCAATGTTTTTCAGATAACGGCTCCCATGAGAAAAAGGAGGAAATCCAGGAAAGTGAAAAGCCTAATGGACACAGTTCCAAGCAAGGAAAACCGGACATGCAAAGTCAAGACCACACTAGCACCAGCCCTGTGCTCACCGAGCCTGCCAAGATCACGACCCTGTGAGCGTAACTTACTTACTTAGCTTCGTGGTGGTGTGAAGCGTGCAGCCGCTTCATTTTACTGGCTGCTGCTTGTAATGGTTTGTTAAGGATGAGGAGGAGTTCGAATAGTGTTTGAAACTTCTGTATATGTTAAGTTTCCAGGGCAGTAGACAGAGACAAATAATCTACCGGGTAACTTCCCAGCAAGATAGTTCTGTCTTGCAAGTCATCAGCGGGCCTGAGACATCTGTGCAAGATGAGATGTCCGTGGATGCTATGCATGTCTTCATTGATGAACATGGTAAGTCTTTAGAGCTCTTTACTAGTGAGGAAGAGGGGATCAAGCTGGGGGCTTTCTCAGGCCCACATGGTCCCCTAGGCTCAGCATTAAGACTGTGGAACAGGAAGACTTAGTCCAGTGGTGGCTCACATGTAATAACGTTCTTAGAGCAGAGTGTGCTCCCTCCTGCCTCAGGGCCTTTGCACATAGCAGATCCCTGTGCTAACAATGTGCTACGTGTCCTTCATATCTTAATTCTAAAGACAGTTACTCAGGAAAAAACTTCCCTGGACTCCCCAGACTTAATCAGGTTCCTATGCTTTTCAGTCTCTGAACACCTTATCCTTCTCTTTCTTTGATACTATTATAGCTTCTGATTATTTATTGACCTATGATTTGATTAATGATGTTGTCCACCTCACAACTGTGAACTTTAGGAAAGCAATGCCTAGCACCTAGTAAATATTTCTTGGATGTATGTTGAACATCTGACCTTGATATATATTTTTAGTGCCTTGTTATAAAAAGGATTTAGAATAGAAAAAGAAAAAAAGAAGGAAGGAAGGAAGGAAGGGAAAAGGAAAAAGAAAGAAAGAAAGAATATTAAGTGGCAAGTTCAAAGTTCTGTAGATAAGGGATATATAGGTTCTTGCTTTTTCAGGATGGGTCTTTTGTTTAAGTCCCTTATAGATCTGTTAATGTTTGTTATTTTACTCGATAAATGATCCCAGGTTTGGATCATAAACTACTAGGTTACCCTCTCTGCAGAACAGTAGTTTAAGGACTGAAGTGCTTTTGCATCTGCAGAAATACAAGGGAGTCTTTTACATTATATAGAACAACATTAACACTTCTATCAAAGCCTCCAGGGGGCTGCGGTTTGTCCTTATTAGTGTATCTCTTGGTGGCAGGAACGTACAAGTTGAGGTCCAGTCCTTCCCTCTCCATTCCAGCTGGTTAATTACACTCCTGTGTCACCTGGAGAAGGTATTCCTAAAACCTCTTCCGGGGGAGACCGCTGACATTTACAAAACGGACTGGTTTTCACACCTCAGTACCCTGAACCTCTTTAGTGGGCTAATTTAACTCTGCAAATTAATTCCATCTCTGGCTTTTCCTCATTACCGGGCTGACACACCAGTCAGCTCGGGCTGCCCCAGGGCTCATCTGAAAATTCCCACGTGGGGATGGCCTCATGCACGCCACCAAGCAAAGCCATACCTGATAAGCCTTTTTATGCACATGGTACAAAAACTCCCCAGTTATGGCTCACGCCGGTCGGACTGACCCATGATGAAACAGCGAACCCAAGAGAATACAGTGGACCCTTGAACAACAGGGTTTGAACTGGGTGGGTCCGCTTGTACACGGGTTCTTTTGGATAAATACAGTGCAGGATAGTAAATGTATTTTCTCTTCCTTATGACTTTCCTAATAACATTTTCTTTTCTCTGGCTTACCTTATTATGAGAAAATAATATATAAAACATACAACATTTAAACTGTATATGAGTTGACTTTATGTTATGGGTAAGGCTGTTGGTCACCAACAGGCAGGCTGTTTGTAGTTAAGTCTTGGGGGAGTCAAAAGTTATATGTGGATTTTCAACAATGTGGGTGGTCAGTGCCTCTAACCCCCAAGTTGTCCCAGGGTCAAATGTATACAAAAGTGAATTAAGAGATAGTGCAAATTAATTGAAGAAAAGCAATTAAGTCTAGGTAACTGAGGCAAGCTTGTCTAAGCATGTTATTAGAGAGGTATGACAAGAAGATTTTCTTTGTTAAGTTACACATCCTGTGGAAAAAAATAGAAAGAATGGACCTAGATTACCCACAATTATTATTAAAACAGTCTAAAGTGAGTTTCCTCTGACATGACAAAATTTAAGCTGAAATGACCAGATACTAATAACTGCCTAATATTCTTTGCCGAAATTTTGTGGTTTTCCAGGGGAAATTAGATCCTGTTACTTAAAGTCTGGCAATCAGAGAGAAGGCCCTTTCCAGCACCCGCCGTCGAATTATGACAGTTTCTCTCATGCTCGGTAGGTGGAGGTTTGGTTTCAGGTTCCAGAGCTGTCCTGTTGCTGGGGGGCATGCAAATTCCTCTGACTTGCAAATGAAGTGAGGATCCTGGTGGGGGTGAAGGTGTTAATCCGTCTGTAGGTGTCAAAGCTTTGTGGGTTTCCTATGCGAGAAAGAAAATCTGATGTTTTAGAAAAATAAAGAATAAACTGACCCGTTTTCATAGCAGCTGTGTCCAGCAATGAATTAAACTCATGAACATAAAGAGGAATCCTATGCAGACCGTAGTGCCCCCTTCAGGGAAGACAGTGTTGCAGCTCGAGAAGAACGCTTTCTTAAACGTGTCCCGAGGACAGACCAGAAGCGTAGTTAGCGCTCATCCGCACTGGTGAAGGCTGGCTCTCTCACAGAGAGGTGATCTGAGTGTTTGTTCTCTTTTCCTTCCTTCAGAATGGATGGACCAACTTTCTAAATTATGTTAATTAAGTTGATACTAAATTAGCTTGTGCATCCAGAACATAGCTGGGTTCATGGCAGCGTTGGGCAAGTTGTAGATCCTACCAGTGGCGGACTGAATTCATTGTTCATTCTGGACTTCAACTTACTCTTCCTCCCTTCCTTTCTTTCTTTGAGAGGGTGGGGAGCGCTCCCATGTGCCTGAGCAGTGGAGCAGGGATGCGCCGTTGGGAGGAGAGGGGAGGAACCCAAGCAGACCCCCTGCTGAGGGCAGAGCCCGTTGGGGCTCAGTCTCATGACCCTGCGATCATGACCTGAGCCAAAAACGAATGCTTAACTGACGGAGCCACCCAGGCGCCCCCAGACTTGAAGATTCTTTGAGGATAATCCATGAACGTGCCTCCGTTGCTTGCCCTGAGCGAGGAAGTACGTTTCCCGTGTACGTGTCGTTAGACTTGTGTGTGTACTTGTGTGTGTACTTGAAGACGTAGGGGAGTCCTTTGTGATGCGATTGGAATGCCCTGGGCCTCACACCTGGAGCGTTCAAAGGGAGTTGCAGGAACCTTGATTCCAGACCCTGTGGTTGATGACCCCTCCCCAAGGTCAAAGTTCCCTTCAGGGGTGTGCCCAGGAAATTGAAGGGGGAGCCTCACAAGGGCCTTGAAGAAAGTTCGTCTTTGACCTTGCTGTCTGCCCTCCAGCTGGGATGTTGTGTGCCAGCCTTGCAGGGCGTTCCCTCACTGCAGTCCCTGCTGCCGAAGAAGCTGGGGTCGGCCGTTGGGGCAGATCTGACGGGTGCTGCGGGCCGTGGCTCCCCCAGGCCACACGGATGCACCTGGGCCCCGAACCTGAGTCACTCCTGTGGGGGAAGGGCATGATCTCCATCACTCACACGCCTTTCACTCACCCTCCGTCTCCCTCCGGTGCCCACACTCCAGTCAAAATAGACAGAAAACAAAATTCTTCTCCAACCAGAAACATGGCAAGTCTCCATACACATGTCCCCCACGAGGAGAGGGAGGTTTGCCCTCCACACCTCGGCCCCAGCCCATGGGACATTTCGTGGCAGTGGCTTCATGGATTTAGAGATCTAAGATGGCAGCTTTCTGAAGCTAAATACTTAATTCTGTGTGAACACAGCTTTGAAAGCTGTCACATTTTTTTGCAATCCTTAGTTGGAAGCTGTCGTGTTTTTAAACTAAATTTAGAACAGTTATCAGGCCCTTATCTATTCCAAAATAAAGTTACAAGACTTTCTTATTTTTATTTTCCTGGATAAATGTGCTTCACTTTCCCCCCTTGGTAAATACTTTAATTGCATTTGCTGGTAATGCCCGTTAGCATAAGGCCACATATCCAGGGCCTCAAAAGACTAAAAACGTAGCGTGTGCCAATCAGAATCAGAGAGAATGTCTACAGGGTTTCCAAGAGGCTCTACCTCCTCAGGTCATGCCTCCTGGGGAGCTGCCCTCTGACTCCTGTTCTCCCCCAGGTTCTCCCTTCTTATTAGATTTCCCCGAGGTCTTGCTTTCTTTCATCCCCTCTGAATTTCCTCCCCAGATTTGAGCACTTTTGTGGCCTATCCTCCATTCCCACAGCTGCCTGGGTTTCAGTTTGCCACAGGGCATGTCCTCCGAGTTTGAGGGCTTTCTGCCAGGTGAGGCGGGGGCTCCGCACAGGTGCCGGGGGCTGCTGCACATCTGTGCTGAGCAGCCCCTCGTAGCCACGTGGAGAATCTCGGGTCAGTCCTTCCCAAGCTCCGTCTTTTCCCATGCATACCGCAGTGAGACCCCGTTCCTGGTGCACACGAGACAATCCAAGTCAAACAGGTCTCATCACTGTGCGGATTTGGGGTCATTCAACGGAGGCATCTTATAGATGTTTCCAAGGGTGCGGTGTCTCTTTCTCTACCACTTTCCCATTCCTGTGTTTTGATTCCACTGTCAGTCAGACACGTGCTCTGGTGTCAGAAGATGCCTCCTGTAGTCTCAGGCCTGTGTTTTCTCCTCTCGTTCAAGTCCAGTGAGGACACCAGGCTTCTTTCCTGTAAACCCCTGAGGAGTCTCCTTGAGTCTCATGGGTTCTGGCTGGGCCACCTTCTCGGAGCCCAGTCGCCAGGGCAAGTACGTGACTTAGCTCTACGCTCAGCTGCAGAGCTGGATTGCAGGTTCCCCAGAAAAAAATCATGGGGGTGGCTCTGCAGAGGGAAGTTTGGAGTGAGCTGGATGGAGGCAGGGCAGCAAAAACCAACAGATTACTCCCGTGGACTCTGTTCCTGGTAAAATTGTTTGATCAGGTTAATTACCGAACTTTGTTAAAGAGAATGATGATCAAGTTTTGTAGAAGCAGCTTTGCCCTTCAAGAAAAGCTTTGTATAATGTCCCTCGTTGTCACTAATATTTCTTGTCTGTGAACGTCCCCATAGAGACTTCTTGGCCTACCACCTCACATGCCAAGTTCTGTCTCTGTCCACCTGCCCTCTCTCCAAGGCAATTTGACAGGACGCTGGTTCTTAAGAGCTCCAGGAAGGAATGGCACCCAGCCCCGCATAGCTTGTCCTCGTCGTGCTTCACAGATAACGTGGGATAATATACGTGTTTGCTATCCCGCGGGCAGGCCGGTGTTTGAGATGATCCATGTTCCCAGACGGTCTATGCTCTGAAATAGGTTCATCATTTAGAGGGGACTTGGTTATGGGGTGTTGTGGCAATTCAATGGCTCATTTGGGCATAGGAGATGGACCGTGCTTCCTGCTTAATGCGTGAGAACAAAACTCAAGTCCCTTCACTTAGCAGAATTATAGCATTGAAGCGGTTCCCTCGGTGGTTCTGGGAAAGTGGTTAAGGGGCCGCCATCTGTTTAACTCATGCAGGAAAAACGGCTCAGTGCTCTGCAGAGTCCGATGATCTTCGGGATTTAAACTGTTGTCCCACAGGCTTGTGCTGGATATCCCAGCAGTCTCAGAGTCCTCCCCACGTTGGGGGACAGTGAAAGCTATGCCACCCGTCACCGGAGGCTGGTTGCTTTGGGTTCGTAATAAGCCTTGGCTTTCATGGCAGTTCATGATAGAATGATGATTTGGGTATCTGAATTGGTTATACGGAGGAAGAACTCTTGGAAGTAGGATAAAAGCAAGCAGGCTGTTTCAACGGAGCTATTTTATTTTAAAGATTTTATTTATTTGACAGAGAGCAAGAGAGAGGGAACACACGCGGGGTGAGGGGCGGAGGGAGAAGCAGACCCCCTGCTGAGCAGGGAGCCCGATGGAGGACTCCCAGGCAGGGAGAATAAATAGGGGAAGCTGGCCAGTGGCAGGGGTAGGCGTGGTGGCCACAGCGGTCCCCAGGAGGGCGTTTATCCTGTCTGCAGGGGCTGTTGCTGCTTCTCCTCCGTCTGCCTAGGCCTGATCCAGAAAACCTGGCCCGACCAGATTTTCCAGTAATTTCTGCAGGGAGCCTAGAATCCACACTGAAGCGTAAAATCTGTTTTGTTTCACGTTATCAGTTTTAATTCGTTTTTTGGCAATACCACAGGCCACAGATGACGTGCGTGGCTGGCTGTGGCCTGAGGACTCCTGGTCGTCCCTCCCTCTCTGAAGCCCAGGCCTTCACCCCGCACCCTGTGTCCTCCCGGGGAGCCGCCCTCCCTGCAGAAACATGTCCTATGGAGATGCCCTTACGTGGCCCCCAGTGCGTGTCTGGGCAGGGGTGCAGCGAGCCCGCTCCTCCACACCCCTGCGCGGCCCTGTGCCTCATCTCTCCGCTCTGCGAAGCCCACAGGAGCCGACTCTCAGCCCTTCCTCTCTAAGCACCTGCTCTTCCTTGCCTTGAATGCCCTTCTCTGTTCCCGGCGTTTGGAGTAATCCTCTCCCAGAGCACGGATGACACTCTGCCTCCTTATGCTTCTTTATCTGATCAGTCCCTACCATGAAAATAAAGTGACTTTTCCATGCTGCCCTTAGAGGAGGACTTACCACGTTCCCTCTAGCACTTCAGCCGTTTGGGTAGGACTCCCGTCCCGTCAGAGCCTGCACGCAGCCCTCTGCAGACGGGTGTTCCCTGACTACTGACCGGACTCAAATCCAATCACCGCACAGGATGTGGGCAGGTCCGTGGGCTCTCCGGACTGGGTGTGGACCAGCGGGGCAGTTCGGGGAGCCGGAGAGAAGCCGAACGGGAGGAGGGGAGTCGGCCGTGGGGGCCATGAGACTGGTCAGGTGGCTCACACTTCGTTCTCCCGGTGGCAGGAACACTCTGACCCCTTTGTAGACAGGAAAAGTCCCACGAACGTGGCACTGATTATCAAGACAACATCATCAGATGACGCCGTCACCTTGCGAAGGTGGGAACGCAGGAGCCAGGAGCACCCGTGGCTTGCCTGCTCATTTGAGTACAGAATCTGATCTTTTTGTAAGTGGGGAAATGGAACCTCAAAACCCTCAAACTAAAACTAAGAAAACCCACAGAACCCAAACAAACCTGTGAAATGACTGTTTAAACCCACAGCACATAGAAATCAGAGATTGGAACTGAGATTAGATGCTCCTGTCTTGTATTCTGTTCAGTTGTGAGGTGGTGGCATCCACGTGGAAGGGGGCTGTGGTGGGACATGGGCTGTGATGGGACATCAGGATCCAGAGTGGCCTGGAGCACGCAGGTGAACGTCTGTCGTAGGCGGATCAAGGTTTCGGTTCCCGCATTCATGAACTTCTTGGTTGACATTGAGCAACTCATTTAACCCTCTTAGGTATTAGTGTCCTAATGCATAAATGGAAATAACATAGTAATCACTGCAGTGGTGTTACAAGTTAAATATAATAGATGTTACAGTGCTTTGGACGGTACCTGCCGTAAGGACCTTGTTGGTATCTGCAAACACAAGCGGTGGGCCAGGGGCTCACGTTCACTACTGGCCTTGTAGAGCTCAGCATCCTGACTTTACCTGGGTGGAAGCCTTCCCTCTTGGGCTTTTTTGAGTAACTTTATGAGATTTTCAGGTGGCTAAGGACTTTGCACTCTCTCTGTCAACCCGTCGTACTCCAACATTTGGAACTCTGTCGTAATTTCAGGGTAGGTCCTTCAATATTGTATCTCTGGCTCCTCATGCCATTAAATGTCGAGTTCTCCCACTATAGTAAATACAAACTTTGATTTTGAACTTGGAAGGATTCCTAGTTGGGGCTGTTGCTAAGCCATTCAGCCATGGAAGATATTGGAAAAGCAGTTTTTTCCCTGGGAGGCAACTTCAGTGACTGGGATTGCCTCCAACTAGGCCATTAAACCACCGATTCTTATTACTGGAAGCTAGCTGTTCCCCTCTGCCATTGTTCAATTCGGTTGCCGTGTGACAGTTTTATATCCTTGACTCTCAAGCATGAATAGGGAATTGTTTGCAGTGTAACTTCCATGTCTCTTTGGGGATTCCTGGAGGAAACCAGGAGAGGAAGCAAATTTCCCTCCTCGCTCTCACTGTCATTGTGGGAACCAGTGCATTTCTCATTAACTGCCAAAGAAACATAAGCAGCATTTTCCAGTTGCACAGTAACTGTCCATAAGGCTGTTTGATAACGCTAACAGTTCTGCTTTCCCCAGACCCTAGAATGAAAGAGCTATGGCTTCAATGGCAGCATTTGGAATTGCTACTCAAAGAAACTTGCAGAGGATAAATTCATTACCCCGCACATAGGACCGATTCAGTAGCTCAGAGCCCAAAATGAGCTAATCTACCTAGAAGGCTGTAGTCTACCCAGAAAAATCAAAGTTGATGTAGGCTCTCTGTTTGGAAAGTGTGTCTTGTGTCTAAAAGGTTCCTTGCAGACTGGACCTTTGTTTACTTCCTCTGTAGGTCTTACAATTAAAGCTTGATAGTTTCTTTTCTTTGTTCAGCAAAGATTTACATTGTTTTTGTCTATAAATTCTCCCAAGTAACATAGCAGAGCTTTCTTCTGGGAGAGATATATAACCGTGCTTCAGTATTAATCTGGCTTTTCCAGTGTCATAAACGATTTAATGAAAATGCATACAAAATGCTTATTGTTTGACCTCCAGTGAAATCTGGTGGGAAGACATAGTATTTATACTTATTTTGAACATCCATTATTCAAAAAGTAGGCGCAGTAGTCTGCTGAATGGAAGACTCATTCTGGAGAATACTAGTTTAGATTTTATTTATTTATTTGAGAGAGAGAGGACGTGTCTGTGCACACACGAGTGCAGGGGAAAGGAAAGAGGCGGTGGGGGAAGGAGAGGGACAGGCTGACTCTGAGCGGAGCGCTGGGCTCCATCCCATGACCCTGAGACCAGGACCTGAGCCTAAGCCAAGGTCTGATGCGTAACCGACTGAACCACCCAGGTGCTACTGGGGCATCTTAGTTTATAGGATTTTTACTGGGGGATTTTTGTACCTCACCTTGTTTTTAATTGAAAACGTAGAGTAGGTTGGGCAGTAGTGCGGTGATTTATCTGGATTCACTTGCTTTTGGCTTTTATTTGCTTTTGAATCCTTGCAGTACATATCAAAGCAGATATTGTTCTGGTTATAAACTGGGCTTATTTTTGGACACTGCTAAGTCTCTAAACCCATTGTGTACTATGCTCCAAAGATGGGTCAAAGCTCTGCACTTACTCTCTGTCACCTCTTTAGAATTCTTACTCTTTTGTTGACATTACCAGGCTTTTTGACCCTTATCTCTAGTAAAAATTTCCTTTTCATTGAGATCAGCTCTCAGGAAAGCCCTTGGTTTCCCTGGTTCCCAAAGAAGTCAAGTAGCAGAAAGTTGTCAAAAATAATCCTCTCTTTTAGAATTCTTCCCCCCCACCCTTTTTCTTTAGTCAGAAGAAATAGTGATCCCTGGTTTGGACTAGCTGAACTAGAGTATGGGGAATTGAAGTTAGTCAATTACGTCTTCAAAATGTGGAGAAAAATGTGAATTCTCCCCATATTGGATATGCTCAGTTCTGTGTCCCATTCAGGTGTAAGTTGAGAAGGGAAACTCTAGTTATAAGTGTTTCAGAGTTTGCATACAGTCTCATTACAATGTTGACTTGCAAAGTGGAGAGTTATGTGTGTACCGCTTTAAATTAAAAAAAAAAAAAAACAAAAACCCAACCCATCACTTTTGGGAGATCTGGGTGCTTTTGATCACACAGTGGTGGGAGTGATCTGGAAGAAATGTCCAGGGCTTGTCTTTGAAGAGTTTCTGCCATTCCAAATCACTCTCTGAAACTTCTGCTCTGATCCTTATTTCAGTGTCTTGGACACAGGAGAGAGAGATTAAATTTTCATCCAGGCACAGAATCATAAGGATGGAAGGTTGGCGAGGTTGATTCTAGAAAGTCTTCTGAGGCCCCTTCTCTGCCTCCCTGGGAAGCAGGCCAGGGCTTGCTTGGGCTGGGTAGCCCGCGCCTTGGACTTCTGTTTTGGTGGCCATACCCCATACTGCCACACAGTGGCAGCAGACCCTAGGTTGGAGGCCCTGTCCCGGTCTTGCCTCCTGCTTGGCTGCGCAGGTGAATTTTTACCCTTGAGTTGTTTGCAGACTTTAAATCTAGAATCCCTGTTAAAATTCAATAATAAAGGTTATCGTTTTCAAAACATTGTTGCTTTACATAAATATCCTACATGTTGAACATGTTGCTTGCTGTGACTTGCATTTTTAGGATGCCCGCCTGGGTGGTTTGTTCCCGGGGTCCCCTGAGGAAGCCTGAAAAACAAGAGGGATGGACAGAAAGAGAGGCCCTCCTTTCTGTCCATCTAGAGGATGGGCCATAGTTTTGGAGATCTTGGGAAGAAGAAGAATTTCAGGACTTTTTCCCCCCACATTAATGGGAAAATATAGAAGAAGCACATGTATTTTGATTGTTAATTGTAGAAGCCTAGATGAATGGAATGAAACCTGGTGGGGGGAGGGGTACCAAATGGTGGAACACTGTCACCATCGATCTGAGGCCCAGCTCTGCCCATACGAGAGTCACCGTCCTGGCCCAGACCAGCTTCTAGCTCCTGGTCCCTCTTTATTTCCTTCTAGCGTCTGCTTTTATCTAGCAGCTTCTATCTTTAGTCACTGTTTCTGCTCCTGTTCTGAGCTCATTTCCATGCGATCAGTGCCATCACCCTGAACCAAACGAGTTTACCAGAGATGAACCAGGGAGCGGGTAATCAAGACCAAATATGCAAGTGTTGTTCTGCAGTAGTTCCGAGTGCATTTTTTTACTACAGGGTTAGACTATTACTGCTTTAGAGAAGGGACGATCTCTTAAAACTCAGCCCTTTCCCATTACATTTATTAATGCAAGGGGAAATCTCTGGCCTTAAGTTAGTAAAATAGAGACTTTTGATTTTTTATGTATTTATTTTATTTTTATTTTTATTTTTATTTATTTTTTTAAAGATTTTATTTATTTATCTGACAGACCGAGATCACAAGCAGACAGAGAGGCAGGCAGAGAGAGAGGAGGAAGCGGGCTCCCTGCTGAGCAGAGAGCCCGATACGGGGCTCGATCCCAGGACCCTGAGATCATGACCTGAGCCGAAGGCAGAGGCTTAACCCACTGAGCCACCCAGGCGCCCCTTATTTTTATTTTTTAAAAGATTTGTTGGAGAGAGAGAGAGGGGGGAGAGGAGCACAAGCGGGAGGGGTGGAGGGAAAGAGAGAGAATCTCCAGCAGCCTCCACGCTGAGCGCAGACCCCGACGTGGGGCTGGACCCCCCAGCCCCAAGATCATGACCCGAGCCGAAACCAAGATTGAGATGCCCAACTAACTCTACCAACCAGGTGCCCCAGACAAAGACTTTTTAGATCGCTGTGCAGCTCACAGTGCACATCTAGGAAAGGGAAAATAAGCAGCAGGTAGTCTGAGAAGAGCTGTCTAAGACAGACAGGCGTTCTTTAAAGGCTGGTGGGCAGACTTGCGTCCACTGCATGATTTTTGTGACATCACTGCCTCTTTGGATCTTGAGTGGGCCAGCTGGCGCATGGGGATTACAGCCGCATCGGGACCTCAAGAACATCTAAGCGGGGTGGTGGGGGGCTCTTCTGGTTGAGCAGTGCTGACTGTAAGGCCAAGTAGGAAGCCACGGCAGGCTTTCTGATTCGGACCTACTGGTCCTGAAGCTGGGGCAAAGCTAGGCTTTCTTAATACCATCATACTTTGTTTCGAATATGCAACTTTCATGAAAGAGGTTAATTAAGTGAGAACTTAAAAAGCTAACTTAATAAGCTGAAGTATGGGTCTCTTTTTATAAAATAAAGAGGATTAGGTGTGAGTTGAGTGCATGACACTGTCTCCTCATTGAGACAACAAGAATTCATGTGTGTGTATGAAAAGCATAGGGATCATGTCGCCCTTTCCATATGAAAATAAACAAAGTTGGGTCCTACGTCAATAGAAGGAAATAAAACAGTAAGGTAAGGTTGTTAAATGTCTGCTATAGGGGAGACACCGTTTGGTGGTTACATACCCCGTCTCATTGGATTCTCACGACCCCTAAGCAGGAGATATCATCCCTGTTTTCCAGGTGAGGATTTGAGCTAACAAATGCTTACAGTCACAGTGATTAGGAGAGCAATATTTCAAGCCACGTTTTGTTTCATTCTAGAACTTACCCAAAAGATTTTGAAAAGAAACTGAACCCTAGATTTTTACATGGGACTTTTAAATGGCCTCAATAAGAAAATAAAGTTATCTATTGTTATTATTATTTTACCATCAGACATAGGCTAAGTAATACGCAGATGGTAACTGAGGGGTGTTAACACTTCCCTCCTGTCAGGTTTCCTGGCAGGAAGCACCTGCGGGGGAGGCTGGCTCTAACAGCTGTCTGTTACACCGCACACAATAGCCACTTCTTGGTTTATTTTGGTTGGCAGTAGAGGGCGCTATTCACTTTCCAGATCTTTCTCACAGATGCACACATTGCCAGCCCGTGCCTGCCGGTTTCTAGCCATCCCTTACATTATTGACATGATGTCAGACTGATCTTTCGGTTTTAGTGACATGGAGTGACGTGCTCGAATTTGCCGAGATGCAGATTTCCCTGAATCTGATTGGGCACTTTCAGCCCTATTATATTTAGCGACGGAACAACAGAATTACAGGACGCCGTGGTTTCTGTACAAAGCAAAAAAGTTTGAATGAGCCATTGCCTTTATAAATCTGACTGATTCTTTTTTCTGTTAGTAAAAGATGTTACACCCAGACCACAGAGAGGAAGCAAAGGCATTGTCGGTGGAACAGTCGGCTAGATAACGGAAGGACAGGATTCTTAAGTTTGCCAACTCCATGTACTTCTTGATTTGCTTCCTAAATCCTGTATTTGACACACGAGGTTTCCTGAATGGTTCTTTACAGGGACGCCTTTACCAAACGGATCATCAAATGGTCATGAATTATGTCTGAAAAATGTAGAGAAGTGTGTGTGTGCACATGTGTGTGCGTACAGTGGGACTATTTAAAACACTGTTCTGATGGGATAAATATTTACGTGTCTGTGAATGCAGCCATAAGGAGTAAAGAGAAAGAAAGATCCAAAAACCTGTCAGGGGCTTTATAATGAAATGTGAGGTAGAAATCAGAAAGGCATATGTTAGTTGTAGCACCTACGTTCTTGAGGTAGCTCCAGCTGCAATTTTCATAAGACCCAAAATCACAGTGGGTTAGACAGGAAGTCCAAAGATATGATCAGTGGAGGTTAGTGAATTCAGGCATTCAATATTGTCATCAGGAAATTAGTTTTCTTGGCTCTGTTGTCCTCAGGCTTTTTCCTCATGCTGACAGTGTGGCTGCCGCAGCCCCGAATGTTTCTTACTCATGTAGCGTCTAAAGTCCGGGAGTAAGAGAGTGCCTCACTTTTGTGATCTTCTAAGAAATAGAAAAACTTATGCACGGGCTCCCTGATATGCTCAGCCACCTCCCTTTTGTGCCACAGTGGCCTTTTAGGATACGTTCTCCCTTCTTGAATCTAGGCACTGGTCCAGGGTAAATGGGGTTAGAGTGATGCCCATAAAATGACCAGGGTTGATCCCCAGGACTAGAGAGGGACCTAGTCTCTCTTCTGAAGCCATAGTCTTGGATGAGTGAATAAAATTGGAGCTATGTTAGCAGGAATTCCATTAGAAATGACTGTAGGGTAGGCAGTCAGGATTGCCCCCTCAAGGTGATTGGCACCCTGCTAGAGAAGCAGGTGGAGAAGTGTGTCCTAGTTTTTGCTTTCTGAGCCAAAGGAAAGATGCCAGGCTTGAGATTTCTGGAAGAGTTTTATTAATTTACATCCTGTCAACCTATATGTGATTAAAGACAATAAAACTATTTAATATAGATTACAACTAATTTAGTGGTGTCCTCTTTTCCAATTATCTGAGGCATTTCCTGTACCCCCTGTGCACCTTCTTTGCTTTGGGGGGCGTGAAGAGGGAATGCGGAGTGTGTTGGGGGTTGGGGGAGGTAACAGAGATGCTAGATTGTCAACATTTCCTCCTGATCACTGTCTTTGAATTACCCAGTCTACTGTTTATTGTTTTCACAGACTGGGAAGCTAGAAACCATTGCTTCCACTTCCCCATCCACGAACTATGTAGAAAATTAAGGTCGTCATTTCTAGAACACCAGGGATCTACCTACCTGCTCCCATACGCGGCAACTCTGGGCAGCCTGAGTAACTTGAATGTGTGCAGGGTGATCGTCCTTCTGCCCGCGGATAGCGTCGCATCAAAATGTCAGCCCTTCCCTGGGCATGTAAGGGGATAATGGTTGTAGAAGGCTTAGCCGCTCCCTACAGTGGGGATCCCCAGTGTCCTTGTGTTTGTGGGTAATGAGCCAATGACTCCCATGCTCCCACGCTTCCACGTAACCAGAGCTTGTCTTTTGCCGCTCCCCAGAGAGATGCAGATCAGCTCGTCCAGCACCACCACATCTGAGAGTCAGGACCCTTCTTCTGGGGACCCAGCGGTCAGTGCACTTCAACAACAGCTGCTACTCATGGTGGCTCGGAGGACCCAGTCGGAAACCCCACGGGTACGTTCCGGCCCCACTGGGAAGGTTCCAGAATCTGGGGTCTTGAAACTGGTTTTGTGGTCAAAAGACTGACAGAATTAGTCAGGTCCTACTATGAAGTCCATGCTGTGGCTGTGTTGTGGCTATCTCACTGCACGGTAGTCTATGGGGTGAACACGGGAAAGATGCCGTTTAAATGCCCGGTATCCTTCGTTGACATGAACAGGATTGTCATTGTCTTACTGTTCTTCCAAGCACGTTAGAAATTCACGACATCGTTCTTTGGTTGCCAAGATGCAGGGATCCCATAAGGGCTTCCTTGGTTGGGATGCCTTTTGCTCACCATGGTTGGAAAATAGTCTGGATTTTTCTTTATTAATTTATGACAAACTTATATACTAAACGTTCAGAGATTCTTAAAGAGAATCTTGACATGAAGAGAGATTTCATTCTTAGAGCAAATGACATTATCATCAAGGGGGCTTAAAAGATGAAGGCTTCCATTATATTATCAAGAGGTGACTTACTGATGTTCATTCATTTACTCAGCACACCTTTATGAGGATGACTCTGGGAGAGGCAGAGCAAACGCTTCAAGACACAACACGTATGAGTCCCATTGTGAAGAAACAAATTAAAAACACAAATTTGAAAAGGAAACCATAAGAAAATGCACAGTGACCAAAATAATTAGGACGGGCAATAATGGAGATCAAATAATATGTTATTTAAAAGAATTTTGAAGTCAGCCAAGACTTGGAGCTTGAACCTTATAGGAAATCTTGGAGGTTAGGTGTGATTTTCCCTTAGACTTATCATCTAAGGAAACCAGTGCAGAAGGCCCTGGTGTTGGGACATTGGCTGGACTCATCCCAGCCCAACGTTCCTTTCACTTTATCCTTTGGTCACTATTGAGATTTCCAGTTCTGCTCACCTCTCCCCAGCAGCTTCCACCATGATGTCTCATGAGCCCACTTCTGACAACCAAACAGAGGCCCTTTCAACTCCCCCATCCCAGCATTGGGCTGACTGGCCTACTACCTATACTGTATCCTCTTTACTCCTCTGCCTCTCCCTGCAGGAGCTTTTCCAGGGAGCTCTACACTTCTGCCCTTGACAGGAGGCCAACAACTTAAACCCACCTGTGTGCATTCTGACGGTAGGCCTGGTCACTTGCTCTCCTCCGCATAACAGGCCCTCCTTTATATTTTAGCTTTTATTAGGTACAGTTCATGCTCCAAGTCCCAAGTCTGACTTTAAGATCCTTTTAAGTAACATATTATTTGATCTCCATTATTGTTCATCCTAATTACTTTGGTCATTGTCCATTTTTCTGATGGTTTCCTTTTCAAATTTGTGTTTTTAATTTGTTTCTTCACAGGGGGACCCATCCGTGTTGTTGTGTTTAGCTGTTCAGGTGGCTTCGGCCTTAACAGTGAGCAATGTCTGAGCTCTGATTTCTGCTGAGTTCCCCTAAACGAGACTGCAGAAGGAAAGCAGGCTTCAGCGTCCCACACTCCTCCTCCCAAGCAGGGCCTCGGGGAAAGCGACCTGACCTCTCAGAGGCTCAGTTCACCACGTTTTAAATTGGGATAATAGCATTTATGAGGAAGAGATCTTGTAATGTTATGAGGATTAGAGATCATATATGGCAAAATTATGTCATACAATCAATGATAATGATTAATATCATCAAAAAAAATATTTTTAAGAGAGAGAGAATGTTTGAGTGGGGAGAGGGTAGGGTCAGAGAGACAGAGGAACAGAGATGATCTCAGGCAGGCTCCATGCCCAGCAAAGGGCCCAACTCGGGACTCCATCTCACAACCTTAAGATCATGATGTGAAGGGGTCCCTGGGTGGCTCAGTGGGTTAAAGCCTCTGCCTTCAGCTTGGGTCATGATCTCAGGGTCCTGGGATCAAGCCCCGCGTCGGGCTCTCTCCTCAGCGGAGAGTGTGCTTCCCCCTCTCTCTCTGCCTACTTGTGATTTTTCTCTCTGTGTGTCAAATAAATAAAATCTAAAAAAAAAAAAAAAAAAAAAAAAGATCATGTCCTAAAGAAGTCAAGAGTTGGATGCTTAACTGATTGAGCAACCCAGGTGTCCCCAAATTCTTATGAGTTATATGGAGCTCTTGAAGGTATCATTATTTTGAGCGGTAGAACTTTCAGGTAGCTTAGGGGAGAGGGATGGACCTTTACGTTCTTAAATATTTTAATATTACCAAAAAATATTTCTGAAATGTACCATGGACACACACACACACACACACCCCTTCTTAAACTGAATATGCTAATCATTTCAATTGTTGCAGATAATTCAGACTCATGAAAGGAGCCTCGCATATTATGCTGTAAATACAGATCCTTACGGGGAGTGTGAACAATGCATTTATCTTATCTCTTCAAAAGAACTTGTGTTCACCTTACGCCCTGTCACTATGTTTGCTAATCTCTTTTTTGAAATAGTAGAATGAAATGTGCGAGCCTAGCCCACTGGGCAGTGTGACATGGTGGTTCTTCGCTCAGGCTTAATTAGTGAATCAGAGACCGAAAGAAATTTTTGGCCAGTGTGTCTATGCATTCACATAAATCAGAGACTCAGTCTCCATCGTGAACCCTACCCTGGCCAGCCCTGTCTTGCTGATGCTCCGCAGGAGCTCTGCTAGACCCCTTACTCCCAACTCCCTCCAGGGTCATCTAACGCACCTGCTCCCATGGCTTACTCCTCTCTCCTTCTCTAGACACGCAGGCATTGATATGCTGCTGTTCATCACCGTGTTCTGACGGCTAGATCGCTTGTCTGCCCCCCAAGACTTGTCAAACCCCTTTAAGCTACAAACTCTTTCTTGTTATCCTTTGAATTCTCAGCGTACAGTACTCACAGGATCTGGCTTAGGGAATCTGTGCAACAAGTATTTGTTGGATGGGCAAGGAAATGAACGACCGAAATGATGAGAAAAATTTCAATTATTTGGAATTTGTACCAGAAAACAGGCCATGAATAATTGCTGTAATCCACGGAAACATTTAGCTCTGAGGTTCCTCGTTAGCCAAGGTGAAAAGTGAAACTCCATGAACCTGATTTTCTCGTCCAGGAAGTTAAGTTATGGGCTGATTTGTACCTCAGAATGGGGCTGTATTTGGAGAGAGGATCTTTAAAGAGGTAATTAAGTTCAAAAGAGGTTATTAGGGTTGGCCCTAATCCAATAGGGCTGGTATCCCTCTAAGAAGAGGGGAATTCAGGCACAGATCCACACGGGGAAAAGACCACGTGAGGACACAGAGAAGACGGCCATTGACAAGCAAAGGAGAAAGGCCTTAGAAGACTCAGACTTCCACCTTCAGAACATTCTGTTGTGTCAGCCCGCCCAATCCGAAACTAATAGAGAAGTCAAATCATTTTTCTTTGCCTTAACTTCTGAGATTTTTTTAAACAAGGATTTTTATTTAAGGAGCAAAAATAGCACAACTTACTAGAATCTTTAAGAAGTTTGCAAACACTATAGATGTGAATATTCATGTGATTTTGTTTTCATACGGACCTTCCCTAACAGCAAAGGGTATAATATTAAACCTCAACTTAAGGCCAGTATTTTTCTTATAATTCCGAAGAATGCTGTCATCTTTGCTGCTGCTTACCCTTGACCTATTTTCCCATCTGACCTGAATTCCCACATCAGAAAGCAGTAAACTGTGGTAGCCCTGGCACTCTTTGTCTGTGGGACATAAAGGAAAAAGTTCCCCTTTGTTGGGGGAGGTTTATCATAAACCACATTAATTTCTTGTCATTAACAGAAGATGGTCTTCTGGCTGACAAGACACAGTTTCTGCTCCGGTCTCTTTCATGTCGGAATAGACTCCCAGACACAAGCAGCACTTACCGTCTCAACTTTCCTGCAGTGCTACAGCCAGTCCATCCTGTATACGGCCGTCCTGGATCCTGCCTTCGTGATGATCAGCTGCCCCTTGAAATGCCGTTTGCTTTAATATTTTATAATCTGAAGAATAACTTCATGTTCCGTAGCTGAGTCAGAGCACTAGCATCTGGGAACAAAGGTGGTAAAATGGGCTTCCCTGGAGAGCTCTGCTGTGGTGCCCCATGAAGCCCCTGATGCAAGCCAGGCATTCTGACCCCGGCGACTTCCACTGAATTGAGAAAAAGTCTGCCCAAGTCTAACCTTCTGCTGTCGAGGTCGAGGAGAAGCTGCGCAATCTTTCAAAGGTGGCACCTCCTCCACCTTCACGGCTGCTCTTCTCTACTGTTCTCATCCCTTGTCTGGTCTTGGCCCTCCTTACCAGTCTCCTGTGCCTTATGTGTGTCAGCCTACAGGAAATTACAGCCCATCTTAAAGCTTTTTTGCAGAAGTACAGAGCCCAAACAAACGGGTGAAAGTAGAGGTTAGAATGATCGAGCCCTTCCACGGCTGGGTGTACATCCAGAAGAACGTAAAGCAGAGATCCACAGACATCGCTCCAGAAGAATCCAGCAGATGTCTACATGCCCTTGGCCGTAGCAGCATTATGTGCAGTAGCCAAGGGGTGGGAGCAACCCAGCGTCCGCAGACTGGTGAATGCAGGGACAGAATGGGGGGCGTCCTCACAATGGGGTATTCAGACTTAAAAAGGAAGGACGTCTGACACCTGCTGCAGCATGGGTGAACCTTGAGGCCATTATGCCAAATGAAATAAGCCAGCCATAGAAAGACAAACACTCTATGATTCCACTTATGGAGGATCCTAGGTTCATCAAAACACAGAGACAGAAGGTAGAGAGGTGATTGCCAGGGGCTGGGGACAGAAGGGAGAGTTAGTACTTCCTGGAGACCGAGTTCCAGTTTGCGAAGGTGAAGACGTTCTGGAAATCTGTAGTACCACAGTACGGATACGGTTAACAGTACTGAACTGTACACTGATGAGTGGTTAAGATGGTAAATTCTGTGTTGTTTTTTTAAGCACAGTGGCAAAAAAAAAAAATACAGGTTAGACATAGAAGATCTGCAGAGGGCTGGGGCACCTAGAAAAGTCTCACCGATAGTAGCAAGAAGCGACAAGCAATGGCCAACAGCAAAGAGGAACCTGGGGGCTGTGTCTTTTTTTTTAGTTCAGTTTAGTTAACTTATACTGTATTGTTTTGTTCGTGTCAGGGGCAGAATTTAGTGATTCATCAGTTGCATAGAACACCCCGTGCTCATTACATCACGCACCCTCCTTCACACCCATCCCCTATTTACCCCTTCCCCCCAGCCACCTCCCCTCCAGCAACCCTCAGTTTGTTTCCTATAGTTAAGAGTCTCTTATGGTTTGTCTCCCTCTCTGGTTTCATCTTGTTTTATTTTTCCCTTCCTTCCCTTATGTTCATCTGTTTTATTTCTTAAACTCCACTTATGAGTGAAATCCCATGATAATTGTCTTTCTCCGACTTATTTCACTTAGCATAATATCCTCTAGGTCCATCCATATCATTGTAAATGGCAAGATTTCATTCTTTTTGATGGCTGAGTAATACTCCGTTGTGTGTGTGTGTGTGTGTGTGTGTGTGTGTGTGTGTGTGTACCACATCTCCTTTATCTGTCAGTGGATATCTGGGTTCTTTCCATAGTTTGGCTATTGTGGACATTGCTGCTATAAATATTGGGGTGCATGTGGGGGGCTTCATTTTTAATGGCCTCTGTGCCCAGAGAATGGCAGGAAGAGCACAGTGTGGGAAGTCTAACAGGAGTCTTTCCACTTAACCTGTGACTTCGAGAAGCCACATCAGTCAACACTCAGTCAACACCATCCCCACTAAGGGGCCGCCCAGAGCTTCCTGCCTCACACCTCGGGGTGGCTTCACAGCCCTTCTCCACCGTGGATCACATGGCCGGTCCAAGCACCTCACACAAAGATTTCATTTTAAAGTGGTGCCAGGCTGCTGTGGTATTCTAGTGCCTAGCAGAGACAGAGGTTAAGTTTTAAACTGGAAGAACAGAGCTTCAATATTGCTGTCAAAGAATTCCTACTAATAAGGATCCAAGGAAAAGTGAATAGTTGTAAAATAGACCAGAAATAAGAGCCAGCAATGCCAAACAGAAAGCAGAATCGGACTCTCAAAGGATTTAGAAACGATAATGCTTAGATTCAGAATATGGACTAAGTATGTCTTAGAGATAAAAGAAAAGGTTGAAAGTCTGAGTAAGAAGCAAAAGGCCATGTAATGACCAAGCAGATCTGATAAGAGCACTGGATACTAGAAAAGAGCAATATAATAATAACAATAAAACTTGGAGGATTCAACAGATTCGATACATAAGAACATTCAAAGCTTCCATAACCGCTGGGCTTTATGTAAAACAGAAGCGAAGAGAGGGTGATAAACACAACATTCAGGACAGTGATGATCCTGTGAGGCAAGAGGGAAGAGGATGGGACCAAGCGGTGGCCCACAGGGAATTTTTATGCTAACGGTAATGTTTTTTTTCTTATACTGGGTGAGAGCCACACATCTAGCTCTGAATTAGCTTTTTTTTTTTTTTCCTTAAAATACCCTATGTACATTTAAAAGATGTGTATTTGCATTCACTCCATGTTTAAACAATGATGTATTTTTTAAAAGCATGGTATCTAGGGGTGCCTGGGTGGCTCAGTGGGTTAAAGCCTCTGCCTTCGGCTCAGGACATGATCCCAGGGTCCTGGGATCGAGCCCCACATTAGGCTCTCTGCTCCGCAGGGACCCTGCTTCCCTTCCTTTCTCTTTCTGCCTGCCTCTCTGCCTACTTGTGATTTCTGTCTGTCAAATAAATAAATAAAATCTTTAAAAAAATAAAAGCATGATATCTAGTGTTATTCAGTGTAGGGAACAATATCTCAAGGTACCCCAGAGTCTGGGGCTTTCACTGATGATACGGAGGATGAGCACCGAGTGCACCTGAGCTTGACGGTGAGAAGGTATGCAGGTGTGCCCGGTAGCTTCTATTTAACAGCACAAGAAGGGAAAACCGGATATGTTTTGAAGATGGATATGACAGAGGTCAACATTAAATTCATTAGATTTGGAGAGCCTGATGTTTGGTTTTCTGAGAAGTCCAGCAATATGGAACATTTTGCTCCTCATTGCTAATGAATAAATGAAACAACTATGAACCGATATTTAATTGCAAATGTAGTCCCTGGAAATGCCATCGTAACAGGCTGTCTTCATGGCTTATGTTTTAGAGATGGTATCAAGCAGTGGCTGGTTTGGAGTCTGTGTGACTGTTAGATGTCCAAGGGGTATTTTTTTACTGGCAGTGGGATGCCACGGGGTGTGTCTGCCATATTCTCCCTGATATTCCCATGCCCAGCCTTGTGTCAGGCTCCTAAGAGTTACTCATTTTGTATGTTAGACATATCCATGAAGACTATGTTTTGTTTTGTTGAAAATTCAGTTCTTCTCCATAAAATTAAAGCCATCCTGGGATGTATTTGAGGCTAACACATTTTAAACCTGGAATTAAACTTTCCCATTTGTTTTATTGGTTTAGATTTTTTTCTATAGACATCTTGGTGTTTCATATCTTAGGTCTCACCAACAACCTAGAAAACTGGCAATGAAAACCTTTTTACTCTTAGTAAAATTTAAATATTTATTTCAACATTCTATTAAATAACACGCCTTTCAAAAATTAAGGCATTTCCGATCTTTTGTTGAATCCTGATCTTTTATGAGAATTATTTTCTCGGGCTTAATTAACAGCGGTGTTTTGATAGGAGTAGCATAAATTTAATGGTACATTATAACGGAATGGAAGTGTCTCGGTAAGAAAGGCTATTTTTGTTGATCGTTACCTTTCTCTGAGAATACCCATTTTTATGACGTGTGTTGGTTTACGTTTCAGAATCGGAACATCTGCTTTTTGTACTTTTGTTATTACGAGGTATATTTATGTCAATACCATGTCAGTATGAAATGCTTTCTCTGTTGTTTCTTTTGGTACCTGAAAGCATCTGAGTCAGGATCTGGAAGATGCGTCATGTTCTTCGACACAAGGAAAATTCAACCGAGAGCAGTTTTACAAGTTTATCATTTTCCCCGGCAAGTGGATTAAAGTCTGGTACGATCGACTTACCTTGTTGGCGTTACTGGACCGGTAAGCCCGCCGAGCACGCAAATGTGTGGATGGAAGACACAGTGGGGGCACACAAGGGCCCTCGCATGCTTGTAAAAAGAAATTGCCACTTGCTAATGTTCTCTGGAATGTTTTCAAGATGCATACCTTTTGTGTTGCAGACCCAAAGGTGAAGTGGTGAGATCCTGACTGTTGGAGACAGTGGGAGATAGGAGAATTGGGGAACATGGCTTAGACTTGAGGTTAGCTCTGGGGATGGGGTCATGCCTTGGTGTCCGCATGGCTTCCCACATTTCTGTAGGAAGGCTTGAGGTTCCATGGGTCGCCTGGAACCTGGCCCATGGGATGTGGGCAGGGGGAGATGAGGGCAAATGAAGAGATACACCAGTTGGAATGTTAATGTTTCCTTTTAAACCCTTTTACTCTTTCTTTCTTCTTCTTTGCATTGATCCTTAAGATGAAATGTGGGGTTGGAGTTGTGTCAGTACACAGGGAGGGAGACGGGAGAGGGTCCAGTTCATTGAGTCACGGGTGGATCTGGGGCCAGGTCAGAGCCTTCCCGTGTCCGCCTCTTTCTTGGCCCCGCTGATCTCACGATCTACAGAGATCAGGATTTTGATCCTCAGGTGCCACGCTGTTCTGATGGGAAGGTTGGTTTGAAAATTCAAGATGTCTACTGATGCCATCATCAGCAAACGCATTCTCACAGTTAAATGCCAGCCAGTGGGGGCTGTGGGAAGGCTGATCCCCTGCCTTGCTGTAGCTGGTCCCCCAGTGACTTCCTGTTATAGTAATGTCTTAAGTGGTGTGATCACAGACTAAAAAACTACAGTCATGCAAAATTACAATAGTAAATTTCAGGACCCACAAGCTAGGGAACGGAGTTATAATGGTTTTTCTCACAATGCTATGTCACCCCAGGGGCGCACATTTAAGATGAATGTTTAAACGTAACTGAAATAGTCCAAGATAATGCATCCTGTTAGATGAGGCAGACTTTTTTTCCCCTGAAATATTAGTTTTATTTTCTGTCAAAAAGGATCTCTTGACAGTTGGATTCCCTTGTGTTAACCCTTCATATTAGAAACAAATATTCTATAGATTTCTAGGTGGGTTATTTAAATGTGCTCAGTGGCAACAGATTAACTGGAAATTTAATTAAGGTCTTAAAAAGGTTGATGAAGATTATTGCAGTTTTTAAAAGTTTATAGTTTTATAGTTTTAATCACTTCTGTGGCAGGTCACAGTGAGTTAGAAGGCAGTGTTCAAGGATGTGTAGCGATAGCAGCTCCCTTACTTGTGGGTCCCTCGTGGGTCCCTCAGCTGGTGTGGGGAGACCCTGGGAATCAGGCCCAGTGCCCACCACTGACTAGTGCTGTGATCTAAGGATGGGTGTGAAACCTCCCTGTGCCTCAGTCTCTGGTCTGTTAAATGGGGATAATCTGTATACAGAGAGATTTCAAGGGTTAAATCAAGTTAGCCATACAAAGTTTTCTTTAAGTATTAGTTGCTGTTATTGTTAGTATGACCTGGAATGTGTTCCAGAACCCAGAAAGAAGAAAAATAAATAAAAATACAATGAAATTAAGGTAGCCAAAGTAGATTTTGTTAAGCCCAGATGCTAAAATTTAGGCCTTTCCTTCATGGGAGAAATCACCCTATCTTCAGAGCCCATGTAAGCCCACTTTCGGGCATCTCGTAGCACATGAGGGGAGCTGGTTTTCCAGCTCGTGGCCAGTTGAAAGGGAAAATAAGACAGCACGAACCCCGAGCCGCCAGTGAGGACTGAGGAAGAAAAACCCAAACACTAACCTAGAAAAACCCAGCAGCATGGGATCGTTGCAAGGAGTGTTTTCCCCAAACAGGACTGTGGATCAGAATCACCTGGGAGCTTTGTAGAAGTACAGACTCCAGGCATGTGAAATCAGCCCTTCAGCCTGGCCTTGAGTACAACGTAGGGCTGTATTAAGGCACACCTCCCTAGTTCGCCTCCTTAGTTAGGACAGGGATGGTCTGAAATGTCTGTTTAAGAGAGCAGGAATTTACACAATAAATTTCACGTTTTTTACTCTGATAGTAAAATTTCAAAAGGCATAAATAAATTACCTTTGGTGTTCATTGGGGGACATTGTATTTAAAGCTCCACAAGGATTAATGAACTCGAATTGCCAAATTAAAGTTTATGAAGGAAATAAATGCATAATAAAAAGCAAACAAAGAATCGGGCAAGAAGTAGAAGAAATCGGTGAATTATAAGCACTGAAATTGAAGTAATCGTTGCTATAAACTCCCATAGCTTAAGGCCTTCTGCTTGGTAATTTTCAACTTTACTCTGGAATTCAGGCTGATCTTCCTTGAAAATATTTCCTTTTCTGATCTTACCTTCATGGTTCTTAAAATTGAAGCCTTTCCTGTTTGTTTTCAGTTCAGCATTCATTCTGCTCATATATTTTTGGACTTGTCCTCATTCTCCTTTTTAAAAGGAGAATGACTTTTTCTCTCTTTTTAAAAAACGATTTATTCATTTTAGAAGGTGAGACAGCACGTGGTGGGGAGGGCCAGAGAGGGAGAAAGAGAATCTCAGGCAGACTCCCCACTAAGCACAGGGCTTGATCCCGGGACCCTGAGATCACAACCTGAGCCAAAATCAAGAGTCGGACGCTTAACCAACTGAGCCACCCAGGCACCCTCCTTCATTTTCTCTTACTTTTTATTCTGCTATTACCCCATCTTGCAAAACACTCAGGTTTTATTTTCATTTATCTTATTTTCTGGGTTGGCATCTAAAAGAGAAAGCTGCCCATCTGGGCGTCATTTCATTCATTCGTTCATTCATTCATCAGATTAAAACGCCGCTGATGCCAGGCACCTGCTCCGTGCATGGCTCTGCGGTGGGCAAGGGGTATACGGCCCTACCCTCATGGAGCTTGAATTCTGCCGTGTGAGGTAGGCTGGAATAGACTGGAGTAGGTGCCATGAAAGACACACACAGGGCCTGAGGTAGAGAAAACTGGGGGAGAAGGGACACTCCTGTCACAACAGGGGCTTGCAGAAGCCTTTTCTGAGGCGAAGCAGGCAGACGGAGATAGAAACAAGAGAAAGAGTCAGCCGCGCGACAAGAGGCGGGAAGAGTGTTCCTGCTTCTCACATGATCTCGTGGTCACCGTCGTCACCTTGAGAACATGCTCTCCTCTCTCCCATCCGTAGAAGTCCTCCCGGCCCACTCTCCCGCAGGCCACCGTCAGGTTTCTCCGCGCTCTTTTGCAGCAGAACTCCAGGAAGAGCTGGCTTGCGGCCTCTGCCTCCCACTCTCTCATAAGCCCATTCCATTCACTCCCCGAACCCACCCCAAGCCTGCCCTGGTCAAGGTCACCGTCGACCTGGCCGTTCAGCCGTCATTGCACTAGACCATCTGCAGCCTCTGACAGAGTCAGCTCCCCTCCTTGGTAGGCTTTTCCTCTCCTGGCTTCGCGGACTCAGCCCTCTCTTGGTTTCCTTCTGTCTTGCTGGTTACTCCTTCATACCACAGTCACCTTGGCAGGTAACCTCTCCCTCCCGGCCCCCCATGTTGGAGTCCCCAGGTGCTGTACACTTGAGAAGTCCCTTCTCAGTGGGGCGTGGTCTGCCCTTCCTGCTGAAAATTACAACAGTTCTCTACCCAGACGCTAGTAATTCTTCTTACCTTGTCTGTTTATTTTTTGATTATGTTAATCATCTCCAAATGCTGTATAATATAATATTTCTTGTGCATATTACTAATTTATGCCACTACCCACTGGAAAGAAAGCTCCAGAAGTTTTGTTCACTTATGTATTCCAAGTACATAGAGCTGCGGCAAGCAGTCTTGTGTGAATCAAATGAATCCACTTCCCTTTGCAAACTGGCTCCCCGTCTCACCTTCTGCCATTGACTCTGCCAAGATCCTTTCTTTCCCAGACTGAACTCTTGGAGTCATCTTTATTTTTTCAGTCAACCGTTCACTGTACATAGTCCATTCAAAGCCCTCTCTGCTCTGGTCTGTATTGCGTCTCAAAGCCACATCGCCTTCCCAGCCTCCCAGCCTTGACCTTCTTCCAGACCCTCATTCCTTCTCCCCTGGAGTGTTGTTTATCCTTGCTCTGCTGCTTCCCCTCTAGGGCATCTCATCAAACTCTGCCAGATAAATCTTTCTAAAGTACAGCCTTCATCATGGTGCTCCTTGCCCAGGGAGTAAACTTTTTCACCTGGTATTTAAATAGAGATGCATGGGGCGCTGTGGGAGTGGGAGGATTGGGGGCTGGGCCAGGGGAATGGAGTCCCGCTGGAGAAGAATCTGGGGAAAAATATTTTTTCAGGAACATTATTTTTCTCCCTCAATAGGAAAAAAGCCTGTTCATTTAATTGAAAAAAAATTGTTTTAAAGGTCCTGAGCCTTTAGATATTTTTAAGTATACATCAAAATATTATGAGCGCACTAAAAAATACATAAAGAATTTTATGGACCTGAACTAACAAAATATATTTAGCTCTGTAAGAAGTGCATAGTGGAAAACAACAAAAAAACTTCATGAATTTTCCCTTTTACTAAATATATTTTGATCCCTCCAGAAGTTTTTTTTTTTTAAACTTTCAGCTTGAGCATCATAATATCTGAGTTCTTCCCATGTCTATGCACTTTGATTCTATACATCTTAATTGCCTGATTAAAAGATCTGCAAAAGATCAAACAGACACCTCACCAAAGAATACGTACAGATGGTGGTTAAGCTTATGTAAACATACTCCACAGCATTGTTGGGGAGTGACAAATGAAAACAACAGGGAGACACACACACCTATTGGAATGACCAAATCCAAAACACTGACAGCACCAGATGTGGGCAAGGGTGTGGAGCAGGAGGAACTCCCATTCATCATTAATAGGAATGCAAAATGGTAAAGCCGTTTTGGAAGATAACCTGGTGATTTCTTGCAAAACCAAGCATATTCTTACCATACGACCCGGCAATCATGCTCCATGGAGCAAATCAACTGAAAACTTAGGTTAACACAAAAACCTGCACATGGATGTTTATAGAAGCTTTATTCAGACTTGTCAAAATTTAGAAACAACCAAGATGTACTTTAATAGGTGAATAGATAAACCATGGTGCATCTGTGTATTAAAATAGTACTTAGCGATAAAAAGAAACAAGTTATCAAAACACATAAAGACACAAAGGAACCTTAAACGCATATTACTAGGTGAAAGGAACTGACCAGAAAAGGCTACCTGCTGTATGATTCTGATTATCTGACTTTCTAACAAGGAAAATCTCTGGAGATGGTAAAAAGATCCATGATTGCCAGAAGTTGGGTTTAGGCAGAGGTGGAGAGGCAGAGCAGAGGATTTTCAGGGCAGTAAAAGTACTCTGCGGGCTGCTGTAATAGTGGATAGATACATTCACCATACATTTGTCCAAACCCACAGAAGGTACAACACCAAGTATAAACCATAATGTGGACTATGGACGTTGGTTGATAATGATGTGTCACCGTTGGCTGGTTATAACAAATGTACCACTCCGGGTGGGGGGGTGTTGATGGTAGGACAGGGTGTGAGTGTGTGTGTGTGTGTGTGCATGCCTGCACGTGCGCACGTGTGTTTGCAGGGAGGGGCTATGTGAGAACTCTTCATACTTTCCCTCAATTTTGCTGTGAATCTGAAACTGCTCTTAAAAAAAAATAAAGTCTATTCATTTAAAAAAAAAATGTTCATGAGTGCTACTTGCCAGGAATGAAGTAGACAATCGTCCCTTCCTAAGAATAACATATGTACATGAGCAAACATTGGTGAGCCTATAAATACGGTCAGAATTCTTGGGAATGGCCCATCTACACTCCTGACCTTGCAGTCCACGCCATGCTCCGTTAGTCCGTTTCAGCCCCTTCCTCCCATCGCTATGCCCTGCCTGTTGTCTTTCACAGAAGTCGGTCACATCTCAAGTCTTAAGCGTAGCCTTGGCTCATCCTCACCTGTTGGCCGGCCATCCCGAGCTCTTGACCCATTAATGCCCTTGCTCCCATCTAGCAGCCTCTCCTCTCCTTAGTGCCTCCCATCCTACCCAGCCTCCAAGAGCCAGCCTTCATCTCCTTGTCTCAGCATCCTCAAGCCCCCCTCCACAACTCACACCTCTTACTCGAGGTCTGTCAAGAAGACACCACCCAGGGAGACTGTGGTCTTGGCACACCTCTGTTAGACCCTCTGCACATTAGCTCTCGGGATGGAGCTCTCCTGGCTCCACAAACTGGGAAGCAGATTCTGGCTTCAGAGCTTGTACCTGGAAGGGATTTCCTGCTTTAGCTAAGTGTTAATGCACACCTTCCCCCTCTAGAGGAACCAGCGCAGCTCTTCATCTGAAATGCATTTCAGGCAGCGGACAGAGTAGCTAACCATGAGGCCCCGTGTAGAGATCACGGAGACGCAGTGGAATTATATTTCTTTTATTTTAATAACAGGAAACTGGGGTTAAAACATGGAGTGTGCTTGCAAAATACAGGGATAATGAAAGGAAGGAGGGAAGGAGGGAAAGAAAAGAAAGAAACCTTAAAATTTCATTACTGAACATAAAGGTGAGCTTAAGGCAACTATTCTGCTGTCTCTGCGAGTCGTTTGAGACGCATTCACGTGCGATCTTTAGAAATAGGCTTATCTTTTATCTCCTTTGTTTTTATTTGTTTATCTTACGCAGGACTGAAGACATCAAGGAAAACGTGCTGGCGGTTCTACTCATTGTCCTGGTCTCCCTCCTCGGATTTCTGACATTGAACCAAGGCTTTTGCAAAGACGCGTGGGTGCTCCTCTTCTGCCTTGTCATGGCCAGCTGCCAGTACTCCCTGCTCAAGGCAAGACCACCTCTAATTCTTACCGTCACTAAGGTACCCTTGAAATCATGAGATGATGACACAGAGACTTCTGATTTCTGTTCTAGAGCGTTCAGCCTGACCCTGCCTCGCCAATCCACGTAAGTTGCAAATAACGGGCAAGGAGCTTGTCTTGTCTGTTTGTGTTAAAGATGGGGGGAAAAACTTTTCAAAAGGCAGAATATATATCAATGTACATATAGTGAATATGGAAATAGAAATGAGAACTCATGGTTGCCAAGTTCAGGCTCCATCTGAGAGCGTGGTGGGGATGGTGGTTGGGGACAGGGGGCTAGTGACAGGATACAGAGGGTCTTTTCAAACCCGCTGGCTTCACATCAGGGCCGACCATGCAGCCCAGGGTGGGAAAGACTGCCCTCGGCCATCAGCCTGCCTGCTTCTGTTTTCTGGTTCCTCCGCTGAATGTTGGACTCTGGGCGGGATATGTGCACTTGCCACATCTCTGTTTCTCTGCCTATCAACAAGGATAATGAAAATGACTCTGGGGATTAAATAATCTGTTTTAACTTCCTTTAAAATGGTACCTGGAGCATAGATGCTGAGTGAGCGGGACATATCATCATTGGTAACATCGTTTGTGTAAGCACAGGTCATTACGTTCTTTACCTGAAGCTGATCTCCTGTCCCACCTTTGCAAGAATATTGTTACTTTTCATCCACACAACTTTGGGCTAACTTAGAGCAGAGCCTCTGGGCTCACTGTACCAATCTGCTGGTGCTCGGACGTCCTCCCACGAGCATGGTTTCCACTGACCCAGCTGCCCTGCCCCTGCAGGGTGCTGGGCGATGGGGTCTGGCCCGGTCCCCGCAGGTACCCCAGCTGCACACCTTTGTGCCGAGCCCCTGCCTGGAGAACCTCTCGGCTCTTTGAGGCCCTTCTTTCTTTTGGTATGGTGAGCTGTGTGCCGCCCCGCACAACCCCGTCCCTGAGCCAAAACCCTTCCAGAGAAAGAAAGCTCGATCTTCCCTCTATTGTGCTTTGAAAAAAATTCATATCCAGGATTTAGGGCTGCTTTTAAGTCTGTGATGGCTCATGTTTAGCCCATAGTAATTAAGAAAAGCTTATAATTGGACGATCACATGGCATACATTGCTATCTTGTTGAATTCCTCTGTTCCCCATAATTGGTTTACATATAATACATCTTCTTTTATTCCAGAGTTTGAATGTCGGGATAAGTAGAAGCAGCATAATTAGGGTATTAAGATGTATTGTTGTGATTATCGTCAGAAATCTGGGTCAGGTGGTGTGCCCAGAGATGCGGAGCTCTGCAGTCTTTTCGCTCAAGCCCTCCCTAGATGTCACATCCACCTCCTGCTTCAGGAAATACACCCTCCTTTCTAGTAATGGCACTTCGGTATCACCGCTTTCCTGGGCGACTTGGGGGAGGGGTGTTAGATGCTATTAAACGCTCGTGTTCTGCATGTACCTTCCCCAATAATGCAGACCGTGCTAGGAGAGGTGGTGGCGGGAACGGCCCAAGCAATCCCTGTGGACCTGTCCTGGCTGGCCGCCCTCTGTCCTTGCTCTGAATTGGGGTTATGGTGCCTTAACCGGTCGAGTTCCTAGAGGGCTTGGTCAGGCAGCCGTCCTGTATCTGAGCGAGACTACGCACAGAGATTAAGAAGTGACTTCTCTTACTGTCGTCGTCAGATGTTGTGTTTAATATGATTTGCTCACATAGGTTTCTCGGTAGATTAGCCCCCGATTCGAATTGCCAGCTTGCTGACAGTTCTGGGGGGGGGGGGGGGAGAAAATACGAGAGGTACGAAATGGTTCCTCTTGTCATCTGCCTGAGCCATGTGGGCATTTAGAAGGCGGATGCGTGATCTCCAGTTTATAAATGTGAAAACCTCAGGAAGGAGGTGGTCAGGGGAGCAAACCAAGTCTGGCCACCGAGGTGGCTCTCGGGGTCACCACCGACTCCTGCCCTGGGCATCACGTGACCCCAAGTACTTAACTTCGCTGCTGGGGAGGGGTTATCCCCAAATTCAGCCAATTCTTGCTCTTAGAGCAAATGGCTGAAGTTTCTTCTTTGTTTCCCTCCAGAGCACACAGAGGCCAGATTTTGAGTCAGTGGTTCGAGCCAGAAGATAGCAAAATAAAAGCACTCTGTCTTTTTCAGATATAAATGCAGAATTAATGTCATGCTGGTAGATACAGTACAATAGACCCTAGGGGCTGACAGGATGCATCTGGTTATGAAAAAAACAGGTCTAGGTGAGCCGAGCCTAAAAAACTTGACGGTCTGAGTGGACCCCAGCAGCATTTGAGGATCAGAGACCGGCCGCACGGAGTAACGGACAATTAGGCTTTTCCCGTGCGTCCCCGGGTGGGCACGCGGTCTAACCAGCCATTACTGCCGTGGATTACCCCGAAAGCGAAGTTCAGGAGGGTGTCTAAGAGGCAGCAAGAAACGGGCAGGTCCTGGGCAGAGACAGACTCGGGGGCCTTCCCAGCCCCCGGGATTCTCAGTGGGTGTGGCTGGGGCAGCCCCTGGGAATCCGCCCCCTACCCTGCCCCCAGAGGATGAAGGTGGGCCGTGACCTTAGATGCCCCATGAGCCACCCTGGGGTAGCGCGCGGGGTTGGGGATTTGAATCCAGCCTTACCGCGTACAAACCCGGAGATCTTGGGCGAGTCATTTCTCTGTATCTCAAGTTTTTCACCTGTGCAAGAGGAAATCATGAAATGGGATGGTGTGGGGATGAAACAAGACGGCATCTCAAGTGCTCGGCACAGTGCCTGGTACTGTGGAAGGAGCTGACAAATCTTAGCAGGTTTTTTTGTTTGTTTGTTTGTTTTTTGGAGGGTGTAAAATATGGATAATAAGAGCAACCTCAGTTGGATTTGGTAAAGACTGAATTGGACAATACATACAGTGAGCCTAGCACTGGGCCTGGAATATAGTAAGTTTCCTGTTTCCTCGCCACAGTACAAACTCCAAAGAGCAAGGGCTGAACTTGTTATGTGTTCTGGTCGGTCAGCTCTGACTACTCTACAGGGAAGACATTTAGTACCACTTCTTATTCTATAAAAAATCACTGGGAATGATTTTTTTGAAGATTTTATTTATTTATTTGAGAGAGAGACTGTGCATGTCTGTATGGGCGGGGGTGGGGTGGGGCGGGGCAGAGGGAGATGGAGAAGCAGGCCCCAAACAGGGAGCCCGACATGGGGCTCCATCCCAGGACCCCAAGATCATGACCTGAGCTGAAGCCAGAGTGATCCATCCAGGTGCCCCAGGAATGCTTTTTGTAAATAAACTTTTTTATTTTAGAACATTTGGGAAGATAATACAGAGAGTTCCCATATACCCCACACATCCATCACCATTAGTGAGCCCATAATGACACATTATTAGGAACTAAAATCCATGTTTTCCTCAGATTTTCTTAGTTTTAACCTAATATCCCTTTTCTGCTTGAGGAACTCACCCAGGATAGCACACTGCTTTTGTTACAGTGACAGCTTCTCAGACTTTCTTTTTTTTTTTTGGATGACCTTGATGGTTTTGAGGAGTAGTGGTCAGGGATTTTGTAGCCTGCCCCTCAGCTGGGATTTATCCGACGTCTATGTTATGATTAGACTGGGGTCATACACCTTTGGGAGCAAAGCCATCCAGGGGAAGAGAGATTTTCATCACGTCACGCTGAGGGTACGTACTGTCTACCTGACTTACTGCTGTCGGTGTTGACCTTGATCCCCTAGCATTTATCAGAGGAATGATCTTGAATGACACATAAAAATTTTCTCAATACTCAGTCCTAGAAATGAGGTCAACTTAGTCTTTGTGGCTCTTGATTGAAAATGAAATTATATTTATCTCTTCAGTTATGTACTTACTTTGCTCCAAAAAAGTGTTCTTTAGAGCCTGAGCCACTCTAAATGGCCTTCTTTGAATTCTTATCTACTGGATTTCTGCCATGAAATAGGGGCGGAACTTAAGTGACCTCCCTCCCGTCTGTCTTTCGCTGCCTCTGGGGGACGTGCTGAGGCAGTGGGCCAGCGTGTAAGGTGGGTGCAGGCAGAGCGATGGCACCTCGGCCCCTACTCTGAGGGGTACTGCCTCAACCGCCTCGCGTACCCCTTGGCTGGACAACAGCATTGACCCGTTTGTCAAGATTCACAGACCTGAAAGCTAGCAAGCTGGCCCTGAAATACATCATTCTGTGAAATGAAATTATAAACTATGTGAAATTATAAACCGAGCTTCCAGAAACTCATTCGCCTGCACCTTTTCAATTTTTAAAGTAGTCGATCGGATTTCAACCGTATTTAAATGGAAGTAGCATTTTAACAGCTGATAGGAGTTATTTGGACTTTTGGTTGCTGCATATCTACTACTGCCTTCTCTGAAATGTTTTGGGTTCTCCTCTACACCCCAAGTGGGAGTCACAGCCTACTCACTGGCTCAGGTTCTGCGGGGGCTCTGCTCTCCGTGGGCAGAAGCCCCCCACCCCGTGTTCCTCCTTTTGCTCCACACACAAGGGGAACTGAAGTATATCGTTAAAAATGCTCCGACGACGCATCTGGGTGGCTCAGTCAGTTGGGCGACTGCCTTCTGCTCAGGTCATGATCCTGGAGTCCGGGGACTGAGTCCCACCTCAGGCTTCCCATTCGGGAAGGTCCCTCTGACCTTCACCCTGCTTGTGCTTTCTCTCTCTCTCTCAAATACATAAATTAAAAAAAAAAAAAAAACTTAAAAAAAATGCTCAGATGACTCTAAACGGACAGCTGAGTTACTAACCCTAAAGTAAAAAAGAACTTACCAGCAAGCACAGAGCGATGAAGTCCGAATCAGAGAAGCTGCACCATCGCTAGAAACTATGAAGCAGCAAACTCCTATGCTAGTGGTGGCGGTTCAAGGTCCGTAACACAGTGTCCCAGGGCGGTGGATGGAGCCTGAGGTTATAGTTCTTCCCCTGCTCCCCCCTCCAGAGCTCTTTAAGGAAAAGTCAACACCGAAAGCTGTTGCTAATGCTGTTCCCCAGACCCGTATTTGCTTCGCAGTATGTGTTTAAAGAATGATGGTTGTGGATGAAATTCCATGCCGTCAGGCTGAGTCCCAGTGCCGAATGCTCTCCTCTTCCTGGTTCTTGTTGGGAGCCAGGATGCAGTGGCCAGCACAGATCCTCAGGCTGGGGACAGATTTCTTAATTTGGCAAAAAATTAAGGCATAGAATGCGTGCCTCTGTTTACTCTTGGCAGAATGAGAATAATAAATACTTCTTAGCGTTGTACCGAGGATTAACCATGTGGGTAGCCTGGGGCCTGGGGTGGGATACATGTTAGCTCTTGTTGCCCTGGCTGTTCACAGCAGCCGACAAAAATACCGGGCCCCTGAACGTGGCCGGACCAGCAGGTGTGCAAACTCCGTAGGTCCGAGGGGGCCCTTTCCTGCCCCGCGGACCGAGGAAGCAGAGGACACCCGTGTGTAATGCCTGGAGCCCACACCTGTGGCAGGCCCGTGACCTTGTACGTGTGTGTGGGGGGGGGGCCTGATAGGAAATCCAGCTGCACACGCAGACAGTCTCCAAGATGCCCATAGCTGAAGCTGTGGCTCTCCCCCAGGGTATTTTAAAGTTGAAGTCACATGGGAAACAGTTGGATGAGTTGTAAAAAAGACTGATCAGACTTTACCTGGTGGGATGAGTGGAATTTTTCTATCGGATGAAAGAAACATCCATCCTCAGGGGTCTGATGATTGATTCGTATGTGAAAGAAGGAATTGGGGAGCAGGGGAGTGGATATTTGTAGAAGGCGTTGTTAGGAATCGAGAAAAATAAAAGTGGCATCTATGCCACACACTAGTGATATGCTTAGAATGGTTTAGGGACCCAAAGCCTGGGACGGGAAGGGAAGCGGAGCTTTGGCATGATGATGAGGGCAGGCTCTTTGCCAGCGAGCCAGCGCAAGTTTTGCCCCTTAAATTACAATTAGGAAGGGAGCATTCCCCTGTCCATACATAAAGTTGAACTTGGCCGATTTTAGATGATATCACAAACTTGTTCAAGACCAGAATCTCCATTCCTAGAAAATGTATTTTTAACCTTTTAGGAAAAGGAAGAATCAGGGCAACAGGGAGGCAGCTCTTTAATTTTATATCCTAAGCGATGTCACTTTGAGGAATATCTCGCATGCTCACGCGTTTGTATATCAAGTAGCTGTCTATACCAACCAAGTTACTTTGCTTTTCACTTGATACGAAATATATTAAGATTTCACTTAGGCTTTCGTTTCAATTTTTTTTTTTAACGCAGAAGAAGTATTCCCAAACCCACTAATCTATGACCCAGTTGGATTCAAAAGGAAATTTCATAAGAGTACAAATATTCCTTTCAAGACTGAGTCTGGACTCAGGGCCAAACATAGCCAGCCCCCATGGACAGCCTGTGTTTTCCTTCCTATTAAAAGATGGTCTCAGAATAGGACCATTTCTATTATAGAAGCAGTGGCAATTTAAATTGCATTTCTAAATATAACATGTTCAAGGCAGTGACTTTAAATATTCACATCCAAACCCATATCACTTTAATCTTTACTTTTTATACCCAAAGTAGTTCATGAATTGCAAAGAAAATTCTCCCCCTAATTCATTGTTGTTGGTTTTTTTGAACCTTACGAATTGTATATTGGTTTATGACATGTAAATTCTTCATTGGCTTTTGCCCTGGAAAATTTGATTTTATATCTTTTCCTTAATTTTTCTATCTATTCAAGGAGAAGAATAAAAATGTTTCTACTTCTCCTCATAACAATATTTTGAGGGCTAAGATGAGACCTGTTAAATTTTTGGTTCTCCTCAAAGGAAAATGTATATAAATGGTGACTTTTTTTAAATTGGATTATTCCCTGTGCACGCTAAGACATTTTATGCAGTCTCTGTGGGTATAAATTTGCACCTGTGCGATCTTGCTTTTTAAGACAAGGAAATCAAAGCCCACCACTTATAATTCTGTTTCTTATTAATAGCAGGGTTCAAGGTAGACCATGTAAAGCAAGCAATGGCTTATATTAGTTTTGCTCTTGAAATGAAGAATACAAATGGATATTTTGCTCTTGGGGAAGCACTGAATTAGATCTAAATTGTATCCAAGGATGGTAATTAAATTTTCAGCTAAGACTTGTTGAGTCTGAAAGACATAACATTCTTTTTGATATTCTTGTTCTTGTCAGAATAAGTATCCGAGGTGTTTTTTTTTTTTTTGTTTCTTTTCCTGGTGTTTTGTGTATATGCATTATGGCGGGGGGGGGGATGTGATTTATGGCGTAAGTTGTATGAGATGATATGAATTACTGACTATGAAGCTTTTGTCACTTAATCAAAATAATAGGTACCATTCAGACATTGTGTTTGTTTTCTAGGGACACAACCAAATCATAACATATAGCAGACCAATCTATTTTTGTGTGCTGTGTGGCCTTATTTTGCTTCTTAATACAGGGGCCAAAGCCCGGCACCCTCCCACTTACGTTGTCTATGGCCTGAAGCTCTTCTCTCCGAGGTCCCTCCAGTCAGCTAGGGACCTCTTAATAGGTGAGTGAACTTTGGGGTTGTGGGGAAGAATACAGAGGAGGGTGGGTACGTCTCCCTTTTATATTCTAAACCGCTAGTGGGAGAAAACCTCCTGTGGGATTACTGGATGAAAAGATGTGCATTTCTCGTTTGACTTGTACACATTCAGAAGATGGTCTGGGAGCTGGAGCCCCACAGCATCCAGCAGCAGAATGATTCTAAAGGAATGTGGTGTCCGTAACTGAGAAGGCGTAACGCTCTCGTATCAGAAGACCAGGGGCTGTGGTGCCTGGTGCAGGATACTGGGGGCTCCCCAGGGTTTGCCACTGGGGTGGCGGTCACGGTCCCACCCATGTGGCACAAACACTCTGGCAAAGCCTGAGTGTGCATGGTTCTCAGTCCAGGCAGCGTCCCGGATGTGCTAGGCACCCAGCCTGTCACTGGTTCTCTAGGTGCTTCTTAAGGTCTAGGCAGTGTTTCTTGTCAAGTGCTCTGTTTACAAAGATAACCTGCCCAGGGTCGTGGTTCAGCGCCTGGATGTTTGAGTTCCAGCTCTGCCACTTTGCTAGTTGTGTGACCTTGAATTCAACAGTATATGGGGACAAAAATAATACCCACCTCCGAGGTCCATGCGAATTTTAAATGATTTAGTACATGTAAACCTGAGGACCAGGGCTGGGCACCAGGTGTTAGCTATTATCATTGTCATTATCATTATTACGTGGAGAGGCTGGCCCAGTGCTGTCCTCAGCTATGAAGACATCACTGCCAGTGCTCTGAGAATTCTTGTCATGACATGCAAAGGTTGACACGCATGCCAACCTGTGACTGGCTGTGATCACATTGCCCAAATGAGTTGATAAAGGGCAAGCACCAAAGACACAAGCCCCTGTGAATATCTTACTCAAGAGGAGCTTTTCAAAGCCACAGATTCCATGTCATTCTTTCCCTGGCCCCCATGACAACTCCCCGAGTCTCTGCAGCGGGACTGGGAAGGGCTCCCAGACATGGTGTATCCTTGTGTTCTTTATGGGTGGAAACCATGGTAGACATGCCGCCCTCTGACTCTCCTTCCCAACCACTATCTCCCCATTCTTCTTCCTACTGTAGTGGCAGTAAACTAGTCACTCCCCCACACACAGCCCCCCACCAGCCCACCTTTGTCTGTGTCCTCTATATCTCTCTTCCTGTTACATCATGGGAGGGGCTGAGTAGCTTGATAATAGCAAAGGGTCAGGCTCGGTGTTTAGAGAATCTCTGAGCTCAAGTAGGAAACATGGGGGGGTGGGGGAGGGGAAAGAATTGATCCCATGATTACATTCCCAGGCTGTGCCTCTTGCCCAAGAATATTTGCTACTTACTACCCTCTCGGATATTTTTCACTTTACTTTTTTATATTACTTGAAGTTCCGTCAGTTGGAACACACACACACACACACACACACACACCCCGAGAAAGACTTTCGGAAACTTTTCCTTTCTATAGATGAACCGACCCATCTCCCTTCTGAGATGAAGCAATGAAAAAGTTGGAGTCTGAGTAGACACAGATGCCCAGGCACGGTTGTGCAGGCTGGAGACCGTCCCTTCCTATTGTCTTCTTGCCGACAACAGCGCTGGAGTCCAGAGCGCATGGACCCAGGGGGGCCTGGGGATTAGCAGCAAAGAGGGCAGGAAAGCATTTTGGAAGGTGTTCAAGAAACACATGTCCAGGGCGCCTGGGTGGCTCAGTTGGTTGAGCGACTGCCTTCAGCTCAGGTCATGATCCCGGAGTCCCGGGATCGAGTCCCGCATTGGGCTCCCAGCTCCACGGGGAGTCTGCTTCTCCCTCTGAACTTCTCCTCGCTCATGCTCTCTCTCACTGCCTCTCTCTCAAATAAATAAATAAAATATTAAAAAAAAAGAAACACATGTCCATGTCAAAATGTTGCCTCCCTTCTCTGCAGCCCACACTCAATCTTGGGTACCTCCTGACCATCTTTTCCCAGGATCTCGAGCATGGGTTAGTGTTGACAGAGCTCTACCCAGAACAGGTCACAAGGATGTGGGGTCTGACCTGGAGCCCTAACTATCTTGGTGACTCCTCGTCTCATCCCCATTCCTTGTGTTCCTGTTCTGGGCACCCGGGACAACCTTGACCGTGCTAGTTGATGGCCCATTTCCCTAAGCTTGGCGCCATCTTCTCTGCCCCTCATAACCCATATTTCCACAGCACCAAACCATCTTGGAGTCATCTTTTCACTTGTGATTATTTGGCTAATGTCTGTGCCCTCTCTAGTCTGCGTGCTGCTCGGTAAGGACAAGGTAGAGCCCGTGCCTCCTTTCTCACACTGACTCCCTGGCACCCCGTGCTGTGTCTGGCAAATACAGGCACTAAAGAAATGTTTGTTGAGTGGATGGACTAATGAACACAAGTGTGTTTAAGTAGTAAGGAAATTAACGTACGGGTGAGCGTTTGGAAGACTCCTTCACTGTCGTTCTCCGACTGGTCACCTCAGCCCTTACAGTGAGTAGGGACACGATAAGCACCTCTTGAAGCTGATTTGGAGAAAGAAGAAGAAAAGGGTGTCATACATTCTGTGTAGAAATTATTTTTCTGTACACAGTTGTCTTTCATTTCTCTTTTTCTTTAATTTGCTTCAATAAACAAGTCAATGCCACTGAGCGCATGTAGTTGTTTGGAACAGATTTGCCCTGGCATCAGAAGGCAAAATGTTACGAGGGCTCAAAAAGTAAGACCTTAGTGTACTTGGTAAAAGCCTGAGGTCTTACTTTTAGCAGAAACCCTTGTTCTAAAATCAGCTACTGGCTGCATGTATTCTTATTTTATTTTTCTTCAGACCAATTCCGCTGAGGGGAGGAGATGAGGCAGGGAATATGGCCTTCCTTGTCTTTCTCTCTGGAATTCCCTTTTTCTCATTAAAGCTTTACCTTAAGAGATATTTTTGTCTGCTTGTCCACGGTAACAAGTAAAAATAGTGGTAAATAAGCGAGGCAGCCAGCTAAATGACTTCTGGGTTAAAGAAAAATGGGAAAATAGAACAATAGCAATCCCCGTGGAGGGAATGTGTTAAACACACTAATTTGCACTGAGCAGGAGAAGATTGTGGAACGGATTTAGAGCCATTGGGAACGAGAGGAAGGCGATAGAGGTATATCCTGATTTTCTGACTTGATGAGGGAAGCAAGGGCAATTCAAAGTCATTCATTCTCCTGTGTGGAGGCTCTCCACCTTCTGTCCCTTACTACCACAGGATCTGAGTGTATGTGGCTCCCGCCAGCGTTAGGTTCAGAGACTAACAAGGAGAGAAGAAAAAATGAGGGGAGAGCAGAAGGGTATTGGGTTGAAAAAGTCGTGTATGTTTCCTATAGCTGCCATAACAAAGCACTCCTCATGGGGGCCTGAGCACATCAGAGATTTACTGTCTCATGGTTCTGGAAGCCTGGAGTTTAAGATCTCTGAAGGCGCAAGTGAAGGACTTGCCCTGGCCTCTCTTCTTGGCTCATTAACGGCCTTGTCCCTATCTGTCACATCATCTTCCCTCTATGTGTGTGTGTCTGGCTCTGTGTCCAAATTCCCCCTTCTTAGGAGGACAACAGGCATATTAGATCAGGGCCCACCCTCATGACCTCACTGTAACTTGACCATGACCCAGACCCTATTGCCCGGTGAGGTCACGTGTGCAGGTTTCATTTTGGAGGGACACGATTCAGTCCTTTCAACATGGAGCATTTAAGAAAAAGGACAAGAGAGAAGCAGGAACTCAGCCCACGTGACCTTGTTTTCCATCGTGTGGTCGAGGGTGCCGTGGGCTTCTCACGCTGTGGTCCTCCTCCTGCCGGTGCTGGGGGATGTGAAATATTTCTTTAAACCTGTGCCTTACTGCTGCTGTTTCTGTTACCGGCTGCCTCTCCTGCTTTCTGTGCAACACCTCTCCCTCATGAGAGAGATGAGGCAGCCGGGGAAGGGAGCAGGAAAGGAGCAGGGAGTATCCGCGTCTGCTGCTTTCGGCCAGAGCTGACCCTGCCCCCTCCGCCTCCCAGGGCAGATGGGGTCGGATGTGAACCAGCGCTGGGAGATGACCCAAATGGGAATTGGGCTGGTGGGGAAGATGGAGAAGCTTCTGGTCATGTTTAATGTGAGGAGAGCAGCATCTCAAAGGCAAGCATCCCAGTCAGATAATAGGACAATGGATGAAGGCGGGATGTACGTTGCCAGGAGGTGGGGAACTTGGGGACATAAGACAGGGTCAGTGGCAGGGACTTGTTGATTTTTATAGGCGGGGGGGGGGGGGGCAGGGAGAATGAAAGACATTGAAACACTGAGGGTAATATTCTTACCTAATTTTTCCTTCTACGACCCCTGCTGTATATTCAAAATACTCCTGTGGATACTTCTCTCTTTCTTCAAAAGGCAGAAAATGTTTCCGGGAGCAAGGGGAAGGGACCGCTGAGTCCGTCCTTGCTCAGTCAGAGATAGGAACCTCTGGGCTGCAATTTTAATACTTTCCACTAGCCTCACTTTAGTGAAAGCCTACAAGAGGAGGTCGGCTTTCTAATTATCCCACGGATGAGGAAGCCAAGTGGTCTTCAATTCATCGTGTCGTGTTGCAAAAGGAGCAGGAGCAATGGTAGAGTGTGCCCCAAGGAATGGGCTGCGCTGTGTCTGGAGATGGGGCAAAAGACTGGGATGTCCCCGTGGTGGCGGTTCTCTGCAGTTGCAGCAGTAATAACTAGTCCCGACCCATGGCAGGTGCATCACGACTCACTGCAGGAGAGACCCGTAAAATGGTCTGGGTTAGAGCTGTCTGATGGCAGCCCGGGCTTGCCTACTGAAGCATGAGGTCCTCACTTGGAAGGGGCTCAGGCAGGAAGACTGGCTGTCTGTTGTAGAAGGGACTGCGTGGGTCCTTCTCAGACCCTAACCCTAACCCTAACTCACAGTCCTCAGGACTGTGACCCCCCCAACCTACAACAAGGCAACTTCAATAATGCCACCCTTAGAGATAGGTGGCGGTTTGGGGACAACTTACTGGAACGTACCCCCTTCTGTAAACACGGTTTCCAGGGCTCGGTGCAGGTCACAGGCAGGACAATGGGTTAACACAGAGATATGGCACACTGGAGACACACACTGTATATATTCACATCGACTCCCTCCCTAGGTTTCAGTTTTATTTCCATGTTATTTTAATTCTGCTTGTTTTCGCCCCAAAGCCACAACAGCAATAGTCATGGGATAGAATAGTAACGAATATCATTGTTTGCATTTAGAAAAACAAGCAAGTTACAATGTTTTTATTTGTAAGTGTTGCTTGTAAAGAAATGGAACCCTACTAGAAATTTCTGCATTTATGGTAATTATTAGGGAAAAGGAGGAGTAGCCATGAGAGAAAATTATACACCCTCTCAGTGGTATGCTAAGAAAAAAAAAAATCTTTGTTCACAGGGAAAATTGCTGACAGCCACAGGAACTTTTTTTTTTTAACTTTTGGAAAAAGGGCAAAATGACCTCAGCAACTTCAAGCATGACTTTCTTTCTTTTTTTTTTTTTATTTATTCATTTGACAGAGATCACAAGTAGGCAGAGGCAGGCAGAGAAAGAGGAGGAAGCAGGCTCCCCGCTGAGCAGAGAGCCCGATGCGGGGCTCGATCCCAGGACCCTGGGATCATGACCCGAGCTGAAGGCAAAGGCTTTAACCCACTGAGCCACCCAGGTGCCCCCAAGCATGATTTTCTAATTGCCCTACTAATGCAGGAAACATTTGGCTGCTTTTTTTTTTTTTTTTTTTTTTTTTTTTTTTATTCACGTGAGTTACAGCCCGACAGATGAGATACTTTGCCTCTGCCTTGCTCTCCTTCCACCTCCCTGGCTTGGATTTTAAAGTCCCCAGATCTCCTGCTCGCAAACATCCTGGAGAGGAGCTCGATGCTGGGCTCCTCGTTGAGTTCAGTGAGCTTCCGTCCTGCGCGCCCAGCTGCGGCTTCCCACTGCCGCCCGCCATCTCTCCATCGGATCACCCTCAAGCCACAGTTCACTGGCTCTCTCCTTTTCCCTTCCAAGTTGAGGTTTCACTACCTAATGTGTTTCTTACAGAAAACGCTTCCTTACACCTGTGTTGGTGACCAGTTTCCAGTATTCAGCTGCTTTAAATTTTCTTTCACACCCATACTTCTCCCTGGAGTTCTTGGTGTAGTTTGTCACACAGGCACAGACACACACACACACACACACACACACAGCTCTTGAGAAGGTGAACTAATGCGATCTTACCATGCCTTCCGTCCACCCCTACCCTGGACAAGAGAACTCCAGACTACAGTGTAGCCTGTCATCTTCCTTGCGGGGTCTGAGTCTCAAAGTTCAGAGAAGAGGTACGAGTCAGTTTGCTTGAAATTATATGGGAATAAAATTTTGATGCTCCTATGTTCTATAATTAAATTTCGACTTATTTCCTTTTATAAAAGATTTATTTATTTATTTTAGGGAGACAGAGAGAGTAGGGGGTGGGTAGGGGCAGAGGGAGAGAGAGAGAGAGAAACCCAAAGCTGACTCCCCACTGAGGGCAGAGCCCTGTGTGGGGCTCCATTCCAGGATCCTGAGATCATGACCTGAGCCAAAACCAAGAGTCAGCTGCCCAATCCCACTGAGCCACCCAGACACCCCAAATTTCTTTTTCTTCTATCTTTCCCAAACAAACTTGTCCTATAAAGTGATGTCCAGCAGATCAGTGTTTGTATCCTATTGGCCTACTTTGATTGAGAAGTGGATTCCTCACAGATGCTCTAGATTATTGCAATATCATTGAAATCTTGCCACAGAAGACTTTACAGCATAATCACCACGTGTATCAAAATATGGCTTCAACCCCAAGAGCGCTGGAATAGTCTCTTGATATTGTTGTAGAAGGATTTGTCTCATACTTTCAAGCCACTGTTAGCAAGAGCATGTGACATACAAGGACTCTCGTTTGTACAGCTTCACGATGGAAAGTGTACATTTCTGATTTTCAGAACTTGCTGAAGCCCCCTGCCCCCACCATCCCCACTCCCACTGTCGACTGTGGTCTATGTTCCAAAGTTCAGGCATATGGGATTTCAAATCAAATTTCCTTAGTTTTATTGGGGCTTACCAGGATCAAACTTCACTGACATTCTCCTCAATAAACTGAGACAGAAGACAGATGTGTCACAGCAGAGGGAATGGCAGTTTCTGTGTGTCTATGAAACCCAACTTGCACAGACGTGTGGAAGAGGGGATGACAGGGACAGAACTGTAAAATGTGGCTCTAGCATGTTTGATTTCCTCCAACGAATGATCTCTGTGAAACGTGGAATCCTGGCATGTGGATGTCTTACCCAGATGCACTGTTCCGATTTTGGGAGGGGGCACTGTCTTCTGGTCAGGCAGGGTCGCCTTCATGTCCCAGATGCTCCAGTCCCCAGGAGCTCAGGCCCATCACTGTCCCACTGTCACCATGTGTGGTTTCTTCATCACCACCCTCCCCTGTTCCTCTGTGAACCTGGAGTTCCCACTGACCTTGAATTTCAGGTGGCGTTCAGGTCTCAGGACCTCAAATGCTCCCGGGGACAAGCCCCCAGCTCCAAGTTTACACCCCCCCCCACCCCCATGCAGGGAGAGAGCTGCCTACCTACTGCCTTTAGCTTTACCTATTCCTGGAGTTTCCCAGTTTCGTCCCCCGACCCTCATGCCCCCCAAGTGCAAGCCTGCTCTTGCACACTGAGGACTGGTCCACTGTGTCCCTCACCATCTGAGGTCTCTGCTGGGTGTTGCACTCGCCTGTGTTCTTTGCCTGGGCCTTTTCCTCAGACGCAGCCCCGTGTTACTTCCACGAGCACATTTCCACTGGGCTTGCAGACCCTCCTCCTAGGAGTGCGAGGAGTCCAGAACTGCCTCCAGGATGTGGGCAGGGGTGGGGTGGCTGGGAGCTGGAAGGGAAGCAGGCAGGATTGCCTCGGGGACCAGGGGCCACCCGCCGCACACTTACGGTCCGTTTTGTCTGTTCACTTCCAGTATTTTTATATTGCTTCCCTGCAATTTCCCTCCTCGGGCTCTTCCCGCAAATCAACACTTTCTGCATTTATCTCTTGGAACAAATTGACATGCTGTTTTTCGGAGGTTCTGGTAAGTCATCTACATCCCAGTCTTCCTGTAAAAGAGTCTAAAGTTCTGATAAGGGCTGCATGGAATGGAGTCCAGACAGCTTGGTGTTCTTTCTTTTCTTTTAAGGTTTTATTTATTTATTTGACAGAGAGAGACACAGCGAGAGAGGGAACACAAGCAGGGGAGTGGGAGAGGGAGAAGCAGGCTTCCTGCGGAGCAAGGAGCCAGACACAGGGCTCGATCCTAGGACGCTGGTATCATGACCTGAGTGAAGGCAGCCATCTAACAAATGAGCCACCCAGGTGCCCCCAGCTCGGTTTTCTTTGTCCTCAACACTCAGCTACTTCTTGTGTGCACCTGGACAGAGAGGGGACCCATGTCTCCCACCCGGGTGACCTTTCCTTGACACACCCCTCTAGATTCAGCCGGCAGTGGCTAAAACCTCGCTTAGTCCTTAGCTGGAGACTGTGCTGGTTGCTTGACTTTAAAGTTTACTCTTCTCTAAATGGAAATACACACGCGGCTCGCCTAGAGTCCCTATAAGAATGAAGTGAAATCGTTCATGAAGCACGACAGCACAGCTGGTGAGCCAGTACTGTTCCCCTCTCATTACACACACACACACACAAAGATGCACACGCATACACGTGTGCACAGAAATGCACTCGTGTGCTAACATGCACACACGCACAGATGCACACGCATGCACGGATGCACACAGATGCACACACAGGGATGCACTCATGTTTGTTAACACACGCACGGACTCACACACACACGCGCATGCACACCCAGATGCACTCATGTGTGCTAACATGCACAGGGATGCGCACACACACACAGGTGCACACATGCACACACAGAGATGCACTCACATGCACTAACACATGCACGGATGCACACACCAGATGCACACACAGGCACAGACGCACACAGATGCATACACTTGCACATCCAGGGATGCAGTCACGTTCATTAACACGCGCGCAGATGCATATGCACAGATGCACACACAGATGCACTCACGTTCGTTAACATACGTGCACGGACGCACACAGACATGCATGCACGGACGCACATAAACGCACACATGCACACACAGATGCACTCACGTGCGCTAAGACGTGCACGGTTGCAAGGACGCACACACGCACACAGACACACGGACGCACACGAGCACTGCTCGTTTGTTAGACGGATCTGTGTCCGCCCTTTCTTCCGCGGGAACCTTCATCTGTGCTGTTTATTTTGGCCAGCGGCGTCCCGCTGTAAGCCGGGAGGCCTCCCTTCCTCAGGCTGGACGTGTTCACACATCTTCTAAGAATGTTGCCAGAAATTCCTTTCCAGTGTTTTCCTGCAGAATTTTTGGTAAACGGTTAGTGTCTCTCTCTCTCTCCTTTTGCATGAAGTCATCGGGTACTTTTGACTGATCCCACGGAGGTTTTCTTGGCCCCCGTGGCAGGCATTTTGCAGTCAAAAGCTTGTCTTGGCCCTTTCTTCCGTGTTCCATTGTGAGCCTGTGCGTGTTTGTGTTGCAGCCGTTTCAGGCATGACCTCGGCTGTTTACAGTGTGGCCCGGAGTGCGGCGGCTGCGGGCCTGCTCCACGCCTTCTGCTTCGGCGCCGTGAAGGTAGGTGGGAGGCCCGAGGGCCTTCTCCCGGCTCCTCCCGTCCATTACACCCCCTGGTGGTTTAAGCGAACACGTGTTCCTCTAACCATGAAAGACGCGGGATCTGAGCGCATCAGGAATAGCGGGGCCTGGGGGGGGTCGCTGGGTGGTATTTGAAGACACCCGAAGCATGTGCCTGGCGGGGGAGCACCGACCCCCCCCGGATTGTCTCCCGGCATCATGACCGGCCCCTGCCGGAGCCCCTGCTGAGCGCGGTGGTCAGGAGGACCTGTGTGTTCGCCTTCTCCGCTTTCTTGAATATCGCTCAAAAGACGGGAGAGAGAGAATTGCCTGATGCCTCGTGGACAGAGAACAGGAGAGGAGATGATAGCAACAAGATTTTAAGATCTAGAAAACAGATGGCCTGTCGATTTATCCAGATGGAGAGAGCTGAAGCTAGGCTGGCGGCCGGGGAGGCCCGAGAAGATGAAAACCAAGATGAGCGTTAACTTTAGGAAAACACAAAAGCTGTGTCCGAAGAGAAAGGGAACGAATCTCAGCTGTGGACGGCAGTTTGCGTTTATGGTGCCCTGAATAATGGTTATATGGAGAATGGAAAAATAGGGGAGGGTGTGCATATTGTTGTTGTGTTTGTGTGTGACACTGTGTGTGTGTGTGTGAGTGTTGTGTTGGGACCATCTTAACCTTGTTCTTCATACCGGAAAGTTGGCAAATAATACCTAAAATTGGAAAAAGTCAAGAAATAATACAAGCATGTTACTTGGAAATAGGGTCATAGGTGCAGAAGAAACAGCTGGAAAGCACTGCCCGCAGGAACAGGCCTTCGGGCCATGAGGTGCTGTAGGCTGGGGACCCTCTTGCTCATTTTCAGTGTCATAAAACTGTAGAGTTTCTATAATGTCTGAAGACAGTAACACACAGAATGTTGTCCGGGCATCTCCGTTCTGGAAAAACGTTAATTAATACTACACATGTTTCTTGAATTGACGGACATCCTACCTTTACTATTTTAAACAACAGATAACCTCTTTGATCAAATAAAAATTAAACATGTTCCAAAGGCTTCTTAATATCTATCCAGTGACACTCTTTTGCTAACTTCTTAAAATGAGTAACTTAAAATCTTATTAAACGTGTGGTTGTGGGTGGCAGGAAGATAATTGTCTGTTCCCCGTTGTGCAGAGGAAGGAGTGTGATATGATTATCTCCCAGGGCATTCCCATGGACTGTCCGTGATTGTCCACAGCGTAATTTCCTCCCTCACTCCTTCCATCCATTCCATATAGATACTTTCTTTCACGTAAAGAAAGGGGGAGAAAGAGGAAGATTCCGTCTTCTAATACACAAAGGTAATTCAGGTGTTGGTGGTGACCCTGTCGCCACGTTTATCCTATCGTGCAGAATAACAATTACATAGCAAATCGCATGTTCTTTCTTCTGAATGCATTTCTTTATTCTGTCACAGGACGCCACAGGTATTTTATTCAGGAACAGTACTGGTGTAGTTATTTTCTGAGTCCTTGCCCTTCTGAGGACCTCTTTCTGTTCATTTTGGTAAAACAGCTGCCTATAAAATTTTGGGGTCGCAGGTGCTTACTTGCAGGGCCGTTTGTATGGTATGTACTCTGTTGTGTTTCAGTGTTTGTGTACATATTTATTTTTCATCCATTTTTAATTTTTAAATTTTTAATTTTTTTAATGATATAAGTATTTTTGAAGGTTTTGTCTTAGTTTTTAGTTTAATGTGGGTTAACATACACCACCGTTCTATCAGTTCCAGGTGCACGATATAGTGATTCAACACGTCCATACAACACCTGGTGCTCATCATGACAGGTGCCTTCCTTAATCCCCATCACCTGTTTCACTCATCGCCCCCCCCCCACCCTGCCCTCTGGTAACCATCAGTATGTTCTCTATAGTTAGGAGTCTGTTTCTTGGTTTATCTCTCTCTCTCTTTTATTCCTTTTGCTTATTTGTTTTGTTTCTTAAATTCCACACATGAGTGAAATCATATGTCTCTTATTTCCCTTAGCATTAAACTATGAGCTCCCTCCATGTCATTACAAATGGCAAGATTTCACTCTTTCTATGGCTGAATAATAGTCCATTATGTGTATATACCACATTTTCTATAAACATTTTTGTGTAGGTGTTAGTGTGGATATGTGTTTTTATTTATACATAGTAAAGACCTAGGAGTGGTATTGATGGGTCACATGGTTAGTTAATATTTAACTTTTTAAGAAGTTGCCAAACTGTTCTCCAAAGTGTGTACCATTTTAGATCCCCTCATAATCTTTGAGATTTCAAAGTGTTCCAGATTCTTCCTGGCACTTAATGTTTTACTAGTTTTTAAAAATAGTACTCCTATTATGAACTGGTGTCTAATTGTAGTTATAATTTGCATTTCTCTAATAATGAATGCTGTTGAGTAGGCTTCACATGCTTGCTTGCTACTTAATGCATCTTCATTGGTGAAAAATATGTTAAAGTCTTTTTTTCTCATTAAAAAATTGCACTACATGTTTTTATTGAGGTATAAGAATTTTTTTTTACATGTTCTGAAGTCCTTTAACAAATATATATTGCAATATATTTGTTTCCAGTTCTTGGCTTCTCTATCCATTTCATTAACAGCATTTTTCAAAGAGCACAAGTGTTTAATTATAAGGAAATCCAGTTTGTCAATTATTTATTTTATGATCTGTGCTTTTTACATCTTATCTAAAAATATTTACCTAACACGAGGTCACAAATATTTTTTCCTCGAAGTTTGGTAGTTGTAGCTCTAATGTTTAGATCTGTGATCCAGTTTGAGTTGATTTTTATGTATGAGATGAAGTAAAGATTGAGACTCACTAGCACAACTGCTGGAAAGACTAACCTCTCCCCACTGAATTACCTTGGAAGCCTTGGAAACAAATACCAGCTTCCAGGTTCTGGTCCAGCATGTAAGGAGTCTGGAAGTTGTATCTCCATCCTACAATAAGTAAAGAGCTGAACAAAGTAAAAAATCAACAGCTCTTTTTAAATCCACCAGAGAAGGCAAGAAGCAAGCAGCTAGCTCCTTCCAAAGTCAGAGAGACAGGTCGATGCAGGGAATCAGGTCTCACTGGAGCAGGAACCCGGGAGCAGAAACCTCTGTGGGAACAAGTCCCAGGGCAGGAAAACCTGAACTGCCAGCTAGGTGTTGCTGGAGACTCAGTGTGGGCAAGTCTGGGAGTTCAGACCTCCATGGGGACCCAGTCATCAGGGACAACCCACACCTCTGTGCATTTTACCTCCAGGGGCTTGAACAGGTTCCCTGGTGAATATCAGAGAAAAATCCCCACCTGCTTTCAGCAGGTGGAAGGGAAGAGTAACCATTTTGAAATACATTAGAGCATTAGTCTCTTCTTAACAAGGCCTGCCCTCAAGATTTCACCACAGCCTGAACTAATAATTTTTGTCAGAGCCTAAATGACTTGGAGGAAGGGAAATCCCAAACTCCAGTTGGCTCTAGCCTTCCATGTGGGCAAAAGGAAATACCAACTCCAATCCAACCCATTCTGGCCATTCTGTCCCACCTGAAATGGGGACGGGACTCAGAAGCACTTACAAAGTTCACAGTCCAGGCACAGGGTCCCTGAAAGACTCAGAAGTGATCACAGGACCGTAGAATACTCCCCATACGCCTTGCCACCCCATCAGTGAAGGCTGGTTTATCCCAGGCCTTTTCACCCAGTGTGTAAAAAACGATGCGGCATACTACAAGGCATAAAATACAGTTTGAAAGGATAGAGCAAGCATTAGAATCAGATTTAGATATGGCAGGGATGATGGAATTATCATATTGGGAATTTGAAACAGTTATGATTAATATGCTAATGACTCTAATGAATGAAGTAGACAGGCTGTAAGCGCAGATGGGCCATGTAAGCAGAAAGATGAAAATTTTAAGGAAGACCAAAAAGGAAATGCTAGCAATTAAAAAACGAAAACAAAAACACTGTAACAGAAATGAAGGATGCCTTTGATGAACACCGCCGAAGAATCCTTGAGCTTAAGGTGATGTCTACAGAAATTTCCAATTCGTTTTGGCACGAGAAAAGACTGAAGAAACAAAATATCCAAGGACTGTGGGACAACTGCAAAAAGTGTAACATATATGTAATGAAGATGTCAGAAGGAGAGGAGAAAAAGGAGCAGAAAAAATACTTGAAGTCCTAATGACTGAGATCTTCCCCAAATTAATATCGGACCCCAAACCACGGATTCAGGAAGCTCAAAAAACCCCAAACAGGATAAATAAAAAAAAAAATAAAATAAATAAAATAAAAAATAAATAAAAAAACCCCGTAACAACAAAAACAAAAACTAAACAAGTGCCTATCATTCAAAATGCTAAAAATCAAAGCTAAAGAAAACCTCTTGAAAGAAAATAGAGGAAATAAATATCCTTACCCTCGGAGGAGCAAAGGTCAGGATTGTATCTGACTTCTCAGGAATGGCTATGAACAGAATTGTTTCCTCAAATTCGTAAGTTGAAACCCTGATCCCCAGTGGGCTGGTATGTGGAGATGGGCCTTTTGGAGATAATTATGTTTAGATGAGGTCATGAGGGTGGTGCCCTCGTGATGGGATTAGCGCTGTTGTAAGAAAAGAAAGAGATAGCAGAGCTCATTCTGTCACTGCTGTGTAAAGACACAGGGCACATGACCATTTGCAAACCAGGAAGAGAGCGACTGGGCCAGCACCATAATCTCTGACCTCCAGACTTCAGAACTGTGAGAAATAGATTGATGTTGTTTAAGACAATGTGTTTAGTGATATACAGACTGTATTTTGCTATGGCAACGTGAGCTGTGACAGGAAACTATTGAAGTGAGACAAGAGGAGAGTGAAATAGTTAGAAGGGTGGAGAGAACAAAACTCCACCAACCTGTAATTCTGTACCCCCCAAAATTGTCCTTCAGAAGTGATTTATTGAAGGAGATTTGTTGCCAGTAGACCTGCCTTGCAAGAAATATTAAAAGAAGTTCTGCAGGGAATGGAGAATAATGTCGATCTGAGACTCATGACTTCATAAAGAAGGGAAGATTATCAGAGAAGGAATTAAGTAAACACTTTCATTTTCCTATCCTTATTGCAACCATGTATTCAAAAATACAAGGATATCGTTATTGTGAGATACTTGCTCTATCCATAAAGTGATGGAGTTTATTTGAAAGTGGACTTAACTAGGAATGTGTATTACATACTCTAGGGTAGCCATTAAAAAGTGTTTTTAAGAAAAGAGGTATAAGTGATGTGTTAATAAAGGAGAGAAAATGAAATCATGCAAAATCAATTAAAACTACAAAAGGCAGGAAGAGTGGGAGACAAAAATAGGAACAAAAAACAAGAGCAATGAATAAATAGTAACGATTAGAGCCAGTATTAATTGAACTGTATCAATATGACTGTGCATATCAGTGGGGCAGGCACCCCAAGTGAAAGGTAGCGATTGTCAGGGAGGGTCAAAGAACAAGACCCCACTATATATTGTCCATAGGAAACCCCCTTTAGATATGCAGACACTTATGTCTTAAAAGTAAATGGCTGGAGAAGTATATACCGTGCTAAAACTAATCAAAAGAAAGCAAGAATAGCTATACTAATTTCAGACTTCAGAGCAATAAAACAGACTTTCAGAGATAAAGAGTAGCATTGCATAGTATTAAAAGGATTAATTTTCCAAGAAGACACAACAATCCTTAAGGTGTATGCACCTAACAACAGAGCATTAAAATATGTGAAGGGGAAACTGGTAAAATTGCCAGGAGAAAGAGATGAATCCACTATCACAGTTGGAGACTCTAACACCTCCCTGTCAGAATGGACAGATTCACAGGCAGAAACTCGGTAGGGGCGTGGTTGGACGCTGTAGCCTCATTTATCAACTGAATATATTGACACATGTAGAACTACCTCATTGAACAACAGCAAAATCCACATTCTCCTCAAACTCACATGGAACATTCACTAAGAGAGCCCCCATTCTGGGCCATAAAACATATATTAACACATTTAAAAGAATAGAAAGCATACAGGGTCTGCTGTCAAACCACAATGGAATGAAAAATCCCCATATATATGGAGATTAAACAACACATTTCTAAGTAACACACAGGTGAAAGAAGAAATCTCAAGAAAAATTTAAACAATATTTTGAACTAAATGAAAATGAAAATACAACTTATCAAAAAAAGTAGGATTCAGCAAAAGCAATGCTTGGAAGGAAAATATAACATGGGATGCATATATTGGAAAAGAAGAAATATGTAAAATCAGTAATCTAAACGTCCACCGTAGAACACTAGAAAAAGAAGAGCGAATTCTGAAGTAAACAAAAGAAAATAAATAATAAAAATGAGAACAAAAATCAATGATATTGAAAAATAGAAACCGGTAGAGAAAATCTACAGAACAAAGAACTGGTTTTTGAAAAAGATCAATAAAATCAGTAAACCTGTAGCCAGGCCAAATAAGAAAAAAAGAGCGGTGATGTAAATTACTAATTACAGAAAGTAATGAGGAAATATTGCTACAGATTCCATGGATATTAAAAGGATAGTAGGGGCTCTTGGTGGCTCAGCTGGTTGAGTGTCTGTCTTTGGCTCCGATCATGATGCCAGGGTTCTGGGATTGAGCCGCACATCGGGCTCTATGCTTGGCAGGGAGTCTGCTTCTCCCTCTCTCCTTCTCCTTCTCCCCTGGTGTACTCTTTCTCTCTCAAAAAAATAAATAAAATCTTTTAAAAAAACTTTAAAAGGATAGTAAAGGAGTATTATGAATAACTCTATACCCACAACTTTGATAACTTGGATGAAGTGGACCAGTTTCTAGAAAGACATAATCTACCAAAAACTCACACAAGATGAAAGTCCTATCTGATTAGGCTTGCCTATATTAAAGAAATTGAATCAATAATTAACAAATTTCCAAAACATAAAGCACCAGGCTTAGATAGGGTTCACTCATGGATTCTAGCAAACATTGAGGGATGAAATTTTACCAATACTCTCCAATTGATTTTAGAAGATAGAGGCAGAAGGAATACTTTTTTACACATTCTGTGAGGTCAGAATTACCCTGGCACTAAAGCCAGATGAAAACATTACATGAAAAGAAAACTACAGGTCAATATCATGAATATAGGCAAAAGTCCTCAGGAAAGCATTACCCAGTCAAATCCTATGACATCTAAAAAAATTATACACCATGACCAAAGGAGACTTACTTGATATATACAAGCCTTGTTCAGTATCCAAAAATCAGTTAATGTAATCCATCCCATCAACAGGCTAAAGAAGGAGTATCACATGATCATATCAATAGACACAGACAAAACATTTGAAAACATTTGAAAACATGTTTTCAAATCCAGCACTGATTCATGACAAAAACTCCTGGCAAATTAGAAATTTGGGGAACTACCTTAACTACCTTAACTACCTTAACTTTATAATGAACTTGTACAACAAACCTACAGCTCACATGATCATGGTGAGAAACTAGATTTCCCATTTATATCAGGAAGATGGTAAAGATGTCCTCTCACTACTCCTTTTCAACATATTGGAGGCCCTACCTAATGCAATAAGATAAGAAAAGGAAATAAAGATATACTGAGTGGGAAGGAAGAAATAAATATAGAAAATTCAAAAATTGACCACGCCCCCAGAATTAACAAGTGATTTAGCAACATTGAAGGATACAAGGTTAATATACAAAAGTTAATCTCTTCCTTGTATACCAGCAATGAACAAGTGGAATTTGAAACTAAAAGTACCAGTTACATTAGCACCTCCTAAAAGGAAATACTTAAGTATAAATCTGACAAAATATGTGCACACTCTATATGAGAACTACAACACTCTAATGAACAACATCAAATAATTTTAAAAAATGGAGAGATATTTCTAGTTTATGGATAGGAACACTCAGTATTGTGAGGATATCAGTTCTTCCTGACTTAATCAACAGATTCAATGTAATCTCAATCAGAATCCCAGCAAGTTATTTTGTGGATATTGGCAAACTAATTCTAAAGTTTATATGGAGAGACAAGACCTAAAATGGCCAACTCAATCTTGAAGGAGAATAAAGTTGGAGGACTGATACTCCTCAGCTTCAAGTCTTATTATAAAAGTATTATACTCAAGATAGTGTGTTATTGAGGAAAGAAGAGACAAATCAGTGGTATAGTGCAGAGGGCACAGAAATAGATCTAATTTATCTTTGATAAAGGAGAAAAAGTAATACAGTGGATCAAAGATATTCTTTTCAACAAATTGTGCTAGAACAATTGGGCACCCACATGAAAAAGATGAGTCTAGACACAGACATTGCATTCTCTCATAGATTATCTCAGAATACATACTAGATTTAAATGTTATATGCAAAACCATAAAACTCCTGAAAGATAACATAGAAGAAAAACTAGATGACATTGGTATGCCAGTGACTTTTTAGATACAACATTAAAGGCACAATTCATGAAAGAATTGATAAGCTGGATTTCATTAAAATTAAAAATTTGTGCTCTGTGAGTGACACTGTCAAGAGAATGAAAAACAACCTACAGACTGAGAGAGAATATTTGCAAAAATCCTTTTCGATACTGTTATTCAAAATATATATGGAACTCTTAAAAATCACACCAAGAAATATAACTTGATCGAATGGACAAAAACCTGAACAGACACCCCCCACCTCCCCGATGAAGATACATAGGTGGCAAATATAAGCATACGAAAATATGCCCGACATCGTATGTCATTAAAGAATTGCAAATTAAAATAACAAGATATTACTGTACAGGTATCAGAGTAGCCCAAATCTGGAACACTGACAGCACCAAATGCTGGCCGGGATATGTAGCAACAGGAACTCTGACTCATTCTAGCGGGGATACAAACTCATATAGCCATTTTGGAAAACAGTTTGGCAGTTTCTTTCAAAGTAAACATACTTGTATCATACAATCCAGCAGCTGAGCACCTTGGTCTTTACCCTAAGAATTAGAAAGCTATGTTTGTGCACAGACCTGTACACAAATGTTTACAGAAGCTTTATTAACAATTGCCAAAACTTGGGTACAATCAATATGTCCTCCAGTAGGTGAATGGGTAAATAAACTATGGTACATGCAGAAAATGGAACATTATTCACTCTCCTCAAAATTGATGTGAAGCCATGTCAAACAATATAGGGAAATCTTAAATGCGTATTACTAAGTGAAAGAAGCGAATCTGAAAAGGCTACATATAAGATTTCAACTATAGGACATTCTGGAAAGAGCAAGACTCTGAAGAGAGTCAAAGCATCAGTGGTTGCCAGCAGCTACTGGGGAGGGATGAAGAGGCAAAACATGATAAAAATGCTGCGTAAGGGCAATGAAACTACTGCGTATGATACCATAATGATAGATGTCTGTCATTAGGCATTTGTCAAAACTTTAAGGATGTACAACACCAAAACTGAACCCTAATGTAAACTATAGACTTTTGTGTAGGTTCACTGAATGTAATAAATGTAGTACGCTTATGCATTTTGATAGTGGAGGAGACTGTGTATGTGTGACTGCAAGGGGTATATGGGATCTCTCTCTATTTTCTTTTTTTAAGATTTTATTTATTTGAGACAGAGATCACAATCAGGCAGAAAGGCAGACAGAGAGAGAGTGGGGGCAGGGAGCAGGCTCCCTGCTGAGCAGAGAGCCCGATGTGGGGCTCAATCCCAGGACCCCGAGACCAGGACCTGAGCCGAAGGCAGAGGCTTAACCCACTGAGCCACCCAGGTGCCCCTCTGTATTTTCCATTTAGTGTTGCTACGAGCCTGAAATTTTGCTGTGAAACTAAGAAATAGAATCTATTATATCGATTATTCAGATAAGTGTGGGTTTATTTCTGGACTGCATTTTTTTTCCTATTATTTGTATGTTTGTGTTTACACCAATACCACACTATTTTGATTACACTACCTTTATTTTAAGTCTTGAAATAAAATGGTGGATCTTATTTCATTCAGTGTAAGTTTCAGAATGCGTTTGTCAATTCCTGTAACAAAACTCTCTAGAAATTTTGAACAACATGGAGAGAACTGACATAACAATATTGAATCTTCTTACCCATGAACGTGATATTGTTTCATTTATTTGAGTCTTTGTTAATTTCTGTCAGAAATATTTTGTACTTTCCAAACTGCAATTACTACACATATTTTTCATACTTATTACAATTTCATGTGCTTCATGATATTGTAAGTGGTATTGTGTTGTGTAATTTAAATTCCTAATTTTCATTGATAATATATATACTTAATTGCTGTATATATATATCTTGGAACCTTGCTAAATACTTATCCAAGTAGCTTTTTTTGTAGCTACTTTGGGATTTTCTATATAGATAGCCATGTTGTCTGTGAATAGACAGTTTTATTTTTTTCTCCAATCCATATGTCTCTGGTTTATTTTTCTTGCTTTATTGCACTGGCCAAAATCTCTAGGGCAATGTGATTAGAACTGCTGGAATCAGATATTCAGTTATACTATTAGTGTAGAGAAATGCAACTGATTTCTGTGCAGTGACTTATATCATGCCATGTTGCTGAATTCTTGTATGAGTTCTACAATTTTGGGGTAGAATCTTTTGGGTTTCCACATAAAGTATCATGTCATCTGCAAAGAGTGGAACTTTGACATCTTCTTTGCCAATTTCAATGCCTTTTATATCTTTTTTTTTTTTTTTTTTTTTTTTTTTTTTTTGTCTGATTGCTGAAGCTAGGACTTCGAGTACTATGTTGAAGAACAGTGGTGAGAGTGGACATCCCTGTCATGTTCCTTACCTTAGGGGAAAAGCTCTCATTTTTTCTTCCCATTGATAATATTTGCTGTGAGTTTTTTATAGATGGCTTTTATGATATTGAGGTATGTTCCCTCTATCCCTATACTGTGGAGAGTTTTAATCAAGAAAGGATGCTGTATTTTGTTAAATGATTTTTGTGCATTTATTGAGAGGCTCATATAGTTCTTGTCTTTTCTTTTAGTAATGTCATGTATCATACTGATCAATTTATGAATGTTGAACCACCCTTGAACCCCAGGAATAAGTCACACTTGGTCATATTGATCAATTCTTTTAATGTAATGTTAGATCCTATTGGCTAATATTTTGGTGAGAATTTTGCTATCCATGTTCATCAGGGATAGTGGTCTGGAATTCTCCATTTTGGTTTGGTCTTTGTTTGGTTTTAGGATCAAGATAATGCTGGCCTTATAAAATGAGTTTGGAAGTTTTCCTTTCCCTTTTATTTTTTGAGACAGCTTCAGAAGAATAGGTATTTTTTAAGTTTTCTGGAAATCCCCTGTGAAGTCATCTGGCCCTGGACTCTTGTTTGTTGGGAGATTTTTTTGGTTACTGCTTCAATTTCCTTGCTGATTATGGGTCTTTTCAAGTTTTATATTTCTTCCTGTGTCAGTTTGGTGGTTTATAAGTTCTCAGGAATGCATCCATTTCTTCAAGATTGCCTAATTTGTTGGCATATAGTTGCTCATAATATCTTCTTATAATTGTTTGTATTTCCTTGGTATTTGTTGTGATCTTTCCTCTTTCATTCATGATTTTATTGTTTTGGGTCCTTTTTCTTTTCTTTTTGATAAGTCTGACTAGGGATTTATCAATCTTATTAATTCTTTCAAAGAACCAAGTTCTAGTTTCATTGATCTGTTGTACTGTTCTGGTTTCTATTTCATCGATTTCTGTTCTAATCTTCATGATGTCTCTACTCCTGCTTGGTTTAGCTTTTATTTGCTGTTCTTTCTCCAGCTCCTCTAGGTGTAAATTTAGCTTGTGTATTTGAGACTTTTCTAATTTTTTGAGAAAGGCTTGTGTGGCTATGTACTTCCTTCTTAGAATGGCCTTTGCTTAGAACCAAAGGTTTTGAACAGTTGTGTTTTCATTTTCATTTGTTTCAGTGAATTGTTTAAATTCTTCTGTAATTTCCTGGTTGACCAATTCATTCTTTGGTAGGATGCTCTTTAACCTCCAAGTGTTTGAGTTCCTTCCAAATTTCCTCTTGTGATTGTGTTCAAGTTTCAAAGCATGTGGTCTGAAAATATTGTAGATAATAATCCCAAATTTTGGTACTGGTTGAGACTTGATTTGTCACCCTGTATATGATCTGTTCTGGAGAATGTTCCATATGTACTCAAGAAGAATGTGAATTCTGTTGCTTTAGGATGGAATGATCTGTATATATTTGTGAAATCCATCTGTGTCATTCAAAGCCCTTGTTTCCTTGTTGATGTGCTTTGATGATCTGTCCACTGCTGTAAGTGGGATGTTGAAGTCCCCCACTATTATTGTATCATTGTCAATGTGTTTCTTTAATTTGGGTATTAATTGGTTTATATAATTGGCTGCTCCCAAGTTAGGAACATAAATATTTATAATTAGGGGATCTGGGTGGCTCAGTCATTACCCATCTGCCTTTGGCTCAGGTCATGTTCCCAGGCTCCTGGGATCAAACCCTGTGTCAGGCTCCCTGCTCAGTGGGAAGGCTACTGCTCCCTGTTCCACTCCCCCTGCTTGTGTTCCCTCTCTCACTGTCTATCTCTGTCAAATAAATAGATAAAATCTTTAAACATTATAATTGTTAGATCTTCTTGTTGGATAGACCCTTTAAGTATGATATAGTGTCCCTCTTTGTACCTTACTACAGTCTTTGGTTTAAAATATAATTTGTCTCATATGTGGATTGCTACCCCAGCTTTCTTTTGATGTCCATTGGCATGATAAATTGTTCTCCATCCCTTCACTTTGAATCTATAGTTGACTTTAGTTCTGTAATGAGTCTCTTATAGATAGCATATGGATGGGTCTTGCTTTTTTATAACATCTTATGCCCTGTGTCTTTTGATTGGAGCACTTAGCCCATTCAGAGTAATTACTGAAGGATATGAATTTAGTGCTATTGCATTACCTGTAAAGTCCCTGTTTCTATAGATAGCCTTTGTTTCTTTATGGTCTATGTTACTTTTGGTCTCTTTCTTCACTTATAAGAAATATTTCTTGAAGGGCTGGTTCAGTGGTCACAAATTCTTTAATTTCTGTCTTTAATTAATGTCTGTCCTGGAAGCTTTTTTATCTCTCCTTCCATTCTGAATGACAGTCTTGCTGGATAAAGTATTCTTGGCTGCATGTTTTTCTCATTTAGTACCCTGAATATATCATGCCAGCCCTTCTGGCCTGCCAGGCCTCTTTGGATAGATCTGCTGATAGACAAATAATTCTACCCCGTAGTTTAAGAACCTCCTGTCTTGAGCTGCTTTCAGGATTTTCTCTTTATCTCTGAAATTTGCAAGCTTCACTATTATATGTCAGGGTGTTCATCTATTTTTATTGATTTTTGAGAGGGGTCCTCTGTACTTATTGTACTTGAATGCCTGTTTCCTTCCCCAGATTAGGGAAGCTGTGATTTGCTCAAAAATACCTTCTGTCTCCCCTTCTTTTTTTCTTTTCTTTAGGGACTCCAATAATTCTAGTATTGTTTTGCTTTATGATAATGCCGACTTCTCAAAACCTTCTTTCAATGGTCCATTAGTTGTTTTTCTCCCTTTTCCTCAGCTTCCTTCCTTTCCATCAACTTGTCTTCTATGTCACTGACTCTTCTGACTCATTTACCCTAGCTTTTAGAGCATCCAATTTAAACTGCATCTCAGTTAAAGCATTTTTATTTTTGGCCTGATTAGATTTTATTTCTGCCAAAGGAGAGTCTCTGGTGCTTTTGTGCTTTTTTCCAAGTCCAGCTAGTAACTTTATAATTGTTATCCTGAATTCCGGCTTGGACATATTACTTATATCTATATCCATTAGATCTGTGGCAGAGAGTATTACCTCTGGTTCTTTCTTTTGTTGTGAATTCTTCCTTCTAGTCATTTTCCCAGAGATGAATGGATGAATGAGAGGACAAATTCAGAAATATCAACTGTGACCCAAGGAAAATACACACTAGTCAAATCTGAAGAGGTCAGAAACCAAAAACAAAAAAAACAAAAAAAAACCCCAAAAACGGAATATAAAAGGGGGCAGGGAGAGAATATAATCTCCCCAGTAGACAAAACGGGGTGATCCACTTGGTCCTGGATATATTTTGGTCTGTTTGTTAGAAGACACTAAATCCCAAAATAGTAAAGAAAACAAAACTTTATATATATATATATATATATATATATATATATATGCGCAAAAATAAAATTGAATATGGTGAAAGGAAGCCAAAAATGAACAATATATCTATAAAATGTACATGTAAAAAAATGAAAGTTAAAGATTTAAAAACAAAGAGTTAATAAAATAAGAAGCTAGTTGAAAAGGAAGAAAAGGAAAAAGAAAATGAAAATTTTAAAATGAAAGTTCTACAAATCATGAGAAAAAAATTGAATTCTATATACCATGATCTCCCAGTGCTGAAGTTTTGCAGTCCTGTGTGCTCTGTAAACTTGATGTTTGCCTGTTGTTCCAGGGATCTTCTGTGGGAGGGGCCTGCTCCACTGATTCTCAGGTGTCTTTGCCTAGAGTTCACCCCTTGCCAGGGGGCCAGGCTCAGTGCAAGCTGCTTCTGGTTGCTCTGTGTGGCTTTTGTTCCCTGAAGGTTTTTTGTGCCTCTTTAGAGGATGAAAATAAAAATAGCTGAGCCTGATCTCCTGGCCTGGAGTGAAAGATTGTGGTCTTCTCTCTTCAGTAAACCTTCAGGGATAATCCATCTTCCCTTTTGTGTGTGCCAAACTCTACAGACTCCTGTGGTGTGAGCCCTCAGTGATCTTCCCCAGGGGAAGACAGAGGGTTAACGAATTTCTGCCCTTTTGCAGGACCCCCACATGGAGAGTAGTCATCTGCATACCCATTTTTCTATTTCATGTCATTCTCCTTTTGTCTGAAGAACTTCCTTTAAGAAATCTTACAGTGCAAATCTATTGATAGTGAATTCTTTCAGATTTTGTCTGAAGCTTTCCTCATTTTGATTTCATTTTTTGAAGATACATTCATTGGTATAGAATTCTTCTTTTCCCCCTTCAATACTTTAAATATGTTTCCCATTTTCTTTTAGGTTGTATACTTTTTTTTAACCCAAAATCTGTTATTCTAATGTTTGTATCTCTGTTAGCAATGTTTCTTTTTTCTTTAGCCATCATCAAGATTTTCTAGTTTCTTTGGTTTTCAGCAGATTGACAGTGTGACTAAGTTTATGGTGTTTGTTCTTTATTTTACTTTAGGTTCCCTGAGCTGTTTTGATCTTTTTTTTTTTTTAATTGATTTTTCCAAATCCTCAGCCATTATCTCTTCAAATATGTCTTCTGCCTCATTCTGTTTTTTTTTTTTTTGTTTCTATTTGGGCCTCCAATTATATAGATTTTAGATGACTTAATATTGTTCTGTGTCTCCCCCCCCCCCACACTCTCTTTTTCTTTGGGTTTTCTTTTGAATAATTTTTATTGTCCTATCTGGAAGTTCATTAATTCTTTTCTCTACTGTGTCTACTCTGAGTTTAAGATCAGCAAAGGAATTTTTAAATATTTCATGGCATGCTTTTTTATCCCCAGCAGTTCCATTTGACTCCTATATATGGTTTCCATAAATATACCTGTAATTACTCATCTGTTTATATGTACTTACATTCATATTTATGAATATTGTCTACCAACTCCTAGGTCTTTAGCACATTAATCATAGTTATTTTGTAGTTGAGATTTTATAAATTGACTGGTATTTTCTTGTTGTTAGAATGTGAGCCATACTCTTGTTGATTTCTACATTGAAGTAGAGACACACTCTTCAATATTTTGTTTTGAGAATGAGAACGAGACCAACTTGAATTTTTCCTGAATTCGTATAGAATTCTTCCTTATCTTCTGAAGTTTCAGAGAAAAGCAATAGACTATGACTAGACTTGGTTCTCCTTTGCTGGGTTTTCTGGACATCATGCCCATTCTCACTTTTCATACTGAAGGCTTACAAATGGGAAAGGTTTCCTGCTCTTCTTTTTTGATTAATGACATTACTGATTTTATTTATATGATCTGGTATTAGTTTTTCATAGAATTTTGTTTTTGTTTGTCTTTCATTTCTCTCTTTCCTTTTTTTTTTAATGAGTTTTCTCTTCTGATATTTTTCCTTTGTTGTCTGGTACGGTTTCTAGAGTTTCTCAAGGCTAAAACAACAACAGCAACAAATATTTGTATTATGAACTAGAAACTACTAATTATTTTACATAGTTTATATAATCTACACAGCATCCCTGTGAGATGAGTACTGTTATTATCCTGATTTTATTGATGTTTGTAATGTGTGCGCATGTTGTTCCTTCTTCATAATTGCTTGTTTGCCTATAATGTGCTCGTATACTTTTTAATCTTTGGAATCAGATCCTCTCTGAAACATATTCTTGTTTTATTTTTTTGAGATAAATATGTTTTGGAAAGTATCTTTAAGTGGTTCCTTTAGAGAAATATCTCATTTGAAGTGTGCCTTTTGTTAGTCTTATGTTTTCTCTTTTCTTCATGTTTTCTTTGACAACCTACTATTGTCTTTATTCCATCCACAGACATGTTTTGCTTTTGGCCTCCTTGGGTTAAAATTAGTTTAGAACCAACACTTAAAATTTAAAAAAATACTTTTTTTAAAAAAATTTGAGACAGAGAGAGAGTGCAAGCAGGGAGGAGAGTCAGAGAGAGAAGGAGAAGCAGACACTCCGGTGAGCAGGGAGCCCCGATGTGGGGCTCAGTCCCAGGACCCTGAGATCACAACCTGAGACCAAAGGCAGCTGCTTAAACAGACTGAGCCACCCAGATGCCCCTAAAGCCAGCATTTAAAATTAGACCATTTGGGGGACACCTGGGTGGCTCAGTTGGTTAAGCCACTGCCTTCGGCTCAGGTCATGATCCCAGAGTCCTGGGATCAAATCCCGCATCAGGCTCCTTGCTCAGCGGGGAACCTGCTTCTTTCTCTGCCTCTGCCTGCCTCTCTGCCTACTTGTGCTCTCTCTCACTCTCTGAAAAATAAACAAATGTAATCTTTAAAAAAATTTAGGCCACTTGATATAAAAGTATGATTTCCTATTTAAGGAATTTGAAGCTCTGGCACCCCTGAGCCCACATTCCCACGTGGTAAAACCCCGCTGAAATGACAGAGTGAGTCATTGCTGCCCCACAGTCCCAGATCTCATCACACCCTGTCATCCTCTCTTAACACTGGACCCATATTTTGCATTTATTTCTCCTGTCTGCTTGGGTGGACATTAGATTTTGTGATCTCTGTCCTATAGCCAGGTAGGAATTGAGCCGATTTCTGTCAGAAAATTTTAAGGCTCCCTAAACAATGTTTCCAGAGGTACCTTAGGTCTAAAATATAGGAAGAGAAGAAAGCAAAGTGAAGTGTGTTCTAGGAACGTATGACCAGTTCAGATATAACTTCCTGTGTTCAAAGGTCCTGAGGATGGAGTTTCAGGTGGTGATATCAGAAAGTTTCGCCACAAGCAGTAGATGTGCTTGTAGAACACCTGGGCAATGCTCTTCTGTACTTCACGCTTTACTCCAACATGCCTGCCCACGAACTGGTCCAATGAAACTTGCTGCTTCCAAGACAGTGGGGGTCTGCAAATACGGCGAGTCCACAAATGTGCAAGTCCAAACGTCAGGTGGCCTCCCAGTCCCCTGGCTGACCTCAACTCCAGCTCTCCCACTTCTGGTGTAGGTGATGCCAGCAGGGGATGATCAAGGTCTTTTATGACTCACCTCCCCCAGTACACTACTCTCTCTCTCTCTCAGGTGGAAAGTAGGAGCTGGGGTCATGTGTCGACCCCCAAACCTTCCTTCAGTGTAGTCACCTCTAGAAGAAGAAGTCTGGAATAACTCCTTAGAGCACATGGCTTATGCACAGGTGCTTTCTCTGGTTCCTATTGTGGGTTTATGCTTCTCCCTTTTTGACGATTTTGTTGGACATTTCATGGGGGTGGGGTGGAGAGCTAGTTCCCTGTGTTTTTAATGCCATTTTGACCAGGACCCCCCACTTCTATACCCTTCTTTGCAGCCCTGATTAACAAACAGCATCAGATGTATGTGTAGCTTTGTTGGTTGTTGGAAATGGGAGCATGCAAGTTTCTGTAGGAAATGTAGGAGCTGAAAAGTTTGCATCCACTGCTGGCCAGCATATATTTATTTCTTCAGAAATCACTGGACCACATCCTATAAAGATACAGGAGAAGTCAGTTCAAAGATGATACACTGTGGATGATCAGAAAAGGGAAAATTAGTCAGAGAAGGTGGTCATTCAGCACAGTCTTCAAACATTTTGTCTTTGACCCAAGAACTTCCCTGTGAGAGTGTTCAGTCAAGCATGTGAACCATTTTCATCAGAGTTAGGAATGAATGAGCAGGGTAGGTGGACGGGGTGCTGAGGAAACTAACCTACTAACGGTGAATGAGAGAGGAGATTGGCTCTCTGGGCTGTTATCAAAGTTACTAAAAATATTGAATATAAGGCTCAAAATGCATGCTTTTGATCCAGTGGGCATGTTGTGTATCCTAAGAATCGTGGTTACATGAGGGGAACTTAGAGAATGTCATCTGCCGGAAGACAGCGAGCGCCGTAGATGAGCTCATGGCGCCAGTGGAGATGGAAACAAAAGCATTAAAACATCCCACCGGTTGACTTTGTCTCATGCCTCATGCTTCTGGGCAGGTAGGCCTCCTGTGATAGAGAAAAATACCCCATTGGTCATAGACTCATGGTTGAACCTACGGAAGACAGAATAATCTCCCGCCCTCAGGACGCTCTCTGTGAAGGAACAGCTCATGGGATTCCTGAGATTAATTTCTAAAGGGGAAGTTGTAGGCCGTGAAAAACCCATTTCATTTGGCAAGTGCTGAAGCCTCATTATTTCCAGTTCAAATATTATCCAACGTAATGTACCCTCCTGGGATTGTCAAATGACGTTTTTCCTGCAAAATTCTTGGAAGCTTTCAGAAACTAGTGAAGAATCTGGCACTCAGAAAATCAGAAGTTTTTTGAGTTTTTACCTCGTCGTGATTCATTTGTTACCATTCCTTCACCTTCTCTTGATTTTTTCACATCAGACATTGCCGGCTGATCACAGCATTGCTCTCACTGAGGTCCGTCCGGCCGCAGGCTGCCCAGATAGTGCAAGGGACCAAAACTGGCCGAGGAGATTAAATCCATTTACCTTCCTGGGCTGAGACTTTTTATTTGTTTCCTTTTTTGTTGGTGGCAGAAAGTTACGGCCAAGTAACTGTTGGGTCACAGTACATGGACTGCATTTTGCAAGCACACGGCTAGCTGTGTGATGGGGATGAGTCCTCCAAACTCCGAGGCTTCCTTAGGTGTGGAAACAGGTGGAACTGGGCTCCTTTGGAAGGTTGATTTCATCTCAGAGAGGTATCGACTTCCCTTGCTGGGCATGGAACAAGCATCCCTTTGAGGAATCATATGATCTGCTGTTGGGGAATCTTAAATGTTCTATCTCTACAGCATTCTGAAAAGTGCTTTTGATAAAAATAGAGCGATTTGCATTTCTCCCTTCTTATTTGTAAGTCTTGAGTGTTCTGATGGCCGCAGATGACTCTCCACTTTAAAACAAAGCACCTGTTAAACGCTGTGAATTGAAAGAACGTGGTTCGCAAATTGGCAAGGGAGTCGTTCAGAAAAAAAAGTTCACCCATTTTCAGTCTAACACACTTACCCAAAGCTGTGATTCCACTTCTTGTTTAACGATGCTTTTGTTTATGCCTTTTATGCTTACTCCTTGCTTTGCTGGAATTCATCCCCCACCCCCCTTATCTCTGCTACACTATAGTGCATTGTGGAGCCCCTGTGAATGGTTTCAGCCTGTCACTTGCCTTCCCAAGCTCTGTTTCTTTATAGGGGTCTTGCTGTATATTTATGTCCTTGATTTTTATTATTCTCATTTGATAGAATGAGATTGAGGGAGTGTGAGTTAATTTCGCTTTCTGGAATATTAATTAGGAGAAAAATTTGATTCCTTCTTTAATTTCATATTCTCTTTGAATCATCCAACATGGTAGCAAATAACAGACATGGTCTCTTCGTTGACTTAAATATTTGACAGTGATATACAGAAACAACCAGAATGTTGGCTCCCCAGAGAAATGGCTCAGTAGTTAATTAGCTGGGTTTTCTGTATGTCTAGATAAACCAGTATTTCTGTTTGGGGTTTTTTTTTTTCCTTTTATCGCTTACAAAGAGATTCTATTTTTATTGATGGCATGGGGACCCAGAGGTTGAGACTCATTGTTATAATTTAATGTTTTCTAACATCATTAACAATTGCTTGTGAGAGAGGTTTTGCTGTATTTTTCTAGGTACCACAGGGTTGCAGCTAAAACAATGGCATTTCCTCTGTTTTCAGGATTTAAAAGGTACTTATAGATGTAAAACAAAGTTTTAATTTTGAAATGGACCTTAGCTATCCTCTACTCCAGCCCCTTCATTTTATTATTTAATATGAGAAAATGTGGGTCCAGCGAGAGATCAAGTTTCTCACTCAATATCACACATCCCAGCTCCCAGATCTTGTATCTTTTTGGCTTACTTCTGTTCCATCCTCTCCAACACATTTGAAGTGTAAATATATTTTCTAGCCCAAAGAACAGTTCGCAGGCATATAAGATACCTTGCAGGTCTATGGGACTTTAATTTTTGAAATAATTTCCCAAGCGTTTTCTCATTTGCCCTTTATTATAGCTCTATGTAATACACGAGGAAGATAATAGCATTTCTATGCTCCAGCCATGAATGTGAAGCACAGAGTGCTTAAGTTATTTGCCTGGGGGCACATGGCTAATTCACATTGTTTTTTCAATTGTAAAATGGATTAGAAATGCCTACCCTCATATGAATGTTGTCAGAAGTAAATGAAATTAAATTGATAATGTATATAAAATACCTAGCTCAAGTGTTCTCATTAAATGGTGTGGTGGGCAGAATTCTAAAATTGCTTCAAGACTTCTGCCCCCTGGTGTGCCACTTCTGGATAATTTCCAGCCCCCGAGTGTAGGCGGGACCTGTGAGTATGATGGGATGTGATTAGGTTACATTACATTAGGTTACAACTCGGGCAAAGTTGGAGGGATTTCGCCAATGTAAGTAAGGCCCCCTAATCAGTTGACTAAACACACATTCCTTAAAAGAGGATCTAGAGGTCAGAGCCAGAAGAAGCCAGGGGGGCCTCCTCTGCTGGCTTTGAAGAAGTGAACAGCCATGCTGAGAACTGCTTCTGGAAAGGGCCACACGTAAAGGACCTGAGATTGGCCTCTCGGAGCTAAAGGGAGCCCAGCCCATAGCCCGCAAGAGAACGAGGACATTGGCCGTATAGCTGCAAGGAACTGAGTTCTGCCAACCACGAGCGACCTTGGAAGTAGACCCCAAGTGTCAGGTAAGATAGCAACCTGGCCAGCACTGTGATTTCAGCCTTGGGAGACCAGCCATGCTGTGTGCAGACTCCTGACTGCTGGACACTATGAGAGCACACGTTTGTGTTGTGGAAGCCACAAAGTTTGTGGTCATTTGTTACACTATAATAGGAAACTACAGCAGATGCTGTTATTAGCATTACTAGTTGATGGTGATGATGATGATGATGGACATAATGACACTGTTAATAGCAAGAAGTTTGAAAATGAAATCCAAGTTTTAATTTGCTTTTATTATTCTGGATTTAAGATTATACTTTTTTGCTTAGAATCTTGTCACTCCTAGCAGCCAGTGAGTGGGAATTACCAGTCTTTTGGCTGTCTGAACAACTGGTAAGGCATTAATTCTTGTGGGGAAGAAGGGAGAATAAATGTGTATGAGGTAGGCAGCCAGTGTTTTCTGTCATACTCCCTAGGAAGTTGAAAAGGTATGATTGGTCTGTAAACCCAGTTAAGGCTGGATTGTCATGATCTTCAAACTTGGATAGGTTGACGTTGACAGTGGTAGTTGACCCTGATTGGGGGTAAACAGGAAGAAGAATAATGATAGCTCAGTTGTTGGAAATGGAACTGCAATTGTTGAGTGAAGATGTGGACTCAGGTTTTGGCAGTAGACACAGTATGAAATCGTCAAATCCAGGAAATGTAGTGACATCAATATCGGTAGGATTCGGTGACTGTCCAGTTTGGAGTGCTAGGGAGAGGGGCGGGCACCTGTGCATGGAACAGAAAATGCGAGGCCCGGAGCTGGAGGCATGCCCACCCAGTAGACATGGAAGTCTGTACCTTTCTCAGCCATGCCAGGAGGAGTATATTTTTCTCTCTTCCAAAGGCCTGTGGACGATACTGTCCTTTCAGTGTTCACTCAGTATTCATTGCTTCTGTATGTAACCAGTTCTCTGCGGAAAATCAGTTCTATGTCACAATAACACCTAGTTAAATATAAGCCGCTGTTTCCTCCTGTTTAAAAGGAGCAACACTTACCTTTCAAGTGAACCAAGAACTGAATGGGATAATACATGCCAAGTGTCCAGTCCAGCCCTTGCTCAATACACAGGAACCGTGACTGTGATTTTTACTGTTGCTGTGTACATTCCAGCATTCCTGCCTTGACCGTGAGGCCCTCACAATCACAGACTGTGGTTTACATAGGCTTTGTAGATCATATGCAAAGTCACTGTCTGTTACATAGAAGGAGTTCTGAAAGCATTTGGAATGAATCCAGGTAACAGAGAAGAAAGCTATGAGAAGGAAAGTAAATGTCAATATTTTTCAAAAATATACATATTTGCATGTGTGTATGTGCGTGTGTTTATTTATCTAGGTTGATATGGACACGTTTGCATGAATGGCACCTATCCGTCCATCTCGATAGCTCATGATCTCATTTTTCCCTAGTGAGTATTCCTTAAACTATTTTCCTGAATCATAAACATATGACATTTTTCACCAAAATGAAACAGAATGCAAGATAAGAAAACTCTTCTTTCAGTAAACCACAAAGTCTGATTTGTCACACTTCTTCATAGGTTCATTCATTTATTTACTGAACACACAGTGATTATTGACTATGAGTTAGACTCAGTGGGAGGCTGGGGGCGGGGAGAGGGCACAGAGTGCTGGAGATCTAGAGGAACAGCAACAAAGGCTGCTGTGAGGTGAGCTCTGGGTAAGGGAGGGGGAGCCCTGATGTGCCCCTTGAGTGCTCAGGAGCGCCTGTCTGATGGTCGCCTGTGAGCCATACACGGAGGATGAACAGGGCACACGTACAGGACTGGGAGGCATATCTGATCTTACGAATTTCTGGAACATTAGGTGTCCAGAGTTCCTTCTCCTACAAGATGAGATTCTTGTCAAAAACAGTTGGAGAATCAGGACTTATATCAGAGTTAGAGCGATATGATCTAATTCTTATTTTAGGATGCATGAAAGCCTGGATCTTGGAACTGCCCCCATGTTTAATGGGCTAAGAAAATCCATTCATTTTTTTTCCTTAAAAAAGAAAGTGTGTGAACCTGATATGAAGGGCTTAGCCAAGTGAAAATTTGGCCTGTGGTCTGTTTGCATTCATTTCATAACCAAACCCTCAATCTTCTAAGTTCCCTCGTAGAGATGTCTGACATGCCCGAGAAAAAAAAAAATGTTGAAACTCAGAGTCTCTTCAGAGAGAAGCTGAACTTCCCTATGCATTTCATCAAAAGAATTCCCAAATGCATGTGAAATCTACCATAGAATTGTAGGACGATTAGACAGTTTTATTTCTACCTCGTAAAAATATTTCAAAACCTGTGGGAGTTTTATGAAGCCGGCTCTCATCAGTCCGTATCACTCCCAATCCAGGGGCCCTGGAGACACATCTCCAAGCAATTAGGGATGTTAATTTTGAGACAAACTGTCACATGGTCTATACTTCATTATCAGTGAGTGATTGTTTAAAACCTTATCTCCCTCCAAATCTTCATATATATATTTTATATATATAAAAATTTATCATAAAGATATATGTAGGGCATAATATAAATAGGGTATAATATGTATTTTACATATAAATTTATGTATGTATAAAGATTTATGTCATATAAAGATATACCTTTATTATACTCACAGATAATATCTTTATGTAATATAATAACAATAATTATATAATAATACATAATATCTTTATGTAATATAAATCTCTCTCTCTCTCTCTCTATATATATATATAGTGTCCATGTACATGTGTGTGTTTGTGTCTGTGAGTATAATAAATAAAGGGCATATATAAAATTCAAAATTAATATGTATATGTTTAAAATAGAGAAGTTTACTGATAAAAATCCATTAGGAATCTGAGTCAGTACTTTGCCTCTTCTGTCCTGGTTCTCTTCATGGAGATGAAACTGTACTAACCTTATAGATAAAATACACAGTGAATTTTAATTTTTAATTAATTTTTAATTTTCTTTCAAAAGCCCTCTTCAGGTCCATTGCTCTCTTCCTCAAATGTCAGTATTCCTCTATCCCCTAAATAAAGATTAAAATAAAAACATCCCTAAGTGTATTTCTTTTCTTACTGTATCTCTGACTTGACAAGCTCAGCTCCTTCTAGAAGTGTGGCTGGGATGGCTCCCAGTGCCATGGAAAGCTGCTCTCTGTCCTGCTGTTGGTCTTCCTCAGGGTAGGGCAGTCCTGCCTGTGAGACTGGGCAGAAAGAGAAGCAGGGGGTGGCAATTAGCAAGGGGACAGCCTGGACAGCAATCAGAAATTGAAGAGGAAGGAATAAAACAATGGGACAAAGCCAGTTTATCTTGTTGCCCCCCCCCCATTAATTTTATAAAATAATTCTGGATAATTTCTTCTTTTACTCACATTATTTATTAGTTTTGTGTGTGTGTGTGTGTGTGTGTGTGTGTGTGTGTGTGTGATAGACTGTGGAGCTGTTAGACAGTAATCTGTTCTATGCAAGAAAAGCATAAGGAAAGCTTCACCAAGCTTCTTTTCCTTCCTTCCTTCCCTTCTAGGCGTGCTTCGGTCTTTGCTCTCCAAAGAAAGATCTGTGCTTTCACGTAAGGTGTGATAAGGAAATGCTAATGTCTCCCTAGTTGTAACTTTGTGTATCCGTGTCAGGAAGTCCTTCCTTACAGCACGTGCGGTTCCACCGCTGATGGAGAAGCATATGCCCTCTCGTTTGACCTTCAGTCAGTGGCACTCAGCTGCCTCTCTTCCCAGTGCAGAGAATTATGGGACGATAAACCCTAAAGGTCCTTTCTCTTCCAGGTATTTCCTCCAAGCTTAACCATTTCCCATTCTTCTATGTCTTCCTGTAATCTTCCCCATGCTTTTGGAGGTGTACCTTTAGCATGACACCCAGCAGTACCCCGCGGTGGCATACCCAGGCCCCTGGAAACATCGCACTCTCGTGACTTGTGGCACATTCGCCAGGTTTGATCCTTGTCGCCTTTTGCATCCCAGCTCCTTTCTTGGTCCTCCAGGAGGCTGCCCTGGAGCTCCTCCCAGGTCACTGTGCTGGGCTCTTGCTCTGCTGTGTTACAGCAAGCCCTCCACTAGGCAGTTGCCTCAGGACATGTCCAGCGTTGTAGAATGGGGGATTCCTACATGAATGACACAGCCTGCAAAGCCAGGAACTTTTAATTTAGTGATCGTACAAAAAGCACCAACCTTTTTTTATGGAAGGTGGTGAGATAGGCACGTATTTTGCACAATGACCTGCAGAGACATTTAGGGTAGCGGAGTATACACAGCACTGAACTGGGGGCTTCATCCCCATCTGGCCACCTTGGGCAAGTCTTTTCCCTTCTTCCTGTCTTCTTACTTGATCGATAATTTGAATGGGTGAGTCTTGCTCAGCTATGAGATCTCCTCTAAAGCTAAAATAATCTTTCTGGAAGATGGCTTGGTTTTGCAAATTCTGATACCACACATGAAAGAATAACTGATTTTCATATCCAAGTAGCCAAGTACGTATATGTATCCAGCGAGAGTGAGAGAGAGAGAGTGAGGAATGTGTATCTATGTATCTATATTTATATCTGGATCTGTTGAAAATGAGAGCAAGGTTACGAACTTGGACTTGAGGCTGTTCCCAGGAGAGAGCTGAGGGAGACCCAGGCGGTCTGCCTTTCTGCAATCTGTTAAGTTCAGGTAAGCCCAGGTTCTAAGATTCAGTCGTGTGATGAGCTGAGGTTGGGCTGCGAAACGTGCAGAGCTGTGCCTGGAATATGGACTCCTGACCGTATTTCATCTGACCCTTATTCTGGGAAGGATGTGGATGCCCTTCTGGCATCTCTCTCCTTCATCACCATCTCCTGGTAGAGGAAATATTCATTCCTTCTGTCCTGCCCTCTTGGCCACACTGCTGTCTGTTCGGGTCAGACAGGTTATCCTGAAGCTATTAGTTATGCTTAAAATAAACCACATGTATGGAGGAGTGAATACAGACATCTGCCACCAGAAGCTTAAAATAATAGGTGAGAGTTACCTGTCCGTTCAGAGAGTGCAGCCTGGGATACTCACGCTGCATCTTGGTGAGGTCCCATTTGCATCTTGTGGAAGGGTTTCTCTTTCCTTATTTTCTCTCTGGGCTCTAGACACAGGATAAAAGGGATCAACAAAAATCACTGTTCTTTTCGCCTTGTGGAGAAGGACTAAATGTCAGTCTTAATTTTTTCAGGAAATGTGGTTTTATTGCAGGTCTTAGTCCTCTCATGTATCTGCCGTGGTCTGAATGTTTGTGTTCCTCCAAAATTCATTAGTTGAAATCCTGGAGTTCAAGGTGATGGTACTAGGAGGTGGGGGGTGTGGGAGGTGCTTAGGTCATGAGCCCTCATGAATGGGACTGATGATCTTATCAAGGAAGCTCGAGAAACTCCCCCAGCCCTTCCATGGTATAAGGACACAGCAAGAAGAAGCCAGCTCTGAGGGGAAAGTAGGTCTTAGCCAGACACCACATGTGCTGGTATCTCCATCTTGGACATCCCAGCCTCAAGAACGCTGAGTGGTACATTTCTGTTCTTTACGAGCCTGATATTTTGTTATAGCAGCCCAATCGGACAGAGAGTAACCAAGTAAAGATTATAGTAATAGCAGAGCATTTTATACTGGCTACACTAAGTACTTTACACATAGTATTTCATACAATATTTACAGTAACCCTAGGGGGTGTGCACTACATAGTTCTCTTAGATGAGGAAACCCAGGCTTTGTGGCTTGCCCAGTGTCTTAGTGCAAAAAATCAGCAGAGTCGGGACAACAGACACCATTCTTACCTACCACTGCTCGCTGCACAAGTTGGACTTGTAGACACTTAAAAAGATCCATACTGTTCCCCTTCTTAGGTGTGCATTATATAGTAAGGAAGTAACAGTTGCATTGGCTCCATCCATATTTATTAAATGCCTTTTGGGGTGGGGGGGCCTGCGCAAGGTGCTCGGAACACCCTGGGATAAGGCAAGCGGATCTCTGCTGTCAGTGGGCTGGGCCCAGTGGAGGGATCAGATGTTGATCAAATAGTCACTTACACCGATACGTAATCACAGACTGAGACAAATGCCGGGAAGTAGAAGGAACGGGGACATCACTCACCTCCTACTTCACTGTTTCTGACTTGATATTTTTACCTTTCGCTGGCTTTTCTACCAGTGGCCATCTCAGTGGGTAAGCAGGGAGGGTCCCTCAGTACTGACCTTTCATGTCTGCTTTGGAGGGATTTAGTTAAGTCAAGAATAAATGAGGGAAGATTAGGTCAGTGTACTGGGTGGGCAAAGTAGGCAAACTTGATTGTTTAGATAGATTTGGTCCAGATTTAATTGATTGTCTGTGGGGACCATCCATCGTGGGTTCTCCTTCTTTTCCAGTCGGTAAGAAAGTGACTCCAACACGCAGCTCTGCGGTGGGCAAGGCTGTTTCAGATCTCATTGGGTCATTACAACAATACTTCAAGAAAGGTGCCACCGTTACTTCACACAAGAGGAACGGAGGCATGGAGAAGGGACGGACCTTCCACAGAATCATTTCTTCCAGGAACTGATGAGCCTAGAATCGCTTTCTGCCTCTGCTTGTGCCCTTGACCTTTTCTCTGCTCCATGCAGTGACAGTTATTTCTGTAGTCACAGTCACTAAATCCATTTCAGCGTGATTCTGCCCCCTCCCAGCATTTGCATATTTATGGGCTGCGTATGAAAGGAAAGCCTCTACCGTTACAAAATTGTGAATTAAATATACAGCATAGGAAAAGATGGAGGAGTTAACGGAGGGAAGTAAAATTTTGCAGAGTTTTTCCTTTTGGAAAACTTTTTGTGTTTGTTTTTGTAACAGCCCAATCTGAAGCCCTAGATGGGTGTCCAGAGCAGGGAGCGGAGGAGCATACGGGAGGAGGGAGGAGGGCGTGTCTGTCTACACACAGGGGCCCAAAGAGCCGTGAGCTTGGCCTGTCTAGAAGGCCCTAGAGGGGAAGGACCACACGCTCCTGATTGCTTCTGTGCCATTGAAAGCCCCTCCCTTGACTCACGTGAGCCTCTGCTTCTTGCTCCGGGAGTGCCTAGTGGCCCCTACACACCCTCACATGGATCGTCATACTGACGTGCTCTCCTCCTCCCCGTCCCTGTGTCTGTCCTCCTGACAAGTGCGTACATTGGTGCCTGCCACAGAGCAAAGGGCCAGTGCATGTGTCACAAATGGACTCTTAAGAAAGAACAAAGCTGTTAAACTTAAGAATAACTTTTCTGTCATTGGAGCCGCTGTTTGAAGCGAAAGATGAGTTCGAAGGTCGCCTTTCCTCCGAGTCTAATTATGTCAGTGGCACTTCACTGCCTGGTCCACATTTGATCTAAGCTACTTAATTTCTTCACCCTTTTTTCTTGCTGAAAATTCTTTTCCACATAGGTCACAGAGAAGGGACCGATGTAATCATGAAAACTGACCCCTCGCAGTCAGTCACTCACGGACACATGGACGTCCTGACATTTGCACCAAGTACAGGGGAAAGACAGATGCAAGCTGGCCCCTCGGGAGGCTGTTCTAAGCACAACTGTGGCCAGCGGCTGTCAGATGAGGGACCAAGTCCTACCCATGCCCACAGCTAGCAGAAGTGAAATATCTTAAGTGTTGAAGAGTTTAAAGGTATATTTTTGATGCGCGGAGGAGGGCTCCAGTCTGTCTGGGAAGAGATTCTTACCCTGGGTACTGAAGCATGGGTAGGAGTTCACCAGGGAGAGGGGAATGGAGCAGGGCGAGAGCACAAGAGTCCTTTGTGCGGATGGAGCCGTGTGTGAAGGCAGCGGGGAGGAAGCAGCGTATCTTTATGGATTTGCTGCTGTGCAGGTTGTAAACCTGAGGAATGAGGCTGGGACTTCGGGCAAGGGTCAGGCCCTGACTGGCTTAGGTAGCTTCCTGTGGAGTAGATGTATTTTAGTAGGCAATGAGGAATCCTTGAGAAGATACTGTGTGAAAGGCAGTAACGTGATTCATATGCTTTTTAGGTGAGGAGGACTGTTCCTTTGCCACGTAGAGGACACGTTGGTGGGGGGGTCTGCGGAGTTGGGGAGCAACGTGGAGATGCAGTCAGTCCTCCTGCTAAGAAGCTGTTAGCAGTAGAACTGGGAAGAGAGAGGCTGTGGAGGCCCGACCCAGTGGGATGCAATGAACGAAGAGAGGGCTGGACCAGGGCAAAAGGATGCAATGGTGACACATGGGGACCAGCTGATGGGGGCCTTGGGGAGGAAACATCTCGGGAGAGCCAGCTTTCCAGCTCAGAGCACTGGGTGTCAGTCACCAAGTAGGGGCTGCATTGGACTCTCTGGCGTCAAAAACATTAGGAAATGGCCTGGGGTACAGAAGAGTCCCCTTGCAGCCACTCTTGAGTTGTATTGTGTCCCTTTCTAAAGAAAAGGAAAGTAACCCGGTCCTCAGTGATGGTGAGTAACTTAGCCAAGGTCACACAGCCCATCTGTGGTGGGACTCGGGTTCGAATCCAGGTCGGCCCAGCTCAAAGACCACCCTGCGAAGAGGTGCTGCCCCCACAGGGAGGTGCCCCACATGAAGGAAGCCAAAGGGTCCCTTGCAAGGCCTGGCTGCCACTGACAGAGGGATACAGATAGTCAGGTGGCTTGCCAGGGTAAATGGGGGAAGTGGGCCTTTTTTACTTTTTAAAGACATCAGCAAGGGGCTGCCTGGTGGCTCAGTGGGTTAAGCCTCTGCCTTCGCCTCGGGTCATGGTCTCAGGGTCCTGGGATCGAGCCCCGCATCAGGCTCTCTGCTCAGCGGGGAGCCTGCTTCCTCCTCTCTCTCTCTCTGCCTGCCTCTCTGGGTACTTGTGATCTCTGTCTGTCAAATAAATAAATAAAATCTTGAAAAAAAAATGAAGACGTCAGCAAAAGCATTTCTATAGGCAGGACAGAAGGAACCAGTGCAAAGAGAGGATTCCACTTCCTCCGACGAGGAGAGGTCAGGGAGTAAGAGGACTTTGTGGGCGTGAGTGTAGGGCCGGCTTGAGGACCGAGGCAGGGCCCCTCTCCCTTGGACACGGGAAGCCAGCACTTTGTGGAGGGAAACTTGGACAGGAGCAGAGAGGATGGGAGGGTGGGATTTCCTGGCACAGTGGTGGGGAAGGCATCTGCAGTCACAAAAGCTGCTGTGATGTGGCACCTTCAGGACGCTGGGAAAGTTAGAGCAGCACGCTAGGACTTGGGGTGCCAGGCGGAGGCCCCTTGCTCCAGGGGCGTGTACGGAGCCGGTTAGTGTGGCCTCCCCCGGCCCCGCGGCCTGCTCCATAGTTGGTCTCATTTTCCTTCCAGATGCTGCCCTCCCAGGCTGCTAGACCCTCGCCCTGGGGGAGATAAAGAAATGCATTTTAATTTCTGCAGATGTGAGGCCCTTGAAAACAAAACCGCTCCCTCTGCCAAGGTGACACTTGCTTTTCCAGCATATGTTAGCAGTCACAAATAGAAAACCCGCTAGGGTGGTTCGTCCATTCGCATATTTCATTTTAAGCCTCGTGAACATTCCCTGCGTCTCTGATGAAACACCTGGTGAGTTAAAGGATCAAAACCTTCAGAGAAAAGCCTCGCAGTCCTGTCCGAGATTCAGCTCTCAGAAGGCACCGGTAGATTCTGTTGATGGTCACGGAAAGGCTGCACATATCGCAGGTTTCTGTGTGTAGGAAACCATGTTGGTGTTGGAGGGCGTGCCAAGTATGGGTGGACGATTGCGGGGTCCTGGGCCTCCCCCCACCCCCGGACTGCTCACAGTGGGGACACGTACTGCCAGCCCTTTTCTCCCTTCCACTCCAAGCACAGTGTGTTGATCTCTGGCGTCTGTGCTGCTATCATGTTAAGCTCTTTTCATTTCAAATGGTTTTTCTCTTTCTTTAGGGACTGTCTAATTTGGACCGAGTTTCTTCAGTCCCCATTTGATCTCTAATGCAGCGTTTATGTGTCTTATAACTTTTAAACCATTGATTCAATAAACACTAGGAAACACAATTCTTATCATTATCATTATAATGAATTCAGGGGAGGCAACACATGTTTAATGTTACATCTTATAAATCCTAAACTTAATTTCAGAAAAGAGTAATTAAAAATATTCTCCGGAAAGATTAATTAAATAGACTCATAAATATGTACAATTAGTTTGTGATGCCCCTACCCCTGTGCTATCCTGTGTCAAAGTCAGTGTTTGTAAGACAAGGGAGACAAGAGCAAAAATGAACTGTTGGGACCTCAGCAAGATAAAAATCCCTTTGCATAGCAGAGGAGACAGTCAACAAAATCAAAAGACAATCCACAGAATGGGAGAAGATATTTGCAAATGTCTTATCAGAAAAAGGTCTAGTATCCAAAATCTATAAAGAACTTCTCAAACTCAACACCCAGGAAACAAAGAACCCAGTGAAGAATTGGGCAGAAGACATGAACAGAGATTTCTCCAAAGACATATAAATGGCCAACAGACCCATGAAAAAGTGCTCAACATCACTCAGCATCAGGGAAATGCAAATCACAACTGTAATGAGATGCCACCTCACACCTGGCAGAATGGGTAAAATTAACAACTCAAGAAATGACAGATGTTGGCAAGGATGCGGAGAAAGGGGAACCCTCCCACACTGTTGGTGGGAACACAGGCTGGTGCAGCCACTCTGGAAAGCAGTACGGAGGTTCCTCAGAAAGTTGAAAATAGAGCTACCCTATGACCCAGCAATCACACTACTGGGTATTTACTCCAAAGGTACAAATGTAGTGACCCAAAGGGGCACCCTTACCCCAGTGTTTATAGCAGCAATGTCAACAATCGCCAAACAGTGGAAGGAGCCCAGAGGTCCATCGACTGATCCATAGATAAGGAAGATGTATTGTATATACACAATGGAATATCACTGAACCAGCAAAAGGGATGAAATCTTATGTTTGCGACAATGTGGGTGGCACTGGTGGGTAGTATGCTGAGTGCAGTAAGTTAGAGAATGACAAATGCCGTACGATTTCACTCGTATGTGGAATTTAAGAAACAAAACAGAGGGTTGTAGGGGGAAGAAGGGAAAAATAAAAAAGATGAAATCAGAGAGGGAGACAAACCATAAGAGACTTTTAACTATAAGAAACAAACAGGGTTGCTGGAGGGGGGGGGGAGGGGGACGGGGTAACTGGGCACATGATGTCATGAGCACTGGGTGTTACATGTAGCTACAAATCACTGACCTCTGCATCTGAAATTAATAACATACTCTATGTTAATTAATTGAACTTAAATAAAATAACATTTAAAATGTAAAAAAAGCAATGTTTGTGCATGTATAGGCAAGGTTTCCGTGCGATACAGCATATCAGGTGCTGGTATGTCCATTGGCAGGAGTCACCACAGCACACCACGTGCGTCTGGGGGGAACTTGGGGCTGCACACTCAGTGTTTCACAGGTGGTGACCCTGACGTTTTGCACCGCCATTTGCAATGACCTGGTATCTGATGTCTTTTCCCCAGGAGCCGTGGAGCACACAGCACATCCCAGCGCTGTTCTCAGCCTTCTGTGGCCTCTTGGTTGCACTTTCCTACCATCTGAGCAGGCAGAGCAGTGACCCCTCTGTACTCCTGTGAGTAACACGCACACAGCCAGGCCCAGGTCCCACCACCCCGCCTTGTCACGGAGTGGGGAGTTGGACTCTCGCTGCTCACCTAGCCAGCCACCAGGGAGGGTAGGAGAAAGGCAGCCTGGACCCAACACTGAGGAAAATCAGGGGTCAACTTCCAGCACACATGTGCCCTTTGCTCTGCTGCTTTTGGAGTAAAATGCACAGGGCCGGGAGTAGAGGCTGCTAGACTTCCCCTTGGATGAACTGTGTGGGCAGCTCCCACCTCGACAAGGGTCCTTTTGGGGTCCCTTAAGCAGCATCACCAGGTGATTTTTTTGAGGACCTGACCCTGGTATCTCTGAAAGGTTTGTGTCTCATTCTGTTGCTTCTGGTTCCCAACATGGTGGGGCTATCTCGGTTCAAAGTGAAGTTGGCGCCTACATTTCAAAGGTATTTAATAACCATCTTCGGTCACTTCAAATACACTTTCCTATCTTTCCTTTAATCTTGTCTTTTGAATCTTTGAGAAATACGCCCTTTGGAAGTGGAAATGCTTCATGGGAGACGAGAGTTTCCAATATCAACCTGTCGATTGTGATCAGATAATCAATCATCTCGTGTAATTTTTCCCAACCTAGGGAATATTTGGATGGCCCTAGCTCTTTGCGGGCCAGAGAAAACCAGCATTTTACGCTGCCCACGTGCAGCAAAATAAAAGGCACAGAAAATGGACAAAAGTTAAATATGGTTTGCACAGTTTTTCCTCTCAAATATTTTTGCTGAAGTGTTGCATTTTGCTGCCATTTTTTTTTTTTTTTTTTTTGTGAGGCTGAAGGCTGGTGGGCTGATGAAACAGAGAGTCTCTGTGAGCTTAGCTGCTGGCAGTCAGGGTACCCATACCCCAGACTTGACTCTCACGAGGAGGGAATCTGAGAATCCAAACGGGATATTTGTGATGACTTGACCTGTACCTCTTTTCCTTTATTATGAATTGGTTAAAGGAGAGAGCCCCCGCTGTTGTCATTTGGGAGTGGAAGGTGTCAGGAGAGGCGGTTTACTCAAACATTGTAATACCCACGTACTTTGAATATGTAACAGCTGTGCGTTTGCTCCTTTTCAGGTCCTTTATTCCCTGTAAATTGCTTCCTAAATTTTTACACCCGAGCCTGGAAGAGCTGGCCGCGGACCCTCTCCCCAAGAAGATGCAGGAGTCTGTGGTGAGATACTTGTGTTGTATGACACATGTAAGGGTTTTGCTCAAGGTGGCATGGAGTCTTGTGGGCAAAGCTCAGGTCCTCAGTAGGGCTCCCCCAGCCAGGAAGGAGTCACCAGTGCGGGAAGAGGGGCCTTGTCTTGGTTTGCAGCCCACACGACACGGGGACCATGGAGCTGCCTGGAGGGTGTGGCCCCTTCTCCAGCCTCTGGGAGGCCGATGGCTGTGCCTGCTGCGGGCTCTCCCTGGGTCCTCAGTGGATGGAGGTTGCTTGGCTGCTCCAGTGAAACAAGGTCACTCCACTCCGCCCCCTGCTGGCAGCAAGCGGCAGGCCAGTGTGTACCAGTCTGAGCTGTTCAGAGAAACCTTCCACCAAGCTTGTTCTTGATGTGCTCCTGGCAGCCCGTCCACCTTTCTGGCCTCAGCCTGAAGCTGAGCTCCCCGTACTCTGCCCACGTTCAAGTATGACCTTTGCACAGCCTTCGTTAGGAGCCCTTGAGTTTTAAGACTTAACATCTGGGATGTGGGAGATGGGAGCCGTGACACTGGTTGAAGCCCACTAAGGGAAAAGGAAAGAGTAAAAGAAGGAAGAAGGAACAGAACACAAAGACTGTTAGAAGAAGGTTGCTCTTTGTCCACCAGGACAATGGCTTGGGGCGGTTTCAGAAGGCCTTGGAGCAGGGGTTGCCTCTTTGGTATCAACTCCCAAGCATTATTCTTTTGAAAAGTAAGTGCTCCTTGATGATGTACCCTCCCAGTCATGTGCGTGTTGAGCTTGCAGAGAACGGACTGCTGTCTCGCAGGCATGCTTGTCCTGCGTTTTTATTAGGAAGAGCAGACCAACAGAACAGCAGTTAATGACCCAAGGATCGCACGCTCCTCCATCCTGGAACGGCCTCTCTGTCCGGCTTGGTCTCCACGGTGCCAGCATCCAACACGTACTACATCGCATTGAATTTAGACAAGTTAAACTGCAGTCCGCAATTTTAAGACAATGTGCAGGACTCAGTCAACATGATAATAGTGTAAAAAATTCAGACTCCGCTGCCGGTGCCTTTGAATGCGGCTGGAGGGGAAGCGGGAGGTTGAAGGGCCTTTTTTGCCACCACCAAGGAACCAAAGGGAGGTCGCTATGAATAAGGGCGTGGATCATGAATTTTAAAAGTAGCAGTGTGTTTGCAAAGCAGGGCAGTAGGTGAACCTTTGGGGCTGATGGGATGGCCGCTAAAAAGGGTGGAAAACATTTGACATTGAAGCACAGATAGCACCAGCAACCCGATCTCTAAAGTTGACGCCCTGAGACTTGACAAGGTCAAGCTGACACTCCTGGGTCAGTTTCTCTAAAAGCTAGGGAATGGCCTGATGTCAACACGAAAGTTCTCCCATGGAAGTCTGAGAAAAACTGTTCTCCCCAGATGTTCCTTGATTTCATGAATGATGAAGATGCTTTCTGATTTATTGCATTGAAAAATGATGTATGAATAGCGATGAAATCGACCAGCAATTTGCTTGGCAGGTGCTGCCGGCGCTTCATTAGGATGAGTCGCTGTGGTGGGCGAGGCGTTGCCTTAGTGAGTTTTCATCACGTGGACACGCTTTGTGTAATGCAGAGCACACAGCTGGTGGGGGATCTGATGTGATGTGGGTGTTCTTTGCGCTGCAAAGTCTTCTGGTCTAATAGTAATATTTTAACAGGACTGCGAGATTCAGCTTTTAGAGTTTGGTGCAGAAAACCTTTTGTGCTCAGTACGATTACAAGGTTTCCCTTCTTGTCTCTGATTTTCTTTCTCTCTCTCTTTTTTCTGAAAGTTCTTAAAGGACTCATACTGCGTATGTGTGGCCCCTAACGAGCCTCCTTAGGTCAGGTTTCCAGCCCTTCCTCCTGTTCCAATGCATTCGGCCTGCAGCGGGGCCTGGGAACCTGCATGTTTACGAGACTGTCCCCACAGACTGAGCTTCGAGGAACCACGATCTAGAAATAGAGGTGCCCAGCACTCCATCCGTGGGCCTATACATGCCCATATGTGCAATGCCAGCTACGCACTCAGTTCATTACCAACATGCTGTTAACAGCAATGTCAACTTTCCACTCCTGGCTCAGTTTCCCCTTATCCCCTGGCCTTAGGAGCCTGGTCTTCCTGTTTCTGTCCTCACCCATCCTCACCAGTCTCTACTCTCTTCACCCATTCGTCTATGTTACTTCCGTTGTATCTTTTTCTCAGCTCCTAGAAACAAAAAATAGAACAACAAAAGAAACAGCCTCATTTTTAGCTATACAATTCAAACAGCTTCTTGTTAATCATTGGTTGAATCATCTGGGTTTTCCGGGGGCCATGCTGTCTAGATCTGCTGCATTGTGCAGTGTGGGACCAAGGCTTCTTCAGCTTCTTTTTAGGGTGAGAACATGAAGTACTACATAAGATGTCACAATGGATTTAAAATGTTCAATGTGCCAAGCGCCAGTTGATTAGTTAAACATGTCTAGAATTACCAATAAAATAGGGAACCAAAACATTAACGTTATTGAATATTATTTTGGAAGTTCTGGCTCGTGTTAAGTCCTAAAAGAAAAAAAATGTAGATTACGTTATTGTATACATGTGGAATGCACAGAAAAGTTTATTAAAATCAATTATGATCAATATGAGAATTCACTAATACCCTTAGAGACAAGGAAATTTAGAAAAGCAAGAGCATTCTAACACATCAGAAATAACCTTAGGAAATATAATGAAAATATGATCCTACTGACAATGGAAACAAAACATATGAATTGATAATAGGAATGATTTTAACAAGTAGTGTCAGAAATGAAGGAAACCACCGCAGCTTATTAAAATGTAAATGAAGTTCCCAATAAGCGGTGATATATAGACATAACTGGATTTGGGGTAGAAAGGTTGAGATTTATTAAATGACAATTCTTTCTAATAAATTTATAGGTTTAATATCATTCAAAACAGTTCCAGAGGAATTATTTTCACAATTTCGGGAAATTATTCTAAGGTTCATTTAGAAGAATAGCCATTAATAATAGTTTTTTAAAAAAAATCTGAAAAAGAAGAATAAGAAAGAGGAACTTAGCACTTGGGGATTTAAAGATTGAGTAATCAGAAAAAAAAAAAAATATGAGACACATCCAAGACCACAGAATGGGATTAGTGAACCAGTAAAACACAGAAAGGAGACCAATTATTAATACAAATGTATTATGTGAAAATTAAATGTCATAATCAAGAATGGATTAATCAATGTATGGTGTCGAGGTCATTGTTAACAGTGGGAGGGAGAAATGAATTCTATGTGCCCATCTGTCACCGGACACCAATGTAAGTTAGAAAGACAAAGATCAAATGAGACTTTTCCATCTCTGATTCTATGGCAAACTGAATTATTATAACCAAACTCTCTCCTGATTAAAACTGAAAATTCTGAATAAAATACAAAAAAAAAGTCCTTAGGTGTGAGAAAAAACTGACAAAAGGATAAGGAATTATTAAGTCAAAGTTTAAGTGAACAGGGGAACCAGGAGGAAGCAGAGCAGGAAGCTTCTTTTGCCTCAAGGTCGTGTGCCCAGAAGGGAGGTCCCTGAGCCTCAGTTGTCAGCCCTCAAGCTGCGGGGGAAGGGGGGTTAAGAAACCAAAGCCCAAGGCTGCCAAAGCGGGTGCACGATGGGAGACACCGTGTGCTCATGGGGCTGGATCCCTGAAGCGCCCACCCTCGGAGGGATGATGACCCCGAAGAAATCCCTCCGGTTCCCAGAGCCAGGAGAATGCAAGCAGACGGACCTGGGTGTGGAGCAGAACAATGGAGCCTTGGAGGTGTTGTGATCTGCCTGGGGTTCGCAGTCCCAGTTCTAACACCTGCATGGTACAAACCCCCTACATTTATGAATAGAGATTGAACTGGCCGCGAACTGGAAAAGGCACCTCATGGCAAAACCAAATATTTGCTCCTCCTAGGTCTCCAGCATTTCCCAAACCAGTTTTCTAAGGAAAATGAGCAGCTTTCAATAAGAAAAAAAAAAAAAAAAAAGAAAAAAATTTAACTACACAAGGAAACAAGGAACCAGTAGAAATAGGTCTTCAAGTACTTCACATACTGGAACTATCAGATTTTATTTTATTTATTTATTTTTAAAGATTTTATTTATTTGAGAGAGCATGAGTGTTGGGGGCGGGGGCGGGGGCAGAGTGCAGAGGGAGAAGCAGGCTCCCTGAGATCATGACCTGAGCCAAAGGCAGCCACTTAGCTGACTGAGCCACCCAGGTGCCCCTAGACACGTATTTTAAAAGAACTGTACCTACTTTGTTTGACGGAATGAAAAGTAAAACTTATAGACAATAGAAAATAATAAAATGATACAGTATGTTTGAAAGAGAACCAAATAGACCTTCCTAACCAAAAAACAAACCAGAAAATGAAGCAGCTGAAGAAAACAACACACACACACACACACACACACACACACACACACACACACACGTATGGAAGATTAGACACCCCTGATGAGAGAATTAGTGAGCTAAAAGAAGAAAGTATCCAGGGATGTAACACTGCAGACCAACAATTAAGAAATACAAAATAAAGATGAAGACATGCGAAAGAAAGAAGACCTAGCATAAAACTAATCAGAATTTCAGAGAAGTGGGGGGCGAGAGAGACCAGCACACCATCGATGTCTGATGAGATCCTATCTGAGAATTTTCCAGAAGTGATGAAAGGCTCCAATCTGGAGATTCAAGCATCCCAGTGAAAGACAAGCAGAGTAAAATATAAGAATCCACAGGGGACAAGCCATAGTGAGACTGCAGACACCAAGGACAGAGACCATCCTAAAGCAGTCAAACCGAACAGATTACATTCAAATGCATGAAAAACAAAATCTCCCTTATCAGAACCAATTATAGAAGGCAGAAGTCTGATGTATTTAATGTTCTGTTAAAAAAAAGTAACTGCCAAGGTAGAATTCTAGGCCCAGTGAAAATATCTTTCGGGGCGCCTGAGTGGCTCAGTGGGTTGGAGCTTCTGCCTTCGGCTCGGGTCATGGTCCCGGGGTCCTGGGATCGAGCCCCGCATCGCGCTCTCTGTTCAGTGGGGGGCCTGCTTCCCCCTCTCTCTTTGCCTGCCTCTCTGCCTACTTGTGATTTCTGTCTGTCAAATAAATAAATAAAATCTTAAAAAAATATATCTTTCAAAGGAGGGCAAAATGAAAATATTTTAGGCAAAAGGAAGCTGAGAAACTCTCACTAAATGTAATGCTGAGACCATTCTACAGATGGTCTCAGATGGAAAGTCTAATTTGCATGAAAGTGCAAAGAGAAATTTAAACAAGCGTTAAGTGTATAAAACCATAAGAAGAGGATAACCTACAACTTTGGCTGGAAGGAGAAGTGGACCCAAGACTTAAAAATTCTTAGTAATGTCCAGGAGACAAATAAAGGTACAGATTAGCTCAAAACCGTGGTAAGTGAAGGATGCATGTTGGAATGTTCAGTGTAACTGCTCAAGGAGTAGAAACGCAGCGTGTAACTTCCTACTCTGTACAGAGGGAAAAACGGGATGATAAAAAAGTGTTCTTCCTCAGTTAACAAAACATAATAGGACTCCCATGTGGCACTCTGCTTAAAAGTCAATTCCAGATGCGTTATACACCCAACTATGAGATGACAAAACCTGGAAGTGCTTAGAATCCTAATAAAGGAAGTAATCTTTAGGATAATTCTAACGTAGGAAAGACTTTTTCAAACAAGAAAAAAAACAATGGAAGTTCATTACAGTTATGGCCTTTGATTTATCAAATAATAACCAAAAAGAGTATTAAAAAATAATACACAGAATGGGAAATGATTTTTTAAATATATATAGTAGAGAAAGCACTAGTGTTGAGATGAAAATTGCTATCAATCGTTAAGAAAGCCAGATATCTCAATTAAAAATGGTCAAAATACACTTCACAAGGGAGGAAATAAAAACACCCCAAACCATGAATACACGTGTGAACTAATTAATAATCAGGAAACTCTACACTGAAACCACACCGAGTTACCATTTCATTCTTCCTAGACTAACCGAAAATGAAAAGTTCTCACAATACTAACAGTAGAGCAAGGGAATTCTTATGTACTGTTGGTGGTAGTATCAATTAGTGTTGCTGTTTGGGAAACAATTAGGTATCATAAAGTTGAAGACACACAGTACACCCAGCAGTTCTGTTCCTGGATACTTACCCTGGAGCAAATCTTGCACATTTGTACCAGAATACACATATGAGATTGTTCCTCATCTCGTTTATTCATAAGGGCCCTAAGCTGGAGCCGTTGGAAATGGCATCAGCAGTGGAATGCATAGTACACAGCGTTGTTTACTGGACGTGCACGCAATGGCAGGGATGAGTCTTAGCCATGTAATGTTGAACAAAGGAAGCAGGACACATCTGGTGCCATCTGTTGGGTGAAAATAGGCCAGCCAAACTGCTTACCTTGTGTACACAAGGAGCAGATCATTCTTGTTCAAATAGTAAGAAACTTATTTTCACCACAGTCCAGGAAGTTGATATGGAGCCCCCAAGAGGGGAAAGAAGAGTTTGTGATCAGGGAGGCAGATAAGGGATTTTTTGGGTACTAGAAAGCTAGATTTCTTGAATCAGTTGATAGTTACTGAGGTATTCACGTTATAATTATTTTTTAAGTTGTACATACATATTTTAAGCACTTTCTTATATGTCTGGCCCACAATTTTAACAATTTAAAAGAAATTTTCAAAAAAGTATGAAATGAAGTCAAACATTTATTCACATACTAGAAAGGGGATAATTTTCCAGGCTTGGAATCTATAAAATGAAAATAAATAAAACACTCACACATACACACACAGTTAGATGTGAGTACATAAAACTTTTAAACGTCTATAGGTTTAAAGGCAATAAAATTAAATAATTTGTTAAAATATTCGTTGCAAATTTGACAAAGTTAAATATCTTTCTTATACTAACAACTCACAGTTTAATTTTCAAAACTAATCAAATGATATATATATGTATATATATTTCATTTAGAGATAAAATAGTCACAAGTAATTGTGGAAATTATATTTAACCCTACTTTTACAGAAAGAAATGTAAATTAAATTTAGATGGCTTTTTTTTCTTTTTTTTTTTAAGGGAGAGAAAGCATTTATGTGCATGATTGGGGGTGAGGGGCAAAGGGAGAGAATCTCAGGCAGGCCCCACACCCAGCATGGACCCCAACCCAGGGCTCCATCTCACAACCTTGATATCCTGACCTGAGCTGAAATCAAGAGTCAGAAGCTTAACCAACTAAGCCACCCAGGTGCCCCAGAGGTCATTCTTTCTTGTCCACTCAATCAGCACAGAGTAAAATAATGATATTGCCAACTGGGACAGGATGAGATTTCTTAGATATTGTTTATATTTGTGTAAATTAGTAGAATCATCTGTGAAAGCATAATTTGTCAAGAATTATAAAATTCATAACCTATAATATAGTAAGTTGATTTGTCAGAGTTTTTCTAGAGAACGAACTTAAAATAGGAAAAAAAGATTTAGGTGCATAAAGATCATGATTGCAGCATAATTCATCATGGTAAAACGTGGGAAACAATCTAATAACCTAGCGATCAGGAAACGCTTGCCTAAACATGGCACATTCAGTTTCATTCGTGAAATTAATGTTTGGCCTTTCCACTACGGCCCTGTTTGTATGTGTATGTGTGTGTATGTTTATGGCATCACAAGATAAAAAATTCGTTTGTCATTAAGTGACTATTAGTAAGTCTTACAATAATATACATACAGATAGTGCTTACAAAAGAAAGTACAGTTGAAAAATGTATAAAATTGCATGTAAACTATGATCAGACCTTTATAAAATATGCACAGATAATCCCACACACATCATGATGGCAGCTAGATCCATGCCTCAGCACTCGCAGGCAAGAATACTGGTCCAGAAAGCATAAAAATGCTAATGCTGTTAGTGTCAGGATATAATGATCACGAATGATCTATTTCCTTTTTTCTCTGTGTTGTAGAGGGCTGCAATATTATGTTATCCTATAATGGAAACATTTATTCATACTAAAAAATTGCAGAGACCTAAATTTGCATTTTGCTCAGATACTTTGTACACTGATTTTTGCAATACCTAACATCCTGTGGTTCACTTTTAAGACTTAGGATATTTATCAAAATGAAGCAAAGATTCTAAACCTGTTGTTTAAATAACTAATTCAACAGACTTGGAGTTATTAGCCTTCAAGCACGTGGAGGAAGAAAGGCAACACCAGCAATTCTCCTTTCGTATAACAAAACTGAAAGTAAAACCTCAGACATTCTTACGTCTTTCAGTAACAGAGATGTATAATATATATTAAAATCATCAAAGTCATTTAATTAGAAAACCAAGATTATAAATCTTTACAGTATTAAAGGCTGTTTTTACAGGACACAAGAAAAGTCTCTGAAGTCTGGGTGTTTTCAAGATTGCTTTTTTAAAAAGATAATATTATCACGTTTGTTATATGGTACTGCATTTAAGACACTCAATTCAATACACAAGAAAAAGAAAGGTTTGTAAGAATAGTAGTTGTGGGGCTTCTGGGTGGCTCAGTGGTTAAGCGTCTGCTTTTGGCTCAGGTCATGATCCCAGGGGTCCTGGCATCGAGCCACACATCAGGCTCCCTGCTCGGCAGGAAGTCTGCTTCTCCCTCTGCCTCTGTTCCTCTCCCCTGTTTGTTCTCTCTCTTCCTTCCTCAAATAAATAAATAAATCTTTAAAAAAATTAACACTAGCTTGAAAATCTCAATAATTACCTTTTGCCATCATATTTGGTGATAAATCTTTTCAAAACTTTTGTCTATTTGCAGCTGAGAATGGGGATGGAGAGAAATTGTTTGACTTCTTGTCATTGATTTCTAAAGTTCCTTTTTCTTATTTTTAAATTTTAAAAATTTAAACTTATTTTGAATTTATTTTTTAATTTTAAATGTATTTTCTTATTTTAATGTTCTTTATATATTAATATAGATATAAGTTCTTTGTTAGGTATATATTTTGCAATTATTTTTCTCAGTCCCTGGTTTGCCTTTTCATTTTGTAACAATGTATTTTTGAAGAGAAAAATGTTTAAAATTTTCATGAACTCCAATTTAATGACTTCTTTTCTTTTAAAATTCCACATTTTAATGTTCTATTTAAGAAAGCTTTGCCAAACCCAAGGTCACTAAGATTTCCCCTTATGCTTTCTTTGATAAATCAATAGTTTAAGTTCGGTTTATAATGCACATTGAGTTAAGTAAGTTTCATATGTGACATGAAGGAAATGTCAAGGTTTCTTTGTTGCTGTTTTGTTTTTTTCTAGATAGCCATCCAGTTAGTTGTTCAGTTCCATTTGCTGAAAAATTATCTTCTCCTCATTTAGGGGAAAGCTGTCATTTCACCTTGACACTTTTATTTAAAATCCTTTGACTGTATATATTTCGGTCTGGGCTCTTTTTTCTGTCCTCCTGATCTAGATATATTTTTGCTCCAATACCATCAATTCATAATTCCTACAGGTTTGTCATAAGCCTTGAAATCAGATATTATATATCTTCCAAGTTAGTTCTTCCTTTTCAAAGTTGTTTTTACCTTTTCTCAGACGGTTGCATTTCCAAGTAATTTTTGAACTAGCTTAGCAATTTATACAAAAAAGTCCTATTAGGATTCCACTGGATCTGTATATCAGTTTGGTAAGAACTGACTTCTTAGTAATACTGACTGAATCTTCAAATCCATGAACATGGAATGTCTCTCCATTTATTTCTTTAGTTTCTTTCAGCAGGTTTGTGTAGTTTTGAATGTACAGGTCTTGTACATTTTTCTCAAATTTATCCCTAAGTATTTTATATTTTTTATGCTATTATAAGTGGTATTTTAAAAACCAAGTGTGTGAAATTATGGTCCACATCATTAGTCATTGGGAGATGCAAATTAAAGCCATAATTAGCACTACATCAAGGTTTTTCAGCCTCACACTGTTGATATCCTGAGCCTTATAATTCTGTGGTCAGGGACTGTCCTGTGCATTGTAGGACATTTAGCTGCATCCCTTGGCCTCTACCCACCAGATGCCAAAGTCACTCTCCCTCTTCCTGAAATATAGTAGTCAGAAATGTCTCAGGACATTGCCAGATGTTCCTGAGGAGGTAAAATTGTCCCTTTCTGAGAACTGTTACAGCACTACACAACCCTGGAATGGCTAAAATAAAGATTACTGACTATACGAAGGGTAGGCAAGGGTATGGAGTAATTGGAACTCTCACACACTGCCAGTGAGAATGCAAAAAGGTTACAATGACTTTGGGAAACCATGTGGCAGTTTCTTTTCCTTTCTTTTTTAAAAAGATTTTATTTATTTATTTATTTATTTATGGGGGGGTAGGGAGGGAGAGCACAAGGAGGCGGAGAGATAGGCAGACAGAGGGAGAAGACTCCCTGCTGAGCAGAGAGCCAGACATGGGATTCAATCCCAGCACCCTGGGATCATAGCCCAAGATCAAAGGCAGCTGCCTTAACTGACTGCAGCTCCTTAACTGACTGAGCCACCGAGGCACCACTGTGTGGCAGTTTCTTAAGAAGTTAAGTATAAATCCACTATGTGTTCCAACCATTCTACTAAAAGAGAAATGAGAGCACATGTCTGGAGACAGGGCCGTGAATATTCATGGCGTTATTTGTAATCACCAAAAACTGGAAAGATCTCGAATGTCTACCCACAGCTGTGTGCACACAAAGGAATATTACACAGCCATAAAGAGCGGTGGCCTATTCATACAGACAACCTGGATTACTCTCAGAATAATTACACTGAGTGATTGAAGCCAGATCAGAGAAGGATACATTTTCTACAGTTCCACTTACATCCTATTCTAGGGAATGAGATAAACCACCGTGATGGTGCCGATCAGTGGTTTTCTGTGGACAGAGGAGACAAGGGGGCATAGGTTAGGGAAGGTCAGGGGAGGAAACTTGGGGGCATGATGGCTGTGCTACTTACCCTAATTATGATTATGGATTTCATGGGGATGTTCATATGTCAAAACTCACCAAGTGGTATTCTTTATACACATGCAGGGTTTTGTGTGTCAGGCATATCTCCCTAGACCTGCTTAAAAAATACAATACAGAAAAGAAATGGGCAGGAGGAACATTTGAATAAAAAAAGGCCATGCAATCATTTGTATTTACAACGGATACTCATGACACTGACAAAAATCAGTGGAATTCCCACATGTCATCCAACTATGAAAAAAATAACAATCACCAGAGCTCATTCTCCCTCTTGCTTTAAGGAACCCAGAAATGTAACCCTCCTCTCCCCAGAAGTTGCCCTGATGGCCCACTTTGCCTTAGGCAGGATTCAAATTAGAATATTTGAGAAAATGTTTATCTTCCCTTCTGGGTTAGCAGTCAGTAGTTTTTAAATGACATAAAACCATGTCAGTAAGAAATAGGAAGGAAAAGTTAATTTCTCTTCATAGCCTAAAGATTCAATGAGCTATACAGATCTTTCCTTCAGGAAAGTCTGGCCTTTTGTAAATCTTTGGAATGAAAGGATACCTGAATTTTGGCCATTCATTAATAGTAAATTTCTGGTGAAAACCTTGTGATCACAAAAATTTTATAGATTCAGAATGAAACCCCCCCCCAAAAAAGCCCAATGATTTGCCCTGCTCAAAAATCAGGGAAATTCTTAACCACTTTTTAGCCATATTATTTATACCATTACTAAGAATAAATCTAGAAGTTAGTTTATCACTGTATGATTCTTCCCATATTCAATACCTGTATGTGAATTATAGAACAGCTTTAGCAGATAATTGGTAAATGGACATTGAGAATATATCTCTTCATTGTATTATTATTTTTAAAAGATTTTATTTATTTGAGAGTGAGAGTGTATGTATGTGCACACACACACATGAGGTGGGGAGGGACAGGGGGGAGAGAAGAGGGAGGGAGAGGGAGAGAGACGATCTTAAGCAGAGTCCCTGCTGAGTGTGAAGCCTGATGTGGGCTTGATCCCAACCCTGAGATCATGACCTGAGCTGAAATCAGCAGTTGGATGCTTAACTAACTGAGCCACCCAGGTGCCCCTTTTCACTGTATTATTAATTACTTTTATCAGGAGTGTTGATTTTTTCATCATATGGCTCCAGGTTCATTATTACTCCATTTAAGCTGTCTTTCTGATTTCTTCCCATCACTTTGGGTGCTAATTCACTCAGAAAGCCAGTAGCACGACTTGCAAGAATGCCACATTTTAATTTTAAAAACAAGAAAAAAAAATGTAGGGAAACAGATGTACACAGATATAATTTTCTGGCAGAGAACATTCAAAGCAATGATTTAAAAGGCATTATTCCCTTTCAGTATGAGATATTGATATATTTATAGCGATGGCTTCAGAGTTTTCCGGTGCGTGGTACCTTAAAATGTTCAATAATTGTGTACTGCAGCGAGTTGGCCTCTGTAGAAAGAAAAAATGTGATGGTCCCTTGTGTCTCTTTAAGATCTACCAGCCAGCACTTTTGTGCTGGATTTGCACTAACAGGCCATCCTCCCTATAATATTCATGCAGTATTAATAACATCCTTTGGTCTAACATTGTTTTGTTTCCCCCCAGCCCCCGCTTACACCGCAATTTTATGTGATGGAAAATTATTAGCAACTTACTGACATTTTCATTTTCTGCATACATGTCCATGATACATGATTTAAATGATTTGGAAGTGGCCTTTATCCAATCTGACTGGGGAATTAAACTGTGAAATCTTCTGGTCCAAAGAAATAAGTGAATGTGTAAGAGGCTTCTGTTTGGCAAACAGCCTGCATGTAAGCTCTACTGAAGCCAAGATGAACACTTTACCCTCCTTTACCAGATCGTGGGCTCTTGTATCTGATCTGTGTTCATAGAGAAGAACCTTATGCCTTTTATACGCATAGAAAGCTTGTTTCCTGCTGTGGCTAGCAGGTGCAGGCCGACCTCCCCCTGTGCATTCCCCTTTCACCACCCTTTGCCTTATTCTCACGGATGGCCCATCCCGTATGTGCCCCTGGGAGCACATCAGGTAAGTGATACGCCGGGAGATTAGGGTATCCAGAGTCAGTATCCTGTTCCCTGACTTGACCGGTGACTACAGAGTTGCTGAGAGAACAAAGAAGGGCAGACTTTACAGCTGGTTCTCTCTTTGCAGAAGGACATCTTAAAATCGGATCTCGTTATCTGCTCGGTGGCTGCTGTTCTGTCATTTGCCATCAGTGCCAGCACCGTGTTCCTGTCCTTGCGAGTACGTATCCATTCGACTTTATGCTCTCCCCACCTTCTTAGCTTCCTTAACAACAGAGCCCGCTGTGGAGCTCCAGGGCATTGGCAGGATAGTGGAGCCGGAGGAGAAAAACAGGACACCAGCTAAGAGGTTTAAGGAACATACCTGTGTGCTGCGAGGAGTTACACCCAAGATGAGAATTGGTTCACATGGCAGATTGGGTTCAAGTGCTTTATCCTTTGTCCTCCCACACCTGGGAGCTGTGCTGTTTGTTAGAGCATCAGCACACGTCCTGGGACCCAGAGGTAGTGAGTCAGCCTGACGGCACCCTGCGGGGAGCAGAGACTGGAGGCATTAGCACATCAGGAGTCAGACAGAGGTCCTGGAGCCAAAAGAAGCTTTGAAACATAACTTTCAGTTAGAAAAACAAGTGGCGAGCTCTAGATGGGGTTTCTGGCTTGACATTCCAAAAGTTACTCTCTCCGAGTGGAAGTATTACATGCTGAGGGGTTCCTTCCAACAAGGAAAGTCTTGTTAGTTGTATTGGTTATTCTTGACCTCTTCTTTTAAAAACAACAGCAACACAGCCAAGGGCAGATTTCCCTTGGCCTTTGAACTTCCCGGGGCCAGCTCTCAACCCTCCCCCCTGGCCCCCCACTTAGTGGCTCGCAACACAGGTGGGTTTTGCATGGAAGAAATTTTTGGAAGTCTGTAATGAGAACTGGGGTTGCCTCTCTGTTCTGCTAGAGGGAAGAGGGGAAGGGCAGTAGTGTTATAGATTATTCACGGACGTCCCTCCCCTCTCCTGCGAGGCTAAACAATGAGATTTGCCCTCTTGTACCACAGCCATTTCTCAGTGTTGTGCTGTTTGCCCTGGCTGGCTCGGTGGGATTTGTGACCCATTATATGCTCCCTCAGCTCCGCAAGCACCATCCGTGGATGTGGATTGCACACCCCGTTCTTAAAAACAGAGAGTATCAGCAACGGGAAGTGAGAGGTCAGTAATATATCCCTCGTTCAACACCAGTGGTGCAGCGGTAGGCATCCTTTATACCACAGTGTGCACAACTTATGTGAATGCCTGAATGCCTTGGAACTATGTATTTAAGAATGATTACATGTTACGTTATATTGTTAGATGTTACATTATATCTATCTTACCATCATTTTAAAAAAGGAGACTGTGTACCTTGGAGTATACAGTATTGTTTCAGAAAAGAAAGCTAAAATGGAGTGAATGAGAACTCTGTTGTATAAAAACAGTACTCGGTTATTTAGTATTGGGGGAGATTAATTTATATCACTCCGACCTCAAGATTATGCTGTTCCAGCTTAAGTTGGCTGGGGACCGGGAAGAACACCTCGCTGCCCTCCCATCCTCTACAAAGCTTTTTTTTGGGGGGGAGGGGTGGTGCGGCTGGGCGGGGATGTAGCAGAAACTGCTGAACCTTTGGGACCTCTGAACCCTTGAACTTCGCTTCACTGGCTCTGGTTACTTAGACCTAGACCCATACTTGATTGCTTTAGGAGTTCTCAGGGCTATTTCTGGTCATAATCTAGACAGTGTCAGAGCTTCTAGATAAGGAATCTCGGGAATTTCTCTGGTAGCTCTTCCCTTGCTCTGTGATCAATGGATGGCGGAAGGATTGATTTCTCCCCATTTTCAGACACACTGAAGGCATTGGTCAGAGTTTATAGCTATAGTTTATAACGAGCTAGCACTGGGTATAACTTTATAGCCCTCTGTACCCCTCTGTTGTAGAGGGACACAGTCAGTCGTCGTCCCATTCCAGGTACACGGGTATGTGAGTGGGGCCAGGATTGCTGAGCTGCGAGAGTGGACTGGACTCACAAGGCTGGTCAGCAGCAACTTTGGTGGACTAGTGCGACAAAGGGAAAAGGGGGCAAAATAATCTAAGAATGAAGACGCAGAAGAATCACTTAAAATGCTGTTAAGAGCATTTCGTCAAGGAGCATCTCGGGGTGGGTATGAGGAGCTGCCTTGATCTAAAACAGCCGACTCGGGAAAAGTGTAGATCATTTAGTGGAGAGACATGGCCTCATGGGTCTGCCACCCGGATGGGGTTCGGAAGGTGGAGAAGGGTCATCACCCCAACTGTCCTGCCCTCAGAGACTTCCTCTTCCCACCTGCAACACCAGCAGCTCGCTTAAGGGTGAAACTTAATATATTCGTGCTTAATATTTATATATATTCATGTATACACATGTATATATTTTAATTAAATTAATACATATAATATACATTTTTTAAATGTTCTGTTTGATGTCAGGTGCTACTTCAATGTAAATGATTATCAGTGTTATGAAACCTGAAGGAAGATGGGCTCAGAGCAGGGCAATGTGTACGGCTAGTTCATGTTACAGCTCGCTGTGCAGAGAGGCGCATCCCATGCCTGCTGGTGGCCAGGTAGAGCAACCAGAGGAGACCGATGTCTACAGAGCTTCTGAAAGTATTCAGATCACATCCCCCTTTCATCTTCTAAATCTTTAGGAAGACTAAGTTTTGGGGTGAAATTCGTGGAATTTGGGGGAGGGGTTGTTATTTCGGCATCATTGATCTTGGTTGGAGATTTGAAGTATGAGGCTTTGCCTTGAGAGGCTGCATGCATCTCTGTATCCATATCAGCTACCCCTTCCTCTGCTTAGCTCTTTGGATGCCCTGGGATGAGCACAGAGAACTTGTCGAATTGAGAGAAAGAAGGGCAAGACAGACGGGGCTCAGGCTTAGCTTACTGTGGTTGTTCAGAGCGTGGAGTTCGCAGGGACAATATGGAATTCAGCAGTCAGGAGTTTAGTTCAAAACCAGTTTGTCTGGTTTGCTTTGGTTTTGGTTTTTAGTTTGCTTATTTTGTTAGTGTGGTGGTTTTCTTCCCGGAATCAAACGGAGCCCAGTTCAAAACAGAATCATTTAGACGTTTTAAACCTGTGTGGCCTTTTCAGTACCAGATTCAAGTCCAAGTAACGTGAGCGTGTTTGCATGTATCAGCTCCTCTTTGAGGGCCAGTAGCCGGGCGGTGCTGGGTCTCCATCCCATATGCTGGGCTGGGAGCTCATGCTTGTGAGCACGGGCTCTGTGGATGTTTCTCCTTTGCCTGCATTAGCTGTTCATAAGCCACCTGAATTCTAGCCAAAAGTAATAGATTTGACAAATTAGGCATGTAATGAAGAACAGATTGCATTTCAAAATTGTGTGCATAGACGGAAAATCCAAATATTTAAAATATGTTAGTATGAACTCATTGAAAAGCCATTACTCATTTTGGTATCATCCGAGTCCTGAGTTTCCTTCCTCCTCTGCCCCTGGCCTTCTGCCTTCTAGATAGTTCACTCTTTATTTCTTCTACTCCTAAGAAAACATGCCCAGGAAATTCAGACCAACAGTATACCTTTTAACGTGAAAACTGTGCTCAAATCTTTTCTCTTCATCGGATCACAGAGTATTATAACTGCAAAAGAAGAGAGAGCAGAGCAGGGTGAGCAGATCTGTGGTAAAGTCACAGAATCCCCTAGTCCCCTGGCAGACATCGCTAACTGAGAACAATCCAAAAACTGGGCCCGGGGCAGGCATTGAATTGGCATGTGAGGTGAGGCACATGTGCTGTCCCGTCTTCGAGTTCATGGAATGCCATCCCACCCTGGGAGCCTGCAGAAGTCAAGGCACATAACTTCGGTCCCAGCAAGTCTGTGGCCAGTGAGTGACCAGCACGGAGGGCATCTTCCTCCAGTCCAGTGCTCTCTCTGCTACCTGCTCTGCTCTCGGTCTAGCGCGCTGATCGTGTGTAGCTTGTATGCAGCTCTTAGCATGGTGCCGCCGTCATTGTTATCCCGAAGGGCTTCATCACTGCCGTAAGTTCTGAAGAGTCCATCGTGCCGTCGTCCCAGGCCAGCTCTGCAAAGCTTTAATCCCGGGTTGAAACAGACTTGACTGAGGTCAGATGATTCAGCTGTCAGGTCTCTGTTTAAAAACCAGTCCCTCTGAAAGTCCTTCCCTGACCACCTGGGTCAGACTCACTTCCCGGCTGCAACCCTGAACCTCCCTTTCCATCATAGTCTCTCGAGTGAATGTGAGCAACATGCCTGTTTGCTCGTGCTGGCTCGCCACTGCTTGCTGTGATGCTGGGCACAGAGATGTGCTTACTGAACGGCAACTCATTTAAGTATCACCCACCTTCTATAGGCTAGAACAAATTAAACTTGGTGTATAGGCTTACTTTCAGTTTACTTTCCTTTCTGCATACCTCCGATAGGTAATTTTACTTGACATATAAAATTATGTGGAGATACAAAATAAATTTTGATATAAAATTCAGTCTACAATAGGTTGAAGACTGGAAATTGAAACATGTATTTTTTTAGCCAATTCAGTTCTTTACTTTGGGGACTCATTTATGTAAACTTTATCCCATCCTAGCCCCAACAAAACATTTCACCAATATTTGAGCTAAAAGAATAAAATTCTATCACTCATAATACAGTTTAGCTGACATATGGTGATGTGGCTATAACTGACATATTAATGGGATGTGAAATTGTTTAATCTGAGTGATTCATGCTGAAAATAACAAGATAACAGAGTAGACGGCACTACAGATGGCACTGTATTAGTCAAGTATGGAACTTTCCAAGACCAAATGTTTAAGAAGCACTGTAGTTTTAGAAAATAAGACAAATCTATGATCCTGAATTGTGATGGTAATTCCAAACAAATGACTTCATTGATCAGCCTCTGTTATAAAAGACTAAGAAGCTGAATCTGTTTGAAAATTTATTTCATGGTAATAAATACATATCTATCTATAATTATTTTGAATACAGATGTACTAAATGTTCCACTCAAAAGTCCTACAGTGACAGAATGGATAAAAAAAAATAAGACCCATCTATATGCTGTCCACAAGAGACTCATTTTAGACCTAAAGACACCTGCAGATTGAAAGTGAGGAGATGGAGAAACATCTATCATGTAAATGGATATCAAAAGAAAACTGGGGTGGCAATAGTTATATTGGGCAAAATAGACTTTAAGACAAAGACTATAACAAGAGACAAAGAGGGGCACTGTATCATAATAAAGGGGATATCCAACAAGAAGACCTAACAATTGTAAATATTTATGCACCCAACCCGGGAGCACCCAGATACATAAAGTGGTTAACAAACATAAAGGAATTAATCAGTAATAATACAATAATGTTGGGAACATTAACACCATACTTGTATCGATGGACAGATCATCTAAACAGAACATCAACAAGGAACGATGGCTTTGAATGATACTCTGAAACAGATGGATTTCGTGTTATATTTAGAACATTCCCTACTAAAACATCAGAATACATATTCTTTTCAAGTGCACATGCAACGTTCTCCAGAATAGATCACATGTTAGCCCACAAAACCAGCATCAACAAATTCAGGAAGATTGAAGCCATACCATGGTATCTTTTCTGACCACAACACTATACAACTGGAAGTCAACCACAAGAAGAAATCCAGAAAGACCACAAACACATGGAGGTTAAATAACACGCTACTAAACAATGAATGGGCCAACCGACTCAGAGAAGAGGTTAAAAAGTACATGGAAACACATGAAAATGAAATCACAATAGTCTAAAACCTCTGAGCAAAAGCAGTTCTAGGAGGGAAGTTTATAGCATTATAGCCCTACCTCAAGAAGCAAATATATCTCAAAATAATAAAAAAATTAAAAAAAAATCTCAAATAAACAATCTAACCTTACACCTGAAAGGACTAGAAAAAGCACTACAAGTAAAACCTAAAACCAGCAGAAGGAAGGAAATCACAATGATTAGAGCAGAAATAAATGCTATAGAAACTAAAAAACAAACAAACAAAAAACCAGATTGATGAAACCACGAGCTGGTTCTTTGAAAAAAACAAAAACAAAAACAAAAACAATAAAATTTATTAACCTCTAGCCAGACTTATTGACAAAAAAGAGAGAGAGAGAGAAAGGACTCAAAATCACAAATGAGAAAGGAGTGATAACAACCAATGCTACAAACAATTATAAGACAATATTATGAAAAACTATAGGCCAACAAATTAGAAACCTAGAAGAAATGAATAAATTCCTAGAAACATATAACCTACCAAAATTGAAACAGGAAGAAATAGAATTTGAACAGACTGATAACCAGCAAAGAAATCAAATAAGTAATCAAAAAACTCCCAACAAACAAAAGTCGAAGACCAGTTGACTTCACAGGCAAATTCTACCAAACATTTAAAGAAGAGTTGAAAAAGAACACCAAAGCTGGAGGCATCACGATTCTGTACTTCAAGTTATATTGCAAAGCTTTAATGATCAAAAGAGAATAGTACTGGCACAAAACCAGACACATAGATCAATAGAACAGAATAGAAAACCCAGAGATAAATCCGCAGCCATGGTCAATTAATCTTCAGCAAAACTGGGAAGAATGTCCAATGGGATAAAAGACCACCTCTTCAACATGCAAGAGAAACTGGACCACTTTCGTACATGATTCACAAAAGTAAATTCAAAATAGATTCAAGACTTGTATATGAGCCCTCAAATCATAAAAATGCTAGAAGAGAACACAGGCAATAATCTCTTTGACATCTGCCATAGCAACCTTTTTCTAGATAGGTAGGTTCCCTATGTAAGAGAAGCAAAAGCAAAAATAAATAATTAGGACTACAGCAAAACAAAAAGCTTCTGCACAGTGAAGGAAACAACGAAACTAAAAGGCAATCTTAGGAATGGGAAAAGATATTTGCAAATGACGTATTTGATAAAGGGTTAGTATCCAAAATATATAAAGAACTTAGAAAACTCAACTCCCCAAAAATGAATAGTACAATTAAAAAAAAAAAGGCAGAAAACATGAACAGATATTTCTCCAGAGAAGATATCCAGATTGCCAATGGACACCTGAAAAGATGCTCAACATCACTTATCATCAGGGAAATGCAAATCAAAACTACGATGAGATATCACCTGATACTGGTCAGAATGGCTAAAATCAACAACACAAGAAACAGGTGTTGGCGAGGATGTGGAGAAAAAGGAACCTTCTTGCACTGTTGGTGGGAAGGCAAACTGGTACAGCCACCCTGGAAAACAGTATGGAGATTCCACAAAAAGTAAAAAATAGAGCTACCCTACGATCCAGCAATCTCACTACTGGGTATTTACCCAAAGAACACAAAAACACTAATTCAAAGGGATACAAATGACCCTATGTTTATAGCAGCACTATTTACAGTAGCCAAGACATGGAAGCAGCCTTTGTGTCCATTGACTGATGAACGGGTAAAGAAGATGTGGTACACACATATATTGGAATATTATTCAGCCATAAAAAGGAATGAATCCATGTCATTGAAAATGGCAAGTATAAGGCTATGTGAAATAAGTCATGGAAAGACAAATACCATGATTTCACTCATACCTGGAATTTAGGAAACAAAACAAATGAACAAAGGGGAAAAAGAGAGACAAATCAAGAAACAGACTCTTAACTATAGAGAACAAACTGATGGTTACTGCAGGAAAGGTGGGCAGGGGGATGGGATTAAGGAGGCCCTTGTCGTGATGAGCACAGGGTTATATATGGAAGTATTGAAACACCATATTATACACCTGAAACTAATACAACACTGTGTGTTAACTGGAATTAAAATAAAAACTAACCACCCCAAAAAAGAAAATTTATTTTATCTAAGAATTTTCAAAAGGAATGATGTCATTTTGAAAAGGACTAATGGAGTTGGGTCATATTTTCACATGGTCCTCTGAGAAGAAATTTCCACAATATTATTATTCTTGGCTCTTAAGAGTTTAAGAAAAGTTGAAATGCTCTGATTTGATGACCTTACTCTTACCATGAAAGTGGCTTGTAATGGGGTTAAAAGAGATTGAGACAAAGAATAATTCCACTTTTTAAAAAAGATTTTATTTGTTTATTTGACAGAGACAGAGCAAGAGAGGAAACACAGGGAAGGGGAGTGGGAGAGGGAGAAGCAGGCTTTCCAATGAGCACAGAGTCTGATGGGAGGCTCTATCCCAGGACCCTGGGATCCTGACCTGAGCTGAAGGCAGACGCTTAACGACTGAGCAATCCAGGCGCCCAAGAATAATTCCATTAGTGACCCTCACTTGTTATTTATTCATTCAGAAAATGCTTATGAATTTCCTATTCATTAAAAAAACAATTACTGGGTTCCTACATAATATGAAGCCTGTGAACCACTGAGATAACTAAGTGGTTACTAACTAAGATAACTGAGATCACTAAGTTGACTAAGATACGGTTTCTGTTATCAAAGAGTTTCTGACCTACTAAACCTCTGGATGTGATTGCTGCACACACAGCGAGGTGGGGTCAACACTAGGTTCAGCCTTGCAGGAAATACAAAGAAGTAGAATGCCCAGACCCTAAATGAAAAGGTTATAATTAATTTTATGTTCAGTGGTTAAGTTGTCCTAACTGGTTGGATATGCATATAAAATGGAAAATGTATGAATTTTAGGACTAAATGTTAAATTGAGTCTGGTCTTCAATGATATTGGTTGAATGAACAGGTGAATGATCAGTGCTTTGTAAATTCCCCAAAAGAAGACTTTTCTACAGGATGACGTGGGCAGAAATAGTCTTGTAAGGTAAAGGCTGGTTTGAAGGACCCAAGGGTATATGTGTGTAAGTAAAATATATACAAATGGGTTCATTCCTCTGCAAATAAACAAACAAATAAACAAATGGTTGCTGAAAAAGCTAAAACTACAATTTTTGGATGTACTACAATAGCCAGATAAAAGATTATAGAAATTATAAAAAATACCAGTTGAGAATCTCACCGAAATTTTAACTTAAAAAATTCACTGTCACGAAACTAAGTCACAAATGAGTCCTGATTTTGTCACTCTTACATGCGATTTCCCTTGCTTGTTGGCAAATCTTGCTGTTGATTTCCCTATAGACTGGTTTCTACATGTCAGAGACGTGGTTCTAAGAGTTCTGAGAGTTGCTTTTTCTAATGTATTTTTCATTTACATCAAAGTGATACATAGGTTAAAAATCAAATAGAACAAGTTGTAATGACAAGCAGCAGAATTCTTGTTCACTTTTCCCCACGTCTGATTCTTCCTGTCCATGAAAAATTACTTTCCGCTCATTAAATAGTTCTTCCGATATTTACCATCATTCTTCTACATGATCTGCTTGTTGTTCTGCTGTTTCTTGATATTTCAGATTTGCCTATCTACTGACTTCCTGTTATGAATGAGAAGGACTCCTCTCTTTCCTTCCCTCGTACATTAACATTTTCCCTTTCTCCATCCTCACAATGTAGTTTTAATAAATATTTTTTGAACAAATACCCAGGACTTTTTTTTTCTGTTAAGTCTGATTTTTGCTGACTTCTAGTCCAAAGGTATACCAAGATTGCCTTTCCTTTCTTGTTAAGATTTCCATCTTTGATTTGCTAGCCTTTCCCATAGCTATGGGACGTATCTCTCAGTTTTCCATACAAGCAAACCTGTCCAATCCTCTGTTAGTTCTATCCTCCCCAGGCTCCCTCCTGGAACGTCTCTGTTTGTTCTGTCCTCACTCCCTATCTGTGACTTTAACACCTCCTCTAGTCACTCCAGGCAAAGGATGCATAGGAAGGAAACTTTGAGACTTTGTGTATCTCAAAGTATTTCCATTCTACTTTGCATTTAATGCAAATGTATTGTGTCGCACCTGAGGATGTAAACACTTCTGTAAGAATTCTAAGGTAAAGGTCCACTGCTGCCACTGAGAAGTCTGATGGCTTTCCTACCCCAGTCCTTTGTATGTGACCAGCTTCTCCCCTGCAGGAAGCATTTGGAAAGCTAAGGAGGGAATTAAAGTGCCATGGCCCAGAGAATGGGCTCAGATTTTGGCTATGTCATATAATAATTATGCTTAACCATCATGATTAAGGTTTGTATTTATAATTGGGGGTTCCTACAAGAAAGTTTTGGTGGGGGATGAAATTAAGGTAAAAAGTGCAGGGGATGGGCATCACCGTTGGCAGGCAGAATGTATTCAGTAAGTGCCTACTTCTCCTCCTCTTCCCCAGAGTTCTGAAATTCACTCATTTGGCACCTTGCTTTGTGTCTCATTTCATCCATTGTGCTAGGTGGTGGGTGGCCCTTTATAATCTGGATATTTATGGTCTGTGGTTTTGACATTTTGTCAACAGGTGATAGTACCGCTTGAAGGACCTCATTCGCAGAAATTCTATGGTGATTAAGTCAAACCCAATAATCTATGTAAAAATCCTTTGTGGCATGACAGGCATTGCTTGATTTCAAAACATAAAGTCCGTGCTGGCATCTTTGGGAAGATTTCCTCTCTGGAGCATGACGCGGAGAAGCCATAGTTCCGGGAAGGAGAATATATTCCTCACCTCCTCCCTTTTCTTCCCCACATAAAACAACGCTAACATTAGGTGGTAGTTACAGACCTGGAAAACCCTGCGAAGTCTCTTTAATTCAAAGCAACTAAAATGGCTTGAAGCATGAACTGAACGAGTGTTTGCCCAACAGTCTTCTGCGCTGTAATGCTTCCGCGGGAAGGCACATTCCAGAGCATTGCAGGTGCCAAAAGAGTGGCTCAGGGCTGATGTGTCAAAACAGCCCCCTGGGTGGAAGCCTGCTGGATTAATTATTCCCTCCGTTGTTATTCCTTTCATGGACACTCTCTTCCTCTCGTCTTCTTTCCTTCCCTGGCAGGCACTGCTCCTCTACACTTTCCCTCTCTGGCTGGCCTCCTGATCAGCTGGGGTATGCAACTCTCTTTGTCAGTCTCACAAGGCTGGGGGGTGGCCGCAGGGGGCGGGCAGTGGAACCAGGCTCACACCTGCAGCAGCAAACCTGGGAAGTGGAATCCAGGTTCCTGTGCTCAAAGGGGAGCGAGGCTGAAGGAGGCCCAGAGACTCACCACTGGCCTCAGGCAGAAGAGGGTCTGGGGACAGAACCCAGGGATCAGCTGCCAGGTTCACTCTCCAGCAAGCCACGGGGGGTTTACCTGAGGACCCAGTGGGATTCTTCCAGGCCACCAATACGTTTCAAACAACGTGCAAGTCAAATAAATGGCCAGAAACTGGAGAAGTGTAGAAAAACTAACACTGATCTAAATATGCATGTGATTCACGCAGGGTGGGATACAGGCTTCTTGGGGCACTGCTGACACGTGCACGGAAGGGCCAAAGCAGGCCATCGGAGGAATGACATTAGCGCTCAGCTGCAGTGGGTGAGGCCCCGTGATGAGCGGCCAACTTAGTCTCCCTGAGCTACATCCCCTGGGGTCTTGTCGGACGCAGCCGAAGCCTCAGACACGGAGATGGCGGTGGAGAAACGCAAGCAGTGTTTTAGAGCGATCTCGTAATTTAAATAACAGACAAATCACACTTCACTTGGGGGTGAAAGTCGGATTTTGTAAATTAGACATTCATCGGTTACCGGCTGTGTGCTAGGTGCTATGCTCCGTGTTGAGAATGCAGAAATGAGTAAGCGCACAGTCCTTGCTCTTGGCGAGATGGCTGTTGTAACGAGAAGTAGCTTCCTTCCCTCACTCGTCCGGAGAACGTTTGGAAGTTGCTCTCAACGCTTTTCACATGAAAGTTTTTGACCTAAACTTCCTCATGCGAAAAAGTCGTAAAATATTTCAATAGTGTTTTTAGGTTTAAATCGGATGGTTTTATATTAGCAGAGGACCTTTCTATCAAGAGGAGAAAGCACATTATTGCCTTGATTCTCCCGAGAGCTTCTCTATCCCTTTGAGGAGAGGCGAAGGATGCATTTTTATTCCTACTGAATTAATGAAAAAAAAAATCAGTGGGAAGTTTTGGGAAAATGAGCTAAACATTTCTCAAAAATTGAGTTAGACTTCATATCAAATGAAATTCCAGATGGATTAAAGGTTTAAAACATTTTTTTTTAAAGGAAAAGAAGAAAGAACCACAATAGCAGCTGCAAGAAAATATAGGTCATGTTACATAATCTTGAGTGGGAAGAGAAAACTAATTTTCTTAGCATGACCCAAAATCAAAAAACATTAAGGAAACAGCTAAACATTGTATTCCTTGAAAAACAAAATTTTAATATCCTGATTCCTGGCTCTTCCCCCGCTTGCCTTTCTCGGAGAGGTTTACCTAACCTGATAACAGGTATTGCTTCATTCACAAATAATGGTGGGACCTGTCACATGCCAGGAACGTGCGGGACAGTGTGGCCATCCCAGCCCCACCCTGAGTTGAACCTTCTGAGGAGGGAAATGCGCTGTGGTCAGGAGCAAACCTCGAAGCCTTGCAAGGCAGATGGCGCACCCCCCACCGGAGCCCCAGCTTCTCCTCACACTCTGTCCTGCGGGGTGTCTGCTTTAGTTCATTGAGTTATTAATTAATGATGTTGCCTAAATCTACTGAGCGGCTCCTATGGACGAAGGTGATGGACAGGCCCGGCCCCTGGGAGAGAACTGGACATCGACCCCACCGAGTGACGCACATGTACAGGGTTTAAAGGACAATGAAGGGAAGGAGTATAAAAGGATCCCGGTTGAGATCTGGGAGATAGAGAAATGCTGCTTTGGGGAAGTGACATTTAATGGGATGCTTGAAGGAGAAAGAGGGGGTTAGCCCAAAGCGGAGGAAGAGGACTCCAGGATCCCAGGCAGGAGAGGAAGCTGCGGGCACGCCCTGTGTCAGCTAATGGGAATGGAAAGGTCATGGGGACCTTGGGTTTATCCTAGGCAGAATAAAAGGGCTTTGAGCAGCAGCGTGATGTGATTTGCTCCACATGTAAGAATGATTACTTACCCTCTTCATGCTACTGGTTTTGGAAGTGAAGCCTGTTTCTGGGGAACACACCATGACATGTGTACATGATATCGCTAAGGACTTTATGATCTGAGATTTGGCCCAGAGAGAAAGACAGGAGGGAGAAGCATTCATGGGGAAAAACGAGTGCCTGTAATCGGGGTGCCACCGGCCTGGATGTGATAATTCCATTTTGCGGAGTGTCTCTGCCTTTGATGCCTCAGGGTGACAGGGCCATTTGAACCTAGCTGTGCACATATGGAAATGCTTAGGAACCCTCCTGGTACATACCACGTACCCTGGTAGCTTAAATCGTAATTCAAGATTTAAATCAGAAAATTATCTTCCTAAAGATAAAAACATCCTGAAGATTTCTGATTCACTTTTAATTATCAAGAAGAACTTATTTTAGTAACATAAGCATCTAAATAAAACACAACCTGAAAAGCCTTTAAGAAAATTTGAAGTGAGTGCTTGTAATAAGTCGTATAGAACTTATAAATGGCATCATTAGTTTGCATTCTTTTCCTCACGGGCCTAATATTCCAGGGAAAAGAAAAATACTAATGCTCAAGTAAGGTCTTTTTATGGCCTCTGTGCATACTCAGGGCATTATACAAAGACAGTTATAAAATACCATTGCAAAGATTTTCTTTCTAGCTTGACTTTGTGTGAATACTGGAACAGTTTGGGGCCCTAAGAAACATGTTAACCATGCTACTGCCTCTGTGAGCATCCTTTTTTAGTAGCTTTCCATGGCCACCCCATAAGAAGGATTGAATTTGGTCTTTGAGAACTCGGAATTCTGGAATTATACTATGATTTTAGTTTCCTCCTGCTTCTTATTCGTCCTTCTCTTTGCTTTCCCTCTGCTCCCAAACATAAACATTCAATATGAAAACAATCTAGAGATTATAATGTTTCTTTTTTAAAAGATTTATTTATCCATTTATTTGAGAAACGGTGAATGTGAGAGAGAGCACGAGTGGTGGGAGGGGAGGCGTAGAGGGAGAAGCAGGCCCCCCCTCCCCACCTCCCTGAGCAGGGAGCCTGACGCCAGGACCCCAGCACCATGACCTGAGCCAAAGGCAGACTTAACCAACAGAGCCACCAGATACCCTAGAGATTGTAACACTTCATTGGAATGAATTACTGAACTTGCTAGAAGGAGTCTGGAGGTAAGTAAAATTTAAAGGGAAATTAATTTTCTTTCAATGTAAAGGATTAGCAGAATCCGAAGTCAAACGTTTGGAGGTAGTGACCTCAGGAATTTGCTCTCTACTCTGTCGTTCCTGTGTATTTATTTTACCCCCGCTTCGCACATCCTTTTCCACCTCTGTTTTGGCTAGAAGCCGTGCCTTGGGATGCACCTTCATCTTGAATGAGTTTCCCTTAACATATAGTGTGTGGCCCTGAGCTTGCTGGTGTATGCAGGCAGTGTGAAACACTCTGTCCTCTCATCTAGACATTCAGAATGCACCAGGGGGCTGCGTGTGGGAGCGTCCATATCACGGTCTCTTGTAACCTGCATTCCCTGGTAGCACCTCAGGTAGTAAACTAGAGATGGCGGAATGCCCTACCTTCTACCTCTGAGTAACGGTGCTATTAAAAAAGTAGTAGAAGTTTTGGTGGCTTCGGAATGCATTGGCTTCTGGTTTTTTGGAAATTTCTTTGTATCCTTCGTAGAACTCCTTCATCGCTATCATCTGTTGGCTTCTAACTAGAGAACCAATGATCACCTTTAAAGATCCAAGGTCTTAGCCGGGCATGTATGTTACTGTGTCCATATTGAATGGGCTTTTTATGACGTTGTTCTTGCAAGTGAGACAGCAGAATGGTGCTTACAATCTAAGACTTCTAGAGCTTGAATATCTTAGCTGTCTGCCTCAGAGTGTGTCTATGCTATAGTCTCACATGCGTGGCCCCCCGGCCCCCCTGCCCAGGTACCACAGAGGGTTAAGTCTCACTGAATAAGTACTTTTGCTTTCAAATATTTGGAAAGACATGGAGGGTGAATTCAGAGCTTATTAGTGATTCCTGTACTTTTTTTTTTTTTTTTTGGAATTGATTGCTTGCTGTGTCTCCGGGATGGATCAACTAAAATTCTTATGGAAAAGCCATATTGGTTATCATTATCCACAGTAAATCCTCGGGAAGACTGCCATGGGATGGTGTCCCTGCCCTCAAATCAGCCTTATCCCTACTCACTGGAAAATATCATCTAAAAGAAATGTGACGAGTGTTTAAAAGCCCGATCACACTCCGCCGTCCAGACGGCACTGGGCATTCTTCGGTGATAAGCTACTCAAATGTTCCTTTTAATTCACATGTTTTTCTAACAGCCCCGCAGCATGAGGTTGGCTTGTATTTCCTTAATTTACATATTTTTGCAGGAATCTAGCTAAGGGTGTCATGTTTCTCCGAACTGGTGACAAATGTTGATAGAACTCTGTAAATGTATTTTTATAAGCAGACAGTTGCATTTGATGTGACGGCCTCAACCTGACATACATTTTCTCAATATAAATTGAGAAATGAGGGAAAAATAATCTGTTTGGAAGGAAACCTAAATGGAACTGATTGTACTTTACGAGAGACTGAAATAGGAAAGATTACTTAATATGCTATAGTTTGAGAGATTTTTATTTTGTATCCAAAAAGTCATTCGGGGTGGGGTGCTGCTTTCTTAAGCCTCTCTCTGTTCGATTTAACTATTGTGAGTTCCTCTGGACACAAAAAGTATACGCTAGTAAGTGAACATTTACTGAACCCCGATTCTAGGCCAGGCGTTTCATAGGGACTTGGAATACACAACTGACGACGGCATGGTTTGGTTTGAAGACAAGATCTACTCCTGACAAATCCACAGTCCACTGGGGAGATTAATATTTAAATGAATACAGTGTGACAGGTACTGTAATTATAGAATTCACAGTGCATAGTGATGGCGCAAAGAAGGACTGTATTTAGCCTGAAAACTAAAGGTAATCTATACGGTATGCCGGGCTCAACGTCGGGCAGGTTCCTCACAGGTACTCGTGACATGGCAGGCAGTGGGGCCACCGACGGTGGGGAAAATGCAGGGTCTGCCCAGAAGCAGGCAGAAAGGGGGAGGTGCATTGTTTATTAAGAATTTGAAAACAATGATAAAGCCAGTTAAAATTTGGCCTCCTTTTTACTCTCCCCAGGTACTGACAATTCTAAACACTGACCGTGATTAAACCCTTCTACTGGGATGGAAACTTGGGGTGCGCTGCCTTGCCCAATGATGGTAGCAACTCTCCTGGGAATAATGGCAAAGGGGGTGACAGAAAGTTCCCCATGGCCAGATGCCAGATTCTGCAAAAAGATTAGGAGTTTCTCAAGTAGGAAATACAGAAGGACATTGCAGGAAGGCATCCAGGACACGGAAAGGCACGCACAACGCGTAGTCCCCTACTATGCAGGAGGAAACAGAAATTATTTTCAATAAATAGTTGTGGTCACTTAGGTATCCACATGGGAAAAAAATCGGTCTCAATCCCTATCTTACATTATACACAATAATCAATTCTAGAGAGCTTTCCGATCTAAATGCAAAAGGTAAAGCAACAAAGTCTGAGAGGAAAACATAGGAGAGTGTGGTCCTGATCTTTGTCTTTTAAACAGAACGCAAAAGGCTTCAAAAGGAAAAGCCAAATGAAAGTCTGAACATATTCAAATAAAGCATTTCTTTCCTACGAAAGGTACTATTGAGAGGGTGGTGACCCATAAAACGGGAGAACAGCTTTCTGACGCAAATGCTCCCTAAGGACTCATATCCGAGGTGTACAAAGAAATCCTACAAATCAGTAAAGAAGGTCTTGTTTTTTTTTTTTTAAACCTTTGCACACAGTTTTGAAACCTGCACAGACCATACGTGTTAGAGCTAGAGATGAAACGCTCTTGAAGCCCCCCCCTCCTGCCACCTGCTTGCAGTCACGGCTGCACGAGGTACCCACTGCCCCAAGCCCCACACCACTGTTTGGTTGGCCTCCTATTCTCCTGTGTCTCCTGCTCAACAATTTTCTTGCGACTCAGCCTCCTTCGTGGGTGTCCTCGTCGTCCTCTCATGCCCATCGCTGTGTGATAATCTGGGTGACTATTAAGTGATTAATTGCCTTCCCGCAATGTCCTTCTGTATTTCCTAAAGATGAGTAAAGGCAAAATCTGTCCGAGGGGAAAGAGAACCAGGCGATACACGTGAAGAGCCACTTCACAAACGTGGGATCCAAATGGCCAGTAAACAGATGAAAAGGTACTTACCCACATGAGTCATCAGGGAAATGCGAAACAGAGCCCCAACATGATACCACTCTACACCCACAGTGTGGTTAGGGTGAAGGAGAGAGAAAATGTTTTGGCAAGGATGTAAGCAAACAGAAGGAACTTTCTGTGCTGTCTGTGGGAGTACAAACTGGCTCTGCATCTTTGGAAAATCTCCAAGAGCTTCCTCTACACACACTTAATCACCTGGCAGGTCTCTACCTGGATCTGTGCCCTGCAGAAGCACACGCAAGCTTCTCAGAAAACACATAGCAGGACGCTGGGGGCAGCTCTCTACGGCTCATTCACAAAACGAGTGCCCACGACCAGGAGCCCGGAAACATGACCTGTGCATCGTCACCCAGATTATCACACAGCGGTGGGCACGAGAGGACGACGAGGACACCCACGAAGGTGGCTAAGTCTCACAAAAATTGTTGAGTAGGAGACGCAAGAGAATAGGAGGCCAACCAAACAGTGGTGTTGGGATTGGGGCAGTGGGTACCTCATGTAGCCGTGACTGTAAGCTGGTAGGAGGGGTGTTCAAGAGAGTTTCGTCTCCAGCTCTAACCCGTATGGTTTGTGCAAGCTGCGTGCAAAGGTTTTCAAAAATCCAGTGCGGCTCGTTCAGGTAACGGGTGAAGAATATATAATGTAAGTGCGAAACTGGTGATCATGACTCCAGAGAGGGACAAAGTGGCCACTGCAGAAGGCGTGGCTTCGCTCCAGACCCCTTGGGATCAGATCCCACGTTTTAGCAAGTGAATTTTTTACGTTTCAAAGTTGGAGCATCACCAATCTGGGACAGTGTCTTTCAGCTCTGTCCCCGGGTGATTCCAATGTGCAGCTATGATCGAGAAGAACTGACTTAGGGTGACTCCAAAGCCTATTGCCTGCATGACTAATGTGGATGCGAGTGTCATTAAATACGGTAAAGTGTGCATCCAGAGGAGCAGGTGTAGGGGGTGGCAAGTCCCATCTTTGATGTGTATCTGAAGATTCCCTCGGGACGTCAGGTGAAGCTATTCACGGAATATCAAGACCCGGAGGCCCAGAGACGGGAGGCTGAGTGACAGATGAGTGTCATCAGCCTAGGAGTAATCATGAATGTCAAGGGTGTGGAAGGCATCATCTTCACAAAGAGAGAAAAACAATAGAGAAGTCCAAGGAGAGCAGATGACCAACCAAGGGAAGAGGAGCTTGCTGACAAGTTTAAGTGAGAGCAGGAGTGGGGGGCCTGGGGAAGCCAAGGGCAGAGAGTTATTTTATTTTATTTTATTTTAAAATTTTATTTATTTATTTGACAGACAGAGATCACAAGTAGGCAGAGAGGCAGGCAGAGGGGCAGGGGGAAGCAGACTCCCTGCTGAGCAGAGAGCCCAATGCGGGACTTGAGCCCAGGACCCTGAGATCATGACCTGAGCCAAAGGCAGAGGCTTAACCCACTGAGCCACCCAGCTGCCCCGAGAGTTATTTTATTTTATTTTATTTTTAGAGAGAAAGAGTGTGAGTGAGTGGGGTATATAGGGAGACAGAGATAATTTTTTAGAATTTATTTGTTTGAAAGAGCGAGAGAACTCACGCTGGGGAGGGGCAGAAGGAAGGAGAGAAAGAAGCAGACTTCCCACTGAGCAGGAAGCCCAACACAGGGCTAGATCCCAGGACCTACAGATTACGACCTGAACCTAAGGCAGAGGCCCAACCAACTGAATCACCCAGGCGCCCTGGAGAATCTTAATCAGGCTCCACGCTCAGTGCCTGCACTTGAGCGTGACCGTGGGGCTTGATTTCACAACCTTGAGATCCTGACCTGAGCTGAAACCAAGAATCGACATTTAACCGATGGAACCACCCCAGTGTCCCACTCCGGACGGAGAGTTTTACAAAGAAGGAAGGACACGTGATGTTTTACGCCTAGAAATGTCCAGTAAGATAGACCGAGAAGGATCAGTTGTCTGTTATTTAGGAAGTCACAGGTGGCTGCGTCCTGCGTCCTGCACTGTTCTGGGCAGGCGTCGCTGCAGATACCCATGGAGTAGGAGTCAAGTCCCAGCAAGTAGGAGTCAAGGGCCTGGGGTTGTCAGACACTCACAGCCTTTTCAAGAAGCTGTGCACAAAAGGGCAGAGTGAGCACAAGGAGGTGAGGAGCAGAGAGCAAGTTTTCAGTTTGGCAAAGATGGGAATCTTGCCACTCACCAGTAGGAAAGAGCTCCTCTGGGGAGTGTGACTCCTGAACCAGATGTCAGGAGGAGTGAGACCAGAGCATCCAAGGGAGCTCAGCTTCAGGAGAACGGAGAGGGCAGAGGTGAATGTAAATAAATTGGTAGTTGAAGGGTGGGAACACTAGGCAATTCTTGCCTGATAGCCCCAGTTTTCGCTAGGAAGTAGTGGTTGACATCATTTGCCTAAAGGAAATGGGGGATGGATAGTAAAGATTTGTGTCTCTAAATTTTCATATGCTTTCACAAAAGATGAAAACCCTTTTATCTATCTGTAAAAGATATACCTAGATTTCATCAATTATAAGTAAAAAACGTGATTGCTTATGAAAGAACCCATTTCCAAATTTCACCAGAAAACACTACCCATTGGCCATTAAGAATACCCAAATTTAAAACCCTGCCCGACATCCTTGCTGTTTTTTTAATTACCGAAGTATAGTCGACAGACGATGTTGTATAGTTTCAGGTGTGTAACTTAGACAATGCTATATATTACGCCACGTTCCCTACGGTCACCGCCTGTCACCATACGAAGTTATGACGGTGTAACTGACCGTGTTTCCTATAGCGTACTTCTCACCTCTGTAACTTACCTGTTTCACAGCTGGAAGTTTGTACTTCCTCATCCTCCTCACCTACTTCGTCCGGCCCCTCTCCACTCCCCTCTAGCAACTACCAGTTTTTTTTTCCCCTGTATTTAAGAGTGTATTTCTGGTTTTTCATTTGTTCACTTGTTTTGGTATTTCACATACCAGTGAAACCATATGGTGTTTGTCTTTCTCTGACTTATTTCACTTAGCATCATGCCCTCAAGCTCTGCCCATGTTGTCACAAATAGCAAAGTTGTTCTTTTTTTACGAGCATGTAGTATCCCACTGTGTATATATACTTTTTTAGTTGAGCTCTAATTACCGTGTAGTGCTGTAGTGGTCGCAGGTGTACAAAGCCATGATGCGGCAATTGCGTACATTACTCAGTGCGCATCAAGATAACTGTACTCTTTATCCCCTTCACCTGTTTTGCCCATCCCCCACCCCCTTCCCCTCGGGTGACCATCAGTTCTCTGTATTTAAGAATTTTTTTTTTTTTGGTCTCTTTTTTTTTTTTTTAAGATTTTATTTATTTATCTGACAGAGAGAGATCACAAGCAGGCAGAGAGGCAGGCAGAGAGAGAGGGGGAAGCAGGCTCCCCGCCGAGCAGAGAGCCCGATGCGGGGCTCGATCTCAGGACCCTGAGATCATGACCTGAGCCGAAGGCAGAGGCTTAACCCACTGAGCCACCCAGGCGCCCCGTTGTGGTCTCTTTTTTTATCTGTTTAGTTTCTTAAACTCCTCATATGAGTGAAATCATATGGTATTTGTATTTCTCTGATTTATTCCACTTAGCATTACAGCCTCTAGACCAATCCATGCTGTTGCAGATGGCAAGATTTCATTCTTTTATGGCCAAGTAATATTCTAATAACACACACACACACACACATACACCCCTACACACCACCTCCTCTTTATGCATTCATCTGTCGATGGACCTTTGGGTGGCTTCCATATCTTGGCTATTGTAAATAATGCCGCAGTGAACACAGGGGTGCATGTATATTTTCAAATTAATGTTTTCATTTTCTTTGGGTAAATACCCAATCTTCCTCCCTGTTTTATTTACTGCTAATTTTTTTTTTATTTTTATCTTGATAATTTCTTATTGCACCTCTCTTCTACTTACTAAATTAATCATTGGGATGTTTGTTCATATTATTTCCCTTGTCATGAAGTATTCCCACCCTATCCATCTTCCCCATTCCTATCTCATTCAAATTAATTCCTTTTGAGTAAGATTTCTGAATGCGCCAACCTCTCCTCATAGTTTTAATCAAATGAACATAGCTTTGGTGTTTTGAGTTGTCATGGTAATACCTTCTTGCATAGATATGTAAGCCATATAAGCCAGAAAGTAAAATACCAGTTTCTGATTCTGTGTGGATGGTACATGTGTATTTGTGTTGCTTCCTGAGACCCTTTACATAAAGTCCCAGTAACAAATGTGGGAAGCAGGTCATTTGTCTCCTAAAACTGGTGAAGGCACTTGGAGGGGACATCGCATATCACTGCTGTGTCACCCTACATGGTGAGTGTGACCTGTTTGTCTTTCATGAGTTGATTCTTGTGCAATTCAAATAACGTAAAAACTACATGGCTTTCTTGTTTTTTACTGTAGATTATTGAGGGTGTAAATTTTGTATTATAAATGGCGAAGGGGTGTGAGTCCAGAAGCTCAGGAATTTGGATTTGCCCTTTGGAGGTCTGGCCTCTGAGACCTGCTGTGGAGGGAACAGAGTCCCCGCGTATCTGGTTCACTTTCCTGGCTACCGGCTTGTGGATTGGGGTCCACGTCAGCCTCACGATGACCAGCAGAGAGACTCAGCGGGGAATGAGCTAGGCCACCCTCCGCCCTGGGCTGAACCAGGCTAGTTGTCCTCACAGAAGCCAGAAGCAGAGGAGAGCTCCATCTGCCACAGGGTTGAAATGATTTCCTCTCCCTGGGATGCTGTGGCCTGAGGCAGCTGGTGCTCTGACCACCTGGACCAGCCTCTGCCCCTCCTCACAGAGAAAAGTAGTCAGAGATGGGCAACAGCATTGCAAGTATGCCTTCCAGATTACCCTGTCTTAGGGGAGAGCAGATCTCTCCCCTGCCACGCACGGACGGAAAGAGGGGCGGCCACTTCCCCGGTAGCAGACTCTGAGGGTGGGCACCACCACGCCGAGGTGGCGGGTAGAATCTGTGCAAACACAGCTGGTCTGACCTAAAACCTTAGCCCTCGTGGGAATACACTTCATTCCCCACGGTGCTCCCTTTGTCGCCAGGGTCCACGAGAACGTCGCACATTCATCATGATGGGGCCTGGGGATCAGCTTTCTCTTCTTTGTATGTGTTGCTTAGGGATCTGATTATAGATTTAAAGACTACAAAGAGGTAGAAGAAAGCCCAGTCTTGGAAGTATCCCCGGCTTAAGACGAGATGGGCCCCTGGATTGTTTTTCAGTTCAACTCACTTCCTCTGAGATGACAACATTTTTCCATTGGTCCCAGGAATAATTATATATGGAAAAATCACTTGACTTGAAAAATGGGGATACTGGCCTGTATTGCTGTTTATTATTATTTACGATCTATGTAGAAACAAAGCTAAGAGTTGCTGCCTGGAAAGAAAATTGGTAGATCTTGTCTAGTATCTGGAGTCCGAATCAGCAGCTTTTGAATTAAAGGGGGGGATATTCTTATTACATGCACTTAAAAATAACTTGATCAGTGGCTGCTCTAAGTGGTTTTTGTGTTTCTTTCAGATGTCGCCCATTTAATGTGGTTTGAAAGACTCTATGTTTGGCTTCAGTGTTTTGAAAAATATATCTTGTACCCAGCAATAATTTTGAATGCCCTCACTATTGATGCATTTTCAATCAGCAATTACCAGAGACTCGGTACCCAGTAAGTGGATAACGGTTTATTCTCATCATGCTTTCGATCACAATGATTTCCGAATCCAGTGAATTTTCCCTAAACAGGCTGCAGCAGAAGCCAATGTACATTGACTCATTCACTGGCCACATGCAAGGAAGCCACGGCGGTCTTTTACTCAAGCTCGCTAGAGCTTGATGGTTACTGTAGAGGGACCGGGCTGAAAAGGAAGGTAGATCTGCTTGAAGTGATGTTGTGAGTAAATGACAGTCAGTCTGAAAATCCTCCTGCAAAAGCTTAGCCAGGGAGCTTTAATAAGATGACAGAAGCACAGTATGATTCTGGGGGCTCCTGGAGTTCTCCCATCATGCCGAGCTTTTATGAGCAGCCCCATGTCATTTCATTTAGCAAATACTCTATCATTTTGGGCTTGAGGGAGGGGGGGATTAATCACTGTCACTGCTCTCTCTGCATTTATCAGAGGCCTCCCAATTAAAAAAAAAAAAAATGGAGCTCGGAGGCACCATGCCGTCAAGATGCCTCCATGTTTTGCAAAGCGTTGATGATTCTCAGTTGAGTTATCTTTCATATATTAAAATTAACTTTGAATTTGCAAATGGAAATCCTACTCAATAATTGGTGGGTTTGTTGTTCTGACAAAAGGTTGAAGTTTCTGGTCAAATAAGTTCAAGTAGGAGAATGCAGAAGAGGTTCTTTCTTGGATTTGCTTATTAAGTCACGTTACTTAAACATTACGTGCCCAAGTCCGCTCTCATGCATAATCCCAAGCATGTTAATTCAGAGCCCCTCCTCCTTTCAGGATGTGATGAGGACAAATTAATGAATATTTGCCAAAGATTGAGCAAGGCATTTGAATACTCTGTTGGACTTTGAGTAGATTCGTAGTCACACAGAGAAGACACTAAATGAAATGATCCTATGACTTTGTCTTTATCAGACTTTGCCTTCCTTGCAGGTCAGACCTGTTGCCGTTAGACCAGGGCAAGTCATGCCCTTTGGTATTTAAAATCCTAGACTTCAGATCCAGGGCTGAAAATCAGTCTCACTGGATAAAGAACACAGATGACAGGAATGTAGCCCTCTTGCACAGTGTAGATGGCACCCAATCCAGGAGATGCCTCCCCACCCAGAACCATCAATTGCTTTTCCTAGTGACAGGTGTCTCCAGTATGCACAATGTTGGCTGACCCCAGTGACCTCCCGAAACAAAGCCAAGCCTCAATTTCTAGAACAAGGGCTCACGATCAACACCAGAATGGCAAAGAACAGAGCAGTGCTATCCCCGGGGTAAGGAGCTGAAGGATTTAAAGTCATCGCCTTCCAACATCAGGACTGGGATCCCATGCTAAGCCTGCGATTGAGACCCAGCGGTTCTGGCTGTTGGCAGAGGACAGATGCAAGGGTTGGGAATCAGGCAGAGTCAAATAAACAGTTTGGAGAGAGTCCAGTTTCGAGTAATAATACCCTTTATCCCCTGCAATTTTTTCTCGACCCTTAAATCAGAAAGTAGCGTCTTAGCTATGTACCTCCAAATATTCTCAAATCCCACATGATGACAGTAGAACTACTCTCCTTAGAGCCTCAAACCGACGATTCCTTTGCATTCCTGAAGCATCCATCAGAAGACTTAGACAGTAATTTCAAGTGCCCCATTAGACCCTCTGCTCCCAAGCAGGACAGCGGGACCTTCTTTGTCAGTTTCACTTTTTTCAGTACCTAGAAACCTGTTTCCAATACGGAAACCTCTCCCCCACCCTGGCTGCGTTGAGAACCACTGTACCAGACAGTCAGGTAGCGCGTCTTCAAAAACCGGACTGTTTCTTATTTAACTTTTAATACCAACTCCCTAGTAAGTGGTAGAAGGCTGGGTGGATGGAGCACTGAGTAAGTCGTGGTATCTTTTTAGGTCTGTATATTTCCCAGCCTGATCCAAATGGGGGTTTTGCAGCTGTCCCAGCCCATGTTCACTGGTTGCCACATAAGCCTTTATTAAACCTTCAGCTGAGCCTACAATCATCTATGAATGACTTTAACTGTAACCATTACTGTTGCAATGTTGCAAAGGCTGTAAACATCAGCCCTTAAGACCTTCCATAGTCTTAACCAGTCCTCATTAATAAACATAAAATGAAGGCTTTTCATTTGAACCATGGTTACGGAGAGTTAGAGTTGACCCTCAGTCTAGATTTGGCCTGAATAACCCAGAAAAATCACCCTCCTCCCTAAAATACCAAATACCCCTTATCTTGAGATGGCTTATCATTGGGCTTTGGTATCCCATCCTGATTCTTTTTTTTTTTTTTCCAAGATTTTATATATGAGAGAGAGAGAGAGAGAATGCATAGGCTGGGGGGTAAGCGGCAGAGGGAGAGAGAGAAGCAGGGAGAGCTGGGAGCTGGACACAAGGCTCGATCTCAGGATCCTGAGATCATGACTTGAGCCAAGGCAGACGCTTCACCAACTGAGCCACCCAGGTCCTCCTCCCACAGGGATTCTTGTACTCTGGGCTGTTGTCAAAACCAACTGGACCCAAAGTCATATTTTTATATTGTATTTTTGCCAGGGGCATTCGTTGTCCACCGGAAAAGAAAGATGGGTATGGAGCAGTGTTCAACCTTGCTGCGGGAACCCTGAAGGTTTTATGTCAAAGTTATAGGAAAACATTCCTGCTCAGCCCAAATCTGTGTGTAATCAAGGGCTAGTTTTTCTCAGAGGAGCCGTGAGCAAACCTCACCGGGCACGTCCCGGAGCAGAGTGAAGGCAGTTGCAGCCCCGGGTCTGAAGGCACATGAGATACCACATGGAGGCAGGTGGAATTGCTAACGTTCAATCTTTTTGGCAACAAAAATGTCAATTTTGCACCTGTTAGGTGCAAAGGCTTTAAATGCACTTTCTGAACGCCCTCATCCCGGGAGAGGATGATAATGGTGCTGATGAAGGTCCAGAGCTAGGATCCTTCCAGCTCAGGGAAACTGAGACATAGCTGCAGGTTTCTGTATTTAGCCAGAGAAAGAAAACCTCTCTCTTCTAAGGGCAATCATTCTCCAGAACATATTCCCATTACTGTCTTTTGAGTTCCCAAGTAGGATTTTATAAGGAGGCGGGCAGGAATCTGCCTAAAAGGGCAAAGCCTCCCCTCAGAAAGGACACAGTTGGTCTTTCGGGCCCTTCTGAGCTGTTCTTGACCTTCCAAGCTCAAGGTAGGCAGAATGTTTACTGTTGACCTTGGCACCTACTGGAGCTATGCGCATAACGAATGCTCCCACTGGACTCCCGCCACGGAGACACCCAGGAGTCCAGGCCCCAAAGCAAAGCCCTGGTATCTCTTTACCAGACTCCTTTGGTGAGTTCCTTCACGAAAAAGGTCAGTGCCATGTGGGGAAAAAAGTCGATGAGATCATTTTCAGCAAGGAAGAAAAAAAGGGAGCCCAGAGAGCGAATGTTCATTGGGGGTAATAAATATGATGAAAAATGGGCGCCTGGGTGGCTCAGTGGGTTAAGCCTCTGCCTTTGGCTCAGGTCATGATCTCAGGGTCCTGGGATCGAGCCCCGCATCGGGCTCTCTGCTCAGCGGGGAGCCTGCTTCCTCCTCTCTCTTTGCCTGCCTCTCTGCTGACTTGTGATCTCTCTCTCTCTCTGTCAAATAAATAAATTAATTAAACATTTTAAAAAATAAATTCTTTTTTTTTTAAAAAAGCGTAACCTGGGGAGACACTAGGGTGGGACAACGTACTCTGTTTCTGCTGGCATCCAAGGGAGCCCCGTGCCCTTGTGAAGGACCGGGGACTGTGAAAATCATGGGGCGGAAATTTGCTGCTCCTCGTGCTGTGCTCGAGTCCCCCGGAACTGAGTTTCAATCCTCGCTCCGCCCCATGAGACCTCAGACAAGGGACCCAAACTCTGAGACTGTGTTTGCTCCTTTGACAAATGTGGATGACGACAGAGCCCCCCTTCCCCACGCCCGCCCTGGCAGTTGCAGCTTGGCACAGTAAATGCTCACGAAACCGTAGCTGGTGCAACTCACCTGAGAGTCCGCAGCAGTCTTTAACCATGTCCTTTCTCGCCCTTCCGACAGCTGGGACGTCTTCCTGATGACCGTGGCCGGCATGAAGCTGCTGCGGACGTCTTTCTGCAACCCGGCTCCCCAGTTCGTTCACCTGGGCTTCACGGTCATCTTTTTCCATTTTGACTGCAAAGAGATTTCAGAGAGTTTCTTACTGGATTTCTTCATGGTGTCCATCTTATTTAGCAAGGCAAGTGAAATTCTCTGTTTCCTTCATTTTAAAATTTGAAGGGTGTGCTTCTCGGCACAGGTTTTGAGAATTGTAAACGTTTTCTTAAAAAAAAAATTACGGAACAAAATTAAATTGAATTACATATGCGTGTCACGCTCCTGCTTCCATTTTAGGAACATTTCCCCATGGAATACGAATATGCCATTTGCCAAAAATCACTAATTAGAAGGAGTTAGCCATTAGTGTTGCTAGAAATTTTGAAATTTTATGATCTTCGTCTCTGTTAACAATCTCATTATAAAACTTCCCTAGACCTCGAAACGCTCTGAATTAAAGATTAGCCACCAGGCCGAGATTTTTTTGTTTCAAATCAGCTAGCATTTGAGGTGACGCTTGTGACCCGGTGCCTGAAAGCCAGGTCCCTGGGAATATTTTCATTCTCTTGGCTGGTGTCAAGTCAATCTTTCATCTGTGGTAATTGATACTCTGGCAATGAGAAGTCCTAATCACAATCCAGGCAAATATGCGGGGACAGGGTCTAATGTCCACCATGGCAGGGGGCAGGGCTCAAATCTCCTGGACACTTGCCCAGGTGTATTCTGAGCATCTCACAAAGCCAAGGTTTGCAAACAGAAATGGAAGAGGATTTGGAGGAGCCCTTGGGAAATGAGGTCTGACGATCTGACTCACTTCACATCTGGCTTCCTCGTGCGCTGTTTCCTGAGGCAACTGCAGGTTTCCGCCCTGAGCATCACTCAACCAACCCCTCCCTGCTTTTGGTTAATACTTTGTAAATTTTAAGGTATTTTTTCCTGCACTTCATTTCTTCTTTTTTTTTAAACCTCTTTTTGAATCAGTTCTGTTCATTTCCTCTTTATTATTTCTCCTTTCCTTCTACCTCTCTCTCTGCTTGTTTTAGGTCACAAAATCTCAGAACTCTCCCATTTCCTAACGATGCCCCATGAGTAATTACCGTCATGCTATCAGGCACGCGCCGTTCTTCCTAGAACCCTGGCGGAGCACTGAGTTTTCAGCTGCCTAAGTCCCTCCTTGTGTCATTTGTCACTTGCTCCAGCTGTTACTTCTACCGCATACGTCATATTCCAGAACCCTCGCCTTGGTCCTTTCCCCACAAACGTTTTTTCTCTCTTTGAGTTCTATTTGGTCTTGATAAATTTATCCCAGTTCTCTCATGGTTCAAATAACAGGCTTCATATTCTGTTTTCTTTCATTATGTATGTATTCCCTTTATCGCACATAATAAATGTGAAACGATATCCTATGATTTTTAAAGCATTTATGAAGTTCTTCTAAATAATTTTACCACTCACAGGGTAAGAGTTTATTATCAGATGCCAAATGGGTCCGGATATATTGAATTCCTGACTTGGGCATTATTTAATATTTTGACGTGGTGATATTTTTGGCCCTTCTGAACCTCAGTTTCTGATAAAATTGAAAAATAAGGTTGGCACTCTCACCTGGGTGTTGCGAGCAGTAATTAATACAACTCTGAAAGAAGTCTTTAAGTAGAACGCGGTTTCCAGATCCCAGGCAGAATTTGTAGAGCCACTGTACGCTGTGAAAAAGAAGTTACACGCTGTTTGGTGTGGGAAGGGGTGTGGGAAGGGTTTTCCACACTGAACTCCATCTAAGCGTCGTCCTGTAAAGTGAGAGGCCCCCGTGATCAGAACCGTGGCGGAGAGGAGGGAGGGTCTCCCTGTAAGATTCTGAAGAGCGTGGTTTCCAAGGGATTGTACATTTGCTGCAGGGGGAGTGATTTTCATTTCCCTGAGCATGGGCGGCCTTTCCCTGCTGACACATGCTGCTGTCCCGTGCGTGATGGAGAGGGTGGGACCTGGGACCTGACAGGACACAGTCTGAAACTAAACCCGGACAAACTTAGTTGCCACTGGCATTTGACTTTCACCTGCTGTAATCTTTTTGAAGTACCGGTTCCAACACTAATAATTTCAGACACAACTCTAGCAGCCGCATTCCTGTTCCCTCTAGTTGAGGGAGGATTAGTCCGTATGATTTGAATAGTTTGCTTTTAGGTCGGGGATAAGAACAAAAGCGAGAAACATCAGTGTACGATTTAGAGAGTTAGTCTTGACACATCCCTAACTCCCTCTGATACCTGCTCAGGGTCGATCTTGAGAGAGCTGGGAACAGTGCATTTACTGGAATGAGAAACAATAGAAATATGCAGTTAAAGAGAAAGCATTTGAGATCTTCCTGGGGGGAAAAAACAACAACAGAAATTAGTGACATAAGACGGTGGAGGCGATGAGAAGACCCACAGTTAATGTTTCCTGTAAATATTCTGCCTGCAAATCCCAGCTAATGTTTCCTGTCCTTTCTCATCATTTAAATATACCTTTTAAAAAGTTGTGTCTATTCATACGTTTCCTAGAAACCCCGTATATTGTTCTTACTGGCCATAGGGCTCCCCAGGGTTATTCACTGCACGGTATGAAATTTCATTTGTCCCAGAGGCTCATCAAAGCCCCACTGGTGATGTGTCATCCCATCCGATCAGTGCAGATATCTCTACCCTTTTGCCCAGCCCTGCTCCCATTCTGCTAAACTGAGAGGCACTGTTAGCTGGACAGCCCACCCCACAGGAAGGCTGCACAATTAATGAAGACACACAGAAAGGGCATCCAGCTCCTTCAGGAGCTGCTGGAATAGGGGACTCATTATTGTTATAAGTCGGCAGCCCCTAATCCTTCAGTCATGATGAGTAGAAAGAAAGGGGAGGCCAGGTTAGAGGGATGTGATCTCCAGAGTGAGATCACAGCACCAGGAAGCCACAGAATGAAGTAGGTGGCTTCCAGAGGGCCCGCTGCATGGTGCTCTGCTTCGCTGAGCTCCCGAGTCCCTGGAGATCCGAAGCTGGATGTTGGCTCTTCTCCATAGCCAGACCTCATGGAAAATGGGACCTAATGAGTTCCAGGGCCAGAGCCCAATGGGAAAAAAATTAGCATGGACTAGGAGGGAGAGACATTCACCGTGGTGGTGTCCTGGGCTCCTCCTCGCCTTCCCTGGAGATCCCATCCAGAGCTGTGTGAATTCGTGGCACACGTCCTTTGGGAAGTCAGGCCATCCTTCCCCACTTCCTCATTTTCCCAGTCCTTTCCTTCTTTTCATTCTGTGCCACCTGTCAGCCTTCTCTTTCAGGAATTAACTATTGTAATTAATCTATCATGTTTCCGGTGTGTCTAGGTCCAGGGTGGTGGGGTGAGGGGGCACACTTCAGGTACAGACGTTATGACAGGAACAAAGATGACAAAACTGCTTTCGTGCTCTCCCACTGGTCTTGAAAAAGTTCCTAGAAACCATCTTGCCTTGACGTTTTTAGGGATGCTTAGTTGTAGAAACAGGACTTGAAAAAAAATCCAGCCAGAGGATAATTCGGCCAGCCTTTCCAGAATGCGTTAAGTATGAAATCCTACAAGCCACTGGTGCCACATGGGGGCTAGCTCTCGGACCACCTAGCAAATGAGCAGTGCTGGGTGAAGCTGTTTTTCTACAAATCTCTAGGAATAATCACAACCGAGCCAGGATGTGCAGCTATGTCAGGATGACTGTGATTAGCATTCAGATGGTTTGAAATCGGAGTTTCAAAATGGCATTTTCCTTATTTGCTGTATGGAGGTAGGAAGTCCTCCATTAAAAACTGAACCTCTTGTTTGGGGATATACGCTTTTACAGAGGCATTTGTTCAGAATAGTTTATCCAACAAAGTAATTGTTCATTTAATTCGCATCCCTTAAGTGCCAGACATTGTACTAGACCCAAAGATTACTAATGATTTGAATGATAGCCCGTCCTCACTTTGTGCTTTCGACGCACTTGACACATCATTGACACGTTTAATCCCCATCGCAGCTCTGCCGTCAGATGCTCTTCTGGGTACAGATGAGGAAAGAGATGCACAGAATTTAAGTTACTTGCTCGAAGATCTCACAGTTCAACAATGGTAACACAGGATTCTTCTCTGAGGCTGTCCTTTGTGACTCTGCCTCCTGCACTTGGGGACTCTAGAAAGAAGGCACAAAGATAAGGAGATAATTACAATAAAATGTGATAGGGCACCTGTGTGACTCAGTGGGTTAAGCCTCTGCCTTCGGCTCAGGTCCTGATCTCAGGGTCCTGGGATCAAGCCCTGCACTGGGTTCCTTGCTCAATGGGGAGTCTGCTTCTCCCTCTGTCCCTCCTCCTCCCCCCACCCCCCCACCCCTGCTCCTGCTCTCTGTTTTGATCTGTCTCACTCTCTTTCTTGAATAAATAAAAAAAGTAATAACAAAGTGTGCTAAGGAAGGTGACCATGGCAGAGGACTTCAAGAGGGCACAGAAAAACGGTGCCCAGCCCCACCCTGGAGAATCCGAAACAACGATGCTTATTACCTGGAGCTTTGAAGAGGGAGGGAGTGGGTCAGGCAAGGAAACCAGGGAAAGGTGAGCTGTGCCAGGGGAACTGCATGTGCAGAGTCACCGAAGCAAGAGAGTTGGGCATGTTCTGGAACCACGAGACCCTTGGCGAGCGTGAACACTTGGGGGAGACAGTAGGGAGGGCTGAAGCGGCAGGTTAAGAAGTCAGGTCGTAAAGGCTGAGCAGGCTGTGCATCTGGGTTTGGACTTCATTCCTTCTTTGGCGGAAGGTTGTTAAGTGAGGAGTAACAGGCTCAGACACGCATTTTAGGAACATCTCTTTGTGGGAGTTGGAGTCTTGGAAACTGGGTAGGACAGGATCACGCTTGTACAGGTAATGAAAGCTTGAACTGCAGCTGCAGAAGTGAGACAGAGAAAGGGACAGTCCCAGCAGGAGTCTGGGAGGCAGAGCTGGTCAAATTTAGTGACCGCTGGGACACAGGGAAGTGGACTGTGGGAGGAGGAGCCACACCTGGGAGCTCTTGGATCGCTCCTCTGTAATTAGTGCTGCCACTGACGAGGCGGGCAGAGACAACGGGGGGAGAAGAACGTTGGTTCTCGATGTGCTGAATTGTGGAAGGAGAAGCAATGAGGACACGAGGTAATGACCTTGGGAACAGGATTTGTTATCATTTAAATATTTTAATTTGTGTAAGTAATGCATTAAGATATGCTCATTATAATAAAACTAGAAAAACAGTGGGAAAATCAAAGAATGTCTATCTTATACACAGTCTTCACTTCTTACCCCCTCTTCTCCCTAATGATAACCATGGAAAACATTTCAGAATAATTCCTTCCATTCTTTTTCCTGCAAATTCTCATACACACACACACACATTTCAATAGGATCATTCTTTACACATTTTTAACTTCCCTTTGTTGCTTAAAAATATATTTTGGAGAACTTCCATGACAATACATCTAATATGGCCTCCTCCTTTTGATGCCTGCGTATCATAATTTGATGAGCTATTCCTCTACTGATAAGCATCTAGTTCGTTTACAGATTTTTTCTCCCCCTGTGGTAGTTGGGACTTCTATGTTCATGAACTCCAGAAATCTACACGGCTTAATGAAAAAAGGGATTTTAATAGCTCACATAACTGATTGAATGATCCGAGGCTTTAATCATGGCACTGAAATTCTGTTTCTATTTCTCCTTGGCATCCACATGCTGGCTGTCCTTCTCTCCTCTGTTGGCTTCATCCGTAGGCCGGCTCTGTCCACATGGTCTAATCATGGTCACTAGCAGTTCTAGATGTACAGCGTCCTCACACCCAGTAATCCCAGAAAGGAGAGAAGGTGTCTTTCCTAATAACCAGTCAGTGTTCTTGGGGTGAGTCTCATTGACTCCCTTGGTGTCATGTGCTCATTCATGAACCAAGGACAATGGCCAGAGGTATGTGCATCCTCTAGTTAATGAAGCCTAGACTTTCTGTCCCTCCTTGAGTCCTAACCAGACTTAGTCTGAGAGTCAGGGAGGGAAGAAATGTTAGAAAAGAAGTGTCTGATGCTACTGCATCCAACCACACAATGATCAAAACTAACATCCCGGTGTTAGGAAACACAAGAGTGTCTCAGAAACATGGATTCCTATGATGGGAATTGCTGGGTGGATAGTCTCAATAGAGAATCCTTGGAAAAGATTTACATCCCTTCCAGCAGGAATAACCAGCGTGCATGTATGTATGTACGTATTTATTTATTTATTTATTTATTTAGAAAGATTTTACTTATTTGATGCAGAGAGAAAGCACAAGCAGGGCGAGCAGCAGGCAGAGGGAGAGGGAGAAGCAGGCTGAGAAGGGAACCCAATGCGGAGCTCTATCCCAGGACCCTGGGGTCATGACCTGAGCTGCAGGCAGATGTTTAACCAACCGAGCCACCCAGATGCACGAAGGGATGACCAGTATTTAAGAAAGAGGTAGGAAGGGGGACTCTTGAAACAAGATAAAATACAACAGAGTGGTAAGCAAGTAGGAAATGGCACGTGTCAAGTTTTATTGATCTTTTTCATAACTCTGGAATCTTCAGCAAGGTCATTTCACAGTTTCCTCTCTGCTAGACAAGACTGACTCCTGTAATAACATCAACCCATAAGGCCTGGAGCATTCTTTATGCCCTGCAATGTCCTGTCTTCAAGGAAATGAAGTCTGTTGTGATAAAACTTTTCAAATCCTCTGCAGCTTTCTATAGGAAATCTATCTGGATCACCTACAAGATCCTGGATATCATTTAAAAGTATAGACAAGGAGAAAATGGTGAGAGAGAAAAAGAGAAGGGAATGAGTGGGAAGAAGGTTACAGTCCAGTAGAACCTTTAAATTCAACTAAATTTGGCAGGTGGTTGGTTGGCTAACTGAAAATCTTAAGCAGGAAATTGTAATAAATGATACCTACGTGGCTCTCTGGTAATTTTATAATAGCATAAAACTTACATGTGAACTCTTATTACCAGTGTTTTGAAGACTTTTCTTTAAGCGAGAATCTAAGAATGAGAACTCTCTGGTCTTATTCCATGAGCCATGCCCAGTATGTGGTTTCTAGGGTGTTCCATTCCCATTTCTGATTTTTAAAATTCTACTTAAAATGAAAAGGGAAAGTTACCTGTGAAACGGTCTGAGAGCAGTTCATATTTTCTTTGTTCCCAGATCTCTTCTCATTTCATACCTAAGTCTGCCACAGTATTTTTAGCGATGTCTTCCTCACGTCGTCAGCATTCAACTTGGCTGTAATAGAAACCCCCGTCTTCCGTCTGTACTCACAGCGTTTGTACTCACACTGAATCAGCTTATACAATATTTAATTGAGTAAAAATCCATTATGCCAACAGGTAAAACTGATGTAGACAGTTTGGGCAACCAGCATAACACCTCCTGCTAAGCATTTAGCTCAAATGGCGGGATTGATCAGGAGTGTAATAAAAAGGAATTAAAAATATCTTACTGGCCTGAAAGAAAACATTACTGGCCTTCAGTGTTCTGTGGGTTGTGGGATTCATCAGTAAGTTTTACAGTGCAGATGTAAATATCAATCAGTCTGAAAGTTATTTAGGTGGATCTTATTTATTATTTATTTGAGAGAGAGTGAACAAACACATGCACATGCATGTTGGGGGGAGGGGCAGAGTTAGAGGGAGAGAGAGAATCTTAAGTAGGTTCCACATCCAGCACAGAGCCCAACAACCCTGAGATCATGACCTGAGGCAAAACCAGGAGTTGGATACTGAACCCACATTGCCAACCAGGCACCCCAATTAGGTGGATATTTAAAGGAAAGTGTCCTTTGATAAGTAGGGGGGAGTTATATTTGCTTGTTATCAGTGTTCTGCGAGGTGCTGTGCCCAGACTGAAGGAAGAGGGTGTGCAGGATCTCATCACAAGGCATGGAGGATTTAATTCAGCAACTATTATGTACCACCTATTAGGTATGCTGCCTAAGGAACAGAGGTGCTTTGGCAGAAATGCCCTTGTAGAGACAGAATATCTACAAACAGCAAGGACTTAAGTTTCCTCCTCTAGCACTCTAAAATTCTGATTGCTCAGAGATCAGCCTTTGGAAATACACCCAGCATCTTTCAGTTTTCACCGCCTGCTGCTGCCACCACTTTGGTGCGAGCACCCCCACCTCCACTGTGTTACGGCCGTAGCCTTCCAACAGGCCTTCCTGCCTCTGTCCCCACTGCCTCGGCCTGTTCTCAGCAGAGGGCATCAGAGGAGTTTGTTTTACATCAACTTATTTCAGAAATTTTAGATTCATGGAGAAGATGTAAAGATAGTACAGAGTTCCCACACACCCTACTCTGTTTCCCCTATTACTCACATTTTATGTTGGTATACTACATTTGTTCCAGGTAAGGTACTGAAGTTGATCTGTTACTATCAACGGAAGTCCATACTTAATCAAATTTTCTTAGTTTTTCTATGTCCCTTATCAGTTCCACCCAGAATACCTTACTGCATTTAGTTGCCTTGTCTCCTTAGGCTCCTCTCAGCGGTGGACATTCTGCTGTTTTGCTTTTGAAGTTAGCAGTTTTGAGGCATATCGGGCAGGTATTTTGTAAGATATCTCTCTGGTACAGTCTGTGTGATGCTTTTCTGTTGATAAGACTGGAGTTACAGCTTTGGGGAAGGAGGATGACGGAGGTACGGGGCCATTCTCGTCACATCGTTTCAAGGATTCATGCGAGGAGCATGCCTTATCTCTGGTGATGTTGACCTTCATCACCTGGCTGAGGTTTTTCCACTGTAAAGTTGCCCTTTTGTGAATCTTTCTAGATTGTGTTCTTGGGAGGAAAAATCACTATGTGTAGTCCACACTTGAAGAGTAGGAAGGTATGTGCTACTTCCTTGATGGGAACGGAAACAATAATAAGTTATTTGATTTATTTTGAAAATTATTTTATTTTTCTGCATAAGAGATTTGTCTGCCATCTATCTACCTAGTTTTTATATCAGTGTGGACTCGTATATATTTATTTCTCATGTTGGTTAATAATACAATATTACTTTACTCATCTTGTTGCTCCTTTGGTTCTTTGGAGCTCTTTCAGTTGACTTTTGTGTCCCTTTGACATAGCCCCATGTGTGTGTGTGTGTGTGTGTGTGTGTGTGTGTGTGTTAACAGTTTCTTACCTCCTGGCACTATAAGATGTTCTAGGTGTGTCTTGCATATTTCCTGCCCCAGTCCTAAAATCTGCCATTTCTCCAAGGGAGTCCTGCTTCCTTTTATTAGAGAATGGTATTTAGAAACCAAAATCTGGACTCGAGGTGTGTCCTTGATCCTTGAGTGTCATTGATTCCAGGCACTATCAGCCAATAGAGCAAGGAAATATGTGTGTGTATACATGAGTATCATGTATATCCACACATCTAGAGATAATCCTGTATGTAACCCCTTGTATCTACATTAAGCTAAACATGAGTGCATACTGGTATCTCCAGATCGAATCTATGACCAAAGGGATCATTCTGGCCAGTTCCCCTTGCTTACTATTACTTCCCACTCCATCAGTGAGAAACCTGGCCTCTGTCATCTGTCACTCGTTTACTTAACTGTTCACTTCTAGTGTGCCTGTGTATTAGTTTCAAAATGGTTAACCTGCATCCCACAGGAAACAACCTTATCACCTAGAGCACAGTGCTCATGGGCAAAGCTGTTCCTTTTTGCCTTTAGTCTTCCGGATTCCATTCATTTTCAGAGTCACTTGAGTCAGCACCTTCTACCTCCACCTCTGTTAGTGAGGTTGTTTCCTTTATTTGTACGACAGCTACATTGCATTCCACTTAGGGGTCCCCCAGTGTCCTAGATGATATTTTTAAAAATTTGCATACGTTACATTTTCTCACATTATACATTTCTATGGAATTTAACAAATGTAGAGTGGCATGCATACATTATTAGAGTATCTTACAAAATAGTTCAATTGCCCTAAAAACTCCCCTGTGCTTCACTTATTCAATCCAATCCTTCCTCCCCTTCCCCAAACTGTGGCAACCAGTGTTGTATTTATTTACCCCTGCTTTCGTTTTGCCTGTTCCAGCATGTCGTGTAATTGGAATCATACAGCTTTTTGGGTGGGTTTCTTCTACTTAGCAGTATATATTACTGATTTTATCTGTGTCTTTGCATCGCTCTGGCTTGACAGCTCATCCCTTTTTATCACTGAATAGTATTCCATTGTATGGGTGTTTATCCACTCACTTATTGAAAGAAATCTTAGTCATTGCTCGTTTTTGCTGATTACAAATAAAGCTGCTATGAACATTTGTCTTCAGGTCTTGTGTAGACATAATTTTCTATTAGGTGGGATAAATACCTGATTGCTAAATGGTATAAAAGTAAGTTTAGCTTTGTATAACACCACCAAATTATCTTCCAAAGTGCTGTCTGTTGTTCTCCATTGTTGCCAGAAGGTTCCTGTTGTTCCTTCACCTCACCAAAAATTTTGGGGTTTTAGCGATTCAGCAATCTAGCAATTAGGAATTTAGCAGTTCTAGTAGATATTTATGTGCTCTCTCATTTTAATTTTCATTTCCCTAAAGACATGCTGAGTATATATCTTCTTTATTGAAGTGCCCAGATTTTTTTTGCCCATTTTTAAATTGGTTTATTTTCTTATTGCTAAGAGTTCTTTGCATACTCTGGATACAAGTCCTTTATTAGTTACATGCTTTCTGGGCTTGTCTTTCAATTCTACTAATAGTGTGTTTTTCAGATCTGTCATGTTCAGCTGGAATAGAGAGGTTATTTATTAAATTTTTCTGTCCTACGAGGCTGCCTGTTTTCTGGTCATTCAATTAGAGAAAGCAGACTTTGTTTTTATTTTTATTTTGGATTTTTTGGTCTATGCTTCTTGCCATTTCCGAGTTGCTGGCCTGCTTAAGTCTAACTCTGTGAAATACATGGTCACAAGAAAATCCAGGAAACTCACTACCATTGCTTTCCCCAGATCCTGGGGTCTTTAGTTTGTCTCCCCTTTTCTCTCCAATGTCCAGAATCTTCTTAGGTTCATTTAATAAACCATTTCTAACATTTTCAGTTATATTTAACAGGAGTAATAGGGAAAGATGTGTTCTTCCTGTTCTCTAAAGTAGAAGCCTACAATGTGTGTGTGTGTATATATATATATTTTTTTTTTACAATGTCTATTTTAAGCTACTCTAAATCCATCATTAAAAAGCACTATGCTGCTTCATTTTCTAACCCCAATACCTTTTTTTTAAAAAAATATTTTATTTATTTATTTGACAGACAGAAATCACAAGCAGGCAGAGAGGCAGGCAGAGAGAGAGGAAGGGAAGCAGACTCCCTGATGAGCAGAGAGCCTGATGTGGGGCTCGATCCCAGGACCCTGAGATCATGACCTGAGCCGAAGGCAGCGGCTTAACCCACTGAGCCACCCAGGCACCCCACCCCAATACCTTTTGTCAGAGTATTTTCAATTTCTCCCTCTATTCCTCTGACATGGAAGTTACTCATTTATTTATCCATATTTTAAAATCACCCAGTACATTATTCCTATTATTTCTTTAAACAAAAAGTCATATTCATATCAATTGAAAATAATAATAATAAATATTTTCTTTTACCTTCACTTATTCTTTTCTGATCTTCTTTCTTTATATAGATTTAAGTTTCTGACCCGTATCATTTTCCTTCAGCGTGAAGAACTTTCAACATTTCTTGCAGGGAAGGTCACCTAGTAATGGATTTCCTCAGTTTTTCTCTACAAAATCTTAATTTTTTTTCCCCTTCAATTTTAGAAAACAATTTTGTAGGCTGTAGAGTTCCAGGTTGGCAGGATTTTTTTCCATCAACACTTTAATAAAGAGTTCACTCCACTTTCTCCATGCTTGCATAATTTCTAATGAGAAATCTGCTTCTATTTCTTTGTTCTTCTATAAGCAACTTGTTTTTTCCTTCTGAGTTTCAAGATTTTCCTCTTTTTTGGCTTTCTGAAGCCTGAACATGACATGCTTAGGTGTTTGTGTGTGTGTGTTCAGTCTTGCTTGGTGCTCTCAGTTTCCTGGGTTTGTGTTTCCATGTCTGTCATTAATTTCAAAAGTTCTTGGCTGTTATTTAAATATAGATTCTGCTCTTTCTTCTTTCTCTGGTGTTACATTTATGCATATGTTACACCTTTCCTCATTGTCCTGTAGTTCTTGGATGTTTTTGTTTCATTTTTTTTTCTGTTCCCATGTCAGTTAGAGATCTTTCTATCGACATATCTTCAAACTCACTGATTTTTTTGCTTGACTGTGTCCTGTCTCTTGATGAGCCCAATAAAGGCATTCCTTGTTACTGTTACAGTGTTTTTATTTCTAACATTTCCTTTTGACCTTTCTTAAAGTTTCCATTTCTTTGCTTACATTACACATCTGTTCTTGCATGCTACCTGCTTTTCAAATAAAGTTACAGACATATTAATCATAGTTATTTTTGATTCCCTGTGTGGTCATTCCAACATCCATGTCCTATCTGAGTTTGGTTCTGGTGTTTGCTTTGCCTCTCCAGACTGTTTCTCTTTGCCTTTGGGCACACCCTTAATTTTTTTGTTGAAATCAGGACATGTTATATCAGGTAATAGAAACTGAGGAGACTAGGTCTTCAGTGTGAGCATTTCTGTTAGTCTGATTAGAAGAGGGACTGTGTTTAATGTCTGTTCTAACTGTAGGTCCCAGAGGCTTCAAGTTTTTCTGAGGTCCTTGTTTCTGTCTCCTCTTGATTTTTGGCTTCCCTAAAAACTCCTCCTCAGAGAGAGTCATGTCTGTAACACTAGCTGTATCCTAGTGTTACTATTACCAGATCTTTGTTGGTGCACTGGTAAGGCATGGGGTAGGAGCAATGGTCTGTTATTTTCCAGTTAAATCTTAGTCTCTTATTGGGCCTGTGTGTCAGGACTGGGATCTTCATAAGTGTTTCCAGAATGGTATAGCTTTTTTCTCCCCATGCACTCTACTCCCTTTGCTGAGAGTAGCATTCTTGCTCTGTTTCCTTAAAGCACTAACTCTGTTACTGTTTTTTCCTTGTTTAGGTGGGGTAAGTTAGAAGGGGAGGAATTCCCTTCCCTTAGCCAAAATAAGGCTCAGGCAAAGCCCTTCACACTTCCTGGTGGGCCACTGGGTTTCACAGTGGTTAATTTCCTCCCCCTTCAAGGCCCATGGGGAGATCTCTCTTGGCTCTTCACCTTGAGAAATGGCTGGGGTTTCTAGGGTATGAAAGTGTGGAGGGCCCCCTAAGACTGTGGTGCCCAGGGGCTTCTAAATTTCGTGCTACTCCACACTCAGCCTCTAAGAGTTTGCTAGAATAACTGTTTAGGTGTCCCTACCAGTTCATGGCTCCAGCAGCTTCTGCCCCAGATGAGCAGGTCTCATCGAGCCTTACAGAGAGGCAGCTCTCCCTGGGACGTCAGTTGTCTGATGGCTCTAAGAAATATTGATATTCTGTCCATTTTGCTTTTTCTTGTTGCAAAAGTGGAAATAACACCTCTCCATATTTTTTCATGTTGGAGCTAAAACTAGAAGTCCCTTGAGTTTTTCTTCTAAAACACAAACTGGATCTTGCCCCTGCTGAGAACTCTGACATGGCTCCCCATTTCACATGGAGCAAAGGTCAGATCCCTTACACAGACCCACTGATTGACACCAGCTGGGTCCCCTTCGCTGTTCTCGCCTCCTGTCCTCTTCTCTTCCTGTTTAACCCAGTTCTCCTTAGCATTCCTCCACAGGAATGGTGCGAAGCATGCTCTCATGTAGGGCCTCTTGCTCTGGCTCTCGCTTCAGCCTAAAAATGCTTCTCCCCACATGTCCCCTGGACTCCCCCCATTAGTTCTTTCCTGCCTGGACTGAGATTTCACCTTCTCAAATCAGAACCACCCTGACAGCATTCACCACCTCCTAACATGCTCCCTCGCTGACTGACTTATTTACGCTTTTAGTATCCCTTCTGCTACAATGTAAATTCCACGAGGGTAAAGATCGTTGCCTGCTTTGTGTACCGATGTGTCCCAATTTCCAGATCAGGGTCAAGCACACAGTAGTGAGCTGTAAACCTCTGTGTGATGTTGAATGTTTCTCGCTTGCACTGGCTACTGGGTAATTTAGCCAAAGTCACTCTCTCTGCGGGTGACTTGAACTCGGTCCCACTCTGCCCAAGGACAGGAGTACAGGACGGTTTGCAGGAGGTTGATAAAGCCACTTCAGAAACACAGCCTACCTCCCAGGCTCTCAGGGATCTATGGTCACTTGTTGCCACTCGGGACGGTGCGGGAGAAAAATTTCATAAGCCATGCACTGCATCTAGAAACAAAGAAGATGGTCCAAGGTGCTCATGTTCCCAAAGCGACTGGAAACTCCTCACATGGTGGGACCATGGGTATGCTTGTTTGTTTCCTGCGTCCTGCAACATCTAACAAAATGCCCGGTCAGAGTGATCACTCAACACATATAAATGGAAATCAGTGGAGAGCTGAGAGATGGGAAAACTCTTTTTTTTTTTTTTTTTTAAAATGAAGTCTAAGCTTGGATGTGGTGATTGGATGACATTTTATTTTTCTAGGGAGATGATGATTCACAGAGCAGGGGCAGGGGGTTATGAGGGAGGAGGAAAGGTTTTAGACTGAGCATATGAGTCACGTAGAGTTCTGTCCTCGGGCTTTTCATGGTGTGTGTTTTTATTTTCTGGCTTCCTGTAAATCTGTTGAGCTGAACACATGGCCAGCAGGACTGGCTTCTCTGCTGTCAGTGGTTTGCTTTGTGCTCTCGAGTCAGCTGAGCACCTCTTGCAAAGTGGGGGGTAAATCACAACCCACCTATAGCTGTAGTACTCTCTCAGGGGTGACGAGCTGATGTCATCCAACTGGCCAGCTCTTAACTGTGTCATGTCACGGCTGGGAGGTGCCCGAACAGTCCCAAACATCCTTTAGTTGAGATTTATAGCCCAACACATCAACTTTCTTGTCTTCCCCTCCCCAGTACATCACCCACACATCAAAGGGACGAGTTTCCCTTAACTCAAACCATGCAAGTTACTATAATTTATTTCCAGGGAAGGGATGTAGGGCTGAAATGAATGCTAGCAGCGACTCAACCTCTACCTTCAAAGTAAGGATTGGTTTTTCCTCCCTCTTTGGGGCTGCAAGCCTGGTATGCACAAGTTACACCTTTTTCCCCTTCAGGTTTCTTATAATCTCCCATAAAATTATACTATAAAAAATATATGGACTTAATAATGTTCAAAGATCTATATAGCTAAGTGTGTCCCTGTTAATGTGTTAGAGAAGTATTTACAGGCTCCCATTTTTTAACTGTATTTTTTATTTATTTATTTTTGCGAGAGAAGGGTTGGGGGGGAAACGATAGGGAGAGGATCAGAGGGAGAAGCAGACTCCCCACTGAGCAGGGAGCCCGAGGTGGGACTCAGTCCTCAGACGCTGGAATCATAACCTGAGCCAAAGGCAGATGCTTAACCGACTGAGCCACCCAGGTGTCCGCTCCCATTTTTTTTCTTTCTCTCTTTTTTTTTAAGTCCACAGCTTTCTCTCCTGAAGGAGGCTGCTCGCTGGCTCACTGTTGCAGTCCTCCCATCAGGGCAGTGGTGATGTGCTTCATTAAGCCAGAGCACCGAAGAGCCACTGCTGGTCATTCTTCACAGGAATGGTGAAAGGATGTGTGCCTAGGGCACACAAAAACCTATGTGAGTGGCTTTAGAGAATTCAGGAGCGGTGACAGCGCTGGACTCTCCTCACTGAAAGAATTTTTTTTTTTTTTAAGATTTTATTTATTTGACAGAGATCACAAGGAGGCAGAGAGGCAGGCAGAGAAGGGGCGGGGAAGCAGGCTCCCTGCTGAGCAGAGAGCCCAATGCGGGGCTCGATCCCCGGACCCTGGGATCATGACCTGAGCCAAAGGCAGAGGCTTAACCCACTGAGCCACCCAGGTGCCCCTGAAAGAATTTTGAAAACCTCTCCTACTCAGCAGTTGGGAGTGCCCTCCTTAAAATGCTTCCCAAAGGGAGAACTTAATTTGGTCACATTAGGCAGCATTTTCCTTACAGGGCTGAACACTGGCATTTGCCATCCTCTCCTGTGGGAGGCTCCTGGTGCTACAGATGTAAATATATAAATCCACAGATTCCAAATCGTGTCTTTTAACAGGCGCCCATATTTAGGACAAGAACTTTGAGATCACAGACTTTCCCATTCTTTCTTTCCTTAACCTATCAATTTTGGAAATGCTTTGATGGACCAACCGACAGGGCTTCTGTCTGAAGAAAGGATATTGCTCTTTCTGAGATGGCGGCTATGTAAGTCTACAACCTCCAGGGGGGGAAAGAGAGTAGATAGCGCGCGAAGGAAAACCTGTGGGTGTTGCAAGGATCTGGCATGTAAAGAAGCTGGAAGCAACAAGAACATTTCCACTAAACTCATGCCTGCTATAGCTATGGGTCATATCTCTTGATGAGTTGGGAAAACACCCAAAGCTTTCATTCATGCACCATTTTATTTTCTGGAAAACACTGCACTTATGTCCACTGTGTGCCTGCCTGTACTGCTTATTGGCTAGAAGATAAGTGTACAACTATAAATAAGACCCAGGGTCTGCTGCTGCTGAGCATACACTCCAGTGGGGGACAAAGGAGATAAAAACATATAAAAAGTACTTTAAAAAAAAAGATTTTATTTATTTATTTGACAGAGAGAGTACGAGCAGGGGGGAGGGGCAGAGAGAGAAGCAAGACTCCCTGCCAAGCAGAGAGCCCGATGCGGACCTGGATCCCAGAACCCCAAGATCATTACCTGAGCCGAAGGCAGACTCTTAACCTACTGAGTCACCCAGGTGCCCCTAAAAAGTGCTTTTGAAACAGTGCTGTAAGGGTCATAAATAAACTAAACTATATTTATCGAGCACTTACTACGTGCTGAGTCCTGAGATAAAAACTTACCTGGATTATCTCATTTAATCTTTACAATACATTTCTGAGATAGGTACCATTCCCACTCCTTTGCAGAGGAGAAAGCTTAGGCTCCATGGACATAAACTTGCCCAAGATCACACAGCTCATGAGAAGCAGGGCTGGTGTAGAATCTCAGGTCTACATGACCCACCCACCCTGCTCTTGTCACTAGGATGTTGCGCTACTTTATATGTGATTTGAAGTTATAAGCCACAGGTTTGGGGACCTCTGGAGAGAGTGACTAGATAGGGCAGTGGGCCCGCAGGGTCACAAGAAGAACGTGGAGAGATGACACTTTGAACTACTTTTTAATTCCATTTTACTTCTCTGTTGACTTATTATTTATGCCTCTTATTTTTAAGTCATTGCTCTTACATTAAAAATATAAATCCCAATTCATCGTAATGAACCTTCAAATGTTATACCACTTCCTTTATGGGGTAAGGACTTTCAATAGTTTTCCTTCCTATTCTTTGTGCTGTTGTCATGCATTTAATTTTACATGTTTGATAAACATATAATACAGAATTACTATTCAGGCTTTAGAGCAAAAGTGTCCTTTTAGAGCAATTGCAAATAAGAAAAAAATATGTTTTTCATTTTTATTTTATTGCCACTTTTCCCATTTCTGATGCTCTGTTTCTTTGTGTAGATCCAGGTTTCCAAACTGTATAACATTTCTTATGCCTAAACTTGCTTGAAGAGTTCCATCAGCCATGAACTTGGGTCAGTTTTGTTCGTCTGAGACAGTATTTCTTTTTCAGTTTTGAAAGATAATCTCACTGGGTATAGAATTTTGTTTTGAAGGTCCTTCCCCACCCCAACCTTGCCCTTAAAACTGTCATTCCGTTTAGGGGCACCTGGGTGACTCTTGATTTCAGCTCAGGTCATGATCTTGGGGTCCTGGGATCAAACCCTATGTTAGGTTCTGAACTAACTGTAGAGTCTGCTTGTCCCTCTCCCTCCCCCCACCGCTTGTTCTCTCTCTTTCTCTCTCTCTCAAATAAGTAGTATCTTTAAAATAATGTTGTTCCTTTTAGCACTTAAAAATGTCACTCCACTGCCTTCTGCCTTACATGGTTTCTGATGTAATTCTTCTGTAACTTTTACTGTTGTTTTTCTTTGTGTAATGTGTCTTTCAGTAATTATTGTTGCCTCCAAGATTTTCTCTTTTCTTTTGTGTTCAGCAGTTTGAATAGGGCATGCCTAGTTGTGTAGGGTTGTTTGTTGTTGTTTGGGTGTTTATCCCGTGTCATCTGTTCTTGAACTTGTGGCTCAGTGTCTGTCTTTATCTTGGACAATTTTGGCCATTACTTCTTCAAATACTTCTTTGTTCTCTTGTTCTCTTTCTCTTTTCTTTCCAACATCCAAACTGTGCATATGTTAGATACTTTGATACTGTTATGTAGTTTTTAGATACTCAGTAATATTTTTTTTTAGTTTTTAATTTTAATTCCAGTTAGTTTACATTTAGTGTTCTATTATTTTCAAGTGTATGATATAGTGATTCAATAGTTCCGTACAGTACCTGGTTCTCATCACGACAAGCACACTCCTTAATCCACAATATCTATTTAACCTACCCCCATTCCCTTCCTCTCAGACAACCATCTGCCTGTTCTCTGCTATTGAGAGTCTGTTTTTTGATTTGTCTCTCTTTTTCTCCCCTTTCTTCATATGCTTTGTTTCTTAAATTCCACATATGAGTGAAATCATGGTATTTGTCTTTCTCTGACTGACTTATTTCATTATACCCTCTGGCTCCATCTATGCCATTGTGGCAAGATTTTGTCCTTTTTTAAGGCTGAATAATATTTCATTATATGAATACATACTATGTCTTCTTTAACCATTCATCAGTCAATCAGGCTGCTTCCATATCTTGGCTATTGTAAATAATGCTGCAATAAACATAGGGATTCATGTATCCCTTTGAATTAGTATTTTTGTATTTTGGGGGTACATACCCAAGTGGTGTGATTGCTGGGTTGTAGGGAAGTTCTATTTTTAACTTTTTGAGGAAACTCCACCCTGTTTTCCACAGTGGCTGTTCCAGTTTGCATTCCCACCCACAGTGCACGAGTGTTCCTTTTTTCCCCACATCCTTGCCAATACCTGTTGTTTCTTGTCTTGTTGAGTTTGCCATTCTGACAAGTATGAAGTGATATCCCATTGTGGTATTGATTTGGATTTCCCTGATGAGGAGTGATGCTGAGCATCTTTTCATGTGTCTGTTGGCCGTCTGGATGTCTTCTTTGGAGATACATCTTCATGTCTTCTGCCCATATTTTAATCGTATTATTTGGTTTTGGGGTGTTGAATTTTATGAGTTCTTTATATATTTTGGATACTAATCCTTTATTGGATATGTCATTTGCAAATATCTATTCCCATTCCATAGATTGCCTTTTAGTTATTTTGATTGTTTCCTTCACTTTGCAGCAGCTTTTATTTTGATATATTCCCAATAGCTTATTTTTTGTTTTGGTTTCCCTTGCATCAGAGAAGTATCTAGAAAAAATCTGCTATAGTTGATGTCAGAAAAGTTACTGCCTGTGTTCTCTCCTAGGATTTTCATGGTTTCAGTTCTCATATTTCAGTCTTTCATCCGTGTGTGTGTGTGTGTGTGTGTGTGTGTGTGTGTGAGAATATTTTCTTTTTTGAATTGGCTCAGTTTTATCTTTGTGTTTCAGTTTAGGTCATTTCTGTTGACTTATACTCAAGTTCATCGATCATTCCCTTGATTGTGTTAGTATGATGAGCTTGCTGAAAGCATTGTGTCTCTGTCACAGTGTTTCCATTTCCATCATTTCTGTTTGAGTCTTCCTTATATAGTTTCCATCTCTATGCTGAAATAATCCATCTACTCTTTCATATTGTACACCTTTTTCTGTTACAGCCCTTAAAATATCATCATCTTTTAAATTTCCTGTCAGATAGTTCCAACATAAGCGTCACATAAGAGTCTTGCTTGGATTGTGATTTGTCTTTTCGGAGCATATTTGTTCTTGCCTTTTTGTAGATGTCATACTTTTTTTTGTTGAAAGCTAGACATCTTGTGGAGGACCCAAGCAAGTAAAGTAAATAGTTTATATGCCTAGAACTAAGCACAGATTTCCTTCTGCCAGATTTTTAGTGCAGGGGTGTACTTTTTGTCTGTATCTCAGATCCTGCTTACTCTGGCTTCAGTTATCATGTACAGAGTAGAAGGGGGGTTGTAGTCTGACATGCCCCTCTGTGCATTACTAGGGAGCCCATTGCAGACCATGTGTCCACCCCAGTGGTCAAGGTCTGGTGATTATACTGAATTAACAGCCACTGCACTGGCTCTGCATGATGTCTTAGATAAGCATATGAAATTTTCTTCAGCTGTGGTTTTAAATTAATTTTTGCAATCTAGATGTCTATCAGTAGTGTAATGATTCAATAGGCTGTCTAGCCAAACAATGGAGTATTAGCCAGCTAATTAGGGGTTAGGTAGAGCAGTTTGTACCAGTGTTGGATATATAAGGTAGAAACATCAAGTTCCTGGGGCACCTGGGTTTCTCAGTCAGTTGAGAATTGAATCTTGATTTCGGCTCAGGTCATGATCTCAGGAGCCTGCGTCGGGCTCCGTGTACAGCAGGGAGTCTGCTTGAAGATTGTCTTCCTCTTTCCTCAGTGCCTCTCCCTGCTCATGCTCTCTCTCAGAGCTATTTGGTATTTTTTAAGTGAGACTATTATTATATTTTTATCAAAAAGGACATACATTTTGAAGGTATAAGTGCTGAAAGCAGAAGGCTTCCATTATATGGAACATCACTGCATGGATCACTTTATTTCTACATGAGCTAGACTGGAGAAATGTTTGCACAAGTATCAGATCTCCGGAGAATACATAAATGAGATGTACTAGATGCACGTGGTGGATGGCATGGGCAGAAGGGCATTCAGACTTGATGAAGGAAAAGGTGCCTCCTAACTGCATGCAATAGTAGTATTTCCCTCTCTCATTAAAATGCTAAGCACCGTCTGTCCTCATAGAGGCTTATGGACTTGGTCTTTGCACCTTCTTCCTAAAGGCAGTATTTGCCACCCATGGGATTATAATGGAACTTCAAGAGGGAAGAAGTCCCCCAGAACAAAATCCAGAAAGCTGCCTTTTCTTAAATCAAATCCATAACAAAGGCAGGAAAACTCTATCCTGCATCATCGAGGTAGCTGAATGAAGGCTAACATAAGGAATTGAAAGGATTAAGGAATGGAAAAGCAGGCAGGATGTATGCATAAACTACAGGGCTTCTATTACTTCACTCCAAGGTCAATGTGAACAGGCTGCTTAGAGACCAAAGGTAACTCACTCTTGTCTCTTCCACCTTGAGTCCCTCCTAGTCTCCTTCCGCAGTGATGCACCCCCCACCCCCACATAACAGAGACTACACCCCTGCTGGAAACACACCCAGAGATGCTGGGTTCCATTTAATTCCTAGTTCTCAGGGATCTTGAGAAGACTTTTTAGTTTTTGTGCATTCACAGCTCTTGGTAGATTATAAAATTTCACTGTGCAAGGGTGACTTCATCTGCATTTGTGGACTCACTAATGAGCAGTTATGAAGTAGGAACATAACTGATATTTTCTGTCGTGTTCTCCTAGGGGTCTGAATTTGTCTGGTGGCATAAGGTCGGCTAATCAAAGCATGAGGGCTTTTTGCATTTTCTGTTATTAGCTGCACATGCATTTGCCTAAATAGCCCCCTCTCCCCCGCCACTGGGTACTCTCATCTGCCATCATCCCTGTTTCTCTCCTCAGTTTCCTTTTTCCAAACTGCACTTCACAATTGATAAACTATAAATTATTGTCCCGGGTTCCTTTTTCTTCCTTCCCTAGACTTTAGTCTCCCTTAATGGTTCTACTTTCACTTTTCTGGTAGAGGCTAGTCATATTCATAAGGTTTGATTGACACCTCTTGCCTGAATAATTCTGATATTTTATATTTTACTATTAAATATGACACTGAATGTAATATGGCATGGATATCCTTTATTAGGTTTAAGAAGAAGTCTTTTATTACTAGATTGGAAGAGATTTGTTTCAATGAGTGTTGAATTTATTTTTCCACATCCTTCCTGTATGAATTGAGCGTTGTATGGGTTTTCTTCTTTTACTTTTTTTCATTTTGTGAATTATATTGACCTTCTTCTAGTATTAAACCTTTATTAGATTAACCAAATTTAATCATGATTACTTTTATACATTTATAGATTCATTTTGAAAATACTTTATTAAGGAGTTCTGCATTTATATTAATAGATAAGAACATCTGTATTTTCCTTTCTTACCATATTCTTGTTCATTTTTTATATTAAAAATAGCCTCCCAATATAAACTGTGAAGTTTTTCTAAGATGCACATTTTAAGGCTATATTTTTTCCTCTACAAAGTGCTTTAGCTGAGTCCCACCTGTTATGATTGGTACTACTGCTTTTTATTGTCATTCATTTAAAAAAAAACATCTAATTACAATTTTTTTAAAGAGAGAAACAGAGAGGGTTGGGCAGGAGGAGAAGGAGAGAATCTTGAGCAGGCTCCACACTGAGCATGGAGTCCAAGACAGGGCTCAATCCCATGACCCTGCGATCATGACCTAAGCTGAAACCACGAGTCAGATGCTCAACCACACAGGAACCCCTTATTTTTATTCATTTTTAAATATTTTCTAAGTGTTATCATTTTTAATTAATGTAGTGTCATATTTGTTGAGAATACACTTAAATGCAAAGTTTGTGATGCTTGTTCCTGTTATTCTGCGTTCATTTTATTATTGACTCCTAATGTGATTGCAAAGAAGTTTGCATGGTATTAAGTCTTGGCATTGCTTAAGACTTCTTTTCCGTAAGTCATCAATTCTTATAAATGTATATATGCTTCAACATTTTATTCTCTTGGTTGACTGCAGGATTCGTTGACTGCAGGATTCTAATACATATATCTCTTAGACGAAGCTTATGAATTCTATTGGCCAAATGTTTTCTATGCTTATTTATTTAATGTCTAATTAAGCTATTATTTTCTGAGATGCGTGTCCTAAAAATCTCCACCTCTCATGGCAGATTTGTAATCCTACTTTGTAATTCTGTTCACTTTGACTTTAGATATTTTGAAACTATTTAGCTAAGTGTGTAGATTCCAATCATGTTGTCTTCCTCATGACTCTTCCCTTTATCACGATGTACTGATTTTTATCCTTTTTTTGAGTGAAAATCAATTTTGTCTAGTATTAATATAGATAAGCAAGCTTTCTTTTGTTTGGAATATATCTGGCATCTTTTTTTTTCACTCTTTTACTTAAAACTTTCTAAGTCATTTTAATATTTCTTATAAAAGCACCTAGCAAGATTTCTTTTTATTTTCTTTTTAGTTTTTTTTAAAGATTTTATTCATTCATGTGAGAGAGAGCATGAGAGGGGAGAAGGTCAGAGAGAAAAGCAGACTCCCCATGGAGCTGGGAGCCCAATGCAGGACCTGATCCTGGGACTCCGGGACCATGACCTGAGCCGAAGGTAGTCGCCTAACCAACTGAGCCACCCAGGCGCCCAAGACTTCTTTTTAATACAGAGAATCTGTATTAATACTGAGCATACTGAGAATCTTTATATTTTAATAGGCAAATTTTATTCATTTATGTTTACTGTGATTACTGATATGTTTGCACTTTTTTCTGTCCTGTTTTTTGCTTCATATGTGTGCTTTTTCTTTGTCCCATTACCCCTTCTTTCTGGCCTTCTATTGAATGGAATGGACTTTTTAGAATTTCCCTTTTCCTCCAGTGCTTTGGAAATTGAATATTCTGATTCTAGTCCTTTAGTGTAGTAAGTCTCAATGTGTGGTCCCCAGATAGGCAGCATCAGCATCACAGGGGAAGTTATTCTTGGGTTCCATCCTAAACCTACTAATTCAGAACCTCTGCAGGTGGGAACCAGGGCCTTTGTTTTACAAGCTCTCTGGGTGATTGTGACACACCTCAGAGATTGAATACTTTGGTGGCTTAGAGGTTACTCTTCAATTATTAATAAGCACATTTGATTAGCATAGAAAATTAATTAAAATCTCTTCCCTCCTCTCAAACAATCCAAAGACAACATTTTAACTCCAAATTCCCTTCTCATATCTTAAATATTTATGACATCCTGTACTTGGTTCTACTTCAATTGAATTACTAGCTTTGTGATTAGTTGTTTAATTAATCCAGATATTGAGATTCTGACATTTTAGCCATTTCTTTTCTCACCATTATTCTTGTATGTTCTCTCTTCGTTCAGGGTTAAATTTCCTTCCTCCTGAAGCACATTCTTTAAATTTTTTTTTTCTACAAAGTTCTATGAGTAATCAATTCTCTCAGTCTTTGAAAAGGTCTTTATTTCTACTTATACTTAAATGATACTGAAGTTCTGTTCAAAATTCTAACTTGATCATCTTTCTTAAAACCTTAAAAACATTATGTCACTGTCTTTTGCCATATATTTTTGCTAATGAGAAATCTGTTATTATCCAAAAAATTTTTGTATGTACAATCTGTAAGAAAGATTTTTCTCTTTGATTTTGATGTTATGCATTTTGTGGATTCTTTTTATTTATCCTTTACAAGACTTGATGTACTTCTGCAATCAAGGACTCATGTTTTCCTCAGTTCTGGGAAATTCTGAGTCATTTGCTCTTAAATATTTTCTCTCCTCTTTCTCTCTATACTTCCTGGAATTCCAAATGGACATATGTCATGTCTTCTTACTCTGTCATATATATTTCTTAGCCTTTCAGATTAAAAAAAAAATCTTTTTCTCTCTCTGTGCTGTGTTCTTGGTAACTTACTCTGGTCTTCTATTTCTCTACTTTCTGTTTTACTGTAACTAATCTGCTTTGAAACCACCTCTTGTGGGTTTTTTTTTTTTTTTTAATGACTTCACTTTTCATTTCTAGAATTGGTATTTCTTTTTCAATTCCATTTGTTCATTCTTCATATTATGTTACTCTTTTAGTATTATTTACTTTTTATGTCAGCTTTTTACTCATTTATTTAGATTCTTTTATTTACTGTATTACATAAAATTCTTGGGATGCTAATTGTCTTGTGTGTTGAATTTACTGGTTTCTTCTCATTTGCTCATTTTCCTTTCATAGTTTATAATTTTCATTGTGGACTAATCTTCAGTGGGAGATTGTTGTTTTATCTGTGGGAGACCTATATAATATGGTTGTGGAAGTATCCTTGAAGACTGTGTATGCATTTATTTTTACAAAATAGTTTTGTCATCCTCCCCTACTTTTTATTTACAGCCACTTGGCTTTTTTATATTTCTGGAATAGTTTAAATTTAAATTCCACTCTTCTACATTATGATGGCTAAGGTTTTGGTGTATAATGGATGACAGATTCTATTCTGTATTAGGAAGAAGGTAAAGTTTTTTGATTTTTCCCAGCAATGGTAGGTGGGGTTTTTCCAATCCACTTTTTTTTTCTTTGTGGGCATGGCCACCAGCCCTTCAAGTCCATTAAATCCATGTCCTGGGCTGCTAAAGTCCACATCTATGTTTGTATCCTCTTAGGGTCATTCCAGTGTCATTTCAGACTTATTTTTCTCATTTTATTTTATTTTTTTAAAAATATTTTGTTTATTTGAGAGAAAGAGCATGAGTGGGGTGGGGAGTGCAGAGGGAGAGTGAGAAGCAGGCCCCTCCCCACTGAGGAGGGAGCACAATGTGGAGCTCCATTGTAGGACCCCAAGATGATGACCTGAGCTGAAGGCAGATGTTAGCCACCTGAGCCACCCAGGTGCCTCTATCTTTCTCATCTTAAATTCCCTTTTTGTTCTGACTATTGGAAGTTTTCCCTTCCTTTGACTTCAACTATTAATTACATTTTGTCCCTACCATCTTTTAGATTATTTCTATTATTTTTGCAGTGGGGTGGTAATCTTCATGCATGCTCCCTGAAGCACATTGATATTTTGCTAAACTGTGTGCTATTTAATAAAATCCCAACACACATTGTATACAGAGGTAGAATCTGTTACTGACCTTCTGAAATTCAGGCTTCTAACCCCTTGTAACCACCTGACCTGAATATGTTTACTTAACTTACAAAATTCTAATTCATCTTCTTGGGTTTTATTTGAGAATATTTATGTTCTAAAGCCAATGTCCCCCTACTTAATTATCATGCTTGCTGTTATCTGTTATTCTGTAAGAAGGGTGCTTCCCCTCCCCCAAAAGGTGGTATTCCACATTTGAGGTGTTACTAGCTTTACTTTTTCCATTCCTTCTTGAAGAATTTTCTGCTCCTCACATCACCTCCTTCCCAAGCACTCAAGAGTCTCTATTCCCTCTGTGTTCTCATCCCGAACTCTGCATCTTTGACTCAGCAGCTAGTTTCTGAGACTCCTTTCAGTCCTGCGTGCCTCTCACGGCCACACATTCATAATCACAAGCTGCATATCTTTCTGAGAAGGAAACCAGCTGATTCTGACCACAGAAAGCAAAAAAAGAAGGAAGAAAAGTTATGTGATACACCTAATCTGGGAGATGGTAAGGGTTAGGGTTAGAGTCATAGGAGGAAAGGTGGTGGTTGGGATTGGGAAGGAAAATTCCACTTTAATCAAATGGAATAGCATATGGGCATCTCCCTAAGATAGTGTTCAGTTTCAAAATGTCCAATAAATTGTGAGTTATCTTGTCAGCAGGGGAGGGAGTCCCCTCAGGAAAGATGGCACACATCTTGTTTCAGAATGTATTGGCAAGGAAAAGCATTGGATCATCTTTATTTAGTGATGTTATTCTTAACATAGTTTGTGAATTGTTGCAGAGGTATAACAGCACTGTCCACACCTAATGGAAAAGATATTCCCTGAAAGGATAATTGGAAGTGAGACTATTTATGGTGTCTTTCTTTGGGAAATAGCCAGAATTATTCTACTGTGACCTTATTTACTCTTTTCCTAGTGTTTCAGTGGAAAAGGCCCAAATGATTTTGTTTTCCCTATAGTCCTACTTGGGTAACTTGTGAAGTTTATTATACTGTCATAGGGCTGAGATTTAGGATCTTGGAAGCAGAGCGTTAGAAGTGAGATAAGCTTCATAACAGCAGAGACTTTGAACTGTCTTTGGAGATGTATTTTCATAGCTCATCTAAGTGGGATTTTTATTTAAAGTGCTTCGGTACAATATTATGCTGCATGTGGCACTTCCTAGAAAGGTGTTAATGTTGCTATTTCCACTGAATCAATCTCATCTTAAATGCTTCATGATTTTATACACAATGGTGTACTAGGACGCCAAGTGCCCTTTCATACACACTTTGCATTGATGGTCCACAGGAAGGCCTTCCTTTTGTGCTTAGGCATCACCTTTTGAATACCCACAGATTTTTCATTCTTTCACTTGATTTCACTCTTGAAGAGAAGGACGAAGTGTGAAGGGAAAATATAAAGCTGGGTCTTTTTAACCTGGAACGCACCTCTCCACACTTCTAGGAATAGACTAGGTAAGCTGTATCTATCTTCTTGGAGCTGTGTGTTCAAGAAACTCAGGGAACCAAGAGGCCTGCCTTTCTGAGAACCACTTGAATGTCTCCAGGCTTGTTGGGGGGTGTCATGTTTTATTAACTGAAATATACACTGAAAGCAATGTTCCAGGATGGATCAGAGCTCTTCGTCCCTGAGCGCATGGAGAAGTGGTCCCTGCTGGTGGCTGCAGCCACATTTGTCATGTCCATGGTTGGGACCCTGTCCTTTGCCTGTCAGCAGGAAGGCCTAAGTAGAGAACTTGCCGTCCTCTGGTGCTGCATGTTAGGCAGGTTTTCCTGCTGCTGTCTTGAAGAAGGGCTCCTAGCCTCAAGGAGACGTGGTAACGTTTGGGGGTAGAAATATCTACTGCCAGGCAGGCACTTCTCTCACTGGTTTCATAGGGGCCAGTGACTCACTCTCTGACCTCAGCCAGCAGCACCCCCCGAGTCTCTTTCCTCCTCTGGAAACCAGGAGGACCTAGACTTGGTTAAGTTTCCATTGTTTTAAAGTGGGGGGGGGGGGCGCTCTAGGATTTCCTGATTGTGAGCTAAGTACATCCTCAAAAGACAACCTCTACTTGTTCCAATGTCTGTGTGTCTAATTCTCATATTACATTTACAATTGCCAGGTGCTAGTGTTAAGTTCTGAAGAAAGACGATGTCACTTGATTCTCAGATGACACTGTAAGGAAGTACTGTTTCATCCCCGTGGCCGATGCCAGCTGGGGTTCATGCTCAGGCAGCCTGTCCTCAAGCCCATGCTCTTAAACATCATACTGTGTTGACACCTGACACATAGATAGCGTAGCCCTTTTATGGTGGGCTTGGGGAGGAGATTACGTTACTGTGCGGTGGGGGCATCCTGGATGTGCAAAGAACTGGCATTCAGGAGTGCTGGCTTCTTCAGTGAGAACAGCAGCGTCTATTTTCTGAGCCTCAGATTGAAAATCTTTCACAAAACTTGTATTTTATTCTGCATGATGTTTATGAAAAAGCCGAGGCATCGGCACAGGAAAAGAGCAAAGATACCTGGGGTCTCAGCAGCAATTAGAGCACGAGACTGCATGTGCCTGATGACTGATTTTGCTTATATGTAAATACCACTCGTGGTGCTAAGCAGAAAATAATTGTAATAGATTCATTGAATCATAATGCAACCACGTTTCACTTAGAGCTTTAAACTTGCAGATGAGGCTTTCCCTAAGGCTCCTGTCTGATTGTAGTTGCTATGCCTGACCTACTTGCCAGCTTTTCACAAGATGGCTTAAAAGCCTCCCAGGATATAGTCATACATGGAAAATCCTCCAGGACTAACTCTCCATAACCCCTGATTCACGGGTCCAGTGTTTGGGGAGCCATGCGTCACATATGGGAATCTTGTTCGGGCCCATAGTTTTCGCCTAGGCACAAGTCACAAGGTTCATTCTGAATACCTAGACTTAACAGTGGAGTGACCAGAGTGTTTCCGATCCAGAGGGATTTTGTGTGCATTCTGTTAGGTGTCACTGAGCCACTGAATGCACGAGAGCCCGGCATCACTTCTCAGGACTTGGGCTTTTGTTGTAATTCAGTGTCACGCATTGTGAGTCTTCCCTTTGGTGATCCGCCCGTTCCTTTTCTCGTTGGGTTCATGGCGGGCATGAAAGGAAATGATATTGGCCTTTAAAGAAAATACTTGGTCTTAAGAGAAGTGAGTCAAGGGTTTGAGTCTGTGTTAGGATTGTCTCTCTCAGTCTGTACAAGTCACCTGCTGACTGGTGGAAAAATCAGGTGGTACGGAGAAGACTGTTTTGGTCTTTGAGCCTAAGAGATGCGACCTTGAGCGGACGTAACAGGATAAACTACCATCCTCTCAACTGGTAGACTGTCTAAGGCACTGGGAGCTGACAGTCCCATCCAGAATGGATTCAGGAAGCTTGAACCGACCCCAGGTAGAACTAAAGTGGCCTTTCTAAAAGAACTTGGAAGCCAGTTGCACTCAGCCCTCTGAGGCCAATGCATGTGAGCAGGAGTGAAGAAAGTGAAAAGTTACCAGCAAGAACCAGACGTCTGTGTTTCTTTCCCAGACTCCTACTCTTTTTGTTTGTTTAAGATTTTATTTATTTATTTGACAGACAGAGATCACAAGTAGGCAGAGAGGCAGGCAGAGGGAGAGGAGGAAGCAGGCTCCCCGCTGAGCAGAGAGCCCGATGCGGGGCTCAATCCCAGGACCCTGAGATCATGACCTGAGCCGAATGCAGAGGCTTTAACCCACTGAGCCACCCAGGCACCCCATGTGAACCTTTCCTTAATGGCCCTGCTTCCCAATCTTTGTCTTCTTTTCACGGTGGTATTCTGTTGTCCTGTGTTTAACACCTGTTGGCCTAATTAAGAATTCCATTTGGGGACGCCTGGGTGGCTCAGTCAGTTAAGCATCTGCTTTCAGCTCGGGTCATGATCCCAGGGTCCTGGGATCGAGTCCCGCATTGGGCTCCTTGCTCAGCAGGGAGCCTGCTTCTCCCTCTGCTTGCTTCTCCCTCTGCCTGCTGCTCCCCCCTGCTTGTGCTCTCTCTCTGACAAATAAATAAATAAAATCTTAAAAAAAGAAAGAAAGAATTGCATTTGTTCTTCTCTTTTCACATGCTGGCCTTGAGGAATGTATTTTATGACCCGGCATGCTCACCAGTCTAGGAGCAAACATGTCGTGCTGGAAGTTTCCAGGAGGCATAGCGAGTGTGTGTACGTGGAATCCGGGGAAGGTGGTGGTAGGATGCTCACTGCACGTGGAAGCGACAGCTGTGGTTTCCGCATCAGGGGTCATCAGTCTCTGTGTAGCACAGAGCAGAGGGCCCCAGCCCAGCTCACCCATTCTTGTCCGCCTCGTGGAGCGAACGCAGCAGCTTCGGTAGCTCAGCTTGGCTTTCTGAAACGCCTTGTACCTGGCATTTCGATGGCACAGAGCTCTTTTCCTGGTCAAGAGCTGCCAAAGGGCTCTAAGTTGAACAGTGGCCATGATGACGGGTTTCTACATGACTCTCCCCTAAAAGCCCGAATCCGAAGACGGGAAGAGCAAACTGTGAGCGGTCCTCCAAGAGAGGCAAGAGATGCACCCATTGGCTGGAGTCATTAACTTGGGGACGGGAACCCCTCAGATCATCTTGCTGCTGTTTTAACATTTCCCAATATGGCTGCCTTGCCTGTAGGACAAGGGACGGTAAGAGCAAGAGGGAGAGCAATGGCTTGGCCACCCCCTCCCTGCTGTAAGTGACCTTGACTCGGCCACCACCCTGGGTGTCAGTTGTCTTCCCTGATGAATATTTTCCTTCTGCTTTCAGCTCGAGGACCTGCTTCACAAGGTGCAGTTCGTCCTGACCTACGTGGCTCCGTGGCAGATGGCCTGGGGGTCTTCATTTCACGTGTTTGCTCAGCTCTTTGCCGTCCCTCGTATCCTTTGTGCTTCCGTTTTCATCAGTGAGCCGGGAGTCGCAGTTTAAGGATGCGAGCTTTCCAGAAGCCTTGGCAATGAAAAGATTTGCAAGACTTTAAGATTACATTTTAACGGGGACCCGGGGAGGCACTTCAGATTCCCCTTAGGCCACTTAGTTTTCAAAGTCATTGCTTAATTTTGAACTCCTCCTGCTTCCTAATGCCTCACCAGGATTAGTTTATTTTTCTCTTATTCTTCCATTTCCCACACCCGGATCTGCATTAAGGTTATCCTGTCTTTTAAATGGAAAGTTACTGCTTAAATGGTTCAGGTGACTCAGTGCAAAATAGTGTAATTCGATCTGCTATTATTAAACACAGGTGGATAGGGCTGATGGCTCTGATGTACTATTATAGATTATCTAACAGCATCAAGGATAGAGCTTGGTAATCACATACTTGAGTAATATTCAAAACTCAGAATTAGATACACATAGAATTACCCGAAGTCTTCTAAAGATGAGAGAACTAATAGACGGTTTCGTTTTGTAGCTGCTCTTAGCCGAGAAGCCTAGTTTTACCATTCGTACATTCATTTGGTTGCTTTGTCTGCTTTTAAGTGTTTCCATAATGATAATTAGTTTTTATTTACTTCAAAACAATCTTGAGACCCTCCTCGGAGAGATCCCTTTGACACAGATAGCGAAATTTTATGTAGGGTGTGTGCGTAAGGAGAGAGAGATTAATAAAAAGAAAAAATACTCTTGAAGAGAGAGAGATTAGACAAAAATATCCTAGACTCAGGCCTCAAATTTGCCCTCAAAGGTTTTCCTTCCCACCTCATTTACACTTTCTAAATGTGTGCTTTCCACGATGCGTTTCGGGAATTACTTATTTCAGAGTCCCTGAAGGAGCTTGTTAAATAACGAAATCCCTGAGCCAGCACATAATTCTAAAATCATGTTTCAGGGCGTGGATCCTGGAGTGTTCATCTTCAAAAGCCTGCCCGGGATCCTTACCCTCTGGCGTGTGTGACCCCCAGTTCTAGGACTTCCTTCCATACAATGTCCATACAGGGCTCATTAAGACAACTCACGAGCAGTCTCCGGGACCTGAACTTCGTGAACAGGCAGGGAAACATATGTGTGGTAATCGTTAAAGGATAATATATTCTAGGCTTTTAACAATGCCCTTCTCCAAGCATCTTTCAAGCATACCAGGAGCTGGCCTTACAACGCACGGTGTTCTGTACTCCTATTCTTAGACCTGCATTGATATTTCTGAAATGTTTCAAGGTTATTTGGCAGAACAAGCTAAGGAAGGAAAAAACTGCTAACTGTGAGCGAGCTCCTCCGCCACTTTTTCCCTGGAACTGCAATCATTTTCTACAATACCAGTAATTTTGGTTTTTCTAAAGAGCCCTTTAAAACAAAGACAGCGAGCTCAAAGAGAGGTGATATTTATTTCTGAAGTGCGTCTCAGACATCCTACCTAGAGTTGAAAGCCCGTTTACTGAATGAGAACTATGGGGTGACGCAAATTTGTGGTCGAGGAGCTGCACAAAGAATGTGAAACTCGAAGTTTTAAATCCCAGTTTTATCCTAACTTCAGTCCCACGCAGATCTGTAGCATTTCTTGTGCCTGTTTTTGCCTCGTGAGGTGAGTTCAGCGATGCTAATTACTCCTTGTGGTTCCGCAGCTGAGTTAGGACCCTTCTGGGAGCCATAACATTCAATTACCTGACCTTTGGTGTGCTGAGGGTTCGCGCACAAGCACTTTGTATCTGGTGCTTAACATCTCTAAGAATAAAAACGGCGTTAGTGTCTACGTCACATGGCACACGGCGCTTGTTAAATCTAAGTGTTTTCTTGTTGGGCGGACTCGTTCTCAAGAAATTGAACATCTGAGATGTAGATTTCATTGGGCCTTTGGTGGCTCTGTTTGAGAACGCTCGATGGGTCCCTGTGCTTTTGTTCCTAAACCTGCTCCTGATAGTGACGTCCACACTCCCCCTAAGATACAGAGCCTTCCAAGTGACCTCAGAGCCTGAGGACTGCAGTCTTGTGACAGCTGACAGGACCTGTCACCCCCTCCCCTTTATCCCAGGACACCTTCCCATCCTTGACTAGTTGTAAAGGATAGATACAGGTTATCTGGAAGCCAATGTTGTACCATTCCGAATACAATGAGAGAAATCGTTTAGAAAACCGTGTGCTGTCAAGACCAAGCCCTGAGGTTCCTAAGCGCCAGGCCTGGATCTTGACTAATTCTGAAATGTTAATTATTTTATCACTCTATTAAGAAGCTGTGGGTTCAATCCTGGCATCAGGAAGGGACTAATTTGCTCTATTTTGGAAGTGAATTAGCGTTCAGGCCAGCGGGGCACTGTTTAGTAAATTGCTTTTTCCAGTACTAGCACATCTCTCCCCTGGTAGCCTCTCTTAGTGTCTGAGCTGGTAACCTCCAGGGAGGGACGCGAACGCTCCCTCTTTAACTACGTGTACAGACCGTGCAAGACCACTGTCTCCTAGTAGTTACGCAGGCACAGCCAGATCATTTCTGTTAGACGTGTGTACTGGGAAGCCTGAGGAATTTCTCTTTGGAATATCATTTCGAGTTTCGGATGATTTGTTTCTAACTTCAAGGACTGACGTAGATGTTTTCATTTTAACTGTACACTACGGCAAGCTTTTGACGGAGTCACCCTGTCCCCGTGGGAAAGAAACCAAGAGGGCTCCCTGCTTGGGCTGTCATTGGAGTCCCCATTTCCTGGTGTTGCCCAAGCAGCTATAGCCACAGGCTTTCATATCTGGCCCGAACGTGCTGCATTTCTTTATCGATCTCCCCCTAAATAAAACAACCTCTGAGGCCACCTATCCACGTCTGCCCTACCTCGGACCTGTTGAACTGTGTTTCCTTTCCTACCACATTGAACTTCATTTGCAGCTTCACATGGCTTTCCTGACGTAGCTTCTGGCTCATTGCGTCTGGCGTTTGAGAAATGGACGACATACTCTTGGGGGAAGTACGTAGAATCATCTAGAAGAGCAGGGCCAGCCTCTCTGGGAGGCTGCCCAGCCCCAGCTCTGTGGGGCTTTGTCCTGGTTTTTCTGCAACACCGCCACCCTCCCACCCTGAGCCCTCCTCCCATCAGAGAAATCCCTCCCGTGGCTCTGCCTCCTCACATTTTTTTCAGTACCTTTACTCCATGACATCCGCTGTGCAGGTCCCTTTTCTTCCGGAGACAAGGGTCATGGTTTATTTGGTACGTTTTGTGACCCGGTATTTTGGTATTTTCAGCTTTCTGATGAAGAGAAAACTGATGGCGGTGACAGATCTCACAGCAGCTCGTTGTTCTGTAGCTCTGTGTGTGAACCCAGGTCAAAATAAAAGGGATTGGATGTAGACCGTCGCACCATAGAGATCTTTTTGATACCCAAACAAATCAGCACCAGAATGGATTATTAATGGTGGACGTGTCAATTCCCTCCTGGAGTTGCTTAGAAGGAAATAGCAAGTTGAAAGGAATAAAATAAAGATACAGTTATTCCGGAAGCAAAACTCTGAGCTAAAGTCTTTGAAAATACCTGGGGATGTGCCCGCAACCACACAAGGCTCTCCTTTTCTGGATTTATCTATAAACGGGTGGTGAGGTCCCCACGGCCACCCCTTTGCCAGCACGTGGCTGAGAGGGAATGAAAGCATCTGGATGCCTGGGTCACTTCTATGTCCTGATGGGCAGTGACACATAGAGTCTAACTGTCTGTGTCAGGCATTCCTTTCTTACTTTGTGCCAGAACCTTCGGAACACAGGCTAAAGAAAGAAGACCTCCGTTTGTGCAGCCGAGAGAAAGCCCTCTTCCAGGTGGGAAGATCAGCCCAGTAGGAGATCAGAATCAGACCGGTAGAGGGACGCTCTGAGCCCCCACCTGCAGGGACAAGGGACAAGGAACAAGGTGCCTACATAAGCCCTAGACAGTCTGGCACCTTGTTGGCCTCCGCCACCTCAACCATGGGTCTCACTGTCACCCCTGCACCACAGGGACATGTGGGATTGGCAGCTAGGAGCAGTTCTCCACTGATGGAGAGAGACTGGGGAGGGACAAGCCCTCGGGGCACCTTCCTCAGATTTCTAGAGATTAATTCATTGGTCTTCATCCAAGTATGGCAGCAGCACTGATTTTAATGTTGGACAGTTATGTTTCTGATCAACCAGGGTGTGTCAGAGTGAGTCCCACCAGTAAGTGAGAAACCCATGCAGCGTGTAACATGCCGTGAGTTCATGTGTCTACAGTTCTAGCTTATACAGCATACATGACTCGAGCCATCAGTGTTCAACGTATCATAAAGAACATACTTTTTTGAATAGTGGGAGGAGAGTCTTTGAGAAACAGAGATGCTACCGTCTCACAGAATGGTATTTATTTCTTCTAAAACGTGTAATTTAATTTTAATTATTTATAAAGCTACTTAATACTTTAGCAAATGTAGCACAGTGCGGTTTGCTTCACTAATGATACCCTAGTAAAAAGAGACTGTTCTTTTCAAATCTTAGAAATTACATCTTTGCCATAAATCACCCTGAGACCGCTGGGATTTTTATGAGAATCATTTGGTTTTGATGCTGGCGAAGTGAGACCTGGCAGGATCCTACTGAAAGTTTTATATCCCTGACTCAGTACACAGAGAGATCACGTACATGCCATCTTTTCTTTCCTTGGCGAGAAAACAGCTTTCCTATAAACAAGTCAAAATCTGAAATAATATTTCGATACATAATAACACTGAAAAAAGTGGTGTTTTTTGTTTTTTGGGGTTTTTATTTTTGCCTTAACTCAGAATTCTCAGATTCCGCCATGCTTTTCTTTCAGACGATAATCACCTCCATCTTCTCTACCCCACTGAGTCCATTCCTCGGGAGTGTCATTTTCATCACCTCCTATGTCAGGCCAGTGAAATTCTGGGAGAAAAACTACAAGTAAGATCCTAAAGTTGATGCTAACGTGCTTTGCTGAAATTCGTGCGTCCTGATGCTCCTTGACCCTCCGTCTCAAAGCTCAGCCTTCATGCCTCGCCGGCGGCTGGGGGCTGAGTGTGTCCCCTAGGGGGCTTCCTCCGTTCATCGCTCAGCACTGGGGGTGGGATCGGGGTAGGGGGGCTTCGGGGCTCGGAACCGAACGGGTCTGATCGCAGCTCTACAATCGGGTACCGGCCTGGGTTTCGCTGGTCGCGCAGGAAAAATGAGTTCCCTCTGCTGAGTATTGGCATTTGCCCTCAGAAAGGTTGAGGGAGCCCCCGGCGGGGATTGCCCCTGGATGGCACATGCCCCCTCTCGGCTGTACCTTCCGTGAGCATCCTGAGTGTGCGTGTCGCGTGCAAGTGTGCGCGCTTCACAGCTCGACACGCCGGAGAACACCAGGTGTTCCAGAGCGTTCAACTTGCAGAAGTTATTTATGTCTTTTCTTGACAACGTGGCCCGGCCAGTCACAAACCTCCTCCAGCAAACAGTGATGCAGTGGGGGCGCCTACTTCTGAAGGGAAGGCGTGAAGGCGGAGTCATGTTCCACCAACTAATTTTCCAGAACTCCTGAGGGCTTGGGGGAGTGAGTGGAAGGCGCTGCGGACAGGTGGTGGAGGAGAACACTGGTGAGCCGGTCCATCTTCAGCTGGGGCAGAGGAGAAGGACTATTCCAGAACCCCTCCCCTAACTTATAGCCATACCTGCGCTGAGCCCCATAAACTCTGGTCCACCCTCCACGGTATTATTGACACGACATTTTGCATGACTCAGGCACTTGACGGTGCGCTCTTGATGTCCTGTACAAGACACCACTAACGTAGGAGGTCTGTGGTTTCTGTTTCTCCCCTTAGAGGATTCCTGCGACCATAAAATCACACCCTTGGGGGACGGGCAGTAGGAGGGAGTAATTAAAACTCAGCCTGGGGCGCCTGCCCACCTGGGCTCATGTCTCACCTCTACTACCTAACACTGGTGACCTCAGGTCTCTCTCTCTCCGGTAAAATGGGGGCAAAATGAGGGGACCTACTTCACAGACTTGCTGTGAAGAGAAAATGGGTTCATATACATAGAGCCCCATGCGAGCCTGCGCTGTTATGATCCTTCTCTGCTGTGCTTAGAAGTCCCTGTGGGGCCAGGGCTGGGGGACCAGGACTCGGTGGTTAGACCCTCTGGCATGTTCCTCATATTCAAGAAAGGTGGGATTTTTGCAGTACAATGAGTACCTGTGTGAAATTTTGCACAGAAGCACGAGTCCTCTTTTGTGTGTGTTTAAGGAGAAACCGTGCGTATTTACAGAGCCAGAGAGTAAAAGAAAATGACAGGCACGGGCTTGTTACTTTCAGTTTCCTTAGGGAAAGACAAGTTGGGGTATCTTTTTGGAGCTCTGAAAACAGCATTTACACTTGTCACTAAGAGGACCCCGCAATGCCTTTGCTCTTAACCATGCAGGAAAGCGCAAGATTTGTTTCAACTTGATCGTTGCTACAAGAGATTTCCTTTTTGTCTCCTAGTCTCAGATAAATTAAGAGCCAGTTTTTCTGGCCTGGAATCTGACATAAGCAAGATGCATCCCCACTGAGCTGGACAGAGCTTTAAGGGTCCCTGCCAGGAAGGGGGCGGGGACAAGCTCTGGGGGAGTTTAAGTGCCAGGTGATCTCCTAACCCGTGTGGGGAGCAAGGTGCTCCTGGACATCCGTGTTTGCTCAGTTTCTTCACTTGCAGGTTTCAGTCTGGTTCTTGAACCGTCGGCTTCTGGGGGCTCCTTGCGTGTATGGGCCTCTAGAGCAGGGTCCCCATTTCCTTACTCTGTGTCACAAATAGTTGACTCTGTCGTGAGCTGCTGCTAACTCGGTTGAGCGCTGTTACGTGTGGGAGGGGTCTGCCTTCCCTCGGCCTGGCTGTGGGTGGGGCGGGGTCTGCAGGTGTGTGGAAGGCTGTCCAGCTTTTACGAGGTCTCTCTGAAGGCGCCAAGTTGGGGAAAATGTTCAGTGCTGCTGGGGAAAAAATTCCTGATGCAAAACCCAGGCTGGTCACCTTGTGGGACATCAGAACACGGAGCCCCGTGCCCAGCTGCTTAAAAGATCAGTGATGGAATTATGGACAGTAAGAGGAGGTATCAGGAGAGGAAATGGCAGGAAATCTCATCTGGATCCCTGTAAAGGCTCTGGAAAGCTCATTCTGATTATCTTAAACTGTTGTTTTTTATTTCAAATGGTAATGACTGCCTGCCTGGTTTCTGGCTGGAGAGCATCTGTGGCTGTCCCGCATCTCCGTGGCCATCCCACTGCCTACAAGGGAGCACTTGGTTACTGGGTCTTCGAATCTGTGGGCTTGGTTACTACGCGTCTCCTCGCTTTCAAAGGCCGGTCAGAGATCTTCTTCCTCTGGAGTTGGGGGGTGCACATGCTGCCAGAGGGTACCTCGGCATGCCACCCCCAGCCTGGGCTGTGGCCCTTGCACTCACAATCCCCTCTCCTGGGCCTCCTCTCCCTCTCCACCCCTGCTGCCTCGCTTGCCAGCCCTCCCAGTCCTCCAGGCTTTCTCTCAGCCCTTTGAAAGCTGACTTTGTTCCTGCAAGTCTCCAGTGAGCCCAGCACCAATGAAACCATTTTATACTTAAAAAAAAAATTTTTTAAGATTTTTATGTATTTATTTGAGAGAAAGAGAGAGCACAAGCAGGGGAAGGGCAGAGGAGAGGGAGAAGCAGCCTCCCCGCTGAGCAGGGAGCCCAATGTGGGACTCGATCCCAGGTCCCTGGGATCGCGACCTGAGCCGAAGGCAGACACCTCATCGACTGAGCCACAGGTGCCCCATGAAACCATTTCAGTACCCTAAGGAACTGATAAGTAAATCACCAGCCTCCTGGTGATTTCCAGGCCGGTCTGTTTCCCCCCACCTGGGCTATCTTGAAATCCACAGGCTTCCTGTTCCCCAACACTGCTTCTCCCTGGGACACACATGTGTCCTCTGCCCTCCTGACTCCCCTGCACTCTGGTCAGATCTGCACATAGAGCACCAGGTTCCATGCTGCCCCAGAGGCCTGTGGTGGCTCGTAGCTGCCTGAGGAGAAGAATACCACCTGGTCCAGCCCTGTCAAGTAAGGAGCTCTGCAGTGCTGGGAATGCTGTGCACCTGCACCGTCCAATATGGCGGCCCTACCGCCCAGGTGTGGCTAATGACCATTTGAAATGGGGCCAATGTGACTGAGGAACTGAATTTTTACTTTTGTTTGTTTGTTTGTTTGTTTTCTGTTAGAGAGAGAGAGCCCGGGGAGGGGAGGAGCAGAGGGACAGGGAGAGAGGGAATCTCAAGCAGGTTCCTTGCCCAGCCAGGAGCCTGATGCGGGGCTTGATCTCACAATCCAGAGATCACGACCTGATCCAAAATCAGGAGTCAGACACATAATGGACTGAAGCCCCCAGTCATCTCCTGAATTTTTACTTCTTCTATTTAATTATAATGAATTAAATTTCAATAGCCACATGTGTCTAGAGACTACCACGATGTACGGCACAGGTCTAGACCCTCCTCAGTTTTAATCTCAATTTCCAGCTTATTACCCAAAACATTCTGACACACCTCACACTTTGTGGCTTTTTCATCCCAAGCCTTGCCTTGGGCTGTGTCCTCCACCTAAGTGCCCTTCCCGCCCTGGGACCTCTCCAATTCCCATCCACCCACACCCACCCAGATTCCACGTCTTGATGGACTCAAAGGGGGTTAGTTTCAGGAGGCCTTTGAGTTGAGAGGTATTACAGTAGCCATCTTTGGAAGATGAATCAGCCTGTGGCCATCAGCAAATTCTACCCAGGATTGGCAGAGACAATACTTATCGCCAAGTCTAGACCTGTTTCCTTTTCATCTTGTGCCGCTGAGAGGCTATGCGCATAGTAGGTGTTCTCTAGTTCTTAAACGAATCGAGTCCCGCGACAGTGTGTCAAAGGTAAAGGAGATCTTCACCTGGGTCTCATTTGCCAGCGTTAGGAAGTTTCCTGTTACACTGATGTTCTGTCAAGTAATAAGGTCTTAAAAATCTGTGCTGATGAGCTCTGCCTGGGGTCTCCACTTAAATTACAGACAACGGCAACAAATGCACTGTAATTTATAAATTGTAATGTGCCTTGTGTGTATAAATTCCCGTATGATAGAAACATTCCGATATTATGATATATCACCCTTCTCCTTGCATATAAACAATCACTAAATAACCAAACTTTGTCATTACCATGAGACAAATGTTTAGGCTAGAAATATTGATTCGTGTTTTGGTTATCCCGGCAAATATCTTGGTCCTAAAGAAGTTGACTATTTTTAGTCCTAATGAATGAAAAGTTCCATTAATAATGAGTTTGTTTGGATAGATCAGAAGTCTTGTATAAGATGTTAAACACCATCACTGTGAGGAGACGCATAGAACAACCACCTGAAAGGCAAGTGTGGCTTTTGTGGCCGTTACATTTCTATCACATTCTCCAGATTGGTTTTATTTATTTATTATTTTTTTTATAAAGATTTTATTTATTTATTTGACAGAGAGAGATCACAAGTAGATGGAGAGGCGGGCAGAGAGAGAGAGAGAGAGAGGGAAGCAGGCTCCCCGCTGAGCAGAGAACCCCATGCGGGACTCGATCCCAGGACCCCGAGATCATGACCCGAGCCGAAGGCAAAGGCGTAACCCACTGAGCCACCCAGGCGCCCTCCAGATTGGTTTTAAATGTTAAATCAGGGGCGCCTCGGTGGCTCAGTGGGTTACGCCTTTGCCTTCGGCTCGGGTCATGATCTCGGGGTCCTGGGATCGAGTCCCGCATGGGGTTCTCTGCTCAGCGGGGAGCCTGCTTCCCTTCCTCTCTCTCTGTCTGCAGCTCTGCCTACTTGTGATCTCTGTCTCGCAAATAAATAAATAAAATCTTAAAAAAAAAAAAAAAGGTTAAGTCAGGGGCATCTGGGTGGATCAGTTGGTTACAGTTGGTTAAGCGTCTGCCTTCAGCTCAGGTCATGATCCCGGGATCCCAGGATTGAGCCCTGTGTCCGGCTCTGCACTCAGCAGAGAATCTGCTTATTCCTCTCCTTCTTGTTCTGCCTCCCTGCACCCACCCTGGTGTGTGCTCTCTCCATCTCTCTCAGATGAATAAAGTCTTTAGAAATAAAATGTTAAATCATTCTGGGCATCATCCTCCACAAATGAGCACTAGGCATCTACGTGAGGGCACCGTGCTAGGCTTTAACTAAGAGGAGTCACTCTTTGAGATTGGTCTGCAGAAACATCCAGCTCTATTCCATGTCCTTGGTCCCAGTCTAGTAAGTCTGTGAGCCTCGGTTAACTCATCTGTGAAATGGGGTGGCTGGCTCTCCACCCCTCCAGAAGTCACAGATACCGAACAAGACATGGTTCACTGTGGTAAATGCGCAGGTCGTTTCTATGTGCAGCGATTGTATCTTTAATCCTGTCCCATTTTGTTCCCCTTCCCTATATTTCTATCTTCTCTCATTAGACTTTTAATTCAGTTACGTCGAGACATATTTTATAAGTCCTTGCAGCCTATCAGAATTCCTTTCTGAAATGGCAGAGCACCATCGTACCAACCGGTGAAAAGACACACATGTAGACCATGTGACCTCAAGTCCACAGACAGCATGCTGTCACATGCCCCTTAAATATTTGTCTTCGCCTTTAAGCACTGTGTTTCTTTTGACGTCTTACCCTGTCACAGAGCCTTTGAGCAGCAGAGTTGCCCGAGTTGAAAAACATCTCTAAAGCATCACTATTTTGTGGTTTATCAAAAGACAGACTATATGATCAAAATATTTCAACTGGTCTCTGTGGGCTCCTGTGAATCTTACTGTGTTACTTCCCAGTGCTGTCGTGGGTTTGGAATACAGAAGCAAGGCTAGCACGGGCCCTTGGAGTTACAGAATCCCCCTCGTGCTGCTCATGGAAGGGAGTCCTCCAGCCTCTTCTGCTCTGGGCGGAGCAGCCCCTGTACCTTCTTAGGCAGCCCTGGGTGAGCCTCGTCTGCCATAGCTGCGGGCTTTCCCCTGTGCGGGATCTGTTCCTTGTGTCCCCACCTGGATGCTACAGTCACCTGGATGCACCTGCTGTTGCCAGAGCAACCAGCATCCTCGTGCCTCCTGCGTATCCCACCCTTCACTGCTTGGAAGACAGCGCTCTTCCCTCACTGCCCTCTCTCTCAGGCTCAACAGCCCTTCCTACCTCTGTGTGTGTGTGTGTGTGTGTGTGTGTTTTAAGATTTTATTTATTTGACAGAGAGAGAGATAGCAAGAGCAAGAACACAAGCAGGGGGAGTGGGAGAGGGAGAAGCAGGCTTCCCGAGGAGCAGGGAGCCTGATGCAGGACTCAAACCCAGGACCCTGGGATCATGACCTGAGCCCAAGGCAGGGGCTTAACGATTGAACCACCCAGATGTCCCCCCTACCTGTGTTTTAAATGGTGCAGACCTGGGCAAGCCTCACTGCCCTCATCCAGAGGTCTGCTGGACGACCTCTAACCCTCCCCTCTAGCCTATTCCAGATGCCGTCTACTCAGGTCCCAACAGATGTGACCTCTTGTGAGCCAGACATTTTCTGCTCTCATTTTTGCCTTCTAAAATCTAAAACCTCTCAATTATTTTACTAAAGTGGTGCCAAGCCAGGCCTTCATCATGCCAATCTTATGTGTGCGGTTTAGTGAAAATCAGGAATTTACACTTCCGGGGCATCTGGGTGGCTCAGTCGTTTAGGTGTGTGCCTTTGTCTGGTGATGACTCCAGAGTCCTGGGATCGAGCCCCTGCTTAGCGGTGACTCTCTTTCTTCTTCTTCCTCTGCCTCTGCATGCTTGTGCTTACTTGTTCTCTCTTTCAAATAAATAAATGAAATCTCAAAAAAAAAAGAAAAGAAATTTACATTTCCTTTACCAACTCTTGATCCATCATTGGCTTTCATATTCCAGCCCATAGAGGTCCATTTCTTTCTTTCCTTCTTTTATTTATTTTTTTTTAATTAAGATTTTAATTGTTTGAGAGACAGAGAGAGTGACAGGGAGCACGGGTGGGGAAGAGAGGGAGAAGCCGGCTCCCCGCTGAGCAGGGAGCCCAATGTGGGGCTTGATCCCAGGACCCTGGGATCATGACCTGAACTAAACGTGGACACTTAACCCACTGAGCCACCCAGGCACCCCCATAGAGGTCCTTTTCAATGACAGCGTTCGTTCATCATCTCTCCAGCCCCTCCCTTGCACTCTCTGCAGACCCACCAGCATCTCTGTCTCACGCATGGTTTCTTACTGAGGATGCTCAAGGCCATGTGTGCTTGACTTGGGCAAGGCAGTCAAAGAAAGAAGTTCTCAACACGCATTTTATTTTTTACCTTTTCACCATGGGGAAGATTTTTCTGGATGCTCTCTACCCACTGAGCTATTTTAAGCATGGTTTGTAAGATCTTTGTGCAAAGCATGGGGTTTCTCAAAAGGCAATTTTTTTCTCAAATGCAAAGCAGCAAGCTTATTCGGCTTATGGGTTAATAGTAAAATGGAGCACTATAATTAAAATTTGCAATTATGCAGGGTAGGATTTACATATCTCAGCTTGCAATTAAGCTACCCCACAATTTATTTGGATATGTTTACAAAGTGCCTGGACATACTGCGATAAAAGCCTTGAGGCTCCTTTTTCAGACATCTTAGGGCTGTTAGACTTGGAGCCATGCCTAGGCGTGTGTTGGGCTCCCAGGCATTACTACTGGCGGTTATGCGGGTGGTGGAGTAGTGCAGCACTAGTCCTCATTTTGTATTTACTGGACAGCTGTGCACCTCCCCAAGTCTATGCATTCTTGCCCGTATACCCATTTCGGAAGTCAAATTTCATTTTTCTCATTTCACAGATCAGAAAAGGGAGACTCGGGAAGTTAAATGACTTGCCCAAGGTCACAGGACAAGTCGGTGGCTGAGCCAAGACTTTAAACCAGGTCTGGTGTGAGTCCAAGTTTGAACGCTCTCCGTGTTGTCCCCAAACCTCTCAAATGCCTCCCACACTATAGGCGATTCAGTGAACATCCGTTAGAGGGTTCACTTGGGACTGGAAAGGGGCCATCACAAACCCCCTGCTCAGAGGAGGAGCCGGGCTGGTTGGACAGGCAGTGCCACCCAGGCCCCGAGGTCCCTTCCCTGAGAGGGCCTGACTCCAGAAGTGGCTTCTTTCAGTCCGGGGGGTCTGGCCGTTGGCTCTCAGCAGGGCTGCCTCCGTCCCGGGCCCTGGTCATTTGCCCAGCGGGCTCTCAGCAGCTCCAGAGCCCGAGCCGGGAGGTGTGAGCGTGGGCTCTCCCACACGGGGAAATCTGTGATCCCCGACCACCGTGAGCCCCCTTTCCAGGACTGGAGCCATGAGATCAGAGCAGAAATGCAGCTTCCGGGCCCTTCCTGGGCACCGAGTTACCACCTGCAGTCCTGAATCAAATCTCAGGCCCAGAAAGGGGGTCGAACTCATTCAAGATGCCAATTTTCTTTTTAAATGGCTGATCTGAAAAATTCCTCTTGGAGGCCATCACTTGCCCTTCATTTTCCAGGCTGTTCAGTAACGCCAGATAACTGTGAAAGGCATGAACACAGGCCCTCAGTTCCCCCAGGAGCTCAGGGTAGGTCTTCGGGAATCTCCTTCCACAGAAAGGACAATGCAGGCTTGTCTGGATGCACATATAAATTCGAGAATTTTAAGAGATTTAAAAATGCTTAGGAATCCCTGTGAGACTGATGACAGAGACATGTTTGGGGCTAACACTGCTCAGCCAGCGCAGGGTCACGTCCGGGGAAACAGTGGGTACGGGACTCCCGGGGCAGCCAGGGTAGGAATATGGACCACGTCCTAAACTTCCCAGAAGGAAAGAAGTAAAGAGATACGAGCAGGGAACGTTCTTAGTCATGGATGGTAAAAGGAAAATGTCAAGGCCGACAGAGAAGCCAAATTGCTCAAGAGTCCAGTGTCCATGAAGCGCAGCCAAACGGCTGGGACTTGGGGCTGATCGAGAACGTGCAGCCGTGCTGGGCCGACCTCAGGTTTCTCTTCCCTCTGAACTTAGCTCTGCATACAATCTCCGCATAAAGTCTCCGGACTTTAGGCCTCAGGTAAGAAACAGACAAGCAAGTGACATGGTGGCCAAAGGCCCCAGGCAATGGAAAGACAGTTCACCCCAGAGTCCCAGAGATCTGTTGTTTCAACTGGCCCCAGTGAGTTCTGGGGTCCCGGGGGCAGGGAGCTGTGCCGGTCAGGCTGACCCTCTCTTTCCCCTAGCCTCGGTGGTGGTGGGGGGGTGCAGGCCTAAGGCCTCTGGCAGCCTTCTCACCCCCACAAAGCGAGACTGGCCTGAGAATTCAGCAAACACAGAGGAATGCAGGGCACGGGACGCGGAGACTGATTTCTGATGACGCACCCTCGACCCTGGGGTCCCGCTGGGCCTGGTGGAGCTTTGGGCTGCGTAAGCCAGCCAATTCCATATTTTGCTTAAGTCACTTCCAGTTGGGTTTTCTGCCACTTGAAATCAATCATAAAAGCAAGGGAAGGCTTTTATCGAAGGGATTCTTCCTCTCGGCCTTCTATTTTGGGGGAGTGACAGCATGAAGGTCAGACCTTTATCGCCAGAACGCTGTGGTTCTAACTAGGCTTGAAGCCAGAGAAGGTTTGGGGCGTCCCCTGGGGTGCCTCCAGGACCGAGGGGCAGCTGGGGAGTTTTGAGCCTTTCCTGGTTCCATGGCTCACGTGCCCCGTGTCTGATGCTCGTTTTTCACATCCCTTCTCTGCCTCACATTTTTCTCAACCAGAATTTCTGGTCTGTGTCTGAAAGCTGTTGTGTCTGAGAAACTAAATGACGAACTCGGCCCCATCGTGCTGTTTTGCTGACGGTTGAGAAAGCTCTCACGCTCATACCCAGGGGTAAGGTTTGACACTTCAGGTGTGGCGATGAGCTATTATGCAAATATATTCCAGAAGGATGACGCTTTTGAGGAACTCCAGGGCAATGAATTTCTCAAGTAGCCTCGGTTCAAGCTTATTATTCGTTATGCTGTGTTGCATGATTTTGCTCAGGGTCCTGTTACATTTTGCTGAGCGGTTAAGGAATTTGAAAAGTGCAGAGTAGTGAAGTTGACCATGTGCCTGCAGGAAGGAGTCCAACATGCCCACCTGCTCCCCGGCTGTCTGGGGCTGCTGACTCTACACTTCAAGGTCACGCAGGAGGGAGGCTTTGTGACCGAGTCAGGTTGATGGATGGTTTCGGGGGAGTGTAAGTCAATAACAGCATGGAGCAGAACCCTTTTCACTGCAGCAAGTGAGGGCAGGGGCGTCCTTCTCCAGCTTTTAGGGAAGTGTTGGAGATCGGGCTGATTTCTTCCAAACAAAGGAAGGCAGGAAATAGCTCTTAAATCCACATTAAATCTGCAAACTCTTTTATTGCATTGGATCGCATATACAGTAGTGCAGGGGGTTTATTGTGTAGATCAAGACCTCTGTCTAATGGAAGTTTAATCCCCAAGAACCCAAGAACCTCGAGCACTTTAGGTCTTTCCTGTGATCGGCCAGTGCTCAAAATGGATGTTGCCGGCCATGGTCATTTGCCCATTCTCCCTGTGACGATGGAGTCGGCTGTGGGCGGCCGCTTTGGGCCGCGGGGAATGTGTGCATTTGAGGCTCTAGGTAGGAACTCATTTCTTAGCCTTCTAGTGATCAGGCGGGGCTCCTTTAGTCTTGTTTCCAGGGCATATTTCCATGACTGACTTTAATCCTTCTTTACTGAGAGCCAAGAGACCTGGCCCAGACTTCACATATGGTTGCTGCTTCCTGGTACACAGTGGTATCAACTGATTAATGAAATTAGTACATTATGTGGACATGGAAGCCATACTCTTTCTTTCTTTCTTTTTTTTTTTTTTTTCTTGTCCCTTTGGGAACATTCTGTCATCATCACTACTCACAGGGTTTATGACACTTTGTCGTGTCTGGATTGCTATGTTTGCTTCTCTTTGTAAACATTTAAGTAGATTGATGCTCGCCTTCAAGATAGTTAGATGAAAAATGACCAATGACGGAAAAATAATCACATGCAGGAGAATTAGGAAAAAAAAATCTATTATCTGATAAAAACAAGGCTAATTTAATGTATCACATTCCTTTTCCATTTGTGATGCCTTCTTATGTTACATTGAAGAAAGGACTTCGTTTTAGAGGTTAGAGAGCGGAAACTTTATTTCCTAGTGTCAGGGAAGGCTTTGGAGAGAGATATACTTTGAAGTTTGGGGAAGAGGAAGGAGAGAAAGTTCTTAATGGGTTTTAAAGTAAATTGGGTAAGAAATGAAGTTTTTAAAAAGCAGTTTTTAAGAGCAGTCCAAAATGATAGAATACTAGCATTCTGTGTAGAGTTATCATGGGTAAAGCACAGCCAGCAGGGAGAAGGTTTTCTTACCATTGCTAAAGAACCTGTTTTGGCACTATATTGAAGAGATTTGTGCACCCTTATGTTTACAGTGTTATTTATAATAGTTATTATAATAGATATGGAAGCAACCCAAGTGTCTTTTCATATATGAATGGATAAAGAAGATATATATTCTACTTAATATGTCTAGATCTAAATACATATCATGGAATATTACTCAGCCATAAAGAAGAATGGACTCTTGCTGCTCGCAATGACATGGATGGGCCTAGAGGGTATTATGCTAAGTGAAATAAGTCAGAGAAAGAGAACTATCATATGATTTCACTTATACGTGCACTCTAAACAGCAAAACAAATGAGCAAATAAAAAAAATACAGTCTCATAAATGCAGAAAACAAACTGGGGTTTTCCAGAAAAGAGGTAGATGGCGGGGGGAGGGGTGAAAGAGGCGAAGGGAATTCACAGATACAAACATCCAGTGATAAAATAAATAAGTTGCCGGGATTTAAAGTACAGCATTTAGTCATAAGTACAGGAATATAGTCAGTAAGTTAATAATATTGTAATAATGCTGTGTGGGGAGCACTGTGTAATGTAGAGCATTGTCGAATCCCCGTGTCGTCTACCTGAAACCAAAATAACATTGTGGGTCAACTGTACTTCAGTAATAAATTTTAAAAAATAACTTGGGGAAAGGCTGGGGCAAATGCAGGACACCTGGGAGAGAGGAATGAACGATTTTATGTGCTCGGTGTTGTCCTTGAGCTCCCGGAGCCAAGACAGGACACAAACTATTTCAGTATTCAAAAAATCAATATGGAAAACATTTTCAGGGTAAACTTGACTATTCCTTTTTCCCCGTTACAGAAAAATCCATACCCGAATATACTGATGCAGGGATATCAAGAGGCTTTTCTGTTCTCTCATCGTTCCCTGGGGTGACTGGCCCATCACAAGGTTAAAGGGATTCTTTGTTTCATTTTGCGTCGGTTGGTGGTCACCGGTGCAGCTCTGCATTTTAATTTCCTACCTCAAGTCCTGTGCAATGTTTAGTTGCCATTGTATGCACTGAGACACCAGGGGATCAGAAGAATCAAACGATGCTCCCCTTTACCCCCCTCACACAGGTTAATAAGTCATTAACCAAGTTAGAAACAGAAATCCAGTTGTATTCGCTTAAAATTCCAGTTTCAGTGTTGGGGGTATGGAACGTGAGCAGAGGACCGTGTCATGATCTGGAAGGGACGAGAACGGCAAAGGAAAAGTGAAGTCCATCTCAGCGGTGAGCGCGCGGGCGGGCTTTTATTAAGTGCTGCATCCCTCGGTGACAAAAACGACTCCGTGTGCTCATGGCTGCGTGTTGAGAGAGGGTGTCTTCTCATGTTGCTGCCTCTCCTGACACAAGCAGCCAAGCCAGCGGGAGGACCTCAGGGAAGTCATAGGGCTGCGTGCGCCCCTGCACAGATGGGACTGCTCGTTGCCAAGGATGACCATGTCCTTTTTTCTGGGCAGGGGGCTCATCTTCATCCAAATCCTGTGCATTCCACTGGTCCCTAATGAAAACTAAACAAAACAAAACAAACTCCGTGTGTCTTCATTCCCAGGAGAAATTTTGCCCGCAACTCTAAAACACTGTTGCATAAATGACATCAGACTTCTTGCTACCAGAAGGATATAGCACCCAGAAGTCAAAACCTTCAATCAAGCGTGTTAAACCTGGGGAAAAACCAGCACCTCCTTGATAATTTAATTTTTATGAATCCATTATAATCCTCTGCATCTTTCTTTATTCAAGTCTCCCTTTGGTTGACCCTTTGCCCAACTGCATGCAACACGAATGTTTTTATTACTGTTTTTATTAGTTGCGTTTGCAGAAAGAGAAGAAACACTTTTCACCCCCTAAATATTTATGACCTTCCAGTGAATGAGTAGTTGGATTTCATGTCCTGTATTTGAAATGTTGGATAATCTTGAATTCTTCTGGCTGAAATGGGAGAAGCGATCTTAATTGGAAATGTAAGCGAGTTTGGATCAGAAATGAAAATTGCACATGAATGGATTATTATTACAGTAACTGAATTCAGGCCTGCTGTTAGCTATGACATTTTTTTATTTAAAAAAAAAATGTAGGGTCTTTCTCTTTATTGATTCATGTACAGTTGAAAGAAATAATACAGAGGGATCTCCTGTATAACCTTCACCCAGTTTACAGATGTTAACATCTTGCAAAACTGTCACAATCAGAATATTGATGTTGATAAATTCAAGATACAGAGCTTTTCTACCATCACAAAGATCTCTCATGTTGTTCCTCTCATAAGCTCATGCTCGTCCTTGTTGCTGCTACTACCTTCTTAATTCCTATCAACTATTTTTTTAAAAAAGATTTTATTTATTTATTTGACAGACAGACATCACAAGTAGGCAGAGAAGCAGGCAGAGAGGGGGGGGTGGAGGGAAGCAGACTCCCTGCTGAGCAGAGAGCCTGATGTGGGACTCAATTCCAGAACACTCCTATCAACTACTAATCCATTTTCCAACTCTGTAATCTTGTCATTTCAAGAATGTTATATGACTGGAATCATACAGTATTTATCCTTGTGGGATTAGCTGTTGTTTTTTTTTTTAAAGACTTATTTATTTATTTGAGAGAGAAGTGTGAGAGAAAGAGAGGGAGACAGAGAGAGAGAGAGGGAGAGACAGAGCGGGGAGGGCAGAGGGAGAGGGAAGAGAATCTCAAGCAGACTTCCCTCTGAACTTGAACGTGGGGCTCGATCTCAAGACCCTGAGATCCTGACCTGAGCCCAAATCAAGAGCTGGCCACTTAACCGCCTGAGCCACCCATGCCCTGGATTAGTTGTTTTCACTCCCCATAGTTCAATGCACATCATCCAAATCATTGTATGTGTCAATAGTTTCCCCTTTTTAACACCGAGTGTATGGATATACCACAGTCTCTTTATCAAACAACTCACCTGTTGAAGGACAGACATCTGTGGTGTTTTCAGTTTGGGGCTATAATGAATATAGCTGCTATGGACATTTCGAGTGAACACAAGTTTTCACTTCTCTGGGATAATTGCCTAGGACTGCAATTGTCATATGATAGTGTTTTAAGAAACTGCCAAACTTTCTTAGGGGAGCTGTATGCCATTTTACCTCCCCCCTAGCAATGTATGAAAAATCCAGTCTCACCAGATCTTTGGCAGGTGTTTTTACTATTCTTACTTTTAGCCATTCTGACAGGTGTACACTGATCTCTCATAGTGGTTTTCGTTTATATTTCCTTAATGACTTACAGTGTTGAACATCTTCTACTGAGCATGTTTGCCATTGGTATAATCTCTTCAGGGAACTGCTTGTTTAAGTCTTGTGCTTGTTTTCTAGTTTTGTTTTTTTTTAACTGTTGAGTTTTGAGAGTTCTTTATATATTCTAGATACTAGTACTTTGTGGGATATGTGGCTTGAAAATACTTTCTCCAGGTACCACACTTTATATCCACCTAACAGAGTATTTTTCAGGAAAAAGTTTTTGAAAAGACTTTCCTGTCAAGGACACATGGACTCTTCTCCATGATAGAACCAGTGCTAGACCATAAAACAAACCTCAGTAAATGTAAAAGGATTGAAATTGTACAACATATGTTCTCCAACCACAATGGAATGAAATTATAAATCAACAGCAAGAGGAAACTTGGAAAATCCCCAAATATGTGTCAAATAAAACAATCTCAAACAACCAATGGGTCAAGGAGGAAGTGACAAGAGAAAATTTAAAAAATATATATTTTTTGATGGAAGAAAATGGAAACATAACATATCAAAATTTATGGGATGTAGCAAAAGCAGTGATCAGAGGGAAATTCAGACCTATAAATATTTACATTAAAAAAATAAGAAAAATCTCAAATCATTCACCTAACCTTCCACCTTAAATGAGTAGAAAAAGAAAAACAAAGTAAACCCAGAGCAAACAGACAACAGAGAATGATAAAGATTAGCGTGGGAACAAATGAAATAGAGAGTAGATAAACAATAGGGAGAATAGGTGACACACAAAAAAAAGGTTCTTTGAAAATATCAATAACATTGACAAATCTTTATCTTGAATGACCAAGAAAAAAATGAGAGAAGAAAAATTACTATAATCACAAATAAAAGTGAAGACATTACTATGAACCTTACATAAATAAAAGGATTACAAGAGCATTCTATAAACTACTGTATGCTAACAGATTAGCCTCGATGAGCTAGAAGTGGAAAACATGAACACCAAAAAAGAGAAACATCATTGAAAGAAGACAAATAAATGCAAAGACATCCCATGTTCAGCAATTTAAAGACTTAAGAATGTGGTATTCCTCTGGTTGGTCTACAGATTCAATTAATTCCTGTCAAAAATTACAACTGCCTTTTTTATGTAAAAAGACAAGTTTCCTAAAATTCCTGTGAAATTTCAAGGGACCCTGAAATAGCCAGAACAATTTTTAGAAACAGAAGTTGGAGGACTCACACTTCCCAATTTCGAAACTTACTGTAAGGTTACAGTGTTGCTACAAAACAATGTGTTACAGGTACAAGGGTGGACAGATAGATTAATAGAGTAGACTTGAGAGTCCAGGAATAAATTTGTACATCTGTGGTCAATTGACTTTCCACGAGAGTGCCAAGACCATTCAGTGGGGGAAAGGACAGTCTTTTCAACAAATAATGCCGGGACAACTGGATATCCACTTGCCAAAGAATGCAGTTGAACCCTTACATCACACCATACATAAAAAATAAATCAAAATGACTCAGAGTTGAGTGTAAAAAGCTGTAACTGTGAAACTCTTGGATTTGCAATGAATTTTTAAACACCAAAGTCACAAGCAACAAAAGAAAAATTAGATCATTGAAATTAAAATCTTTTTACACCGAAGAACACGATCAAGAAGAGACAATTCCACTCTGAAGTATAAGTCCAAGGACATTTCAAAGAAGGTTTTCAAACAAAAACTTGTGCATGGAGTTCATGTTCCTAGAATCATTGTTCATACTAGCCAAAAAGTGGAAACAACCCAAATGTCATTATCTGATGAATTGACAAACAAAATGTCATACATCATACAATGGAATGTTATTTAGCCATAAAAAAGTGGAATTCTGATATATGCTACAACATAGATGAACTTTGAAAACATTATGAAAAACTGAAGAAACCAGACACAAAATGCTGCATATAGTGTGATTCCTTTTATATGAAATGGTTGGAATAGGCAAATCCATAGAAACAAAAAACAGATTGGTGGTTCTCAGGGGCTGGAGAAAGGGATAAACAGGGAGTGACTGCTTAATGGGTATAAGGTTTCTTTGGGAAGTAATAAAAGTATTTCAGAATTAGGTAGTGGTGACAGTCACACAACATTGTGAGAGTATTAAAAGCCAATACATTGTTGCTTTGAAATGTCAAATTATGAATTTTATGTTAAACAAATTTTACCTAAGTATTTTTAAAAGAAATAAGTAGGATAAGTTTGTGTGGGTCTATTTTTGGTTCTCTGTTCTGTTTCATTGATCTATGTGTAATTCCCTCCACCAATCCTATATAGCCTTCATCACTGAAGTTACGTAATAAGCCTTGAAATTGAGTAAATTCCCACTTCTTTTTGTTTCAAGATTGTTTTAGCTATCATTATTTTTCTGTCCTTCCATATATATTTTAGAATAGTTTCTATTTATAAATGTATATTTTTGCATCTAAATTCTTGGGGAATTTTCTGTAGCTTTCTCCTCCCTCCCTCCTGTTCCCTTCATCCCTACCTTCCTTCCTTCTTTCTTTCTCTTTCTTCTCTTCTCTTTCTTGTACTATCCTTAGTTTTGTTAACAGAATAATGCTACCTTCATAAAATGAACTGGGAAGTATCCTCTCCTTTTCTATTTTTTGGAAAAGATTTTGTTTCATTGGTGTTCATTCTTAAATATCTACAAAAAAAATATTGTGGAATTTTGACAGAAATTGTGCTAAACCTTTATGTCAGTTTGGAAAGAACTGGCATCTTTACTATATTGAGTCTTCCAATCCATGAATATGGTACATCTTGGATTACATTGACTGATTTTCATATGCTAAACCAGACTTAAACTCCTGGAATTTGTCTGTAGTTTTACTGTTTCTTTATTCTATCTTTGCCAGGCTTTGGTATCAGGGTAATACTAGTTTCATAAAATAAATTGGGAATTGTCTCTTCCTCTTGCAGTTTCTGGAGATGAATGTGTATAACAGGTGTTTGTTCTTTTTTAAACATGTGTTAGAATTCTCTGGTAAAAGCATCAGTGCTTGAGTATTTGTTTTATTTTTTATTCATTTATTTTGTCTGTTTACTTATTTATTTATTTAGTTTATTTATTTTATTTTATTGTTTTATTTGAGGAGTTTTTAGATTACTAATTGAATTTCCTTAATAGGTAGAGGGCTATTCAAATGATCTATTCCCTAACAGGTAAGTTGTAGCAACTAGTGATTTTTGAGGAATTGGTCCATTTCATCTACATTATAAAATTTATGCATACAAAATTGTTTGTAGTTTCCCATTATCCCTTTGATATCTGCAGTGTTGGCAATATATTGGTAACTTGTGTTCTCTCTCTCTCTCTTTAGGGGGGTGGTGTGCAGGTCAGGCTTGCTAGAGATTTGTCAACTTAATTGACATTTTCAAAGAACTGGTTCTCTGTCTATGTTTTTCTCAGTTTTTTATTTTGTTTTCAATTTCACTGATTTTTGTTCCTTATTTTTTTTTTCCCTTATGCTTTCTTTGGCTCCTCTTTTTCTAGATTCTTGAGGTGGAAAATTAGATCAATTTGAGACTTTTCCTCTTCTGTTATGTATGTACTTAGTGAATTTTCGCTACTGATTTAGCTGTGTCTCACCAATATTGATATGTTCTGTTTTCATTTTCTTTCAATTTAATTCATTTTCATTGCCACTGAAACTTTATCATTGAAACGGGTTATTTAGAATTGTGTTGTTTGGGACACCTTGATGGTGAAGTCGGTTGAACATCCAATCCTTGGCTTCTGCTCAGGTCATGATCCCAGGGTCTTGGGATTGAGCCTCACCTCGGGCTCTGTGCTCAGCATGGAGTCTTCTTGGATTCTTCTTCCCTCCCCCTCTGTCCTTCCACTTCATAGTTGCATGTGGTCTCTCTCTAAAGTAAACAAATTAATCTTAAAAAAAAAAGAAAGAAAAGAATTGTATTGTTTAGCTTGCAACTGTTTGAATATTTTCTTGTTATCTTTCAGTTATTGATTTCTAGTTTGAGTTCATTATGGTTGGAAATTACACTTGGTATTATTTCAGTTTTTAAAAATTTGTTGAGATAATTTTTTGTTCCCGGTTATGTTCTGTCTTGGTATATGCTTGACTGTGATGTATCTTGGCGTGAACTTCCTTGAGTTTATCACCAATTTCTCCTCTTCTTATGGAACTCTGATGACTAGAATGTTAAACCTTTTGTCATAATCCCACAGGTGTCTGAGACTGTTTATGCTATTTCAATCTATTTTCTCTCCTTTGTTCAGATTATTTATCTATTGTTCTATATTCCAGTTCATTAATTCGTTTCTCTATCTCTGCCATTTTGGAACTGAGTCCTTCCTTTGAGTTTTTTATTTTGCACATATATTTTGCATTATTTTGTATTTGCTTCTATTGTATATTTTTACTTAGAAAATTTCTATTTGGTTCTTCTTGTATTTTCTATTTCCTTGTTGACTTTCTACTTTTTTGGTTAAGATTCTATTTTTTCCTTTGTTCCAAAAGTATTCTTAGTTGCTTATTGAAGAATTTTATGAACACTAATTCCAAATCTTTTTCAGATAATTCTCTCATTTCTATTATCTCAGTGTTGGCATCTATTAATTGTCATTCTTTACTCTGAGATCTTCTTGCTTTGCATTATGACAAGTAATTTTCTATTGAAATCTGGACAAGATTCTGGGTACTATGTTGTGAGACTCTGGATTATTTCAGCCTTCTGTCTTAACTGTCTTTCACGGACACTACTCAGCATTGTTTTGTTACCTTCAGGTGGAGTTAGAAATCAAAGCCCAGGCCATCAAAGGTGGCTGCATTGACCAAGACCCTCCCACCTTTTTTTTTTTTTTAAAGATTTATTTATGTGAGAGAGAGAGAGAGTGCACAAGTGGGAGGGGCAGGGGGAGAAAGAATCCCAAGCAGCCCCACAGGGCTGCATCTCATAGCCCTGAGATCATTGCTTGCACCAAAAGCAAGAGCTGGATGCTTACCCGACTGTGCTACCCAGCCGCACAAAAGACCTCCCGCCTTTAGTTTGGGATCCCAAACAGCTAATCCCTAAGGTACTGGGAACCAGAACTAAACCATACCTCCCAGATGGTAGCAAGGTTGGCAGTTCCTGAATGTCTGTCCTCAGGCAGAGCCCATGATGCCAGCTGTACAACCCTATGCCCTCTGGAAGTTTCTCTCCTGCCAAGTCATGTGAGGCACATGGTGACCCAGCTGCCAGAAGAGCAGCGCTGGCTTAGAGAGAACCAGTATGTCAGTGGCAGCAAAAATTAAAGATGCGAAACAAACCTGAAGGAACCTTGTGTCTATATCCAATTAAAGAGGTGACAGTGTCCTTCTATTTCAGCTCTGGCTACCTTCTTTTGTCTAGATTTTTCTAAGGCCATCCTGTCCCATGAATCGAACAACAGTCCATCCATAACTCCATTCTGGGTTTGCTGTATGAACAGACACCCATCAAACTTCTCATTCCAGCCAGTCACACTTCCCCATCGAAAGAAAAACAGGAATAATTCTCCCATAAATAGTCTGTGTGTGCTGACAAATGGGAATTTGAAGCAGTATAATTAAATTGTTGTTAAATTATTTAAGTGCCTCTGGTGAAACTGTGTAAGAGAGAAGGTGCTTGACTTAGGGAGACATATCAGGAGGTGAGAAAGCAAAATTTGAAGGGCGGAAACTAGCGTAGTTATTTGCATTCCACATTAACATAAGGGAAGATGCTTTGGAGTAAGTCAACCTATCTGGAAAGGCCTATGGCTAGACTGTTGGCCTGTGGCCCTCAGGACAATGTTGCCTAGCAATGAACAAGGACTTGCCAGGCAGGTGCTGGGAAGAGTACGTGCAGAGAGACACACACCTAACATGTACCAGCATTCTGTACCCCCCTGGAGACGGAGGCGTGAGATACAAGCCCCCATTTTCTCTCTGAGCAAACAGAATTGATGTTGATGCAATCGGACAGTTAAGGCAGAAATCCAATTACTGAGCTAATTAGCACCTTTGAGTGGTAAGCACCAAACATAGGGGAGGAAAGCACTGGAGAAAAACTCAAATGACCTGGTATGGCTGACAGTTCACCTTCTTAGAGAGTCTGGTGGAGAGCCAGAGGCCCTGGGGTACGCAGGCAGCTTGGCTTAGTTATTGCTGATCGAACTTAGCACTCTGCATCCAATAGCCTTTTGAAAAGATAGCTTTCCAGTTAACATAGTTTTAGAAGGTGTTTTAATTCCCTAAGGAGTATAGTAAATGAATTTCTTTTGGCTCAGCCCCACTTTAAAAATTGTTTATTCTGCTGCTCAAAATTCCATTTGTCTTAGGTCTTCAGGTGAAATTAAAATTCCATTTAGGGACTTCTTATGCCGACATGGGATTTCAGCCTTCATTAGAAAGAATTTTGTTGTTTGCTGTATTTTTTTGCCACCCTGGGCTCTTTTACTTTCAAAGCTGATCCGAGGGTATTTGGAAGGAAAACTGAAGCAATAATAGAACAGAGTGGTGGGGCTAACAGCGTTTTTGAGATGCAGCCAAATAGTTCTTCTCTCCAGTCCCACAAAGCTCAAACAGGATCTCACCTAGATGCTTCTCAAGTATCTGAAACAGATGGAAAAGGAGAATACTTTTTTTCTTAGCTCCATATAAATATATTTTTTAAATATTTTATTTATTTATTTGACAGACAGAGATCATAAGTAGGCAGAGAGGCAGGCAGAGAGAGAGGAGGAAGCAGGCTCCCCACTGAGCAGAGAGCCCAATGCGGGGCTCGATCCCAGGACCCTGAGATCATGACCTGAGCCAAAGGCAGAAGCTTTAACCTACTGAGCAACTCAGGCTCCCCTATTTTTTTTTTAATCTCTCTGATTCCCAAGAGACAAGTTCACAATAGAATCCTGCATTCTGAGATTTCTTCTTAAGCACCATATCTACTAAGGAGTGCTTGTCATTTATTAAATCACACTCAGGATGTCAATGATCACGTTTAACTCTAAGTTGGAAGTTGGTGGTGGCTAGTCTCTTCTCTTCTTAGCAGACGTCATGAGAGAAGAATTAACATTAGAAACAGCATTATTTTGGGCCCTTCATTTATTCATACTAGTTGTGAGCAAAGGTGGGTCTTCATGCTACTCAGGGTCTGGAGTGAGAGGCGGATATAATCAAATAATCAGCCCACCAGGTTCAAATCTTGACTCCACATTTATGTGTGGCCTTGGGGACTGTAGCTAATTTCACTGTGGCTCAAGTTCATACTCGGAGGGAATGGGTATAATAATAATACCTACCTAAGAAGGTAGTTGTAAGGATATGATGAGTTAGCTCACGTGAAGTACTTACACAGAGACGTGTTACGGGACTATTAGCTGTCATCACTGTTAGTAATATTAACTATGACAGGCTCCCCACAGGAGAGGTGTGATGTGTGAAGGAGCATATGACATGAGTCTCACCTAGAGCAGGTGTCAGGAAGGCTTCCCTGAGAGCGATACTGGGGCCAGACTTGAAGCACTAGAGGAGTCTGTCAGGAAGGCAGACGGGGTAGAAAAGACTCCAAGTAGAGGGAGGACGCCAGAGTCACAAAGGATGCCAGGGAAGGCAGGGTGACAGGAATAGGAGGTCAGGGCACGCTGCAGACGTAGAAAAAGGCTAGCGTGGTTGGAGCAGAGACAGGAAAGGCAGGCGCCAGGCATGTGAAAGGTCAGTTTTTTCACAAATGTGAAGAGGACCCTCATTATTGTTCAAACTTGTACGTAAGCCTGTATTCGATGGTATATTTCTAGTGAAAACCCTTTCTTAATGGCTTCGGTTTAACCGTGTGAAATTGCCATCTTTGTACATCATGAACAGTTAAATATTCAAGGTCATGTGGTTGAAGTCAATCTCCTGTTTCATCCTTCAAAGGGTGATGAGACCACCACTGAAGATCTGAAACAAAAAGACACAAAGTGCCTGGGCGGCTCCGTGGTTAAGCGTCTGCCTTCAACTCAGGTCATGATCCTGGGTCCTGGGGTTGAGCCCCACGCTGGGCTCCCAGCTTAGTGGGGAATGTGCTTCTCCCTCACCCTCTGCTTCTCCATCTGCCTCTCCCTCTGTCTCTCCCCCTGCTTGTGCTCTCTCTAGCTCCCTCTCTCAAATGAATGAATTAAAAAAATCTTTAGGGGCACCTGAGTAGCTCAGTGGGTTAAAGCTTCTGCCTTGGGCTCAGGTCATGATCTCAGGGTCCTGGAATCGAGCCCCGCATCAGGCTCTCTGCTCGGCGAGGAGCCTGCTTCCTCCACTCTCTCTCTCTGCCTGCTTCTCTGCCTACTTGTGATCTCTGTCTAATAAATAAATAAAATCTTAAAAAAAATCTTTAAAAAGATTAAAAGATATAAATAAAAAGACAAAGCAGGTCAGGCACAGTCTCTCCGAGCAGAGCTATTGCACTTATAAAGTGTTTCTGGGACACACGAAGGTCAAGGATGGCTGAAGTATTAGGGCAGAAGCGGGTTGATAGCATGGGCACAGACAGTTCCTTGGGGACACACTGTTGCTCAGTCACCCCTTGGAATTCTGGAGTGAGTCTGCCTGCACTGGCTGTCTTCAGAAGCAAGGGGCCACATGGGTTGGCTGGTTTACTTGAGGGTCTGAACAGAGGTGAGTTGTCATAATCGGAGAGATTTAAAACTGGTTCTGATGGCCGTTTGTCACTGTGGCTGCAGACAATCTGTCTTCTTCTAGTTGGTAAGACCCAATTTCATTCTTGTGCTTCAACGGAAGAGAGGCCTGGAAGAAGGCGCCCAGCGCTCGAAAGCAAGTGGTGGTGATGCTGATCGCTCACCAGTTTTCTGGGGTCAGTTGGAAAAGAAAGATGCCTGTGTGGGTACTGCTTTTAAAATCAGAAGGCGAGTGACATTCCATCGGCGATCCAAGTGCTAGCTTTCATTTTATGGACCTGGTGCTCAAATTTGATAAGGCACAAGGCCGGTCTCCCAATCCTGAGATGTCATCATCTCTTCTCTCCCTGGGTTTCTTGTAATTTTCCCTCTCTTTGTTATTGTGAGACCCCTCTCCCTTCCTGCAGCGTGTCCTATAGGAGCAATCCCCCTGATTGGTGAGCTCCACGTCCCCTGCCTTCCCCGCCACACAGCCAGTTCCGCAAACCAACTCTCTCTTCCGTAGTGTTCTACTTGTGACCTTCTACCCTTTGTGCCCCCTTCTAGCACACGGCGTGTGGATAATTCCAACACGAGACTGGTGGTCCAAATTGAAAAGGATCCAGGTAAGCAAATACCTTCCTTCTTACTCTTTAAATTCCTTATTTATTCCCTTATATAGATGGCTTCCTTCAATCCAAATAGGAGGAAATGAGTACTCACTCTTTTTAGTCACTGGAAATATGTCTGGGTAATGAATATGCTGGCCGGAAAACTGAAATGATACAGATAGACGGAGCAAGCCTCCTGATTGGGTTTGGAAATACTCTTCTCTGTTACCTAGACTTGCTGTGGTCCCTGTTCAGTCTAAAGCGACTGTCAGTGAGGACATCTTAGTTTGTGTGTGGCAAAAGGCAAATACGGACTCTAAACCTTGTTACTGGTCTTGTAGCAAAAAAAAATTTGTCGTCAGCCTTACAATGTTCTCAATGGCAAACCATTCCTGCATGAAGGGTCCCATAGTCTTCAGAAACTTCTTGCAACATTAAGCTGTGGAAGGACTTACCTGCTAGGAAATTATTTTACTTTTTGCTTTCTCCATTCTGTTACATTTTTAACCATTCTATCTTTTTTCCTCATATCAGAATGCAGAGTTTAACTCATCTCTGTTTTTATCCACCTCCCTCTTGGCTGTGCCGACGGCTTTGTCTAGGAGGAGTGGTATCATGTCATTATCTACATTTGAATTGCATGTACACGATTACTTTGAACTCATAATTAGAAATGGTAAAATACCTGGCGAGACAGGCTTATTTTTTGTTGACCTAAAGTTCAACTCATCGTTACAACGTGGGGGCGCGGGGGGCCGGGTAGGCTACGAGTGTCTCTGATGCGCAGCCCTGGGACTCTGTGACACTGCCGGGCCGTCGACACAAGGCATACGGACAGAGGCACGAGTGCGTCTTCCCTTCAGTTATTCATGATCGCTGTCTCATTTTAATGCAATTATGCTGCTCCGTGGTCAAGGTGTTCTTTCTACAAAAACTCCACTTCGGTGGTTGAAGCTGTTTTTGTTTTAGTTAAATATCAAACAGTTTGGAGAATTAAGCAAAAATTAATTCTCTCACTCAGGCGTTCCCTTTAAAAGTGGCAGAGACTCTGAAGTAATCTCTGATTAGGGTCCCGGGATGCGTGCTGATTCATCATCGGACGCGCACCGAGTGGCGGGTCAGGCAGGCTTCTGCTGCACGGAAGACTGAGCGTGCTGATAAGGCTGCGTAACATGACTCAGCCACAGAACCGTCTGTTTCTCCCCATCAATCATAATTAGGCTATAAGTGCACTAATTTCAATTCAGCCTTAACTGCCGTGGGTGCTCAGCAAGGATAGTCATAATGTGACGGTGTCGTCTTAGATTTCTGACGGGCGGACCGGTGCTCTTCCTTACGTAGGAAGGGGCTAGTCATCACCTTCCCGCACCCCCAGTCACGCTCCCTTTCCCTAGGGTCCGGACCAGGGGCAGCTCTACTCAGATGTGCAGTCCTTACCTGGACCTCCCCCGACGTCGCCTCCACTCCAATAGACCATCTAGAAGGATTTCTTCCTTGGGGCGGCTCTGCTTCTCTGACTTTCCAGAGCCAGAAGTTCAGTCCCAAACATAAGAGGCCCCTAAAATAAGAGTACTGAATGTAAACTTTTCTCTCAGACCCTCCTGGCACTTCCTCTACGCACAAGACCACCGAGCAGGAGGACGTCCAGGTTTATCCAGTCTTCTCTTTAAAGTGTGTTTTGTCCTTCATTGTGATAGATCTGATAGAGGGAATGGAAGGGGGATTAAAGGAAAGATACCACAACCCCCAATCCCATGCCCCCCAACCTTCCATCTCCTCTCCTGTACCCCTCCTTCACTCCTCTCTCAGTGTTATCCACCCAGTCAGAACGGCTATAATTAAACAAGCAAGCAGCTGCTGACAATGCCGAGTCTTGGCAAAGATGAGAAAGAGCTAGAACTCTCGGTCACTGCAGCTGGAGGGGAAGCAAACGTGGTATAGCCACTTTGGAGAATGGCAGCCCCACTCCTAGGTATTTACGCAAGAGAAACCCAAACTTACGTTCCTATAAACTTCTGCTTATGAATATTTTTGGCGGGTTTCCCCCGATCACTAAAACTGGAACCAGCCCAAATTTCCTCCAGCGGATAAATGCATAAACAGGCGCTAGTGCATGCACACCATGGAATACTACGCAGCACTGAAACGGAGAGACTGCTGGGTACAGCCACATGCGCGAATCTCACACGCGTCTTTCTAATCCCTGGTTATGTGAAGATGCGTTTATTAAACTCATACGATTGCACATTAAAAAAGATAACGTTTACTCCACATAAATTATCCCTCCATAAATCTGAATTATATATATAATTTAGAAGCAGTAAATGACATCTATATATCTATGTGTATATAATACATAAAAACCTGAATTTGTCTATAGTACATAATACTAGCAATAATCGTTTATATTTATATGTAGCATATATGTGTGTGTATCCACACACATGCGCACGCATGTGCGCGCGCACACACACACTTATGAATTGATGCTGTTTATTGTCTCTATGCCTCAGTGACTTTGATTTCACAAAGCCCCGGGAGTTACTTGACAGGTGTGTCCTTAAAAACAGAATTCTCTTAAAGAAGCTGTAGGACCTACGGTGTTATCCATGATTCAACAGACATTCAGTTAGTTCCTTTTGCGCGTTAGGACTTCCACCAGGGTTGGGACAGAGAAGTAAGCAGATTCAGACACAGATCTGTCTTCCCTCATGTCTCGTCTTCTGCACTTTATTTTCTCCACTGGATTGGAGAAATCACATGCAAATCAAATACCCAGATATACACAAAAGCCGAAAGTCAGATTCTAACTGACAGGTGCTTTGGAGTAGAGGAGCACGGTGCTGTGAACCTGTAATAGGGGATTTGGCCCAGCAAAGTGGTCAGTGGAGGCTTTCCTGAAGTAGCCATTAAGATGAGATCTGAAGAGCAGAAAGTGTGCAAAAGCCAGAGAGGAGTGGAAGAGCAACCCGGGCAGAAAGATTGGTGTCTACAAAGGTCTGGGTGAGAAGGGCTCATGAGTCCCTCCACTGGAAGAAGTTCTCTGCTGAGCGTAAGTGAGAAGGGAGGAGGATGTTTGTGTGAAGAGAGGATGGAGATTGGAATAGGGAGCAGATCCCACCTGCCTTTTGGGTGTCCCTATATCCTAGGTTTGCTCCTAGCTTATACCTACGACTGTCCCAGCTTATACCCGGGAATGCTAAATTATATGGGATCCTCTTATAGGTGACATGAAGAAGCCTTGTTCCTATATTAAGATCATTGAAAAACTCACTAAGGACTAGAAGTAATGGGACTGAGGAGTCCTAGATAGAGCATTCACCTTCTCAAGTCAAAAAGCTCATTCTGGCTGTGGTGTAGGGAGTAGATGAGGCAACAGGGGTCCCAGTAAAGATACACCAGGGAGTCATAGGACTAGCGTGGCTCTCCACTTGAGAAATAATTCAGCTTGCAATAAGGTAGACGTAATGCAAATGAGGAAGGGTAGAAAGATGCAAAAAATATCGGAGAAAGTAAAATTGAGAGGCCGGCGTGTGAAGGAGTGGGAACAGAGACCCCGGGTTATGGCTTTCTGGGTGCTGGTACTATTTGCTAAAATGGGTAACAGAAGGGGGACCCGACTTGGGCATGTTGGAGGTGGGGAGCATTTGGGACATACCAGAGCAGATGTTAAGTAAACAAGTAGGTACACACGCCTAGAGCTTGGACAAGAGAACTCAGAGGTATGAATTTGTAAGTCATCTGCATTAAGACAATAATTTAATCCATTTGTGTAGACGAGACTGCCCAGAGAGAAGAGAAAGGTAAAAAAAAAATAAGAGGGTTTCACAAAGTCAACAAAAATAGACAAAGTATCTATAAAGCCTGATTTACCCTTGATCAAATGACAACTCCTTGTTTCCCAGATCTGAGTGTATAGGGCTAAGTACCCACTGATTGTATTTCTTGTTCTGTCTTTAGGGAGTGATGACAACAATCTTAATTCCATCTTTTATGAGCACCTGACACGGGCCCTGCAGGAGTCCCTGTGTGGAGACTTAGTTCTTGGTCGATGGGGTAACTACAGCTCTGGCGATTGCTTTATTTTGGCCTCCGACTACCTCAATGCTTTCGTTCACCTGATTGAAATTGGAAATGGTCTTGTCACCTTTCAGCTTCGAGGACTGGAATTTCGAGGTAAGAATCTCTTCATTGTGGAAGTTGTTGGAGGCTGGTTGGCTAAATTAGTTATCGCGCAAAGCTTTCATGAGAAGTCTCCATGAGGGGAAGAATGTAACACTTGTCCTATAGATGGCGCGGGGGGGGGGGAGCTGCTTACAACCGCCCTCATTTATATATTCTGGTGTGGACCCATCCCGGCCATCTGAGGGAGTGACGAGGTGAACCGTACCATCTGATGAAAACCTTTGGCATGGCAAGTCAGAACTTTGGTTTTAATCCTTCTAGAAAAAACTCAGATGTGCCAGGAGGACATGGAGTGTGCATGGGTTCCACCTGGGGTCAGCCAGACCTGAAACAGAAGCTGCTTCTGGGGTTTCAGGTGTTGAGGCCTGCATGGGGTCATCGTTCTGTGTCTGAGCCTTTTGTCTTCAACTGTACGATGAGAAAAGAAGAATGGCGGCCTCTTAAAGTTGCGTGACTTAGATGAGATCATGTGTTTGCGGGCACGGTGGGGATGCTTATTGGTTTGCGGTTATGGAGTTGACCTGAATCTTGAAAGCGTGACCCCACTTTTCCCATTAATCTGCCCCCAGGGCCGAGTGGGGGAGTGGGCAGGGATTAGCACAACATACGTGCTCAGGGGCCCTTCTCCTGTATTCTTTGGTTGTTCCCTCATTTGGTCCATGTTTTTCCAACACCTCCTCTTGTCTGGCCAAGTTCAAATTGCGGCGGTGCCATGGGCACGTGACTCAAAAGACTCCTACCCTTGTGCGTTGACCTTCAGTGGGACATGTGGAAAACAATAAACAAATGAGCAAACGAACACAATGGCGGAAAGTTCTATGAAAGAAGTAAATCATGTGTCTGTGACCGTGATCACCACAGAGGGCGGGGCTGGGGGTGGCTATGTTAGACGGGGCGGCCAGGGAAGGCAGCCAGGGAGAAGGATGGTGCAGGCTGGGGGCTTCTGTGGATGAGCGGGGAGCCCTGGCGTGACCAGAGCAAACCAGCAGGCGGGCCACAGTGTGGTACGGGAGGGGGTGGGAGCCTAGGCACGTGGGGCCTTCCAGCTGGGATGAGGGGCTGCATTCATTCTGTGCATGATGGGGAGCCGTTTAGGGAGTTCTCGGAGTCACCCAAGCAGGGGAGGAAGGGGGAGACAAAGGAGTTCAGGGAGATTTGGACGTGGACAGGGCTGGGCTCAGCGGCGTTGCGGGGTGCGGGAGAGAGGAGTCTTGGCATGCTCCCTGGTTTCCAGGTTGGGCACGTGGGTGGACAGAGGTGTCTTTACTGAGACTGGGAAGCCTGGAGGCGAACAGCACTTTTGGGTTTGGGAATGTAATCAAGGGCTCCATGTCGGATATTTAAACGGACTTTTAAATGCTGTCGACTCGTATAAGTGGATCTATCAAGCGGCTAATTGGACTTAAGGGCCTTATATTCACTCAGAAGACATTTAGCAAGCACTGGGCTGGGTGCTGTGAGTACAGACGTGCAGGGGCCCCACCTTAAGGAGCTTGGAGCCTTGCTGACAAGAGACACATACTGAGCAATGAGCATCACGGCGGAGCCATGCGTGGGCCGCCATGGGGACCAGAGACGAGGTATCAGACCAGGCTCCGGGTCAGCTCGGCTGAGGAGAGGCTGCAGCTGGAGGGGAGGGTGGGTATGTGATGACAAAAGGGCCAAACGTAGCCATTTGGGGTTTCCAGGTGGTTTGGGAAGAAGGGGTGGAAAGATCAGTAAGAGCCAGGTCATCACCCTCCAGAACCTCACAGTGATGAAAACACACCTTTTAGCCAAGAACAAATTGCCATCATTTTATATCTTTAACATAATTTCCTAACATTTTAACCAAGCATTTTGGTTCGGAGCTTTAGTCTTGTGAATATCCCTTACTTTTATTAGAATTCCTAAATAACTTTGTACCATATATATGTGTGCACGTACGTGCGTGTGTGTGTAAACACACACACACAGATGTATATATATATGCATATATATATATATATATATATATATATATATATTTTAGAATGGGGAGTTCTCTGGTTTAAGCATGTAATTCTATGCATCCTTACAAATTTTAAGAATCGAATTCAGGGAACTTACTTTGGAAAACGGTACTGGGCCAAGGGAGTAGTGATCCAATTCAGCACGATGAACAGAGAAGCCGTGTTTCCCTGAAATTGTGCCCAAATGTCAGAAAATGCCACAGGAGGGGGTACAATAATGCAACAGGCTTGTCCATTTTGAGAGCTTTTAAGTTTTCCTAGAATTCAAAGGAGGATTTTTAAAGTGAGCCCAATTGACCCTGAGTTAGCGCTTATATCACAAGTGCCATGGGGCTTCCATTCTGCTGGTGAACTAACTGAGCCTTGAGTTCCCAGGCTTCCAAGTTACCTGGATGTTGAAAGCGTGCGGAACCTTACCTGTGAACTCTGCCGACCACGAACAGGCGTTCTTCTTAACTCATCGCCCTGAGCATTAGGGCTTTGCCTCATACCATTTTGGAGGGTGTAACCAACCATCAAAAACATAATGGTTTAGCACAACAAGGATGTTTCTTCTTCACTGCCATGTGGGTGGCTGGTGGTTCTTCTGCTGGGCTCACCCTGGGTTTCTCAGGCGGCTGCATTCAGCTGGGAGATGAACCAGGCTGGAAGGTCTGAGGGCCACATCTGGAGCTGGCCACCAACTCGGGCCCTGTGGTTGTCCTCCACGTGCCACTCAGTGTCTAGCGGGCTGGACTAGGTGTGGTCTGGGTGGTCTTGGTGTTCCAAAGAGGGGAATGTGGCCACCGTGAGGCCCTTTATGGCCCAGTCTCTGAGACGGGCACCATGTCACTACCATCATGTCCTGTTGGCCAGTCATCCCCAAGGACAGCTCCAATTCGTGTGGTGGAAAGTAACCCTGTCATACAGCATGAGTCACTGGGGGCCAGTCTTGGAACTACACACCAGGCTCCCGAAGCTGCCTCAGGTGAAGCCCAGACCATGGCTCAGAACCAACACACCAACTGTTGTGTTCGGTGAGACCGCCCAGGAGGGTCTCCTAGGTGGTTTTTCTTCCTCCTGCCAACCACAGGAGAAATGGAGCCTGCCTATAAGAATGGCCTAAGCCTACTAATGATGTCTTGGGAACAAAACATCCGTTGACTTGCCCGGTACCGCTCACTCCTGTACAATACGTTTTCTTTGACCTAGTTCTACCATAGACTGGAACGCGATGCTATTACGAGAGCAGGACAAAAACCCAAGTTATGCTGTATTTGCAGGTGGGATCCAGCTGACCTAAAAGGACTCTTCCTTTTTATATCTTTTTCAGTATCTATTACAGTATTCCCAGGGAAGATCTTGTTTTCTTTCTCCTCCTGGACCATTTTTCCAAGATATTCCTTCAGTGTTTCACTTTTTTCTCCAGTTTCCTATATTCCCAAATAGCTGTCTTTTTTTCGGTCAACTGTGACCTACTTCATTATAACCTGGGGCAGTCAAAATCCAGCAGCGCTCCCTTTCTGAAGCGCATTAAAGCCGTCAGTGGAAGTGTGCACCGCTCATGGCACAGACCGAGTCTAGGAAATGAACAGCACACGCCGGAGGAAGAGGAAGATGAGGACAACCTCCCATGACCGGGGAGCAGGAAGCCCACCTGTCCATTTCTCACTACAAGGGATGCAGCTGTATCCATAGTAGTTTTTAATTGCAAGCAGCAGAAATCAACTCTAGTGAACTTAACCAGGGGGAGGGTTTATTGGAAGACATTGCACAGGGCACAGACTTTCTGAGAAGGCTGGAAAACCAGGCTTCGTGATTCTAAGTCAAGAGCCATATCTAAAATCACACCGCGGCACTGATCCCAAGAAGCGGTCACATCTTGGCAGGGAGGAGGGGGGACATGGGCGCTGCCCTCACTTTATTGAAACCGTGATTCTGGATGCTGCTGCTGCCACTGCTACCCCCTGAATCTGGATGAAGAGCCCCTGCTGCCACCCCCCCCTTACAGAATACATCCCATGCACCTGCTTCTTTGTGTCACCAGCACATTAGTCAAAGTCTGGGGTGCAGCTCATGGATGAAGCAGAGGCCTTATGCCTATGCTCTAGATGCAAGGGAGGCTGGGAGAGAGGGTGTCTAAGTTCTCAGTTCCCAGAGCAGGAGATGACCACTGCCTCTTGTCAGGACTCACCGTATGAGTACTTTGGTTGAAGTCATCCTGGCTGCTGTCATCATTAAGTCCCAAGTCTCCATGACTGGCACAACAGAGGCTTATTCTTGTACTCACGTAGACTCCAATCAGTGAGAAGAGGTGATGGAAGTCGGGGATGGTTCCCTTCCACACCGTCAAGGGTCCTGGCTAACAGAAGCTTTGCTTAGTCCCTACACATTGCTTTAGAGGTCACTCTGAGCTTCAACATCAAGGTGGCAGGGAGTGGAGACTTGCCTAAAAAGTTGCTTTGGGACAGGACTGTACCTGGAATACATCATCTACTCTTCTATTCTATTGTTTAGAAATGACATAGCTCGCTGTAAGAGAAACTAGGAGATGTTGTCTAGCTGAGTACCCAGGAGAAAGAGTAAAAGTATAAAGTTCGTGAACAGTTGGCCAGTTTGACTTCCGGGTAATTTTCCAAATATGCAATAGAGATTTAGATCCTGGATAGCCCCAAAAATGATTAAGGTCCACGACACATCTTTTTTTTCTGTTGGCTGGTATTGTAGGGAACAATTGAAACCAGTTCAAACCAAGAATACAAATAAGGAAGCCGCATTTTTCTGTCCTACTCCTTTTGGCTCACATATCCCAGAATAGAAATAAATTCTATATTTGTTAAAGAAATGGGATTGTGGTACCTTTGCTGCTCTTGGGTTTATGAGTATTACTTGCATCTGCCTCACCAAGGAGCCTCTCAGGAAACCATTCAAGACTTGACAGATTAATCATTGGCTTTAAATGAAAGTCAAGGTAATAGATAACACTTTAGAAGGTCCACAGTGTGAGGGCACCAAGTTCAAGGTTTTTCAAAAGAAATGGAATCTATTGGATTTTAAGTCCATTTAACCATCACTGTAGGTGGATACAGAAACATGGAAAAACGAGAGTTGATTATCTGTTCAATCCATTTCTGTTCTCCTTTAGTCATCCAGGTGACCCAGGCTGACGGGTTCATCCATTCCTGTTAGAAGGGGAGACAAATGAGAACTCATGGTGCTGTGAAAAAGAGAAGCCAGGCTACTTGAAAACACTGTCTAAAGAGGGGGAGAACCAAGAGTAGGAGCCAAAAGTAAGAGGCACTGGAGGGAGTCTCTTATGACATGAATGTGAACTCCGAGCTAAGGAGAGAGCACCAGCCTGTGAAGATGACACCTACGGTCAGAACGGCCGCAGTCCCATCGCTTCCTCCCAGTTAACAAATGGGAAAGCGAGGAGCCAGGAGGTAAATACATTCTGCAGGCTCACATCTAGTTAGTGCTGGAGCTAGGCGAACTCACGGGACTCTCTAGCTCTTAACCGGAATTTCTCTTTGTGTATTACTATTTTACCTTCTTCCTTCCTTTCTCCTTTTGGATATTTGTTTGGATTGTATTGTAATGCTTATTTAGTTTGCAAACACTAAGTAACTGGGTAAAATGCCTTTAGTCACTGGCACATCCTTTCAGAAGTTCCACATTATTTTTCTAGTTGCCCGCCCCGCCGCCCCCCCCCCCCCCCGCAAAAAAAAAAAACAACCAAAAGGTATTTAAGATATCAAGATACTTAACAGAGCATCACAGGTGACTTGACCTCTCAGATTCTGGACTTACCATTGGAACCTCGGTGTGATCTCTAAGTTCCTAGTGTATTTCCAGCTCAACAAGCCATCAGGTCAGGAGGTATAAAATACTTCCACCATATGATGCACTTGCCGGAAAGTTAAATGTGTCCTCTCTGCCGGACTCCAAGTATAATTCTCTCACAGGGAGCAGGTGTTATTGGTGGACATCCCAGTCTTGAGACCATGGCTGTGAACTTCCTGCTAATACGGTGCCACACAGGGAAGGTCGGCACCCCGGAGCATCAGTGCACCAGATGATGATAGGCCTGGACAGTGAAGCAGAGTGGAAGGATTTCAGGCAAAGGGAAGAGGAGGCTTGCTGTGATGGCAAGTGATAGAATCCCAAGGGCTGGGAGAATGGAATCCATAGTAGCTCATTGACAGTAACAGGAGAGGAGGGGGAACATATGGCCCAGATGCAGGTAAGAGATGGGTGTGAGGACGGAAGAATGGATGGGGTGGCGGCAATCCAGTTGGCCTGTATGAAGAGGCCACATGAGGTTAGGTATCATGATTTTAAAGGAAGACATGTTAAGGTTGCTCGTGTTTCTTCCTAAGCCCACATGCAGCCACTTGGGTACAGGTAGAGAATGGCAGAGCTAGCCTTAATCGGGATTGAGACCGAGTTGACTGAGTGCCGTAAGGTAAACCAAGGACAAGGGAATTGACAGCGTGTGCAAGGGTGTGATGGTGACGGCAATGGCCAGCCATGGAATGCCACCTGGGGTGGGGGGAAGTAAGGGTTTGAGAGAGGTGAGGAATAGGACCTGGTGGTGGGCTTTCTGGATCCAGGAAATGTATGTCAGCATTGTTGAAGTTGTAGTGTTAGAGGAAATGAGCTAGAAAGACAGGAGGTGGTTGCTGGAGAGCAGGAGCTTTGAAACTAACACTCCCGGGGGAGACAGTTTTTGGTAATCACAGCTTAGGGTCATGGCCATGGAGATGAATGGCTGAGGTTGAGTGGAAGATGAGTTCATTAGATGAGTGGGAGTTGGGGCTCAGGATGCTGGAAGGAGCATCTCTGTGGATCCTGAAATCTCCAAGAGAGGTGGCCAGGGGTATGCTGGAGAGTGCCAGTGATCGTGGGCCAGAATCTCCACAGACTTGGAATTACCTTGAGGGCCCTGGAAGGAGAGTGGTGCAGAGTAGACAGAGAGAATGGCTTGAGAGCATCCCTGAGAAGCAAGAGGACATAATCCATTTTCCTCCAACCTGGGCGCCAGAGGAGTACGGGAAAACAATGAGCCCCACTCCAGAGAGCTGCAGAAGGGATAGGGAGAGCCAGCCTTCCAAAAGGGCACCAAGGAGGGGAGGAGAACGTGCCAGTAATTTGAGGAAAGATCATGAGTCCCCGAGGGCACAGCAAAAGGATCCCAGGAGTTTGTGGCCTGGGTGGAAGTCGGGTTAAAATCAGGTCAGAAAACGTGGTTTATCCAGTGCAATGGAAATTACGCTATAGGGGGTCCTGGGCTCCCCATGGCAGATGACGTGAACTGCCATAAAGCAATGTTCTCTCCAGGGTGATGAAGCAGATCCTTCATCTAAGGCCAGGTCACACGCAGCAGGGTCACATGCAGCAGGGTCACACGTAGCGAAGTTCTGGGGCTGCTGAGATGAGATTTAGTTATGCATGCAGCTTCCATTAGCCTCATTAATACAGACGGGACCACTACGCTTTTATCACAGCAAGATCAGTTTTCCAGAAATCTTCTTAGGGGAGGGCTTAGGAAATCTTTTTTTTTTTTTTTTAAGATTTTATTTATTTATTTGACAGACAGAGATCACAAGCAGGCAGAGCAGCAGGCAGAGGTGGACGGGGGGAGCAGGCTCTCTGCCAAGCAGAGAGCCCGATGCGGGGCTCGATCCCAGGACCCTGGGATCACGACCTGAGCAGAAGGCAGAGGCTTAAGCCACTGAGCCACCCAAGCGCCCCAGGGCTTAGGAAATCTTAAGGTGTCATTTGGTCAAGTGGGGTTTTGGAAACCCGTGTCAGAAATGCACGATGTTATGTGCACATTTACCTTTTCTGTTAGTTGTCTAACTCCTGTTTTCTGTCGATTTATTCTTTTCTCAGTATTTCTTTAGGATGAATGATACTGTATTTGTATATATATTTTATGTTTTATATATACATTCCCATGGGATCAAATACCTCCAGTGTTTGCTCATAACAGTAGTTCAAACAAGAAACCACAACCAATAGAGATTACTTTGTCGTCTTATTTAGAACAAAGTCATGATGAAAATTATAGTTTGTTTTGTTTGTTGTATCTAGATCATGAATCTTGGGGATCAGGATGTGGCCATGGTGTTGGTCATGTGGCCACATGTGGTAGGTGGTCAATAAAGGTTTCTTGATAATAAAATCACAATTCATAATTTTAAAACCAAAGCTTATTTTCAGTATTCTTGCAAAGCTTATAGATGCAGTTCTTTATTCCTGTAGGCTGTGAAATACCCTTGCTGTTAGACTGGGAGGCTCTCAAAGGCTGAGACCCCTTGTCTTATTCGTGTCCCTCCCCTGGTGTGTTGACTGGCTCATGCAGGATGCCCCGTAAATACTGGTTGAGGGAGAAAGTAGAACCTATCTAAGGTTTCCTGAGCATGAGTTCTCTGCCAGGTACCATACTAAGCACTTTAATTATAGTTCTTAGAATATTCTAGAATATTCCCTATAATAACTGTAAGTTATTATAAGTGAGCAGGTGTTATTATTCCTATCTGAGACATAAAGAAATTGGGGGAATGAGATTCAGTAAGTTGCTCCAGGCTTCACAGTCCCCAGTGGTGGAGGAGAGGTAAGCATATGGATATGGAGGTCCCCAAAGTCCATGACCTTTGCAGTATGCCATACTTTCTTGGGGGGGGGGTGAAGGAGGGAGGAAGGAAGAAAGAAAGGAAAGTAGGAAGGAAGGAAGGAAGGAAAAAAGGAAGGGGAAGGAAAGAATAAGTAACCATTTTTAAAAATAATCTCTCTGGTTGTTGAAACTCAGAAATTTAACCTGAGCGTGCTCTTAAATCTTAAGATGGTGTCACCACTGATAGCAGCTCAGTTTCTTGAATCATCAGCTGCCTTAGCAACTGTGAAACCTGGAAGGCTCTTGCAGAATGAACGTGGGAAGCTAAGCACAGTTATCAGGATGTAGCCATACGTTACCGGTGGATCTGGAAAACATCAAAAAGTGGGATTTATGTGCCTGTTTGTGTGGAATGTTCTCAGCCATCTCAGAGTTTGGCTAACACCCCATAATCACCGGTCTGTGGGGACATTTTTAATATATCTGTGTCACTAATCTTATCTCAAGTTAATCCAACCCAAACCTTTTGCCTAACTGGCGAGTCCATGGAGAGCCATAGCTTCCCGCTAATCTTGAAACTATCTAGAATTCTTTCTTCTCTATGACAACATTCAGGTCATTAGCGAGTCCTGAGTTCCTATGTCTACATGGCTCGAGTAAGCAGTTAAATCCCTTGGGTCCAAAGTTCACCCATAAAAAAATAGGTTCTCCATTCAGAAATCCTACACATATAATCTTCTTCATTTCAAATTGTGTGACACATCAGTGAGAGAGACAAAGCCACGCTTGTCTAAATAGGCAGTGTGGGAAGGAAAGGGGCTTTCCTGTTAACATTCACAGAATCTGCCTATTTTAACAACACTCAAGAATAAGTTTGTTGGAGAAAAGTAAAATAAGACAACTTGGAATTAAATACGAATGAGAAAGAATCTGACTCTTCCGGATAAAGTTGAGTGTGTTGGTTTTCTCATCTGTGAGTGGGGCCGGAAGAGGAGAAAAACCATAGTACTCACATATAAATATTCACATATAATTATTATATAGTTCATTGTTTCTTATACCTGTGCTTCAAACTTGCCCAATATAAATTACTCTGTATACAAAGTGACGTGGTTCATTTCATGTTCGCCTATGGGCTGGTAGAAGAAAGTAGATACAGAGAACTTTTGCTTATAATTTGTGAAGTCTTACTAGACAGTGTATGATAAGGGGGAAATACTGACTTTAAATCCAAAAGACCAGACCCTTCTCCCAGAGAAGTCGCTTTTGAGACCCGCAGTCCTCATGTATGAAAGGAGAAATTACGCCTGCATAAGCAGGTTAATGTGTGCGAGAAGTGAGATGCTATCTAAGAGACCAGTTTTCAAGTTGATTAATATTACACAAATAGAGGGGCGCCTGGGTGGCTCAGTGGATTAAGCCTCTGCCTTTGGCTCAGGTCATGATCTCAGGGTCCTGGGATCGAGCCCCACATCGGGCTCTCTGCTCAGCAGGGAGCCTACTTCCCTCTCTCTCTCTGCCTGCCTCTCTGCCTACTTGTGATCTCTCTCTCTCTGTCAAATAAATAAATAAAATCTTTAAAAAAATTACACAAATAGATGAGGTTTTGAAATACAAATTCTCTGAGAAAAAACAATGCTGTTTCACTGGAGGGCGTTTCACCGCATTTAAAATCCCGCTTGCCTAACAGAGCACAAGAGAATTTTTATTCATGTGGGTATGTCTTAAAACAAATCGAGTCTCCTCAGAATATAAAACAGTTACAATAAAAATCTCTGCTGGGACCACAGAATCAAACGGGTATAAATTATCCCAACATATTTTCCCCCTACTGCACACTGGCCTGATACACTTCCAGATTCTCCCCGTGATACTTAAAAGGTGCCACAGTCCAATGCTGCGAAGGCCTGGAACCTGGGACTAGAGGAGAAACTATCCAGTAAAATAATAAAGAACTAAACTCATTGCGTGTCTCAGGAGACCAGTCCTACCCCTTGACTCACTTCGGCTCCTGACCTCCGTTGTGTCGCGCACACATTCCTGGCCATCTTTTTCTACATCGTTAAGTTCGGATTAATTTCAAAGGGGTGCTTATCCAATGGATGTGTAGCCGGCAAGAGATGGGATGTGTAATAGGACAGTTTTGCATATAAATATATTTTTGTTAGAATAATTATTTCTTCCCAGAAATTAAATCTGGTGAAGGCTAGCGGATACAGAGAGCTCCTCCCAGGGCAGGAAGCTGGGGATAGATGACCAGCATTGTCTCCGAGAAGCAGTGGGGCTGAGGGGGGCTAGAGAAACTCATCTCTGTGACTTTAAAACTATAGAGGAGGTTTGCGGGGCTGGGGGAGGTGGAGTAGACAAATCACACTGTGACTTTCCTGAAATTGACCATAATTCAAAAACCTTAAAAAGTCTTCTCTGATATTATTTTACCCCGTCACATAACAGCCCCTTGATATCACCAGCTGATATCAATGCTGGTTTAGATTTCCCCCATTAGCATGCCTATCATTGTGTGTCTGGCACCATATGAGAAGCTCACTGTTGGGGGGTGCGCTATTTCTCCAGCTGGCTGGGCCCGAGCTCTGTCACACACATGTAACATGCATGTGTAAGGTCCAAATGTTCATGGAAGTGAATTGCTCTGAGCTTAGCTTTGACTGTATCTGGTGGCCTCCTCCTTTTTTTTTTTTTTTTTTTTTTTTTTTAAAGATTTTTATTTATTTATTTGACAGAGAGAGATCGCAAGCAGGCAGAGAGAGAGGAAGGGAAACAGGCTCCCTGCTGAGCAGAGAGCCCGATGGTGGCCTCCTCCTTAGTGGCCATGGCAATTCAGAAAGGATCTTAACTGTGACCCAAAGCATACCATTTATAAAATCCACATGCATCCCCAAGTGTGTGTCTCTGAGTCCCCCCTGCAGCTTGAAACGCACGGGCTAAATCAGATCTTTGCCTAATTACGGTGCACTCCGCGGCCAGGGACTAGTTCTCTCCTGTCAGTCCCCTCCTGGTGGCCTCATTGCCTGGCATCTGTAAAACCCTAGCCCGGTGTCTGGCACGCTGGGCCCATGAAGGCAGTGACTGTACGGAAGCACAGCTCAGATCGATGTCCAGTGAAGTTGCTTTGAAATGCTATTCCTGGAGAGCGCTGCATGCAGTAGGGACAACATGTGGGGTTTTCTGTGGAATCCTGTTAGACGCTTCGGGACACCTGAGTGGTGTTTCTCAAAGTACATGCATCAGGTAAGGAAAGTTGTAGGGTCGAGAGGCCCGATCTGTACAATATGTCATGCATTTAGGCTTCCTCCTGCGTGTTCTCACTAGAAAATCATACTGCGAGCTAACATTTTCTATCAGGGAAGCCTTCTGGCTGCAAGGGACCATTTTTAATGTGTCCCTTTGAAGTCCCCATCACATAATGGCCCAGCATCTCCTTCATGTCTTCTGACCTCTTGGTGAACAGCCCGTTCCCTAATCCCCACTCCCAAGCCCCATCCCCCAGGAAGGTGGCTGACTTCCCCTCCCCGAGTCCTCTCTCCTTGGGCCCAGCCTTCCCAGCCTGGATGGCCCCTCCCCCACGGGGCTGTCTGGAACGGAATGGAGGACACTTCGGGTTGTGTTTTGGTTACGGGACCTTCTGTTCAGGCACCGTTCGCTTCGGCTTCCCGACTTTCCCAAGAGAACGTCGGCTCTACCTCTGGTCCGGCTGACAATGAGGGCAGGGTCGCACCAGCTACACAGAGTATCTACATTTCTGGGCTTGTCGGGGGGACACAGTAAAATCCACTGCCGCTCAGTACACAATAATTGTCAGAACTGGGTGGAGAGAAAACGGTCCATAGCAAGGATTTCCTCACAAGGATGAAGTTCTCCTGTCCCCAAGAGTCCCTGACAGCTGCCCTTGGGAGACACGAGAACCACATACTTAAGGCTGAACTCTTTGGCCACCCATAGAGGTGATCTTATGATTTTTCTTTATGGCTCTTGGGCCGTAATAGAACAGCTCGCTGAAGCTGGTGTTTGTACTTTCTGGGCAATGCCGTTAAGGACGGTGTTCACTGTGTTCTGAAATATTCTTTTTATTAGGGTCCTGGGAATATTATCTTTCCGGTGTCTTTGCCAGAAATAGCTGTGACCCTTGCAAGGAATTATTTTGTTGTTGTCTTAGAGACCCAAGAAACTATTCACGTTCTCTTTGTACATTGGCTTCTAGAAAGCCCTGGTATGATCTGTGGCCCATCTTTAGTAAATAGATAAGGTATAACAGAATGCAGTTAGGGTCCCTCAACATCATTCTGGCTTCGTCTATTTTTTTCTTATCCCCCTTTTTACCTAAATTGTATCATTTGCCATTGTACCGTGTATGTCTTTTTAAATTGACTTCATTCCTTTTGGGAAATAAGTGTGAATAAATAAGTCAGACCCAGCCTGTTCGCTGGTAGATACGGCAGACAGCACTTAAAGGGGAGCAGTGCTTGCTGTCTGGGGCACCAGCAAAGAGAGGCAGAAAGTGTCGGTGGGCAGGAACGGCTGCCCCACATTGTGGCCACACTCAGGAAATGGATACGTATCCTGTGTGACAAGACATCTGGGATCTACTAGATATATTTTCAGTTCAAAACATTAATTCCTGCTGCTTTAAGTAGGCATTCTTGTCTATCAGAACTAAGACCCTAGGACACTGTCAAAATAATTCAAAAATTATTTACTGAATGCCTTCCTGTGGCCCGCTGACTTAGATCATGAGAACACTGCGACACAAAAGATGCCAGGAGTCGGTTTCAATGGAAACAGCAGAGTGAAACAGCCAGCCCGCTTGTCATTCATTGACACGGACGGTGCAAGAGGTCACGGTGTGGGGACAGTTGGCTTCTGGTGCTCCCTTTGGAGGGGACGTGCTCTGAACCGCATGAGCCTCTCCGAGAAGACTGGGGTCCTGACTTGCCTGTGAGCAGCAAATTAGTACACGTACGGAAGCGACTGGGTCTTTTAGTTTCCTCTTCTTTTACAGTATGATCCTGTAAAAGGAACAAAAGGTGTTTCCTAAGAGAAGGTGCTGGGACCTACCTTAACTGAATGTTTATTAAAAGCCCGCAGCAGTTACGATGTCTCTGTCGATGGCGGTCCTTCATGGCACACTGTGTCCCCACCTGTCCTTTCATCGGTGTCATTCCTCATGGTGTGTGGTTTTACTTACCTCATTCACGTGGTGGAAATCTAAACTCTGCATTCTACTGTCTGTGACACACACACACACACACCCCCCTTCCAGTTTGTTTGATGTAAGGGGAGAGAAAACCAACCCTGACATCCAGCCCCACATAGAGAGAGAAATTGTAAAGAAATGCAAATCTGGGGGGACATTGCATTTAACCAGTTTTGCTAATCTATTCGAGGTGAAAATCCTCCTCTCTGCTTCCTCCTTGTGTAGCCTAAGAACAGTCTCACTTCTTCATGGAAAGAGAGTTTCTTGCTGAAATATATGACTTGCTGGCAGAACTCCAGGGTGGTCAGTGTGCCGTTTGGTGGGACAAGACATCTCCCACCCCCAGAGTCTAGTGCCCACAGTCCCAAGGCCCGGTGGGCGAATCGGTTAGGACACCGTGGTCGTTGCTCACTCTGGAAGGCCCAGAGTGTGCAGTCGGACTAACTCACTGTTTATAGTTCATGGATGTATTTATATACATCTCTACCAGTTTTATATTGCAGATGCGCTAAGAGATCCTGGAAATGTTTTTAAAAAGAGTGTTTTCAGCCAATACCCAAAAGCAGTTAAGTCTTGGGGAAAGACAAATGGAGTCACAAGATCTGGGATCAGCCCTTCACCATTATACTTTGTGTGACACAACCTGCTTCATCCCCCTTCCTGGTCAACTCCCATCTCATTGCCCATTTTCCTAACCGTTCCGTGGGTACGTTATTATTTGAATGTTGTAGTTTTCCATCTCTGACCCATTATGACCATCTCATTTGTACTGTAGAGAAGCTTAGCACTGACACTGGCTTTATCTGCCACGTGCGTAATGTCATCTGCTGAACATTTATTTTCTCAATACTGTGTGTACAGTGATCGGGATTCACATCTCTCTCTCATTTATTCATTATTCAGTCATTCGGGCATCTCACCTGGTGAGATGTTAGCACCCACTAAGTACCAGGCACGGTGGGGTCTTGGAAAAAGTGAATGGTATGGAAATGGATGTAGGGAGAGTTCTCATGTTTGAATTGTCTCAGAAGACATGTCGAAGGATCCTTTCAGCCATGACTGACTAACGGGTCCTGGATTATCCTTCTTGCCATAAACAATTATAAAACTGGGGAAAAAAATATGTATATAGTCAACTGAGAGAAAGAAGACACAAAGAAGTCTCCCTAACATTATCCTTGCTCTCTTCCTGGAGGCCCTTTCTTATGTGTAGAAGGGGGAGGCAGCATCCAAACAGAATACAAGTTCTCGGATTGAGCTAACGAGGCAGAATCCGAGTTCTGGACCACTAATAAAGCTGGACTTTGTGGGTCAGAGTAGTGGATAGGAGCAAATTTCACAGAGAAGGTCCTGTAGAGATCTGTACAGGGACCCTCGTTAGTGATTGAATAAATGTCCACCTGCTAAATGTTGGAGGTGAGTCGTGGCAGAGAATAGTAACCGGAGAGGTGTGAGCTCACTGGAGGTGTGAGCTCACTGGAGGATATGGAGGTCGAACAGAGCCGAGGTGTAGCACTTCCAGTCATGCAGTGGAGAAACCTTGTCGAACATCCCAGGAATTCAACCGAGACCCAGGAAAGACCAAGCTGTAGGAGTAGAGATATCGTCGTGCTAGAGGTCTACTCTAGACACTCTCAAGATTAAAGTAGGAGTTTCAGAAGAATCAAGCCAATGTGCAAACAAACTAACAACAGAACATAACAGAAAAGTCCAGACTGTCAACACTAGAGCATCAACAGTATCCAGCGTGTAATGTAAGTTTCTAGATATGAAAAGAAGCCGAAAAAAGTGATCCCAGGAAAAGAAAACAATAAATAGAAACACAGCCAAAGATGTTGAAGGGAAAAGAAAACAAGTTGCAAAGAGTTATTAATATGGTTAGGAGGTTAGAGGAAAAATGATCATAATGAATGATCCGATGGAGACTACCAGCAGGAAAAAAGAGAAATTCTAAAAGTGAATAAAATGCAATGTCTGAGGTGAAACATTTAGAGGATAGAAGAAAAGATCAGTGGACTTGAAGACAAGGCAATAGAAACTATTCAAACTGATGCAAATAATAAAAAGTTTAAAGAAAAACAGAAACCAGTGATCTGTGCGACAATAGCAGGCGTTCCGACATACGTGTAAAAAATATAATAAAGTCATATTTTTAAACTCCTCAGAAGTGTTGCCTGCATTAACTGCCCTTGCCTTTTTCTCTCCCACTGTTTTGAGTTCGCTCAAGTGGCCATCCCCTCCCCCACCCATCATGACACGGAAACCTCTTGCAAAGATTATCGTTCGCCTCCTTATTGTCAAATCTAACAGTTAATTCCTCTTGTAATTTGACCTCTAAGCATCATTTAGCATAGCTGATGTTCCCTCTTCCTTGAAACTCTTTATTTTCTTTGTTAACTTGCTTTTGCTATGTTCTGGTTTTCTTCTGACCTCACAGGCCACTTCTATTCAGTCATTTTGTTGTTAGCACCTCACGCTCCCAGCCTCTGAATGGAAGGCTCAGAGCTCAGCTCTCAGACCTCTCCCCTCTCCGCAGGTTATTTTAAACAGCCCCTCTTTCCTGATAATTCTCTCAGATGTTATGAATCTCTGCCAGAACCTTTCTCTTGAACTCCGGATTTCTTCATCCGACTGTCTGCCCACATCTCCGTTTTGATTAATAGTGAACAGCTAAAACTTCACATAGACAAAAGAAAATGCCCTGTCTTTCCATCTGCCCACCCAGAGGCCGCTCCCCCTACCCGACCCCCGCAATCTTACCTCTTCTGTGAAGCATAATTTCACTTTTCACCTTGCTCAGGTCAGAACCCCTCACACCATTCTTTGTCTATCTTTTCAACATCTCATATCCAAATTGTTTCGCAAATCCTATCAGGCTACCTTCAGAGAGATCCAGAACCCAATCACTTCTCCCTGCCTCCCCCAACGGCCTTTGTCCAAATCACCGCTGTCTCATCTGTGTTAGCTAGCAGCCTCCCCGATGCCACGGCTCCCACCCCTCATTCCTCTCCAGCCCATTCTCTGAACAGCAGCCAGCATGATCTCCTCCGACAGAAATCAAACTCCGTTTCTCCTAAGCTAAAAACACCCAAGGGCTTCTCAACCCATTCCGCGTAGGATCTTTCTCTTTTCCTACTTCTGGTTCATACAGACGATCAACTGAAGTGTTTGTTAAACGCGCTACTAGATATTCACAAACCATGTGGCTGGTTTGTGAGGGCTACTTCATGTATTCTGTTAACTTTCAGGAGGTCACTTTCAGTCCTCCCTCCCATCTGCAGAGATAATTTTAGGTCCCTTCTCTGCCTTGCAGGTGGTAGCAGGAACCATGCCATGGGCATACTGTGTGTGCTTCCCTTCAAATCATTGACAGAGATGTTGAGGAAGATAGGATGTCTCTTTTTCAGACGTGGTTGACACCCATAATCGTCTCCTGTTTTTGGAATGAACTCCTTTGGTAGTGTACCTGGGGCCCCCCACATGCCGCCCTCAGTCACGCGAGGTGAGGTGACTTTCGAGGCTGGGTAGCATGTGTGGTGTGCCTGCAGAGTTGGGCAATGGAGTTCTTCCAGGGAAAGCAGCAAGGAGGAAGCCTTCCTGAAAATTCTTGAGCAGGCTCTTACTCACTCTCAGACATCTCCACCTGCCACCTTTATGTAACCTCTTACATGCTCAGCTGCGACCTGAGCGTTTCTGGAAAGGGGAACTCAAGGACATAACCATCCCACATTTCAACCATCGATGTCTTTCTTGAGCACCATGAAACCTGTCTCCTCTAACACACACACAGAATGGGGAGGAGATGGCCATCAGAATGAATACGAACGAAGAAAGGAATTAATGATGATGAGCTTTGTGACTCATGTGGGAATTAAAGAATTAAACACTGATTCCCAGACTTTCTCCAGCATCTTCCCCTCTAACGGAGGCCAAGGGGAAAGTCCATTCTGAACCAAGGTGACCCAATGACTCCTTGTGTAACTTCCACCCTGTCTGTCCTCTGCTAGGAACCTACTGCCAGCAGAGGGAGGTCGAGGCCATCATGGAAGGCGACGAGGAGGACAGAGGCTGCTGTTGCTGCCAGCCCGGCCACCTGCCACACCTGCTGTCCTGCAATGCCGCCTTTCACCTCCGCTGGCTCACCTGGGAGATCACACGGACTCAGTACATCCTGGAGGGCTACAGCATCATAGATAACAACGCAGCCACCATGCTGCAGGTGTTTGACCTCCGGAGGATCCTCATTCGCTACTACATCAAGGTATTGCTGCCCTGGGCCCCAGACACTTGTCTGAGTAATAGTTCTGGGCTGGGTCCAGGGGCTCCTGAGATGTTTTACAAAAAGCTGGATTCTGAAGCTTCCCCTTATCTTCTGAATCGGAGCCCCCGCTAGGTTTGGGAACCACTGGTTTTGCGAGAAATCCTCTAGGGCTTTGGTTTTTGCTTGGGGTTCGTGGCCTGAGTCACTGTCTAAGTCTGGACACTCACAGGCAGTTCCTTTTCTTACCCGGATCTGTTTCGTCCCTTCTAACCCAGCCGAGTCCTGGTGAGGGAGGAGATTATAAATGGCAGCGTCCAGACATCACCAGGCCTCCGTGGTTATGTGTCCTCTAAGTATTGATTTAGATGCTCAGCCATTTCTACTCTAGAACCAGAATGGTTTTTTAAGCTTAATAGAAAAACCCCAAAAGTAGAGTGAAATGGTCCAGTTAGGATTAGTTACGACAGCCTTTCTTCCTCACTTGGGTGGAGACGAAGAACATCCTTTGCCCGTAGCTCAGTATCCACATCTGCGCCACCCCTTCAACCTCAGAAAATATCCCTGTTTGCAGCTGAGTCTCCCAGAGAACGAGTGTGAGCTTCGAGCGAGGGTGCAGAGGGCCAGGGGGGCGATGGCGTTTATCAAAGGAGGAGGGACAGGTAGAAGCAGCCAAGGCTGAGATCTTTGCATTGGCTCCTGCTCTGTGGGAGCACTTTGCCTGGCAGGAGCCCTTTGCCTGGCGGGAGCCCTGGAGCCTGGCCTCGGAGGGGCCCACATCTTAATGCCTTTTCCCATGGGGACACTCATCCGTCTGCAATCCCAGACGCCTGTCCACTGAGGCTGAAAGAGGGGGTCCGGCAGAGATGAGGAAATGCGAAACAGAAAGAGAACACGGAGGCCTGGAGCTTCAGGGGTTTCCACCAACTGGAAAGGAAGACGCTTAGAGACTTGGAATAGCTACTTAGGAGGGTCCCACGTGTGCACCAGTACCGCGAAAGTTTACAGGAAATCGAAGACAGGTTGCAAAAAGAAGGTTATGTAACTCGTTAATTATCACATCCCCAGGCAGTTGCAATGAGAAATGTTCGTGACACGCTCTCCTGCACAGACTCTGTAAGACAGGGTCAGTGGCTCGTGGTCACCACCTTGATGCACAAGTTTCCATCCTACCTCACCCAAACTGTCGGTGTTTCACCCAGCCTTATATACGCTGGGGGGAGATTTGGAAAACAGGTCGGGGAGAGGTGAGCTCCTGCCTCCTGACCCCACAGTTTGCTCCCTCGGCCTTATGAACTAGGCTGCAAGAAGTTTTCTTTCAGAGCCAATCCTGGATTTGGCAGTGGGTCGTGAAAGAGCCGTGGTACGCTCCTGTGAGAAGTCTGTCTGTCTCACACGTGAACGAGGAAGGGGGTGGCAGCTCTGTGCAGGAAGTCCTAGGCACCCGTGTTCCTTCTGCCGCCCGCTGCACCACTTTGGAAACTTCGTGTTCCCAGATGGAAGCTTAAGAGGATGGAAAGGAAATCCACAGGCATGCACCTGTGGTCCCCGAGAAAGGCTCCTGGCAGCTGCCACAGTATGTCCCTGTTGTATCCAGAAGCTTGTCCTGTCCATGTCAGCTGAGCGGGGTGGGGAATGTGCATTCTGGGAAGCCTGGAACTCAGACAGAAACCATCCAGAGCCCCCGTGTTGTTTGCGGTGGTTTCCACTCCGCCCCATCCCCCCTAGCCCTGCCTTTGCACACACATTCCCTGTGGTCCCTGCCCCCGCCCCGCCAGGTGTCCTCCAGCTCCCCCCACCGCCCCCCTGCACACAAGCTCCCCTGGGGTCGTGCGGACATTCGCCTCGCCTTGCTCTGAAATCCCTCCTACTTTACCCTTTAGCAGCTCCCTCAGCAGAGGAGCCGCACGCACCCGACTCCTCTCTGGGTCCCCGGGATTCAGTGTGATGACTTGCATAGGGCGGTGTCCAGGGCATTTTTTTTGGACTGAATGAACAAAGGTAATGTGGGTCCTGGGTCTGGGCCACACCGGTCTATGCAGACGGGATTCAGATGTTGGTGAGAGTCTGAGTGACCCACTGTGGGTCTTCGTGTTGAGAATGGGGTTCGCTACTGAGCCACATCTCTGTGAACCGGGAGCCCCCTGTAGATGGCCTTCCCATGAGCCACGCATGTGGGCGGCCACACAGCAAGTCACCAAGAGTGAGGGAGAAGGAAGGAGATACCTTTTCTGTGTTTACCCTCTTGGCTTTTCCAGAGGCCTTGGGAGCACCCCCCGGGGCCTGCTTCTTAATGCATCCCTTCCGTGCACTAGTAAGTGAATCGATACTCACTTCCCTCTTCTCCTAACTCCAAGAAACATGTCTCCCAATTCCTTGTATTTTTTTTTTAAAGATTTTAAGATTTTATTTATTTACTTGACAGAGAGAAAGAGATCACAAGTAGGCAGAGAGGCAGGAGGGGTGGGGGGGGAAGCAGGCTCCCCGCTGAGCAGAGAGCCCGATGCGGGACTTGATCCCAGGACTCAGATCATGACCTGAGCCGAAGGCAGCGGCTTAACCCACTGAGCCACCCAGGCGCCCTCCTGTATGTTTTCTAAAATGGCAATTTGCAGTCTGAGAAACAAGTCCAGGATAATATGCAAACGGCGAGGCTGAAGGAGCCCCGGCCACCCATGGAATCTGCCAGGTAGTATTTAGTTTGTGGGAGAACAATGTCCTTAACTCTGTTTTCCAGGAAAGGGGGCCGATGCCAACATGAGAGTTTCAGGTGGAGTAGGAGAGGCGCACAGGGCGATGGTGCATTCCCTGGTGGGGTCTCCTCACGAGCCGGGGGCAGCCCTGTGGCATCCCACTCCCCGAATACGCCGCTAATTACGGATTTGCACGTCCTGCCCCCAAATTCCGATTTCCTGGACCTGGGGAGGGGCCCTAGCACCTGTATTTTTAAATTACTCTCCAAAGTGATTTAATACACAATGAGGCTTGGGAGCGACTACAGACATACTTGTGCTCCATAGAAACAGATTTCTCTTAAATTCCGAATCGGTGCTCAGGAGGGGCTGAGACTTGGGGGCAGATGGGGCCTCCTGGCGCGTCCTGTTTAATTCACGTCACCACCGACGGGACTGTTCCTGTGAGGCTTTCTCTAAATACGGCAATCAGGGCTTGCCCGCCCTTTGGTGAGGGGTAGCTCAGAACCTGGGCTTATCCCCGCCGCGGAGTTAGTTAAAGTGTCAGGAGTGCCGAGCCGCAGGAGAAGTAGCATTTTAGGGTAAAAACTAATGAGTGTTTTCTTCTATAGCCTTGGTTACGTGGTGAACAAAATGGCCTTTGTCATGCTGGGCTGCTTCAAGTTTCAAGAGCTCAGTTTCTTTCTTTGTGTCATGACTATTATTATTTTTATTGGGCAGGCAAATCAAGAAGGAAGAAAAGCTTGGAACCATCCCTTTACACAAAAGGATTTTTTTTTAATCCCTAATAAACTGGGTCAGTTCCGCCACCCTCTATGAATATATTTGAAATCATTTCCTTCCTGATGACTGGAGGTTTTCCCTGGTGCCTCCTCCGCCTCCCCTCGGTTTACTAGTGTTCAAAACCCTTTTCGCAGTCAAGAAATCAGCTTTCCACGAGGGCTGGGTTTTCCCACTGCCATTGTTCCCATCCAGGCCTTTCAGAAAGGAGAGGGGCTTATCGCTTGCCTTGCAGAATGGGGAGCGTGAAACCCGGACACGTGGGGCTTCTTGCCAGGGCCCCGCTCCTAGAATGCGCACAGGGCAGTGGTCTGATAGAACAGGTCGATCTGCAATTAAAATGAGGAGCCGGGAGAATCCCTGCTGGAGGACAGACACGGTGAATGCATTCAGAAGAGGTCTCGCTTTCAACATGGATCAGGCTTCTTGTCATCGACTCATTTTCCGCGTCCTCACTTATCAGGTTTACTTAGTGCTGTACCCATTTCATCCTGACAGACTCGGAAGGATTCCACACTGTTCACTGACTCTGTCTCCCTCACGGAATTTCTGCCTATGTCAAGTGGAAGTGGGGCATGCTTTGCAAGGATTGGGCATGTTCTGTGTTCTCTGGGAGAGAGGAATCGATTCTCCTCATGCACTGGTGGGGGGAGGGGAGGGGGGCCGGGGCAGAGGAGGGGGAGCCGAGCTGCGGGGTGTGCTGGGAAGTCGACACTGCAAGATTTTGCCAGACCTGGGGGAGGAAGTTTTAGCCTCTGGGATTCGAAGTCCTCGTTCACTATTCTGACTTCATTGGCAGAGGCGTGATTTCCATTCCTTCCCTAGAAGCGGATGAAAAGGTAAACGTCCTTTGAGTTTTGTTTGTTGTTCCTGTCTGGTACATGGATTAGGACTTACTGGGAAAAACTAGACCAGATGTTTCTAGAGCCAGATGTTCACGCAGACCCAGTTTCTTCGTGGCCTTTGTCACTGTTGGCAGAGACACCGTGCCTCTGGCCACGGTCACGGGTCCCCTCCTGCTTGTAGCTTTGGGTCAACTGCTTATACTGCCTGCCTCCTACGAGCTCTAAATTATCCTGCCAGCAAGTAGATTGACTCGAGAACCGTAGACTCAGCTGTCTCCTGGCCCCTGATGTCATCCATGGCCTCGGCGCTGCTCCAGACCACTGTGGCCTCCCTGCGCCTCAGCTCCTGGGGGGTAAGGCAGAGACACCAGGCCTCGTGCTGAGTCCTTTGTGCGCACTCGCTCATTTTAAGCCTCAAAATAATGAAGAGACGGGGCTTCGCTACAGCGTCTGTCCTTCCCCCCTCCCACTCTCAGCTTCCTGGGCCTCTACCTCCTTCCCTCCCTCTCTGTCCCTCTTTCCTTACACTGAAGGGACTTCTCCAGGCCAGCAGGGTTGTCCTGGGCGCAGTGCTGCAGAAATGGGATAGTGAGAACCGCAGATGTCATTTGGGGTCCCCTGTTCTCCCCATTTGGGATCGGGTGGGCTGTGAAGCCTAGTAGGGAATATGCCGCAGAGGAAGGCCACACGTCATGAGCCACGGGTTGACCTTCCCAGAGTCCAGGCTGCCGGCAGTCCCAACAGCCAAGAACGGCTGAGTCAGGCCTTTGCGGTGGTTTGGCCCTAATCCGGGGACCACGTGTGTCTGTCCCCTCACCTGCTCAGACTCCTCAGACCCTGAGACCAGACCCTCCTTAGCAACCTCCAAGCTTGGTTCTCCAGATTCCACATCCCAGGCCAGGGCAGGGAAGAGCAGGCGAGAGGGCAGGAGGGTGCCCGGAAGTGTCCGCCCACTGCGGTCACAGGTGACAGTCCCCATGCCCAGGCCAGGCTGTGTGCACTCCTGTCTGTCGTCTCCCTTCGGAGGAACGTGTGTCTACAATCAGAGAAGGCCATTGACTAAGGGTTTGGGGCCACGAGAGCGTGCCACACTGCCTCCTGGCACCAAGCGCCCCCTCTCCCTGATGCTGGTGATTCCCAGGTGAGATGCGAGCCAGGCTCGGGGTGGGGGGGTAGGGGGCTGCTGGGGGAGGGGAGCCCAGCCTCAGTGGCGTGAGCACCACGTCCGTCCGCCCGTGGTAATAAAGCACAGAGAAGATTGCAGGGAAGCTATGCTCCCACCCACGTGGATGCGCCCATACCGGAGCTGGAGTTTCACGTTCTCTGCTGTGCTTGGACCTCTCCCGGCCCGGAGCTAGCCTTTCTGAAGGATGAATCCATTCACGAGCTACAAGATGGCTTTCGATAAATCTGTGACTCAGAAGGAGAAGGCCCGAGGGTGGCATTTTTACCAGTTGGGATTCCCAAGTGGCGTGTCTGATGGAGGGGAAAACACGGGTTATTTTGGAAGGTATCGCAGATGTCCACTGTCTGGGCACCCGGGATTACATACGCATGTGTGTTTCGACAGTGCCTCGTCATAAGTACGTTCCATAAGAACTTTGGTGTTTTTGTTCATTGAACACTCCTGGGCTGGGGTCCTGGAAGAGGGTTTGCCCCCATCTCTTTTGGCCGGATCAGACACGCTGGGCATCCACGGAAGCCTGCAGTAACCCAAGGCCCCTTTTGTGTGTCTCCCTCAGAAAGGATCAGGCTGGCTGTCATTCTTCTTCACCCCGGAACTTCTGTTCTGGCACATTCCGTTAGTGTTCTGTTCTCACTTCCCTCATCCCTGTGGTGACCCGTAAAAGAGGACATTTTAGAATGTCTCAGGTGAGTTCTACGCATTACATCTAGCAGGAAAGGGGTGCCTACATGGCTCAGTCGATTAAGCCTCTGCCTTCAGCTCAGGTCGTGATGCCGGGGTCCTGGGATCGAGCCCCAAGCCTGGCTCCCTGCTCATCCAGAAGTCTGTTTCTCCCTCTCCCTCTGCCCCTCCCCCCACTCATCCTTGCTCGAGCTCTCTCTCTCTCTCTCTCTCTCTCTCAAATAAATGAATAAAAAAATCTTTACAAAAAAGCTAGCAGGACACCACATGTCAATCCCTGACACTGACTGACTTTATGAGATATAATAAATAAAAAGTCGTTCTGTCTTTAAAACGGATAAAAGGGCTCATAATCTTGCTTTCTTTCCGCAGAGCATAATCTACTATATGGTAACATCCCCCAAACTTCTCTCCTGGATCAAAAACGAATCCCTTCTGAAGTCCTTGCAGCCTTTTGCCAAGTGGCACTACATTGAGCGTGACCTTGCCATGTTCAACATGAACGTGGATGATGACTACGTCCCGTGTCTCCAGGGGATAACCCGTGCCAGCTACTGCAATGTTTATCTAGAATGGATTCAGTACTGTGCATGGAAGAGACAGGAGGTGGGTCAGGGAAGCGGGGCTGGAGACGTTGGGTTAAATTTGAAACACGAGGAGCATTTTATAAAGTCCATATCCTGCTTAGTCAGTATGGTAGACAATGATCAAATAGAGCAGCGAGAACACTGGTATTTGGATAAGTGTTTGTTTAACACGTAAGCAGAATTTTAAAGGAAGAATCCATATACCCTGTCTCCAGCGAAGGAGCCTTGAAAGGTATATTTCCCTCTATACTGTGCTCAGGGTTAGTGCAATTTTAAGCCTTTGGCGTGGCTTTGAAGCTCTGGAAACCTCTTTGTGTAGAGCTGCTTTTTGAGGTTTCCATATAAAAAGGATTATCTATACCAAAATGCGGGGTATTGAATCGTGGACTGGGGAACCAATCTGTTTAGCAATCAAGATGGTCCAACCCACTCCCGCAGTTGGGTCTCATGGCATTATTGGTCCCATGCTGAGGACACTTGGAGATGAACTCAGCCTCTTAGGAATGAAACCAAGGACAATGACAGCTTCTCAAAAGTAGCTCCCTCATTTCAATTTTTTCCCTGTCCAACCACAAGAGAGAGTGTTTCAGGAATCGGAGAGTTCCCCCATCCCTGGGTCATGCTACAGGACCAAGTGACCCCAATGGCTGACTTACAAAGCCCCCTGAGATATGACTCTGTGTCGCTGCATGATGGAATCCCTGGGAAAGTTGAATTAACAACCTTGCCCTTCCAGCCCTCCAAGAACCTGGACAGTGATGAGGACTCTGCTTTAGTGACCCTGTCCTTTGCCCTGTGCATCCTGGGGAGGAGAGCTCTGGGAACGGCTGCCCACAACATGGCTCTCAGGTATGTGAGAAAACCATTTGTACAGGCACCAAGATTTTATATTTTTGTCAGTTGTTTTCTTTATTTTAAAGTTGGACTGTTTATGTAGCTAGTTCTTGCCATAATAAATTGTGCTGGACCCATAGGAGGCTTTGGGTCACTGTGACCTTTGGGAGCTCTACATTTGGAAATAGCATGAATACAGAACAGCTAAATCCCCAGGATTCTAGGCACAGGAACTTCTGTGTCACAGTGGTCCTGGTGGGTTTGCTGGAAAGATGAAATGAAACCATTTATTAGAACTGCCTAACCTGGTCTCTAGCAAAATGAATGCTTAATAAAGGTCTGTTCCCAGGGCTCCTGGGTGGCTCCGTCGGTTGAGCATCCAACTCTTGCTTTTGGCTCAGGTTGTGATCTCAGGGTCATGAGATCGAGCCCTGCACCAGGCTCTACACTCAGTATGGAGTCTGCTGGAGATGGTCTCTCCCTCTCCCTCTGCCTCCCCCGCCCCCATGCTTGCACTCACACACCCTCTCTCTAATAAACAAATCTTAAAAAAAAAAAAGTTTCATTCCCTTTTCCTGTGTTTCCACACAAAAGAAAAGCGGCACGTCTGTACTCTAGTCTAGACTACCCTTCCCTGTCTCTGTGGGACTTTGATTAATTGGATGTCCCTTTGGCTGGTTTTTCAAGCTCTCTTTCTACCAGATCTTCCTGTCCTGTATGTAAATAGCTCAAGTTTCTCTCCTTTTTCAAACAGTTGAGCTATAATTGACATATAACTTTGTATTACTTTCATAATGATTCAGTACTTGTATATATTACAAAACGATCGCCTCCATAAGTCTAGTTAATGTGCATCCCCATATGTATTTTTATTATGTTACAAACTTTTTATCTTGTGGTGGAATTTTTAGGATCTACTCTCTTAGTACCTTGCAAGTATGCAATACAGTATCGTTAACTAGATTCATATGTCTTACGTTACATCCCATGACTTATTTATCTATGACTGGAAGTTGGTGACTTTTGTCCCCTCACCCATTTCGTATGTCCCCCACCCCCACCCTAGCACCCACCAGTCTGTTCTCTGTATCTATGAGCTTGGTTTTTTTCCTCATTTTGTTTTTTAGATTCTATGTATGTAAGATCACACGGTATTTGCCTTCCTCTGACTTCACTTAGCATAATGCCCTCAAGGTCCATCCATGTTGTCAGAAATGGTAGGATTTCCTTCTTCTTATGGATGAATAAGATTTTTAAGCTTCTCTTCTTAAAGAACAAAAACAAGGTTAAATTCTCTCCTGCCTTTTTCACCCTTCACCCTCTGTCACCCAGTCTTCTCTTGCATTCATGCACAAGCTCTGGAACTTTCCGTCACCAATGACACGGAGCTCTGTGGCCCCCACCACCCCACTGCCACTTGCCCTTCCACTCCTGGTACCCCCGTGAAGCTGCTGTTGTGAGATGAGGTTCTCATACCCCAGATCACGGGCCATTTCAGACTTCTCCTTTGGCACTTAGCACCAAGGGCCAAGTGTTCTAGATTCCTCTTGTCTGTCAGGATCACCTTGATGGCTGCACATTAACGTCTCCTGTGGGGGAGGGCTTCTAAATATTTAAACAGTAGCCCAGGCCCTCCCCTAGTCCAGACCAGTGACATCAGAACCCTGCGGGGAGGGGGCAAGCATGAGGATTTACCCACGCACCCCCTCCAAGTGATGTCAGTGTGTGGCCAAGGCTGAGCATCATAGAGACCCGGGGAGCTCGAAATCAGTTCCACGTAGGCTCTCCTCACTGGTTTCTTGTCTGCTTTGCACTTTCTTCAGGATTTCTATATCATGTCCTTCACACCAGGCCCTTTGGGACTCAACTGAAGTGCGCATTGTTAGGCCGGATTGTAAGCTTCTGAAGGGCAGAACCCCTCACGTTTTGGCTTAACAACCTTCGCAAGCCCTGGGCGTCCGATCAGTGAGCCCTGGCAGCCTTGCTGACCCTTCCCCGGGGGGGGGGGGGTGGCGGCGGGTTTCGGCCGCTACTGGTTGTGCATCCGTCAGGGGTGCAGTGGTATGGCTGGCGCGTCTCCTCCTTTCTCCCTCAAGGCCGTGGCCTTGAATGCCTCCGAGGAGGTCAGCACCTAGGACGTCAGAACGTGTGACTCTTTCATCACCCACATCTCCGAATTTTCCGGTTTTCTTCAAGGTGAGAAATGCTCAGTGACTTACGCATGTGAGCGCTCAGTGAAGCCCTGTCCTAGGAAGCACCCCGGGGAGGAGCTCACGGGCTTCTCCCGCCGCACTCAGCCTCCAGCTAGGCCCTGGCGGTGCCCTCTGCGGTCCATCGTCCGGGGCCTCATTTGATGACGGGAAGCCCAGCAGGAGGCTCCAGGGCAGGCTTTGCAGAAACAGGATCATGTGGCTGTAGCAGGAGCCCCTTATGAAACTGTAGGGGGGAACTGTAAGGCGGGAACACGGTTGGGGAAGGGTTTCGGCGATTTCTGGAATCTTCCAGAGACTTCTGGAGTCTTCAGATAGTCCTAGCATCCAGGCAGGCGGTGTTTTGTTTGATCCATCCAAAGCTGGTTTTTAAAAAAGAAAAAATAAGTTCCCAATTTTCTGTACAAATTGCAGTTAAGATGCTTCAAGGATTTGTTCTTTCAGTTCCCACCTGAGCACCGTTTGCAAAGACTTCTTCTCTCTTGCTCCTCGAGGAACTTGTTCCGTCATTCCTGATCTGGGGGTTTCCTGCCGGGTCGGATTTATTTGTTTTTTTTTCTTGATTAAGCATCAGGCTCACCAGCTGCTTTTTTAAACCTCACGTTGATGGGATTTTCTTTGTCTCAAGCAGTTTCTCATACTCCATGTCAGCTCTGCTCGTTCCAAACATAGTGATGAGATAAATCTGGGAATAATATTCTTGGTGCTCTGGGGAAAGCTCTGATTATCTGGGACTGATTCCCTTTACTGAGCGGTCCCACAGCACAGCCAAGTCCGACAGCGCGCTACCTTGTCAGCCGTGGACTAATGAAGGTAACAGATTTCACAGACCGGCCTGGCCCAGTGGTTCCGGGGCCTGACGCCCACAGAGTTCTGACTTGGTTGTGTTGTGGGGTAGAGGAGGGACGCAGTGTGACGGGAGGTGGGACGGAGCGTGACAGCACCCCAGCTCTACTTGAGCCGAACATCTGTGCTCTACATTTTATATGCTAGAATTCAATAAATGGTTTTGCTTGCAAAAAAAAAAAAAAATTTCCATAGTTCAAAAAACGTTTTAATGTAATTTTTATAGATACAGTTAAATGGCTCTCCAAAAAAGCTGCCCCAATTTATAGTCTAACCAAGAGTGTTTTGCCGTATCCTCACTAATGCTGGAGATTCAGTTTTTAATTTTTCTAGTCTCATGGGTGAAAAATTATCTCATTCTCGTTTGAATTTGCATTTCTATTATTAATAGCGAGGGTAAAGATCATTTTACATATTTACTGGCCACATATTTTTTCTGTGAATTGCCTGCCTATTTATGTGTGTTACCCGTTTTTCTCAGGCTCTTACTGATTTTTAGGAGGTATTCTCATCTTATGATCTTAATATGTGTTAAAAATATTTTCCAACAAGGTACACTTGTCTTCTATCTACTACCCCTTTTAAAAAATTACAATTTCTAAATTTTGTGTCTTTCTTAGAAGTGTTTTTCTTTCAGCTCTAGGACATAAAAATAATTGCCCCTATTTTCCTCTGATAATTCTACGCTTTTACTTCTTTCCATTTAGTTTTTGAGTCCTATCGGGTCTTGGGATTTGATTATACTCTACTTATTAGGTAATTACCTACGTTGTTATATTTTCATGGAGTCTAGCAGAGGACACGAGACACGCGGGTCAGAGACAAAGGACTTTATTTCTCATAAACAGGGGCAGCATAAGATTCAGAGTGTTTGGTTCTCTTCCCCTGGCCCCTAAGACCCACAGAGCACCATTTTCCATGACAGGAGAAGAGCACTTAGCTCAAGGAACCAGCCATTTTGTAGCTGAAAGAGATGCCATTTCATCCCTTGAGGATTCTCACTGCAAACCTGGCCCTGGGCAATGGCCTGGATCTTGCATTCTGGGCAAAGCAGTAGGATCTGTTGGAGAAGGATCCCACTAGACTACCAGCTCCTAACAAATCAAGTAGAATGTATTTTCATACATGATGGGAGATAGGGATCCATTTCCCCCCCCCAAGAGGATAGCTAATAGTCCAATACCATTTGCTAAGTAGCTCATTAGTGATTCAGTCAGTGAGTTAAAAACACTAATTTGAAATACCACTTTTGCCATAGTCTACATTCCCATTCATAGGGGGTACGCTTCTGGATTTACAGGTCTGTTAAAGTGATCAATCCGTCTGTCTTATAACAATAACATACTGTTTGGTTTCCTAAAGTGATAATGTCGTTTTGATATCTGAGAAGTCTAGTCCCCCTATTTTTGCTTTTTCCTTGTTGTTTTGTGGTGGGACCCCTTCTTGCTCATGTTCTCCTCAGGTGAAATTTAGAGTCACATTTTATAAAAAGCTCTGTTGGCTTTTTGATCGAGACTGTATTGAATTTGCTGCTTGAGAAAAACACAAATGTCATTCAGTGACACGGTGCATCTTTGCAATCATTCCATTTTTTTAATGTCTTTCAGTAAACTTTTACCATTTTTTTGAGATTTTTCATCTCTGAATGGGTTATTTCTAGATATTTTGTAGGTTTATTTTGATTGGGCATAGAATTTTTCTTTCCTGTCACATTTTTAATTGGTTACTGCTGGCATATGGGAAGGTGATATCTTTTTTTATTTGCTCTCATTTGGGACATGCCTATGAACTCTGTTATAAACATGATATTACAATTAATTCTCTTTGATTTTCTGGTGGGAAGACATATCAGCAAATAATGATGGTTATGGCTTTTTTTTTTCTCCCCGATATTTATCTTCAATTCTTATTACTTAGGCTATGACCTCCAGGGCAGTGTTGGAAATGGGCATCTGTGTTTGTTTCCTATTACTTCGGGAACTAATTACCGCAGACTTGGTGGGTTAAAGCAACATAAATTAGTTATCTTAGAGTGTAGGAGGTCGGAAGTCCAAAGTGGGGTTCACTAGGCTAACATCAGGGTATCTGTTGGGCAGCGTTCCTTCTAGAGGTTCTGAGGAAGGGTCCATGCCCTGTCCTAAAGGCTGCCTCTTATTCCATCTTTCCAGCCAGCAGGACAACATCTTCTGATCTCTGTCTGACTCAAACTCGACTTCTCCTGCTTCCTTCTTTCCCTTACAAGTATCCTTATGAGTACATCGGTCCTGCCCAGATAGTCCAGGATAATCTCCCCATCTCAAAATTCTTAATCACATCTGCAAAACTCCTTCTGCTGTTTAAGGTAACATGATCACAGGTTCCAGGGATTAGGATACAGATACCTTTGGGGGCCCCTTATTCTGTTACCACAGCATCCTTGCCTTAATCCATGTATTACAGGGAATAAGAGTAACACCTTAGCATTAAAAAGTAAGGTTTGTTTTAGGTTTGTAATAGAGATTTTATCAAATTGGGGAGTTTCCTCCCCTTCCTAGCTTGCTAAATCAAACTTTTATCAGGAAAGTATGTTAAATTATTTTAAAATGTGGGAGCATACATTCAAATGATATTCTTCTCCTTAAATCTATTAATGTAATGAGTTGCATTAATAGGGTTCTTCATTGCTGAAATCGCCTTACAATTCTGAGATAACCTCTATTTGGTCATGTTATATTATTCTTTTTATACAGTGATGAATTCAACTTGCTAATTTTCTTTGAATGGGGGAGGGGAAGAGTGCAGAGGGAGAGAGAGAATCCTTTTTTTTTTTTTTAAAGATTTTATTTATTTATTTGACAGACAGAGATCACAAGTAGGCAGAGAGGCAGGCCGGGGGCGGGGGGCGGGAAGCAGGCTCCCTGCTGAGCAGAAAGCCGGATGCGGAGCTCAATCCCAGGACCCTGAGATCATGACCTGAGCCGAAGGCAGAGGCTTTAAGCCACTGAGCCACCCAGGCGCCTCGAGAGAGAGAATCTTAAGCAGGCTCCAACACCCAGCATAGAGCCCGCTGTGGGGTTTGATCTCACCACCATGAGATCATGACGTGAGCTGAAATCAAGAGTCAAAAAGATTCTTAACCGACTGAACCACCCAGGTGCCCCACAACTTGCTAATATTTTATTTAGTGTAGTTATCTCTGTGTTCAAAGGATGTGTGGCCCGTGACCTCTGTGTGTGTGTGCATGTGTGCAATCTACCATTATGTCATTTTAAGATCAGGAATATGTCCTTAGCTGTACTTGATGAAGCCTCACAGGTCATTCTCACATATTTAATGTTAAAGAGTTAACAGAGGATTTTCAAACTCTGACTCCCCAGAGGGGTCTTACACAGCAGCTTAATATAAGTCATAGGCTCTGCCTTATTTGATGGATTTTTTGGCAAAGTATTTTTGACCTTACAACCAGGAACACAGCACTGATGGAAATCCTCAAGAAATAAAAACGTGTACACGCAAAACCAAAATGAGTAAATTGAGAATCAACTAAAACAATATGCTGAATGCAAGCAAGCCAGGAGCACAAGCATATTAGTGTCTTAACATAAAATATCGATGTGTTTTGGAGACAGAATGCATTAATATGGATGTCCCAAGCAAATACCGGTAATTTTTTTGGATTTGGACTTTAAGGCCCATTTGGTCTGGAGAACTGTGTCTGCCACTAAAGAAAGGCATACATCCATAAAGAGATGCTTTAGCAGGAAGTCAAAATAGTTTCACTGACCCCAAGCTAAAAGATAGCTTGATTGCTATCTTCTATTACATGAAAGGTGGAGAGCAGATCCTGGCCAATGCTTCATTTATAGAGATAAAGGTGAGAAGATGGCAGCATTTTATAGCAGCATGTTTGCTCGAAGGAGAAATCTTACTGGCTCTTGGAGTAGACTAGGGTTCCAAGAGGATAGAGAACCCCAAGGTCAACAGTCTTGAAAAACGGTAGACAAACAAGCCAGCCATAGATGTGCTGTGCCAAGCCCCATGCAGGAGACAGGGAACCCCGACATGTGGCCTATGGCAGGTCGCTGTTGTGGTCTGAGGTCGCATATGCCATTTGCCCACCCTTCTCACCCACAGTGGACAGAGGAAAACAGTGTTCTTCAGAATTCCAGGACATGATCTCAGTTTCTTCTCCCAAGCTTCCACTAGAGATGATGCCCAAACGAGGGCCAGATGTCCTACAGGATCATCTTGCAGAACAAGATTGAGGTCCCCTTGCTCGACTGTGGTTGGGAACTCAGAAGCCAGAATCTAGGAAAGAAGTAGACAAAGTAAATATGATGCAAGATCCTGACTAAAATCAGGATCATCCAGCTCAACTCAGAGGGGTGGAGTGTATAGAAAATCTGCAAATTTATAAGTTAGAAAAAGGAGCAAGCATTTCTGGGACCTTGGGTTGTGATACTACATGGGACGGTCTTCTTCCTTGGCCTGGTGTAGGGATTAAACTCCATGGTCCTGGCTCCCTTCCTTCTCTGACACGGCTGGACATCTTTAGGAGACACCCAGATTCTCTAGTCCCTTGATCTCAGGATTACCCGGGAAGCTTGGTCAGAATATAGACCCCAGGCCCCCCTCACAAACCACCAGCAGAGGAGCTCCAGGAACTGGGTCAGAAAATCTACGTTTGACGTTGAACAGCTGCTGTGTGCCTGATCCCTGGGCGGCCTCAAGAAGCACTTTCACTGGCTAATGGTAGTGGCACATCGATATGGAGGCTCAGGAGCACAGAGCGTTGGTGTTAAAACATCATGAGGTCAAACACATTTTTTTAAAAAGCTTTTCATCAAATCTTGCCTTTTAATGATTTCTTACTTGGGAATTATGGTTTCATCATTTGTTCAGGATTCAGTTGAAAAAACGTCCCTGAAGGCCACCCCCTTGCTTTCCAGTCATGAAGCGGGATTCTGCAGCATAATCATCCTTTTGTTTACACCTGAAGCTTATGCTGAAATGAGACGAAAGGTAGCAGGGAACACTTACGATGTGCTCCCTGCACACATACGGGGGACAGTGCTCCATGCTCGACGCAAGTTTATACACTGTCGAGGCTTGAGAGAGGATGAGGTAGGTAGTTACTGGCTAGAAGGCCCAGGATGCGGGGGAGTGGCTGGCACAGTGTTTCGCCACAGTGGGATCCCGCCCAGCCTCCAGAGTCCTGCTCCTGATCTCTGCGCCCCCTGAACCCGATCTGTCCTGTAGGAACTCCTCAGAGCACCCTCATTCCTCTGGCCTGTGTTCCCACCTTCCACATACACAGACTTCCTTCGTGGACGGCTCGTCTGTGGCGTGTACCTCTGAGAACTGCTGAAGGTGCCTGTGGACGCGCCTCCCGGCTCCCGAAGCCCTCTGTGTTCATGGATGCTCCACCCTCTGGCCTGCACCTTGCCCTGTCCTGCTGGCTGGGGCCCTCTCCGGTGGGAGCTGCTTCTGCCTGCGCTCTCAAGTCTCCCGCTCTCTTGAACTTGACTTCTGCATTTTTCAGGATTCAGGCCTGGGTCCCAGGGAGCAGATGAATGCTGGACACCGGGGTGGACTGGTTCCCTCCCCAGCACCGAGATGTGTCCCTCCTCCTCAGACCACACGTGTGCGTCCACCCAGTCCCTGACGTAAGGAGATCTTCGCTGGCTGCTCACCCAGGCTCCACATCTCCCTGGACAAGCTCCATTTTAAGGATGAACACAGAAAGAAAGAGATGATACTGAGGTGGAGGGACTTGCCAATATCAACAAGTATCAGAGCCAAAATTGAAGCTTGGGTTTAGGTTTCTGGCTCCCATCCCTCCAGTTCTTCTGGGCCATATGCTGCCTCGCCGTGTGGTCCCTGAACTCTGAGACCGAGTGAAGCACCTTGATTCTACCCGAGGGACGCTGTCGCTTGGTGTCAGCGTGCCCTTCAGGTGGCAGGTCGCTGGGATCCAGACCGCAGGCTGGTTTGATCCTAGAGCCAATAGACCAGCTTCCTGGGTAAAGCGTGCATGAAAGCATTCTTAATACAATATCAATTCAGGGTGCGTGCTGAGTATATACACCAAACTGAACTTTCAAAAATGACTGGCAGCTGACCTCAGGAGGACGAGATGGGGTTGAGTTCAAGAGCTGGTTCATTCTAACACAGCCTCTGGGCTGGTTGGTAAGAAGATGGCTCCAGCTGCATGCTCTCAGAGCAATGTTTCCTGGACGGGTGGGGAGCCAGGGGGGAGCCAGAGGGGAGCCAGAAGGCAGCCGTGGCTTTGCTCCGATGTGTCTTCAGTGGGATGAGATACGAGTATTTGTTCCCACCTCGCTTACCCTCTTTCTTATCCCCTTCTGGCCTGTTTCCTTTTTTTGTTTGTTTTTAAGATTTTATTTATTTATTTGACAGAGATCATAAGTAGGCAGAGGCAGGCAGAGAGAGGAGGAAGCAGGCTCTCCACAGAGCAGAGAGCCCGATGCGGGGCTCGATCCCAGGACCCTGAGATCATGACCTGAGCTGAAGGCAGAGGCTTAACCCACTAAGCCACCCAGGCACCTCGTTATGCATCTTGAACACACGATTATACCTATTGTCAGGTTCCTTCTGGAACCCAGTCTGCCTTGGCCCCTACCTCATCCGGCACATCTGGACACAGTTGTCTCTGCACTGGGGGATTGCCTGGCTGACAGCCTGTTTCACTAATATCCCAGGTCAGGTCGGGGAGGGCTGGAGGGGGAGGAGGGGGCTGTTTAGTCCCCATGAAGGCCAACCTTGATTGACTCAGATATGGTCGTCTTTCCCCATTCTAGCTGTTGGCCTGGGGGTGGGAGCTCATCCTCTCTCAGTGGAATCTTAAAAAGACAGAGCAATATGAAGCTCCAAATGAGAAATGTGCCCCAGGTGTCCCAGAGTCCGGCTCTCTGTCCCTCAGCGTCAACCTCGAGCCCATCACTCCCCTCTGCCTTCCTCAGCTTCATTCTCTTAAGGATAAGGAAACAGCTTTCTTTCAGGACGCCGTTACCTTTAAGGTGGTAGGGATGATACCACCAGTCCAATTAGGGCTTTGTTTCCTACACCGAGAATTATTTCAAAAGAAGAGCATTAAGTGCAATGGCGTCACTTTCTCCCCCCAAAATGACAAGTAAATTGTCTGTTGCTGGGGGACTTCCCGAGGAAGGGGAGTTTTCCCTCCTGATGAGTAAGCAGCCTTTGGACACCTGCACTGAGCACACGAGAGCCTGGCACCCGGAACTCCTTGGTGGGTCCTCTGGTCTGCAGAGGCTCCTCTGGGTATCTGTCAAGTCCCTTAATGTTCCTTTGCCACCAAACCCGTCCTATGTCTGGAGCAGTGTTTTGTCTTCCTGTGTATGCAAGAAACATGGCATTCTGAACCCTTTCCAGAACAGCTCACCCATGTTCTGCCACTTAGCTGTCCCTTCACAGTGCTTAGCCCCCATCCGACGACAGTGGCATTTTCGGACGTTTTCAGCTGACAACTTCCGCTGCTGGCATTAGCCCTCTGCAGCCTGGCCCTGCTGTCCTGTAGCTCTCTCCTAGGTGCCTCCCAGGTGGTCACTAAAGCTCACAGCCCAGGAAGTCTTTGTTCTGTGAGGGGAGAGCCCTTTGGGAAGGCTGCCTCCTGGAACTCCTTCTGGAAAATTCTGGGCTCCGCCAGACCGCAGCACCCCGAGCCCCACCTACCTAGACCTCAGCTGCTTCCGTTTCCCACAGTCTGCTCTGACTCGAAGCCTCGGCGTTCCTCTCCAGAGAGTTCCAGAAGGAAATTAATGATAGTGGTACGTTTTGCCACGAAATGCTAAAATAGCAATCAGTGGAGCGATTTCCCTGACGTGCAGGTCTAACGGGCTGCGCGGAATCGGAAGTCTTATGCGGTGAGCCAGCTCGTTAAATCCTCGTGAGCAGCCATCCTATGACACTCTGCTTCTCACACGTTTTCCAGCTCATTCTGTCCTGGTTCAGCCCTATCAGGGCTGCTGCTGCTTGTACTCGCCTCCTAACTGCTGCTCAGGGACCTGAGAGGCCAGGGCTGTTGGACGGAGTCTAGCAGCAGAAATAAAGAAGAACCCTCTTCCTGTTCCCATTATATGGGATCCGTTGCCTTCCCGAACTCGGGTTCCTGACCTTCATCCCAACTGTAAAGCGTCCAGACCGTGGAGGATTTCCCTTGGGAGGACGCTCGTGTTCGAGATCCTGGCGGTGCTCAATTATGTGCAGGGAATGGAGGCAGGGTAGGAAAGACCCCGGAATGTGAAAACCCGGAAAACCCTTCAGTCATTCATTTTATTTTATTTTATTTTTTTAAAGATTTTTCTTATTTATTCGACAGACAGAGATCACAAGTAGGCAGAGAGGCAGGCAGAGAGAGAGGAGGAAGCAGGCTCCCCGCTGAGCAGAGAGCCCGATGCGGGGCTTGATCCCAGGACCCTGAGATCATGACCTGAGCCGAAGGCAGAGGCTTAACCCACTGAGCCACCCAGGCACCCCCAGTCTTTCATTTTAAACACCCCCCCCCACCATGATGCCTCTTCCACAGCTGTACATCAAAGGCTGCGGCTGGGAAGTGGACGTGCTCAGAGGGTCTGGATGACCCATCTGAGATCCCACTGGGTTTCATTTTCTTTCCACGCCGGGGTAGAATCCAGTTTGTATTACGAGTAACGCAGCCTGCCAGGGATGCTGAGAACAGCATAAGCTCTGGGCTGTCCCCAGGGGGCCCTGTCAGTCCGCCCTCTGCCCCCCCACCGAGGAGGGCTCCACTGGGGGTCCTGGAACAGACCCCCCGCATGCAGAGACGCGGTGACCAGGACCTGCACCGTCACTCTTGGAGCTCAGCACGAGGGGCTCGGGGGCTCCCACGGTACTGAGGCTGGCCATGACGCCGGCTGTCGGGAGGGTGTGGATGCGGGCTCTGGCCGGGCATGGGTGAGCTCTGCCTCGGTCCACCTTTGAGAGGCATGAAGGTCATTCCTGACAGCGCAGACGGGTGCCTCAGATCTGGCTCCGAAGGGCAGGCTTCCGAACGCGGTTCAGGGTGAGCAAATGGTAAGTCGGACTCTACTTTGCAGCCTGGATTCCTTCCTGTACGGCCTTCACGCCCTCTTCAAAGGTGACTTCAGGATCACAGCACGAGACGAGTGGGTCTTTGCCGACATGGACCTTCTGCATAAGGTCGTCGCTCCAGCCATCAGGATGTCCCTGAAGCTTCACCAGGTAAAAAAAAAAATTAAAAGATAAAAATCCACTTTTTAAAAAGAATTTTTTGAAAACTCCTTTCTCAAGGGGCAAACAAGACCTTTCAGGTAAGTCCCTTTTCACGGCATGACCTATGTGAGTGGGTGTGTCACTTGGAAACTAAACACCGAGGCCACCCAGGTATCCTTGACATCAGCCAGTGGCCACTGGTCCTCGAGAGTGGCTAGGAGGCAGTCATACTCCGCTAGGACAGAAAAGGAACTGGCCAGAGAAAATGACCTTGCAGGTGCCTGAGCCCAAGCTACAAAGCTGTTTCCCTGGGCACGTTTTCCTGTTGCTTGGGATGTGGGAGGAGAGTGGGAAGACAGTCCACACAGATGTGGGCTTAGCTCTTGGGGTCATTAGCTGGTTGCTGTCTGGACACTCACCTCCGTTGCCCCTCCGCCCCCCCACCCCCGCCACCGTCACCGCAGTCAGCTCTCTGGTCCACACTGAGCCCGCAGTCAGACTTCTTTCCTCCCAGGACCAGTTCACCTGCCCCGACGAGTATGAAGACCCAGGGGTCCTCTATGAGGCCATCCAGTCCTTTGAGAAGAAAGTCGTGATCTGCCACGAGGGTGACCCGGCCTGGAGGGGCGCCGTGCTGTCCAACAAGGAGGAGCTGCTCACCCTGCGACACGTGGTGGATGAGGGCACGGACGAGTACAAGGTCATCATGCTCCACAGGGGCTTCCTGAGCTTCAAGGTCATCAAGGTACAGTGGCCCTACCTGCCGGTTGGCACTGGTGCTCGCGTCCCTGCACCGGCCTCTGGTGCAGGAACATGGTCTTAGAGGAGCAGAGGTGGGCCGGGAGGCCAGGGTCATTCATGGGGTTTGGGCAGAAGTCCTGGCAGACACCCATGTAGATGAGGGGCAGGATCTGGCTTACTTGTAAACACTTTCTAGTTCTCCAAACTTCCAGATCTCTAGTAGCCTAGTCCTGGTCCCGAAGGCTTTCTATCCAGTATTTCTTCTCTTTGTATTACTTCCAACTGCTGGACCGAAACAACATCTTTCTCTTCACCCCATTTCCCCACGGAAGTGGCGGGACCCCCATCTTCTAGGACCGCTCCTCTGGCCTGACCGTGCAAACAGCTTTGGGCCTGAGCGGTGTGGTCCCCGATGTTCTGGCCCGCAGCCCTGCTCACAGTCTGGAGCGTAAAACCAGCGGACTGAAAACACGCGCCGTCATCCACTCTCCTCCCTGTTCCTTCCCCAACCCGCAGGTGAACAAAGAATGTGTCCGCGGCCTCTGGGCCGGACAGCAGCAAGAGCTCATATTCCTTCGGAACCGCAACCCAGAGCGTGGAAGCATCCAGAACAACAAGCAGGTCCTCCGAAACTTGATCAATTCCTCCTGCGACCAGCCTCTGGGGTACCCCATGTATGTGTCCCCACTGACCACGTCCTACCTCGGGACCCACAGGCAGCTGCAGAGTGTCTGGAGCGGCCCGGTCCCTCTGGACAGCATCAGGACGTGGTTCCTGACCAAGTGGCTAAGGTAGGTCTTTCCCACCCAGGCCTTCATCCAGATGTTGGGGAGGGGGTCCCGGGGGGGTGTGGTATGCAGAGCTCCCCGACTTCTGGTTAGAGTTTCACCGTTGACCAGCATTTCCACGTACGATGAAAACTGCTGTCCCCCAGCGGCCCAGCAGATCATTTGTTTCCGCGAGCGGTTTCGGATGGTGGGAGACTCACACCTGGCAAACTCACGTGGATGTGACTGTTCCTCACGCTTGCCAGGGCTGGGGTCTAGCTCGTGTTCCTGCAGAGCAGCCGAGGCTGTGGGTCGCTGGGGGTCACAGAGCACAGCTGTCAGGGAGACTGGGCCTGAGCCCCCGCCCCCAGAGCATGCGGCTCTCGTCCCATGAGCCCTCTGCCTGCTCGTAAGGTCTCTGATGAGGCAGATCGGATTCGAGAAGGGGTGGCCGGAGGGTGGCCGAGCGGCTTAGCTCAGGCCTCAGAGCCTGGGGTGCTTCCGGAAGGGCAGGGCTGTGGCTCACTCACCCCAGGGCACTTGTGTCTGGGAGCAGGAGCGCCCCCGCACGCCTCCCCGGCGCACTGCTCACCCATGGAGCATGGTCTCCCACCCTGACCTCGACATGGGTGCAGTTGGGGCACAGGAGGGGGCAGAACTGTCCGCAGAGAGTGCTTGAGGCCCCTCTCCCCTCACAGGGTGCGGAAGGGCTGTGATTCCGGCCAGCCAGGTACCGGTAACATTGAAGACGCGGACGGGAGGGCTGCCCCCTCTGCAGGCGGCGGCCGCGCTCCCGGCGGCGAGAGCCAGGAGAGCAGCACGGAACAGCCCAGAAAAGATGGGACCCACCACTGGTCACCCCGCGAAGGGACACAGAAGACAGGTGGGTGCAGAAGGGCCTCATAGGTACTGATCAAACCTCCTTGGGTCCTAGTGACCAATGTCACGGGTGATGCTGTCCTCCTAAGGCGTAACGGCTCCTTCTTAGAAGAAGAAAAAAAATCAGGATTGGGCCAAAGGATGCCCCAAATTTACTGACGCTACTTGCAAAAAAATTCTTAGACTGTGGTTTTTATTTATTTATTTTTAAAGATTTTATTTATTTATTTGACAGAGGGAGAGATCACAAGTAGGCAGAGAGGCAGGCGGTGGGGGGGGAGCAGGCTCCCCACTGAGCAGAGAGCCCGATGCAGGGCTCGATCCCAGGACCCTGAGATCATGAGCTGAGCCGAAGGCAGAGGCTTTAACTCACTGAGCCACCCAGGTACCCTAGACTGTGGTTTTATCCTTTATCCTTCTCGTTTGTTACCCTAGCCAGCCATCTGTCCATCTGCCCATCTGTCACTGGCAACGCCCTCCCCTCCTACATCTCTCTCGTCCGGTGGCCACTGAATTGTGTGTCTTCTGTGTCTGGCAGATCCGTAGCTACTGATCCAGCCTGCTGTGCGCACCCCCCAGAATGCCTTGTCCCTCTCTGAATCTGTGGGGTGTGGACAGGACTCCTGCTCCCCCATTCCTGCTTCTCTCTGGCTCCCACCTCCCCCTGTACACCGGACATTCAGAGCATAACAAGAGGGGGTGGGGCACCAGCACACGGGATAGAGGCAGCATACTGGTCCAAGTCTGGGATGAGTTTAAAGTCTAAAACCGCTTTTCAACTCCTGCCCACCTAGTTAGGCTCAACCAGACGGATGAGGTTCTGGAACCCGTGCCACTGGGGGGTGGGGGGGATGGGTTTGGAAAGGGGGCACTGAGGGCTCGCAGAGGACATACCAGGTGGATGGATGCGGGAGAAGCAGGTGCTCTGTCCCGGTTCCTGCCAGCACCTCGGCGCTGGGCTTTGCCTTTCACAACCTGGGAGGGATTTGGTCTTCTGGCCTTTGTGCTTCCTCACCATCCAGAAGCCTTTGTTAAGTGCCTCTGTGTACCTGTCCCATAGGCCAACTCTGTACCCAGCGAGTTAGCAGGGAACAGTCCCCGCTTCCTGGAAATGCCCCGACAAGGGTGAGGATTTCACTGCAACAGGATTTACATAAAACACGGGCAAGACAGTAGATAGATGATAGACAGAAGGGCAGATAGATAGAAAGATAAAGACAGACAGACAGATGGTAAAATAATACAGATACAAAGGGAGATAGAGACACAGATGACTAATGGACAGACAGCGAGATGAGACTGAGCGATGGAAATACGGGAGCTAGAGAGGAAGGAAAGAAGAAGGCAAGGAGAGAGGGAGACGGGAGACGGGCAGCGGGGCAGAGCGCTTGCTGTCAGCTGCTCCTTCCTGGAGCCACCTGTCTTGAGCACGGGGCAGAACCCCTGCCAGCCCGAGGCCCTCGCGCGGGGACAATCTTCCTGCTTTGTTAGCACGTGTTTTGCGGCATGAGCAATGTTAGGTTTCAGAATCACTGAAGCGATTTTCCAGATGGGAAAATGCAAGGTGGCTTCCAAATGGAGACTGGCCTGTGTGCTTGGCACGTCTGTCCAGGTGACTTGTCTGCACCAGCGAAAGTCTAGAGTCGGGGGTGGAGGGTGGGATTGGTCGGAGGTGCCCGAGCTCTCGAAGAGATGGAGGCGGCTGCGCCGGACGAGCCTAGGACCCTGTGAGACGCCTCTTCCCTTTTCCATGAGTAGAAAGTGCCACTGCTGCTTGGCCAGGCAGACGTTAGTGTTCGTCCCTCCGCCCAGGACCCAGACACTCTGGGGAGTGACTCTGCTTCCCATTCCCAGCCAGAGGCCTGCAGCTGGGAACACAGCAGATTTTTGTGGCAGACGCTGGAGTAGGATCCTCCAGATCCTACTTAGTTTGTCATCACTGGTTCTTAGAACTGCTCCTACCAAGGTCACTCCTGGCTTTCTCTGCTCTACAAGGTACCAAGGCGGGCCGGGGACATCACCCACGGGCCTTGGGCTCCCAACCCGTGTGACCGTCAGTCCCCACTTGCAGCCCAAGTCCACTTCAGGCTCTGAGACCCGCTGTCGTCCTGTTCAGGCGCTTGACAGAGCCCACGGCCAAACACCAGTGGTTTTGAAGTCACCTGGCTTGCTGTTGTCCCCTCCTGCTGTGCACCTGCCCACAGGCCCACCCCTGCAGCAGTGACAAAGCATAGTAGTAACAGCCCCCCAGCCCCAGCCCTCACAACTGTCCGGTGCCGTCCTGCGTGCTTTCCAAGTGCAGGGTCACTGGTCCTCCCCGTGACCCAAAGAGAGAAGCCCTCCCTGTCCTCATCTTGCTGCTGAGGAGACGGGCACAGAGAAGTCACTGTGCAGTCACCCAGCAGAGGGATTCAGACAGACCCAGGTGAGATGAGCCCAGAACCTGCCATCCTAACCACCGCGCACGGTCCCGTCACTCTAGCCCCAGGGACGTTGCGTCCCCTCATTGAGCACTGCCCTTGTCCCCAAGCCCAGGATCGAGCCGATGGAGCCACCATCCTGCACCTGGCCCAGCTCTCCATCTGTGCCGCGGGCAGGGTCCCTGCCAGGCCCGAGCTTGTCCTATCCCCAGGCTGGCAAGGGCTCTCAGTGGGAGCATGTGGGAGCGGGGTCAGCTTGTCTGTTGTTTCTACGGCTCCCTGGTCCTGTGGGGGGAGGCGGGCGGGAGGAGGACCTGAGGAGGGCCCTCTGAAGTGGCGGCTAGGTGGCCGCTCAGGTCTGTGGTGGCCCTGTGCTCAGCAGGGTGGTCCCCTACCCCCACCCTAAACTCTGACAGCTGAATTCTGCCACTCACTGAGGCTTCCCTTAGGGCTAGACCGAGTCCTCTCCCCAAGCGGGACCTCATCTGTAGGCGGCATCTGCTCTTCACAGCCCTGAGCAGCAGCCCCGGGAGCTGCAGATCCTGTTGGCTCGTCCTTGGTGCCCCAAGTCCCCGTCAGAATCCCACCAGGGCCCAGCTTCACATTTTTCGGAAGTTCTCCAGGAAACATAGTTGTGGACACACTCCTGGTGATGCCTTGGGGACATGCCCCTGGCCGCACAGGGCTGGCACAGTCCTGGGAAGAAGGGAGACCCCACAGGGCAGCTGAGGACCAGATCCCTGGTCTCCCACAGGCTGCTGCCACCCCCAGGGCATCCAGGCTGTGGCTCTGGAGGCAACCAGGGTCCTCAGCTAGTCTGCGGAAAGGTCCAAGTTGTGCAAGGGGCCACTCTTCCCAACCATTTGGATTAGCATCCCCAAGGGGGCCCAAGGAACTGAGGGAAGCTGGGGGTCCTGGGTCCCAGACAAGAAATGGCAGGGATCACCCCTTAACCCCCTCCCCAAATGAGCTCTGGCTGATACAGGGAAATCTGGAGACATACTGGCGTAGCAGATCCCCCGAAAGAAATCTAGGAAGGCCCAAAATGGGTACATAAGAGGGGACAACCTGTCTCTCCTACTCAAGATGCAGACACCTTTCTGTCCCTCCTGCCCCCTGGAAAAGTTCAATGTCGACTTCTTTTTCCTACCACCATGGTTAAAGCCATACAGGGATCTCTGCACCTTCCCATGAGGTTATTTGTACCTGCCCGCTCCCTGTGGGCAGTACAAGGATGGGACCCTCGACTCTTTTCTCCCCATCCCTCAGCAGTTAGAAACACGTGCTATCTTGTAAGCAGCATGTCGGAGCCCCAGGACCGGAAGCACCAAAGCACAGGACGTTGAGAACTTCCTGAGGCTCCCGTGCTGTGTTCGCTTAGCACCTGGTAAACAGCAAGGACCAGCAAGTGCCCACGGTGTGGGGGGGAAGCCACACCCAGCTGGCCCTCCGAGGACTGGCCGGGACCCCTTCTACCCACCTCCTCCTTGGCCGATGGCATGGGCACCCAGGGAAGGTTTCTGGCTCAGAGATGGCTCAGGGCACAGCGTTTTCCATTCTGAGGCCGTGTGTGCAGTAGCCCCGGGATCGCAGGGACAGGTGGCCCCGAGAAGGAGCTGCCCTTGGGGAGGGGCAGCCCCACCTGGCTGGCTGGCCCTGCCCTCGGGGCCTCCGACCTGCTGCTGCGATCATTCCACGAGGCGCAGCCAGTGGTGGAAAGCCACCCAGCCGCCGTGCCCAGCAGGCCAGCATTTCTCCATTCCCCAGTCCCCAAGGGTCCTCCCGTGGGGCTGTGGCTGCTCTGGCTTCCTTACCCTCCTGCACCCATAGCAGTGGAGAGCGCAGCTCCCAGAGAGGAGTCAGGAGCCTGTCCAGCCGGTGCGACGACAGCCGTTAGGCTGTTTGCCAGTCAAGGGTTGGGGACTTCTGCGCCCGGATCTCTCTGTCCCCTGGAACAATAGGGGAATCCCTGTCCCAGCTCCCCTCCCAGAGGACACCCTCCCGTGCAGTGAGGGCCTGGGGCAGCCTGCAGGTGCATACCCGGGGTCTCAGCCTCTCGGGCACAGCATTTTCTAATCTTTCCAAAGGATTCTAATGGCCAAGGATAAGTCAGTTTTGCAGATTGGTCCCTGCTGTCCCTTACTGCCAATCCATGTGCCGAGCCTGTGGGGATGATGCAGTCATTGTCACTTCAAGGGCCTGGGAGGGCGGTGGCCTGTACCACACACTGGCACAAAGCAGACAGTGACCACCACGTGCTAAGCGCCGTGCGGGAGGGAGGCCCCGGGGTCTAGGTGGGGGCTGTACTCTCTGAAAGGGCACGACCGAGAAGCCGAGCCAAGTAGCAGCGATGGAGCAGTGTGAAGCGTGACTGTGAACCACGTTTGAAGAAAGGATCTTGTTTCATGGTGTCCAAGCCCAACTCCGTACCTGGGGACCCAACTGCTCCCTCCGTCAGTTCCCAGCCGAGCGTCCCCATCCCGGGCCCTTGCCAGGCTCCCAGAGGCCTGGGGTCCCGCTCAGGCAGGAGCCCTGTCCCCGGCCCCCCACCCTGTGCGTCTGCTGACCCTGCCGTGCCCAGCACTCCCCATGCGGCCTCAACTCTGGCCCAACAGCCTGCCGTCTTCTTGCCTTGCTACGAAGTAGACGTCCCAGCTGGGAGGGGACTGGTCCCCATGGGGGAGGCTGGTGACCTCCTTGCGGGAGGCAGTCAGGAATTCCCAGCTCGTCTGAATCCCAGACTGGCGAGGAAGACTCTAGCCTTCAGCTGCGAGGACGTGAACCACCACCTTCCAGTAAACCAGCCGAGATGAGAGAACGGCGCTGGCTAATGAACCACGAGAGAGAATTTGTCTGGTTATTTCAAAACCCAGGTTCTGAGGAGGTTTTCTGGGGAAGCACTCATGATCTGATACTGATGTAATTGGCAAAGAAGTTCAATGATCAGATGGCGATCCTGGGCAGCACACGTGCCCCTGCATGGTTCGCTTACTTGTTCCACTTGCAAAATTAATTCAGAAAACATCAAGAGCCACAGTAACAACAGAGAGAACAAAAAAGTCTGAAGCAAGGAAATGGGGGGAGATACCCGTCGTGCCTCGAGCATAGACCATTCCCCTCTGACATGTAGATGAGTCTTTGTCCCCTTGTTCCTGGAATTAGCTGGGAAGCTCCCCGGCCAGGTACGGGTGGTCTGCGATCCAGCATCGAAAGCACAGACTTGCGGGTAGATGTGGAGTGTTTCTGGACAGCGGTCAGCGGGACCGGAGAAATCACGCACAGATGCTCAGCCTTGTCAGACTCAACAGACTAACAGACCACGGGCTCTGCTAGTTCTGACCGTCAGGGTCCCTTTTCTCCCTGGTTTTCCCTCCGTAAGAGTAACTCACTCAGCTCTGCAGCAGGGATCAGCCAGATGCGCCCCCGCTCCCTGGGAGAGCCTGCGTGCCCCGGGCTGCCCACACTCATCCTGCGGGGCTGTGAGCCGCACCATGGGGGGTGTCCCCCCACACACACCGTGGTCCCGGCCAGTGGGCAGGAGGCAGGAGAGACTGGGTGGGGACCCCTGTGGGGAACGGGCACCCCGCCATCCCAGTGTCCACACCGCACTAATGTCCACGTGAGGCAGAGGGCCCTTCCCGCTAAGAAGCCGCTTGGAGGTCACTTGTGTGACCTCCAAGAGTGACTTGTGTGTCACTCCTCTACACACACATAAGTATATTGGAATCACCAGGTGCACAATCAGTCCTATAGGGTGAGGCTTAACGTGAGAAAATGCATGGGACGGACCTCATGGGAGCCCACCTGTTCACTTCTGTTCTTACCGATTGCCTGCCTAACTGTAGAAGCTTCGGGAGACGTGGATAAGGCAGCTGGTAGAACTGTGACCTCATTGACCGCTCCCTTCAAAGTGACAGCTGGACATTAGCGCCCAGTGATTCCTGAGGCTTAAGTCACGATCACACGCTTTCCTCCCCCTGCTTCTCTATAAAGCTGCATGGGCAGGCTCCTTCTCCCCGAGACATGGGCAGGACTGAGTCCTTGGGGCAGCCCAAACCCTTCTGTCTCGACAAGCCTGGACACGGGCTGGGGACAGGAGGGGCCCTGCGGGGAGCGGTGGCTAGCAAGAGGGGGCTGGGGTGCGTGTCGGCACAGGCCTGGGCCTGGCCAGTCACGTCTGTGAGGGGCCTGTGTGAGGGCTTCTTACTTTAAGACCTTGATTTTAAGAAAAACTTTGGCAGAAAACAAAGGTTCAACTGGCATGTGGCTCAGCCCATCCCCTCTTACCTTTTTAAGGCGACTAAAAATGGTAAGAGCCTGCGTGTTTTCCCTTTATACTGCCGATCGCATGCATACAGGGTCCAAGGTCTGGGCTCCCTGTGGCAGCGCTTCCCACACGCCCTTGGACTGCCGGGTGCCCTGGGATCAAGTCCTTCCATTCTCAGGGGTCCCCATGGGGCCATCCCGACCCTGACAATAGTGGACCAACTTGGGCGCCTGGGGCCCAGGCTGTTGCCCCGTCGCATGGACCTTGGCGCAGTTAAGCCCCTGTGCTCTGGCGACCTGTTCTGCTTTCTTTTAAAGGCAGGAGGAAAGGCAGGAGTCAGTCTGTCCAGGCCCATGCAGCCTTAAGCCAAAGGCCAGCCACGCTGAGCTCGTCCGGCCCGATCGTAGAAAGCCACCAGGCCTTCCTGCAGACATCCACGTCGGTCCATGAGTTGGCCCAGAGGCTCTCGGGCAGCCGGCTCTCCCTACACACCTCGGCCGCGTCCCTGCACTCACAGCCCCCACCCGTCACCACCACGGGCCACCTGAGCGTCCGAGAGCGGGCAGAGGCACTGATCCGGTCCAGCCTGGGCTCGTCCACCAGCTCTACCCTGAGCTTCCTGTTCGGCAAGAGGAGCTTCTCGAGTGCCCTGGTCATTTCTGGACTCTCTGCTGCGGAAGGGGGCAACACCAGCGACACCCAGTCGTCCAGCAGTGTCAACATCGTCATGGGCCCCTCGGCCAGGGCTGCCAGCCAGGCCACACGGGTAAGGGGTTCAGCTCACCGGCCAGGGCAGGCGTGCGGGTTCCTGGCCTGATGCCCCCCATCCAGCTGCCTGTAGACTCCCATCACCCCATCCATGGGGTTCCCAGAGTGACAGGTGCCGAGCAGTGCTAGACAGGAGATGTTCTGGCCGTGCTCAAAGGCAGACAAGACCCACAGCACACGTCCTGTAGGTGATAAGGTCACGGCGGGCGGCACTGAAGGGGGCCCGAAGCCTGTGCTCCGCAGACCAGTTATCCCGAGCCCTGAACCGGGGAGGGGAGCGGGCATGTGCTCCCGCATCCACAGCGCGGCGTGTCCTACTTCAGCCTCTTTTCACATCACTCGGGCCCGAGGGAGAGGAGAGGACACGCCAGCACTGCAGTTAGACCCCCACTGATTCCGAAGGCCGGATCTCACTTCCCAGCTGCCCAGGGGGCTTCCACTTCCACGTATGCAAACATCAGGAAAAGAGAGGTTGAGGGACTCCCCTAACGACACGGGCACTTGCGCAGAGTCCACGCCAGCTGAGGTCAGCTCACCCTGGAGCTTTGTCGGCGGGGAGCAGGGAGGAAGGAAATAGACCCCCAGCACTTGCCTTCCATTCTGCGGTCAGGAGGGAGAACGGAACGCCCCAGGCAGACCCGGGTGTCACACTGGAGGTCTCGTGTGCCCCTTCTGCGTGCTCATACCTTCTCCGACCAGAGACTCATGCTCTTTACAGAGCACGAGGGTTACCGCCTGCCCAGCTTCGGTTTGCGGTTGGTTAGGTGGACGTGGATGATGGGGTCACACCCACGGGGGAGGCCCACAGGCAGGGGCCAAGAGCAAGCAAGGGAAGCTGCTGACTTCCGGAGCTTTAACTAGGTGTAGTTAGGTCACGGCATGTCTAAACAAACTTCCCCTCTGTGATTCCATTTCCTCAGAAAAAAACCTACAAAATCACACTTTTCTGCTACCTGCCCAATCCGTTTAAGATACTATCTGTGGGTGTGCTTCTGGGATTCTGGCACGTTCTCGCTCCCTCTTTCCTGAAGGACAATAGCGTCCCTGGCACTCTGGGCACTGGCATTACTGTTTGGGCACCAAGCTGCTGGAACCCAGGATGCCTAGACACACAGTGACCTCTTACCCGAGGGCCCGTGTGCCCAGCACGTCCATATCACCGGGGGGAAAGTCCCCATGTTCAGAGCCCCCAACCCACCCCAGCATGGCAGACCCATGGGTTCCTTCCTTTCGGTGGAGGCCAACCCCTCGGGCCCCCACCCCTGCCTTCAGCCCCTGCCCTGCGGGCGGGGTAGGTCAGCCCCTGCAGCAGTGGGCTGTGGTCAGAAGTGCCCTTACATGTTTGCTGCCTTTCCTTTTTCTCCAGCACTTCTCCGAGCCGTGTGAGGCCACCGAGGCCACCGAGCAGGGGCAGTGTCATGATTGCCATCCGGCTGGGGCCATGGCAGAGAACGGGGAGCTGCTGTGCAGGAGAGCCAGCCAGGAGGACATGGGCCTGGATGACACAGCCTCCCAGCAGAGCGCTTCCGACGAGCAGTAGGGACGGGGCTGGCCCGGGGCCCGGCTCTGTAGCCACGAGCGCCGCTCTAGAAAGCAGAGCGACTGTACCTCAGGTTCGCACAGGAAATCTCCCACGACGATACAACACTTGACAGCACACCTCCCTCCCCCCACCCTGACGCCGCTCCAAGCTGCCCCGGAGCTCTCGGGCGGGGCACGCACAACTCCCAGACTTTGAACATTCTAACGACAGCCATGTAATCTCCGAAAACAGCTAGGCTAAGTAGAGCGCCTGTCCCTTTCCTGCCCTGCAGAACATACAACAACTGCATGTGAACCGACAGGCGTTTCATACATTCCCATTAACCACGTTCGAGAAACGGACAGCAGCACGCGTCCTGCCAGGTGCCGGTCAGATGCGGTAGGGCTCCATCTCTGCATAGAGAAAACATCACCTTTTCCACCACGTTTACGCAGATGTTAAGTACAAACCAGCTTTACTGAAGCGTGGTAGTGCATGCAGTCATGTCTAAAGTATCCCGCGCAAGACCCAGCGATACTAGTGACCCGAGTGCAGACATCGAGGCCTGCGGGAGAACGGAAAGCCGTTCAGACTCACAGGACGCTCGACCGCACTCACGCGGTTTCCCACGAGCCGGGCCTGTGCTGCCCGGCGCACCTGTCCACTCGCAGGAATGTTCGCTTGTTTTCCAAGCCAAGCCATCCTTCCCATGTCACAGAACACACACACACACCTGTGTTTTTGGAATTAAAATGTTTACAGTTACTGCTGTGTCCGGTTGTGTGAGCTCTGCTGCATCCCTACTGGGAGAACGGTGTTCGGGCAAATTCTGGGACCTTCCCCAAGTGGAACCTGGGGAAAGCAGAAACCGGACTCCTTGTGGATGTACGGGAGGGTGAAGGGGTCCTGAAACACAATCTGTGAAGAATAGCATCACTGACCTGGTGAACCAGCCCTTCTGGGGATGGTTCATAGAAATCATAGAAATAGGATCATAGAAATAGTCTTTTGGAGATATTTCTTCAAGGTATCTATGATTTGAAGTGTGGGGACTAGGGGAGGGCATGGCAGAGAATTTCTTACCCCTGGAAGCAGATGGTAATTTTTTTTCCCCAAAATAAGAATTGCCAATTAACAGTACCAGGTGTCTGTGTAATCAGAGACACTGTGCATTATTCTCAAACCAGCCAGCCCCCGAGACGCAAAGTTGGTTACTGACTGAAATGCAGGTCTCTCCAATGAGAGGCTGCTGGCACCTCACTGCACTTCTCGAAGTCAGCCAGACCAAACCTGGCGGGTAGTCCCTGAAATCCTCTTGGGCAATCTTACAGCCAAGCCCGAAGGACTAAATGGCTGGTCCTGAGCTGTGGGCATGGCCTTCCCACAAAGGGCATCTCCTTGAATTAAGTCGGCCTCTTGTGGGCCGACCACCCCCGTGGGCATCCGGCAGTAAGAACTCCAGAAAGCCACCTTGTGCCGCAGAACGTGAATCTCCTGACAGCTGGAAAACTGGGACGAGGGGGCGCGTGCGCACGTGGTGGGGAAGCAGACTCACGCTGAGCACGGAGTCCAACTCGGGGCTCCCTCCCACGACCACAAGGTCATGACCCCATTTGAAGCCAAGAGTCGGACATTTAACCGACTGAGCCGCGCAGGCGCCCCCCGCCACACGCACGCACGCACACGCTCGTTAGCCTGATCTTCAGCCAGTCCAGCGTTTATCCAGGGTATTCCTTGCAAAAGACTGGACTCGCCCGCACTTAAAGGAAATGCTGCTAAGATGGCATCTCGGGCTGGGGCTCCTGCAATGTGCAGTCGGCATACAACCACGGGGTTACTTTTTGCATTTGGACACCGAACGAAATTGTTTCTCCTCTAAAAATGATCTAAAAACTGTAGTGCTTGGTTTTATATAAATCATGGGGCTAATCTGGCATTATTGATTCTAAATTTTGCATAGTGTGTTGAGACCATCTGTCTGGCAAGTGCTGTTCTAAAATCACGCGATGCTCCGGCTTCTCCTTCAAGTGGGCGATGCGCAGACCCCTGTCTCCTGACCCCCATCAGCCCCCTCCGCTGCCCCGAGGTTTCGTCCAAATCATTATGCTCCAGGGACGTGGCACCCGCCACCAGCACGCCTGCACACGCACGTGTGCGCGCATGGGCGACCTTCCCAGACACCCCCTCATGAACTCCCAAAAAGACAGAAAGGAATCTGGCCGGTTTTACGTTTCCTGGGCCGCCATCGCCCTCCCGCCCTGCACTTGACCGGAAGGCCGGGAGTGGACTGAGCCAGGTGCATCAGGCCTGACCGTCAGGGGACAGTCTGTGCCTTTGAAAACTTGTCCTCCCTGCCCGCGTGCTTATTCAGAGGTAAAAAGAAATCATCTTTTAAATGTACGTGGTAAGTAGCTGGTGCAACAGTCTGCTCCGGGGGAAGAGAGAGGAGGATTTCGTAAACTCGTTCCCAGATCGGTTCCGCTCTGGCCCGTCCAGCCTTGTTACTCCAGCGTCAGTCCGTCACACCGCAGCACATACGTCCATCTCACGCGTTCCAAAACAAATTCTTCCTTCGAGTCCTGCCCCAGACCAAGTGTCTGCTAGGTGTCTGGGCCTGGCTGGAGGGCAGGCATTTCAAGCTCAGGAATACATGTGAACTCCTGATGTCAGCCTGTCCCGGCCCCCCACCCGTCTCTAACCGAGTGCACCTGCTCTCAGGGAGCGGCACCCACAGGGCTGGGTATGCGTCCGCCCCTCCGCTGGGCCCGAGCCAGCCGGGGAAGCAGCCTCGGATGGTGCCCTGCCTCGGCCTCTCTTCCCCCGTTAGCCTTTACTACGGGCTGCGCGTGTGCGGCCGAGTCGGACATATCTTTGACTCCATCCTCTTCCGTCCCACAAACAGCACTTACTGCTCACGGTGCTGGAGGCTGGCAAGTCCAAGGTGAACGCGCCACCAGATTCGTCTGGTGAGGGCGTTGCTTCCAGGTTCACAGACGGCCACTTCTCGCCATGACCTCCAGGGGCTGAAGGGAGACAGTCGTCCGGGGTCTTTCATCAGGGCATTGATTCCCTTCCTGAGGGCTCCCTCATGACCGCAGCCCCTTCCAAAACCCACCTAACACCATCACACCGGGCGTCAGAGCCCAACACGAATTTGTGGGGGACACAAATACTCAGACCATAACAGTATCCTCTCTTAGGCTTCATTTCTTAGAAGACAGGGAGAGCACTGGATACTTTCACACATGCCCCTGAGCATTCCATCTGCCAGAGGCATACGGTAATCATTCAAGAACTCTGCCGCAGCGAGCACCCCGAGATCTTCCAGCTGACGACCACTACGGTTGATCGCAGCTACCCCTCAACGCTGAGATCGGGGGCACGGGATGCACGGAAAAGGACAGAAAGCACCAACACAGTGGGAAGAAAAAAAAGAACATGGGCGGGTGCCTGGGTGGCTCAGTGGGTTAAGCCTCTGCCTTCTGCTCAGGTCATGATCTCGGGGTCCTGGGATCGAGTTCCACGTTGGGCTCTCTGCTCAGCAGGGAGCCTGCTTCCTCCTCTCTCTCTGCTGACTCTCTGCCTACTTGTGATCTTTGTCAAATAGATAAAATCTTAAAAAAAAAAAAAAAAAAGAGCATGGGCTTTGGAGCCACAGGGACTTGGTTCAAACTCTCCATCTGTCACGAAAAACACATTTCTTTACCATTAAAGAGAGGGTGCAGAAGCTCCCTGTCCCGCACGCATGCTGGGGGCCGCCCCGAGTCTGTTCCGCATGGAGAGCTCTGACGAGCCCGCACCCCTGGAGGCCAAGAAAGCCTCCATCTGATGGGCTCCCTGCTGGCTCTGTCTTCAGGGGGCACACAGGTGACGCCTCCCCAGCCTGTCCCCTTTCTCAGGTCAACTGAGGCCAAGGAGGGCTCCTCGGCACCATCTGGGCTGGACGAGAGTAGGTCTGATCCAGAGGCTGGGCTGCCAGACCACACCTGCGTGCAGTGCTCCTTCGGTCCCCAAGGGCCTGGCAGAAGTCACATCCGCCTGTCAGCACGAGCTCGGACTCCCTGAACAACCCAACCGGGTGGGGACAGTGGGACAGAGGTGACCCCTTCATATGAGATTAGTTCACAGTCCGGGAGGCCCTTCACATGTGAGCCCTCAAAGGCTTAGCAAATCCACACCAAGCTTCAGGAGGCTCCCTTAGGGGAAAGCGCTGAGGAAGGGATCCTGACCAGAGAGCCCATCACCGGCTCCCGACCGCCATCTTGGGTTAGAAACTGAAGTGCTCCCGGCACAGTGTGCCCAGCGCGCGGCTCACAGGACACACAAGTCTAGGCTCCACATGGCCAGATGGGGCCTCGGTGACAGATGGAGACACACCTGGCATGAACGCCAGCTGGATTTGGAGCTAAGGCTAGTTGCTAAAATATCCTGGAAATTCATAGATCTTCACCCGAAATGACCTAAAAGCAATGTGCGGTTTATCACTGCAGTGACCACCAGCCACCAGGAAGGCAAGTCTTACGCCTCGGGGACTCTGGCATTCCTGCAGCTGCCCTGCTGTGGGCTCAGCCTGAGCTTTCCCCACCAGGACTCTTGGTGTAGAGGCACCGGGCCCTCTCCAGGGGATCCCACGGGCGGCTGATGATGGGTCCTCCCGTGCGGTGGCCCTGCCTTCCTTTGACGACACTCATCTCCCCCTTTTTCTGAAGGGAAACGGGGCACAGAAGAGTTTAAGGCCACGTCTAAGCTGATGTGTCCAGAGTGGGGCCTCTGACCGGAACCCCCAGGCCCGAGCCCGCGGGGCACTGCAGCTCTCAGCATCTCCGAGGACGCCGTGCCCCTCCCACACCGGACTCCCGTGTTTGCAACCACCGCGTTTCTGTTTCTTTTTATTAAGCAGTAAGCAATCACATGAACAATGAGATGCGTGGGGAGGACCCCAAACGGCTTTTCTCTGAAGTAACCATTTAAAAAAAAAACAACTAACTCCTACGCCTGGGAGCCGAAGCCACCCCTGGAGAGGGGGTTAATTTTCACAACGGGCAAAACTGATTAGGTAGCGAACGCCCTTCTCCCCCTTCCCCGGAACACACAAACTTCGATGGGGACAAGTTCCATCTGATACTCGGAAAACCATTCCTCATTTCATAACTTGCCAAAATCGTATGCACAACTGCAAGAGGAAATAAAGAGAAATCTTTCAGCAAGAACAAGCCACAGCGGACGGCTCACCTCGTCGGGCCAATCCAGCACTCGGGCTAATGTGAGCTTTTAAACATTTTATGGAAAACAGCTGTTGGGCTTTCTCTGGAAACGCCCGTAAGGTTTGGTAAGCCCGAAGGCGTAAATCTCTGACAGGCGGAGCACCCACCAGGCTCCGTGTGAAACAGCACATTCCTTTAAGCGCGCAGCGCAGGGGTGCGGACCGTCTTCACTTCCTGCCGCTCTGCACACACGTCACAATATCCGGTAAAAGATGGTTTCTGTTTTCCTTGGTGACCTGTGGGGAGAAGCAGGAGAGCGGGCTTCAGAATCCTTTCTCTTCCTCAGTCCTCTGCTAGACCGTGTTCTCCGGGAAGAGCCCAAACAGCCCAGAGAGGGTGCCGCGAGTTTCGGGACTGAGGGAGGCGGCCCAGCTGGAGGGCGCTCTGCGGACAGGACAGGCCTGCCGGAACCCCAGCCCCAGCTTCTGCAAACGGACAGCTCGGACCATGGAAGCAGGTTGGGCGCTTTTCACAAGTCCCTGCTGGGGCTCCGGGAAGGACGATGGAAATGCAGAGGGACGCAACCCCTGTGTGACCAGACCTGAACAAAAGGAAGTGCCTGAGTGAAGCCAGGAGAGCCACCTACGAGGGGCCCACCAAGAGCGGCCACAACGCGGCCATGAGTCACACCCGGATTCACGGAAGGCCCAAAGGCCAGTGATCTCACCTCCATGAACTTAGAAAAACCGAGTGTGGTGAGGTGCCTCTGGCACGGGTCAACTCCACATCTGACGGAAGGGGGATGCTAGGCCCGGGAAGCGCGGGGACATCCAGAGATCTCAGAGGCAGCTGGGGGGACAGTACACACTCAGACCGGGTCTCTGGACTCCGGGAGCACTCTCTGTAGTTCCTGCCCTTACGCAATGTAACCAAGGGCCTATTCAAGCTCTACCCCGTGATCCGTTTTTACTTTTCTTTACTAGTTCAGTCCCAACGAGTACAAGGAAAGCACTCAGACACCTCCTGGAACTTTGGATTGGGGGGGTGTCTCCCCAAGTAAGGGCAGGGCCATCACTCCTGCCATCACCATGGCCTTCCCGATGGGCACGCCCCAACATTCACCCACTTAACACTGACGGGGCATCAACTAGAAACTGAGCAAGGTGCCAGGGACAGCGGGAGGACTCCATAGGGAGCCTGAAGAGAAGAGCGGAGCAGACAAGGCCAGTGAGAACACCACCGGTCAACAGTCCAGGACAGAAGGCCCGGAGAGGCGCACGGGAGCTGGGGTGGGCAGGGTGACGAAAGGCTCCCAGGCGGGCTCTGCCCAAAGGTCACCCAGACAGAGAAGGACTCAGGCGAAGAACCACGCGAAGACGAGTGAACACATCTGCGAAGCCACGGGTCAGTGCGGGCGCACCCTGAGAGGGGAGTGGGCCTGCCCGCTGCAAACTGCAGAGCCGCCGCTGTGTGCCGGCCCGCCCGGCACAGGGCAGGTGCTGGAGGACTGTCCGATGGGGAGAGGCACAGGGGCATTATCCCCATGGTTCCCCCACATCCACTAGCCCTCCTCTAAGAGCGCTGGGACTTCCCCCAGGGAGACCACACAGTCTAGGAAACTAGCTCACGGTCCCCAAGTGTGGACGGGCCCTGGAGATCCGGAGAACCCGACTCCTGAAAGGAGCGAGCTCAGCAGCCAACAGCTGGGGCCGCCCCTCAGCCGTCTGTCCAAGGACAGGGTGCACCTGTCCTCACCCTGTCGCTCCCTCGCAGCTCTGGTCCCACTGAAATGGGGACCATCAGCTTTGCCTCCAGCTTGAGGAGAAAGCACCGCGCGGCCTGGCAAGGCTCTTTGTTGCTGTGTTTGCTCAAATGAGCCAAAGTCCGTTTCTGCTGTTTGCATTCAAGGAAGCGCGTGGATGTGAAGGGAGGAAAGGGGGAGACAGGTGAGCGTCGGCGGTGGGAGCTCAGCGGGGTTGTCGAGGGGCTTGTGGCTTCAGCAGCAGAGAGCAGACGGGCCACTAGTTCCCTTTCCTGCGCCCCGACCGCAGCGTGACACCAGGCTCCGCCCACAGGGTCTGAGAGTTCACTGTGTGCCTCAGAGGGAGGCCTCCTAGGTGAGGGGCATCTGAGGTCACTTCCCTTCTCAGCAGCTCCTCACTGCCTCCAGAAACACAACATTTACGAAGGAGACATGGAGCCGGCAGAGGGGTGCGATTTCACAGGGGTGGGAGTGCAGAGGTCATCAAAAGGAGCCCCGAGGAGCACTCAAGTGCCACGCAGGCACCATCCCGTGCTCCCGGGAAATGCCCCGTCCTCTCCAGTCCTCTCCATCGGCACCACGAACACCAGGCGGCAACTGGTCTCAGGACCCAGCCCGCGGGTGAGAAACGCCCCCTCCCTCTCACCAGGTGGGAGCGAGCCCCTGCCCCACTGCTGGGAGTTGAGGGCACCCGGCAGCGGCGGGGCGTCCCACATGCAGAGATGCTCTCCAAGCCTTGGTTCCACAGAAAAAAAATAAGAACCGAGAAAGGTACATTTTGGGAATGTTTTCATGTTAAAAATTGATGAATGTAAAACTACATTAATATTTGGCTAACTAAACCCCCGCCACCGCCTTTGATTTCCCTAAGACGATTTCTGAGAATCACGCAGTTAGAGGTGTACTTGAAACTGTCGACGGTGTTCAGTTACAGACGCGCTTGTACTCCAAAGCCAAGCTCTCAAACTCGAGAGCGAGCGGAGCACCACCTGGCCTGCTGGGGGCCCTTCTCTGCATGCACAACCCGTCTTGTAGTCAACCACCAAGGATCTGGTTCTGCGGAAAGCCCTTCCCAAGAGACTGGCCAGGAGAGGGTACTGGGCGAGGAAGAGAACAAGGAAGGAAGCTGGTCTGCCCTCCCCTCCACACTGTGGCCTCCAGAAAATGATTGGAAGCCCAGGGAAAGCTGAGCCCCTGCCCAGCGCGGTGGCCCTTGATGACTTGGTGACACATAGACCCTGACTTCCATGGGGACCAAGGCAATTCATTCATCCTGCGTCTGGCACACGGGGGCAAGGGGGTGGTAGCTCAGTAAATGTTCATTAAAATCTAAGCTTAACCGATCTCTGAAAATATCTGAATATTATCTCTGAAATACAGCTGAGTGGTAAAAGACAGATTATGAAGATCCTGACCATCTCAAGCATCCAAGTTGCTCTGTGCTGTCTGCAGGGACCATGGGAGGGCCTGAGAGTTCCCAGTCAACAACCTGGGCACCAGGACATCAGAGTAGCTGTGACTCTCTGGACACAGGCATATGCAGGAAATAAATGCCCCTAAGTGCCTATACACGACATGCAAGAAAGCAAAACAAAACCGCCTATTTTCCTTGAAACGGTGGGAAGGACCTTGACAAATCCCTAATAAGCACAGGATTACGGAAAGAAATTTGACAATGCTCGTTTTAAGTTAACACATATCAAAAGTTATTACTAGCCTGTTTCATGCTATTTTATTGAACCTAAAAATAAGCGGATTCCTAAATCCAGTCCCTCTAGCTCTGTTTTTTCCCACAAAGGTTAGATTCCAAACCAAAAATTACTTTCATGTTGTGTCAAGTAAGACTTTGCCTGACCCAAGTTTACAAAGATTTGCTCCTTTATTTTCTTCCACGAGGCACAGAGTTTAGCAGAGTCTGCTTCTCGCCTTCTGCCCCTCCCTGCATGCATGCTCTCTCTCAGATAAATAAATTAAAGAAAAAAAAGGAGCTGTAGAGTTTAGCTCTTAAGTTTAGGCCTAGGATCTACTTTGAGTTAATTCTGGTGTACGATGTTAGGAACCAACTTCGCTCCCTTGCATGCGGATATCCAGTCTCCCAGCACCATTTATTAAAAAGCAATTCTTTCCTCATTAAGTTGTCCCGGCCCACTTGCCAAAAATGAACTGACCTTAGATGTAAGGATTTATTTCCGGATTTTCACGCATCTGTGTGTCTAGCCTTCGGCCAGTCCTATACTATCATGATCGCTGTAGCTCTGTGGAAAGTTCTAAAGTCAGAAGCACGAGTCTCCCAACAGTGTTCTTTTCCAAGACTGTTTCAGTGGGGTCCTCTGCATGTCCACATGCATTTTAGGATTCGCTTGCTTGTCAGTGTCCACAAACACCCTGCTGGCTTTCGAAGCAGAGCTTAACAGACCCTCCCTCACTCCTGTTATCTACAGAAGTCCACAGACCCCGAGGACAGCATCGAATTCCTGGTGAAATAAAAATGCTTTATGCCTGGCGTGATGAAAATACCCATGGCAGGAATGAGCAAGCAGAGGTCTACGAATGCCCAAACTGGAAGGAAATCAGGACCTAGTTCCTGTTACTCTTGTGATCTTGCAATCCACAAATAAAAAGTAAAAGTCTAAAAACTGCTTTATGGGAAAAAAAGAAGTATAAAGGGCTCTGAATTCACAGTGGAAGAGATTTTAGTCGTAGTAAAATTTTATAAAGTAGAAAACCCAAATAATTTCTAGTAATCTGAGGTATTTTTAGCAAAATGATCTGAACCATCCCTATCACCAAAAGGGTTGTGCCAGAGCGTAGGCCGTGCAGACGGACAGACAGAAGTCTGAGTCCCAGCTGTGCCACCTCCTAGCCGACAACCCTGGACATGCTGTGCAGCCTCTCATTGATAAAATACAGATTGCAGATCTACCTCAGCAAGTACTGTGAGGTCTATGTGCCCCGGTGATCTACTGGACCAAGCACAGCACCTCAGTCCAGGTGCTTAGTGCCTGGTGCCCACAGTGGCATCTAAGTCAAGGCTCCAGGCTCCAGCTGTCCCTTCTGGGCCCTCGGCAGATAACTTTGCCAGCATTTCCAGCAAGCAGATATTTCAAAGGAAATCAAATGAGACAAGCTTTCTAAATGCCACTACAACAACAGAACTCGTGTGTGTATATGCACGTGCACGTTTTCACACGTCTGTGCGTGCTCGTGGTAGGAGGGGGCCAGCAGGGGTATTTTCTTCATGTTGCTACAGAACCAGGGAAACAGTGCACACAGCTCTTTCTAGTCATCTTGATCCGTGACGGGCTTTCTGTCTTGTCTCTACAGCATTCACATAATTATGCTCAGACAAGCAAATGTGAAATAAACTGAAAACATTTTTCGGTGGCCCCACTTAGAGACTGGTAAACTCTACGAGACATTAGAAACAAAATTAACCAAACTTCTGAAAGAGAAACATTTTCAGGAAGGGGACTGTCAATACCCATACCTGCACCATGATAATAGAAGCTTCTAAATTACCAAGACCATCCTCCAATGACATGAATGTTAGATCTTTTATTATAGTACCACAAGTCCCTGAGGCTTTTTTTTTTTTTTTTTTTTTTTTTTTTTTTGGTGGGTTTTTTCCCCCAAAGTCTGCTCTTTGTCAGGCAGTTTCTATTGTCCTACCTTCAACTTGACCGAATATTCCCTTTGTCCGCCTCCATTCTCCTGAGGAGTCCTTCCACAGACTTTCTCATTCAGTCACTGTACGTTACAGTTCTAAAGTTTTTCTTTGATTTTTACGTCTTCTATAGCTTTGCTAAAACTGAGACTTTCTATTTTCACTTGTTTCCAGCATGTTTGTAACTGATCACTGAAGCACTTTCGTCACGGCTGTTTCAGGATCCCGCCCTGTAATTCCAGCATCTCCGTCTCCTTGCTGTCGGCACGTGATGTTTTTTCTGTTCCAGTTGCTTGTCCTGGTGCCTGGTAGGACAGGCAGTGTTCAGTTGTGTCTGCTGTGCTGTCCTCTGGCTGCACTTCCCAGCCAGTGTGCCTTCTTCTGTCCACCCTCCAGGTCTCCTGATGTTTGCTTTATACGTAATGTCCAAGGTTTTCAGCTCCACTTGAGAGGAGGGATAGGGCAAGTGTATCTATCCACCTTCTGTGGAACAGGAAGCATTCAGGGGGTTCTTTCTGAAAAGGAGTGCTGTTTACCGATGCTATCAGTAAATCTAGGTAACAGGAGTAACTCAGTGGAATCCTTTCCCTCTTGAGTTCAGTCCCACGACCATGTCCTAACATGCTCGGTTGTCAGCACGGGGAGGGGGTCCTCCCCAGGCTACAGAACTTACTTCCTCACCCGCAATGTTCTTCCTTCTTTTCTCCACTTCCTCCTTCGAAACCCACCCAGGAACCATGTCCCCCGGGCCACCTCTCCCCACAGAGTTCTCTCCCTTCTCTGCTTCCGGATGTTGATGTCACATCACCTACGTCTCTCGAGGGAAGGGAACATGCTTCTGCGGTGTCTTGGACGAAGCGCTGGGTGCACGGGCTGCTCTCAGACAGGGTTCAGAGAACTTCCCTGCATATGAGAAAGGGACAGGACCAGGAAATATCTAATCCCACCCCTGGACTTGCGATAAGGAGAATGAGATTCTTCATTTGTAAAAGGGGAAGAGAAAGCCCACACCAGCCTGAAAGGAACACAGGACAGACAGATAAGAACAATGGGGCGTGGGAGCCCCTATCTCTTACATAATTAACCCAAAGCTAGTCACTTTATTTACACATCATTAGGAGCAATGATTACCTTGCCTGGAGAATAATTTCCAGTCCTAGGAGAAAATGTGCTATTATCTTAAGATTACACCGTTTTTTCCTGGATATAGCAGCCGCAGCCCCTCAATCCCATCTAGGACTTGGAGATGACACTGGTTTGCAGGGACCGCCAGTCTCCGGAATTGAAGGGCAGCAACGCCCCACCTTCCAGCCTGGAAGCCGCCTGGCCCGAAGATGAATGGTCTTTCCTCCTCTCTCACTCTACTTCCACAGAAACTCTAGAATCACAACCAAAAACTCTAACCTGGAGGCCATGTAAAGTAAGAGATGGTGAGAGCAACAGGAAACTCTGAAGACAAGGGCCCCCCAGACTTTGGAGACGTCACTGAGCACGTGACTTTGCAGGGTTCTCAGCACCTTGGGCAGCTCCCTCCTGGGTCAGCACCTCCCTTCCCAAAGGCCTCCAGCCCCAGGGCCACATCACCCCAGTAGTTGTTTTCTTTGCCTTTGTCGATACATGCTGCGGCCACTTGGCTGACACTGGTGGGCCTAGCCTCTGCTAGACTGCGCGCTCGGGGGGCACCGACCTGGTCACTCCCTGCCAGCATCACCACTTAGCACATGGTGCTGCTCACTTCCTACTGAGTAAACGAAGGGAGGCAGGCACGAATTTTTCCAAGTCCGGCTGCTCGAACCCTAACATGGTTTACTGCTGCAAGAGCACCCCAGGATATGCTGGTGATGACATGTGGACGTCCCACAGGGTGGGCGAGCCACAGTGGTGGCATTTTAGCCAGTGACGTAAGGTGCTTGTGGTACTGGGCGGCTGGCGCTCACTCCGTGTCCAGGTGGAGGTGCCCAGCCAGCCCGACCTACTCACAAGGTGCTTGTGGGCCTATGAGCCGTTACACTGGCAGCGGGGTGCAGTGACAGGCAGGGCGCAGCCGGGAACGTGGCTCTCTCCCTGACACAGACGAAGGCGCTCAGGACAAAACAACGAGCTAAGAAGGACCCGGAGAGACAAAGGGGAAAGGACATCATGTGTGTGGACCAAGTGTCAGCAGTGCTATCAGAGGCCCGGGCGCTGGCTCGGGACACGGCCACCGGCTGGCAGGAAGGAGCCTGCCCTCACTCACATGTGCTCTACCACACACACCCACCCCCCGCCCCGACGGGCACCTGACAACCGCACGAGGGCTTGTGAAAGCACACCACTGGGCCCGGGCCTGGGGCCCCACTCGTGAGGTCAGGGCGGGCCTACAGCTCCGTGCGCCCCCTGGACCTGCGGGTGAGGCCTGGGCAGCTGCTCTGCCTCCGTCACCTGGCCTGACGCGCTCTGCACTGGCCCTGCCACGCAGGCAGGGTGACTGAAGAGATGTGTTTTTCATTTAAGCATAAGGAGTCACAAGTGGCTGATGGCTACCGCCCAGTGCGGACGGGGGATTTCCACCCTCGCCGGCCATTCTACTGCGCGGTGCTGCTCTCTGGCAGCTGGAGGCTGTGTTTCACACTTTGGCCACAGGGAAGTGGGTTTTGTCATTGAGGACAGGCAAAATGTATGTTCTATAAATTCCTAGAAAATCAGACTCACCTGGATCTGGCCTCCGAGGGGGGGAAATGGTAATTCAAAGCAAAGGTACATTTCAAAGCCACCCCCATGTCTGAGGTCACCCGCTCCGTTTTTATAGGCGCAGGGGACCAGCTGTACTCACACTGAACACCTGAACGTCGTTTCTGTTTCTGATTTCTTCCACGAGGGCCAGTGGTTTTCCCTTCGGTATTGGGATCGTGCCCAGGACGACAGTCCCTGGGGTGGCCAGTGTCTGACGAACAGCCCGGAGGAAAGGCTGACTGAAGAGCTCCATCTTCCCGATTTCGTCAATGACGCACACTCTGTGCTCTGGGCCACCGCTGGAACCTGCCTGAAGATGACAAAGACACCCAAGGCATGTTAATAAGCGAAGGGCCCCGGGGTCCCACTCCCCAGTCACTCACCAACTAAGCTTTGGAAGGCGGGAGACGACCTCTCATTCTACAGGGGCCCCGCTGGCAAGCAGATCTGGGGGACCTCCCTCGGAAACAGCAGCAACCAGGAAGTTCAGTTCCCCAAGCAACCCAGGTTCCTGGCAATGTTCACTCGTCTAGAACGGTTCCAGTAATAACCGAGCTTTGTATTTATATACACCCAGGAAATTAGCAGCACCCGCATGCCTCAGGTTTAAAAGAAATGAGACAGCAAGCCTGGGAGCCCTTATTAGTAACACTGGCCTCTTTGTGTGTGTGGTTCTGAGTTGCAGGAGCTTCCCTGTCTGGAGGAGGTAACCGCTGCAGGCAAATGCCTGCGTGTTTCACAGTCTGCACGGCGAGGGCTGGTGGAGAGAACTGAATGGTAAACGGAAAGGGGTCCTGTTTAGAAGAAAAACAAGTGAGCAGGACTATGCCCTTTGAACCGCATTCAAATGCCCTTTGAATGCCCTTTGAACTTTGAACTGCAGATTCCCTAACAACTTCATCCCTCTCCTTCCTTCGGAGCCCCTCTCGGAACAGGTGCGGTAGCCAGCCTCCACGGGCCCCAGGGCCTCCCAGCTCCTTTGGCTCCCACCCCTGCTCTGACCCCTCCTACAGTCCCAGGGCTGGTCTCTGTGATCAGCAGAACGGTGAAGGGATGGCATGTCCTCCTCTGAAATTAGGTAGAAAAGACCTCTGCGTCCAGCTTGGTCTCCATCTCTCTCAGATCGCTTCCTCTGGGGAAGGGGAGCGCCATGGTGTAAGCACGCTCAGGAGGCACGTGGTAGGGAACCGAGGCCTCCTGACAACCATGAGAGTGAGCCGGGCGGCGGATCGTCTCAGCCAAGCATGGGACGACTGTAACCTCATGACCGAGCCTGATCCCGAACCACCCGGCTAAGCCCTTCCTGGACTCCTGACCCAGGAAAACCATGTAAGATAAAGTCCGTGGTTTGAAACTCCTCAGTTCTGGGGCCATTTGCTCCACAGCCACCGACCACTAACATCCATGCCCTCCCTGGAAAGCCTTCCCAGAGAAAGCTGACAGGACTCTGAATGGTCTTGAGGCAGTGGGGACACGAAAGAACATGTAACTCTTCGGTGAATGCTGAGTGACCAACACATTTTATGTATCTTTGTATAAATGAGGACTCTGAAAACTCTAAAGCTGATTTACAAAGTGCTTTTTACGCCAGTTCTTGCACTCCATAAATAATGACGTCCGTTAATTCTCAGAATGTGTGGCTGAGTTCAGCCAGATCTGTCTCCAACTGAGAATCGTGAAGCTAGAGTGCGGTGCGGCTGGCGGGGTGCACGTGGCAGCCGGGGAGGGACAGGGCTGAGGGGCAGGTCCTGAAGCCTCTAAGGTACACAGAGTGCTGTGGGTTCTATCCAACAACCGAGGGATGCTAAGCCAGGGAGGGTCACGGGTTCTTCCCGAAAGGCTGCTAGCTGGGTGGCGTCAGCGACAAGCGGGCAATCTTTTGGAACAGACGACGTGAGACTGTGGGGTCTAGTCCGAGGCAGTTCTGGAGGGGAAGCATTAGAGCAGCGGTTGTCAAACTTTTACGTAAGGGGTACTCGTCTCATCTGCCGACTTATTTCCCCCCTCACTTCACTAGCAGAAAGGCCAGGAAGGGGCCCACTGTAGTCATCCAAGAGCTGGTCTGTATACTTACTCAAACTTCCGTGTTTCTAATGCACTGCATTTTTACTTTCAACTGTATTCTGTGTGCGCGGAGAGGGCTACACGCGCACGCCCACACATATGCACGTGGGCATGTACCCACGCATGCGCACACACCCACACAGACATCGTCTCCCCTTCAGGGGCGGGACCAGGTCATATTCATCTTTTTCTTTCCCACGGAACTGAGTGATGCAAAGCTAGGCCGAGGCAGCTAATGCGCCCCGCTGATGCGGCGAGGGAGGAGAGGCGAGCACCTATGGAACCAGTCACTGTCCTTTCCAAATTTTTTCTTTGAAAATGAATGCCAAAATTGGGAGAAATTTAAAAAACGGTCAGGTACCAGCTCATCAGCATAAAAACAGATGATCCCAAAAGAGCCAGGCATTCCAATGAGCTCTGACCAAGGAGTATTTGGGGCATTCTGCTGCCTCCAGGAACTGGGACTAATGGTGGATGTCGTCTTCCCACAGGGCACCATCCAGAAGTCAAACAGAACTCTATCTGGCACATGAAAACGATCGTTTGAAAGCAGTCAATTCAGACAAAGAGAAACCATATGAAGAATGTGTGTGATTGGTCCAAAACCTACGGGATCTGACAAAGGCGCTCCTAAGGGAGAAATACATCACTATCCAAGCCTCACTCAAAAAAACTGAAAAATCCAGAATACACCAGCTGTCTTTACACCTGAAAGAACTGGAAAATCAACAAGTTAAGCTAACCCCACACACCCCACACACTAGAAGGGAAATAATCAAGATTAGAGCAGAGATCAATGAGATAGAAACTAGAGATACAGAAGAACACACCAACAAAACTAGAAGCTGGTTGTTTTAAAGAATCAATAAGATTGATAAACCAATGACAAAAATAATCCAAAAGAGACAGGACTCAAATTAATAAAATTATGAATGGAAAAGGGAGAGATCAAGACTAACACCAAGGAAATAGGAACAATCATCAGAAATTATTCTCAACAGTTATATGCCAGTAAGTCAAGCAACTTAGACGAAATGGATGCATTCATGGAAACATATAAATTTCCAAAACTGAATCAGGAAGAAATTGACAACCTGAATAGACCAATATCTGGTAACAAGATTGAAGCAGTGATCAAAAACCTCCCAAAAATCAAGAGTCCGGGACCTGATGGATTCCCAGGGGAATTCTACCAAACATTCAATGAAGAAATAATACCTATTCTCCTGAAGCTGTTTCAAAAAATAGAAACAGAAGGAAAACTTCCAGACACTTTCTATGAAGCCTGCATTACCCTGATCCCCAAACCAGGGAAAGACCCCACCAAAACAGAGAATTTCAGACCAATATCCCTGACAAATATGGATGCCAAGATTCTCAACAAGATCCTATCTAATAGGATCCAACAGCACATTAAAAAGCTTATCCACCGTGACCAGGTAGGATTTATCCCTGGGATGCAGGGGTGGTTCAACATTCGCAAATCAATCAGTGTGATAGAACAAATCAGTAAGAGAAGAGAGAACCACATGGTCCTCTCAATTGATGCAGAAAAAGCATTTGACAAGATACAGCATCTGTTCCTGATTAAAACGCTTCAAAGTACAGGGATAGAGGGAACATTCCTCAACTTCATAAAATCTATCTATGAAGAACCCACAGCGAGTATCATCCTCAAGGGGAAAAGCTAACAGCCTTCCCACTGAGATCAGGAACACGGGAAGAATGCCCACTCTCACCACTCTTGTTCAACATAGTATTAGAAGTCCTAGCAACAGCAATCAGACAACAAAGAGAAATAAAAGGTATTCAAATTGGCAATGAAGAACTCAAACTCTCTCTCTTTGCAGATGACATGATAATTTATAGGGAAAACCCAAAAGACTCCACCCCCAAACTACTAGAACTCATACAGCAATTCAGTAAAGTGGCAGGATACGAAGTCAATGTACAGAAATCACCTGCTTTCCTATACACGAACAATGAAAATACAGAAAGGGAAATTGGAGAATCGATTCCGTTTACTATAGCACAAAGAACCATAAGATACCTGGGAATAAACCTAATCAAATAGGTAAAGGATCTGTACTCGAGGAACTACAGAACACTCATGAAAGAAATCGAAGAAGACACAAAAAGATGGAAGACCATTCCATGCTCATGGATTGGAAGAATAAACATTGTTAAAATGTCTATACTCCCTAAAGCAATCTATAATTTCAATGCCATCCCCAACAAAATTCCACCGGCATTTTTCAAAGAGCTGGAACAAACAATCCTAGAATTGGTATGGAAACAGAAGAGATACCGAATTGCTAAGGAAATGTTGAAAAGGAAAAACAAAACTGGGGGCATCATGTTGCCTGATTTCAAGCTTTACTACAAAGCTGTGATCACCACGACAGTATGATACTGGCACAAAAACAGACACATAGACCAGTGGAACAGAATAGAGGGCCCAGATATGGACCCATAATTCTATGCTCAACTAATCTTCGACAAAGCAGGAAAAAATAAACAGTGGAAAAAAGAGAGTCTCTTCAATAAGTGGTGTTGGGAAAATTGGACAGCTATATATAGAAGAATGAAACCCGACCATTCTCTTGCACCATACGCAAAGGTAAACTCGAAATGGATAAAAGGCCTCAATGTGAGGCAGAAATCTATCAAAATCCTTGAGGAGAACAAAGGCAGTAACCTCTTCAACATCAGCCACACCAACTTCTTTCAAGATATGTCTCCAAAGGCAAAGGAAACAAAAGCGAAAATGAACTTTTGGGACTTCATCAAGATCAAAAGCTTCTGCACAGCAAAGGAAACAGTCAACAAAACAAAGAGGCAACCCACAGAATGGGAGAAGATATTCACAAATGACACTATGGACAAAGGGATCTATAAAAAACTCCTCAAACTCAACACACACAAAACAGATAATCATGTCAAAAAATGGGCAGAAGACATGAACAGACACTTCTCCAATGAAGACATACAAATGGCTAATAGACACATGAAAAAATGTTCATCATCACTAGCTATCAGGGAGATTCAAATCAAACCACACAGAGATACCACCATACACCAGTTAGAATGGCCAAAATCAACAAGACAGTAAACAACATGTGTTGGAGAATATGTAGAGAAAGGGGAACCCTATGACACTGTTGGTGGGAATGCAAGTTGGTGCAACTACTTTGGAAAACGATGTGGAGATACCTTAAGAAATTAAAAATAGAGCTACCCTATGACCCTGCAATTGCAAGACTGGGTATTTACCCCAAAGATATAGATATAGTGAAAAGATGGACCATCTGCACCCCAATGTTCATAGCACCAATGGCCACAATCACCAAACTACAGAAAGAGCCAAGACGCCCTTCAACAGACAAATGGATAAAGATATGATTCATATATACTATGGAGTGTTATGCCTCCATCAGAAAGGATGAATACCCAACTTCTGTATCAACATGGACGGGACTGGAGGAGACTACGTTGAGTGAAATAAGTCAAGCAGAGAAAGTCAATTATCATATGGTTTCACTTACTTGTGGAACATAAGGAATAACATGGAGGACACTGGGAGAAGGAGAGAAGTGAGTTGGGGGAAATCGGAGGGGGGGACGAAGCATGAGAGACTGTGGACTCTGAGAAACAAACTGAGGGTTTTGGAGGGGAGGGGGATGGGGGGTTGGGTGAGCCTGGTGGTGGGTATTAAGGAGGGCACGTATTGCATGCAGCACTGGGTGTGGTGCATGAACAAAATCTTGGAACACTGAAAAGAAATAAAATTTAAAAAATAAAAATTAAAAAAAAATCGTGTGTATGCCTGTGTATATGTACGTATTTGGGTATACGTATGTGGGGAGGTAGTGAACGCGGACATGTATGTAAATACACACGAGTAGATACAAACATAAAGCATGAGGCTCCAAAACCACCCTTCCTGGGAGTCTCTGCAACATTCACCCATGACCGCTCACCAACATTAAACACCTGCACAAAGATATCTGGACACACATGCATACGTTCTGTTCTACCAACCGGAAATGCTCACTTTGAAACATTAGTTTATATAAAATCCTCTCTGTCCAAAAGTAGGGACTTTTATCATCCAGAAACTGTAGGAATCTCAAAAATAAGCCTGGGGTTTTTGATGAAAAATCTGTTATTGGTGCTCAAGTGAGAGGCAGATACCAGATGCTAAGCCACTGAGAAGCCTGTCAAGACTGGTTTTTCTAAATAACTCATGACCATAAATTCAAGAGTGAAATACAAGAGCCAGTATCGGGGCGCCTGGGTGGCTCAGTCAGTTGAGTGTCCAACTCTTGACTTTGGCTCAGGTCATGGTCTCAGTGTTATGGGACTGAGCCCTGTGTCAGGCTCCGTGTGCAACAGGAAGTCTGCTTTCAATTCTCTTTCTCTCTCTGCCATACCCCTGCTCCTGCTCTCTCTCAAAAAAAAAAAAAAAAAAAAAAAAAAAAAAAAAAAAAAGAAAGAAAGAAAGAAAGAAAAAGAAAAGTTAAATTAAATCTTAAAAAAATAAAAATAAAAAGGATCACTATCATATTCAAAATTGTTTTTATAGAATGTCAAGCAACTGTAGAGGGAAACAAAAAACAAGCCAGCGAGCACATACCATGTTTACATTGTTCCAAATTCTGAGTTCATAAAGACGCAGCCTGACAGCCCCAGGGCCCAGGTTTGAAAACAGTCAGGAGCCCGCGCAGTCCTCCCGGGTGCTGGTTGTGGGGAAGTCAGAAGGAGACCCTGGAGAGCCCGTACCTGAAGGGATGGAGTAAGGCACTCGTGCAGCACCTCGGGCCACCTTGGGCCGCAGGTGAACATCACTGTGTGTGCATCTGGGGTGCGGCCCTTCTCCCCTGCACCTCCTCTCTCTGCAGGGTACCGTGAGGCAGCGGGAGGGCACGAATCATGCACCACTCCTTAGCCAGGCCTACAGGTCACAGAACTATCCATCCACTTTCACAGTCATGGAAAGGGAGAAACACTTGGGGCAAAGCATATTTTACCTCTTCTGTTTGTTCTGAGGGAGAAGAGATTTCCTCGGGATATGGTCCTGAAACTGACCAGCCAGGGGTAAGGGAAGTTATGAATAATTTTACAGCTTTGCTTACACTCAGCTAGTTTGCTTTCTGAAAAGATTAAATACATTTAGAGCAACAACAAAATATCTGTGTACCAATTATGCCAGAGAACTGAAAACTGTGACTTTTGTTTTTGTTTAATCTTCACATGTACTTTTAAGAACACGAAAGAAAAGGTAATTTCATTTAACCAAAGTGGTCAATTCATTTAACAGAAATACTGAACGGAGGCAATTCCATTTAACCAAAATACTGATCCGAGAAAAAGCTAATTAAAGTGGCTTTTGCCTTATTGTGAATTATTTACTTAATAAATATTTCTGGTGGTCTTAACTTTTTAAGTATTAGACACATGGACCAGCTTCTGAGCTGGCCTGTCTAGGATAACAGGTATCAAAAGTCATGCGAAAGAACTGGGGAGCATCCGCCAGAAGTCTGGCGGCAGAACTAGGGCCCTTCCCTGCAAACCCACTGGTTCTGGGAGGCCAGGAAAGCACGTGGTGGGAACAGCGGCCGCCGCTAAGCCCACAACTGCTCAACCGTCTGAAGTTAGGAACTAAAAGTGAAGGGCTCCAATTAGACCTCTCCGTGTGCTTATTCCCAGCCTAAAGCTTCAGATCCCCTTAGCAGTCTGGTGGCATGTGGACCTCGTGTCCCCAGGGATGAAGACACGGGCTGGTAGCCAGGGTGAGCTGTCTAGACGGCCTGCCGCGCCCTGCAGCCCAGCCCTTCTCTCCTTGGGTGTGCTCTGGGCGGGAGCGGTGCCCACCCAAATGCCAGAGATTCCCACCCCAGCAGACCAGGGCTGAGGCTCTGCCCGGATGTCCCTAACTGGCCTCCCTGGGGCTCACCCACGTGAGCACCCGATCGTAGAGCACCAGACGGTGCCGTTGCTATCTTGCAAGCTACGAGAACTATCCCAGGACTGAAACAGCATCTGCTGGCTGACAGTCAGCCCTGTGCACGGAGAACCCACCAACCCTCGTGATCCCAGCACCTTGGGACCAGCCTGGACATCTGAGCTCGTGGGTCTCTGTGACAGACCTACAGCTTGCTCTGGCCCCCAGGGGGCTTTGTGGCAAACTGCTAATGTGAGGGTCCTCCCGAGGTTCTCCTACCCATCACCTTGCTCACCTTCTCGAGAGAGATAAGTACACCTGTCCCCATCCACACCCCCTAGCCGCCCGGGACACACACGCTTTACTAACAATGCTGCTTTCAGTCCTAGTAACTCCGCCCTGCAGCTATCTGCCTGGATTACAGAGGAGGAGCACAGCGGATTCAGACATCTGCCTGGATTACAGAGGAGGAGCACAGCGGATTCAGACGAAGTCACTGGGCCCCTAAGTGAGAGCTCAGAGTCAAAGCCAAGATCACCTGATGCCAGAGCGCCCTTCCATCCCCACGTGCGATACCGCCTGCGCACTGTCAGGCCGAGGAAGGAAAGAAAGGGAAGGAAAGGATCCAAGACGCTGAAGGAAAGAAATGAAGGAAATCATCTACCTGTAAGGACTTTTCTCTCCAATGAGAAGCAGGAGCACTTCAGTTTCTAGGGGCTATGGAGGCAGAGCCACAAATACCCTCATCTGTTTCTGGAGGAACCACATTACTTTTAATTTCTCAAAAAGGATGACATAGTTGGGGTCGCAGAACAATTCACGTCATCGACATCATTTTATCCAGGACAGAGCACGGCCTGCTTTAGTAGGCAGATGTGCCGTCCCCCCGCCCAACCCCGCCACAGGAGTAGGCCTCCCTCCTTTACACACAGCGAGAGACGGGACCAGGCACCCCCAGAGGTGCTCACTCCTGCCACTTGCTTATCGACTAATGGTGTTGACAGTAACTGCGCTTATAATAATTCCTCTGAGTAAGAATCTCTCTCAGTATTTAAACTTTTCTTTTTTTTTCTTAAAGATTATTTATTTATTTATTTGACAGAGATCACAAGTAGGCAGAGAGGCAGGCAGAGAGAGAGAGAGAAGCAGGCTCCCCACCGAGCGGAGAGCCCGATGCGGGGCTAGATCCCAGGATCCTGGGATCATGACCCGAGCCAAAGGCAGAGGCTTTAACCCACTGAGCCACTCAGGTGCCCCTAAACTTTTCATTCAAGTTATTTTTGAGGTCTGATACCCTTTTATTACATACTGCTCAGAAGAGAGAAGGTTGAATGTTTTAGCTACAGGAAAACAGTGATGACTTCTTGTCTAACTAACAAGGAGGCCGGAGAGAAGTAAACAGGCACAGCTCTGATGAGGAAAAATCAACCGTTACGGCTCTTGTGGTTCGCCTTTCCGATGCACAGCAATCCTACTCTTTGCTACCACTCACCCTGTTACAGGAAGTATTCCAAAAGGCAGTAGTTAAACTGGCTTTCCAGGTAAAGCCTCTGTGAAAAGTATTATTTTCAGATAATCTAATAAAGCTAAAAAAAATAGGAGAACCAGGAGATATTTTCATGACAAGGACGTCCGTGGTCTTAAAGCGTCTCCCCACTCATTGCTTATGAATTTTAAAGGAAAGAAGAGTAAATGCACAGTGGGGACATGACAGTTCTTCACTCACGTAATCAAAACAAACATCCGCAAACATTGAGTTCCTCTGGACGAGATGCCCGAGAAAGGTGCATCACAATTTACGCATCATTCTGACTGAAGTTACACAAACAAGCAGAAAAGCTCTCAAAAGGAAAGTCCCATGAGAGTAGAACTGTATTCCTCAAAGATGTCAATGTCACAAAGGACAAAGGATGATTAAGGAAATGTTCCAGATTGAAGGAGGCTATGGAGATATGGCAGCTACATCCAACACCTTACCCTGAACCTGTTACAAGGGACATCACCCAGTCAACTGACAAAACAAGCCTGGGAATGGAAGATTATTAGTATTTCTTTTTTTTTTTTTAAGATTGTATTTATTTATTTGAGAGAGAGAGCAGCATCAGAGGGAGAAACAGACTCTCCACTGAGCAGGGACCCAGCCATGGGACTCAATCCCAGGACCCTGGGATTATACCTGAGCCGAAGGCAGACGCTTAACTGACTGAGCCACCCAGGTGCCCCTATTAGTATTTTCTTGGTGTAAAAATGTACTGAGGTTGAGAACTGTACCAATTACATAAGAGCATATGCTTATTCTTTGGAAAAATATACTGAACTTTATATATAAATATACTGAATATATTTTACTTATATAAATATGTATGTTTAATATATGCTTATATATATACTTATGTTTATAAATAACTGAATATAAATATTCAGTATATATATAAATATACTGAACAAAACCCCAGTGACTGCAATATACTCAAATGGTCCCCTCTTCAAACTGGTATGTACGAACAGACACACAGGTGCACGCGCGGAGAGCATGCACGTGCACGTGAGAGGATGAACAAACAACAGGGCAAATGGTAAAAACAGGTGATTCTGGGTAACATGTATATGGGTGGTCTGGCATTATTCTTATTCTTGTTATTTTCTCTAAGAGTCAAAGTGTATCCAAATAAAGTTCAAAAAATTAGAATCAATACAAAAAAAGAACAACCCGTGCACATTTTCTCGGTGTAAGGTTTGAGAAAACCACCAGCTGATCACGCACGTGTGAGTTTGATTCCGAAGGAGCAGGGCCTTGGACTGCCGTGTCCGGGGAGAGGCAGCCAGTGGCACGTGCTGGAAATGGGACAGAGCAGAGGTGTAATGGGGAAGAAAGAGCAGCTGACGCAGATTCTACCCCAGTCCCACTCACGGAGCACGTGCCTCCGCGAGACCTCCGGGGAGTGGGCAGGAAGGTAAAGAACCCAAGGCATAGGCCGGCTCAGCCTCTACATCACAGAACCACAGGCCAGCAATGAGAAGGAACAGAGCATCAGACCTGCCCAGGGCAATGAGGGGGACTCCTGGGGAAAGTCATCGAAAAGACAGACCACCAGCTGCTCCATGAGTTGGACCCGGGCAATCAGAGGCTTCTCACCACCCCGCCCCCCCACCCCTTGGCGTGTGGGTTCCACTTGCCTTTCTCATCCCCAGAGACTGTTCCCAGGACACAGCCTTGAGATAATGACGTGGTGCTGAGAACAATGACATGGCCTACGTGACTAAAACCAGCTAAGGCCTCTCTCCATACAGACTTAAGATCTGGTGGGCAGGAGGGGGCCCCATTCATCTTGCTGTATCCAACACGTGAGTTCCTGCTGCTTAATACAACTGCCACCTCCCAGCCTGGAGTGGCCTGCCTCTTTCTGGTCTCCCTCCGCCCTCCCAACAAAGGGGGGGCTGGTTTTGCATTTCACCTGGAAGCTCCTGACAAGGCTGTAGACCCAAAAATCCTACAAAATAAAGGGCAGCATCAACCCTACACGGAACTCTCCGTTCATTTTCCTCTTCTGATTCACTGCAAAAATGTTTCCACTGACAATCTCTAAATTAATTCTTATGTTTGCACCAGACAGCTTTTTGTTTCCCTGGCCGATCTTTCAGTGCATATATATGATCATGAGGTCCAGAAATAGAAAGTGAGGAGGAACAAAGAAAAAAAATGTCACATTTGCTAATGATGAAGGAAACTCAAAAGCAATGCTTGGGCTCCTGTCAACCTTTCAAGAATGGATCCTGACTAGAAATTGATTTTTCCAAATTCTCTCTAAAGCCTAGTGGCCCGAAATATGAAATAGCAATTCCAGGTCAAGTGGTAAAAGATGAACTTTCCCCAGCCGGGAATCCTCTCACCTTCAAATGAAGTTTCAAAGATCTGAAGCAGAATCTCATTTCAGAATCAAAAGCAGATCCTGCTCTTAAAAACAAATATACACCAAAAGCCTTATTTTGATCAAAACAAGGTACTACTATGTTGATTTTCATCAGACGTCCTGGTTCTAGCTGCCTATTCTTTTCATGGATCTTAATTAAAAATGACATGGGTCAGTCTAGAAAAAACAGCTTGGAGTAGACACTTTTTGTTCTTAAAAAAATTATCATCTATTGTCATCTTTTTGTGTGAGTAGGAGATACATGAGGTGGGGTGCCAATAAAACGTTAAATCCCATACTGCAACAAATTCTAATAAAGCAGTCAGTGTCATTGTCAAAAAGACCATTAGGAAAAAGGACAGTGTTATCCTGCCAGCCCTGGTCACTAAAAAACTGGAAAAACAATCCTAATTACAGGAGCATCAGAAAGTAGAAGAGACCTATAAATAACCCTGCCAAAAAAATAATTAAAAAAAAAAGAAAGAAAGAAAGAAATGGAAAAGCAGAGAGATAATCGGGTTTTTGGCTCTGGAGACTATGAGCTGAAAAATTAAGATGCTCCTTGAATCTACATAACTATAATTTTATATGGTTCCAATCACTCCATGTAAGACTTCTGTGATGGATAATAGAGTCTTGATCCTACAGTTCATGCCAGCTCTGTCACTTATAGGCCGTGGGCCTTTGGGCAATTTAACCTCTAGTCTATAGCTCAGTTTCCTCCTCTGTAAACCAGGAAGAGAGTGCTAGAAACACCCTGAGGACTAAGCGTGCCCGTGCCTACAGCACAGTTCGCACTGGATTACTGCTGATGACCTGCACTACTGTCCCTACCCCTAGCACTGTTACCCCCAATACCACGACAGTGTGGAAAAACAAACAAACAAGAACGGGTAAGACAACTTTTTAAACTAGAAGACAACATGGCAATTAACACAGCATGGTACTGACGTGAGACTCAAATGGGCAAATGGGAGAGAACAGACAATCCTAGAACATTATACATCCATATATTTCTTATTATAATTAATAAAGCATAACAAACCAATGAGAAATGGGTTATTTAACAAATGGCTTTGGCAAACTTGCTAAGTATTTGGAAAGAAATCAACTCATAGTCTCATTGTATATTATAGTCAAAATAAATCCAGATGGATTAAAAACATGTTAAAAGGAAAAAAAGGTACTACAGTACTATAGAAGAAGAACGAAATTCTGTGTTAATGTGGAATACAGAGACTGTGTCAATGATCAGAGGAAAAACACGGAGAGAAGGAAGTTAGGAAGGAAGGAAGGACGGACGGAAATCACCAAAGGGACAAATTGAGAAAAGTGCTATCAATAAATATGAAACGGTCATTTGCCTTATAAAAGATCTTTTTAAGCCAAAAGGGGAAAAAATGGGAAAAGGGATAAACAAAAATAATTAGATTAAAAAAATACTCAAGCTAAAAAACATTTAACCTCATTAGCAACTTAAAAGCAGGAGTCAAAGCGAAGAAGCCTGTTTCTCTACGGAAGACCGGAAGACGGGTATAGCGCTCCTGCTGGCCAGAGTGCAGGGAGAGGAACACACCCTCACCTGGCAGACTAGTCACAGAAGCACCTCAACAGCACCCAGCGATACCCCAGGTCAGCCCTTCACCTAGGACCTCACTCTCAGATCATCCCCCGGGAAAGCTCCACCACTGGGGAGAAAGGCTGGCTGTGCAAAGGGGGTTCGCTACAAGGGTCCTTGTGATGTTGATAAACACCCACCACCGAGTCAGAGCGGAAAACCCACGCCAGGAAACACTGTGCAATCACTACATTATCACAGTTGTGATGATCATCCCCTCATAGGCCATTCCCACATCACTGGATCGTATTAACAGGAAAAGCCAAACCTATAAAACCAGACGCAGTATTTGTCCCCCTTTTGGAATGATGGAATAAAGCAGAAAGAGGGAAGAAACAAACACACTAACAGCGGTTAACCCAGTGATAAGATTATGAGTTTTTCCTATTTTCTTCTTTGTTTTTATTCATATTTTTTACAAATTCGCTAACTTGAGTAGAGAGTGTCGATACTCAAAAAAACAATAAAAATGCTGTCAAATAAGGAAAGTCGTCACCAGTAGAATGAAAAAAGTCCACTGCAGTCAACCCTACAAAAGGACTTTCTAAGAACCTTACTGCAACTCCTCCTCTAGCCCTGCCCTGGCCTCCAGCCCCTTCTGGGCTCCAGCCCCGCAGGCTCTGACCTAGTTCACCGCAGGCCCACACCCCTGCTGGCCCTGTTGGACCCAAGGATTAGCTCCCTTCCGTCTTATGACTCAAAATATTTTTCATCCACGGTGAAATACCTTACACATAGGAGGCACTTAATATATATTTCCGAACTTACAGTTAGCGCTTTCAGACATCCCGGGCACGAGACCCTAACATGCTACCTGCACCAAGGCTCTCCCCTGCCTAGATGTGGTTGCTTGAGTTTTCCGTTTACTTGTCAGTAAGAACAACTGTCTCTTCATACTCCTCTGTTTTCGTTGTGTAGCTACTTCACCATTTCTTCTTTCTAAAGGCAAAACACTAACTCCTTTTCCTCTCTTCATTCCAGTAAGAGATGGGAGAAAGATTTGTTCTTCAGGGAAGAAAAAAAAAAAAGTCTGTGACCTGGACTAGGTAAGAACCTTCAGCCTGGGAACTCTTCCTAAAATATGGGTGTCTGGGTTTGGTATCCAAAGTATAAGAAATTGGGAGAAGCCTGCTTTCCTCTACATTTTAATTAAAAAAGAGAGTCAAGCTCTAATTCTAGTCATTGTACGATTTCTTGCATGATTTCGCAGACAGATATCATGCATGTGTGTGCACACTGCTCTCGCAGGATTCCGTCTGTTCTGAGCCAAGTGAGTAAAAATCAGTCCTTTGTATTGATCCAGGGCCCAAAGCCAGAGTCTTCATCTGGAGTTTCATTTAAAGTATTTCACTTGCCCTTTGAACATTTAAGTAGAAAGGTAAGCATTTGGTGGGAAAAAACCAGAGAGAAAAACATCATGTGCTCTGACTGCTCACACCAAAACAATGGCCACAACAGACCCAGCACGGGACCGAGGGAACATTCCAAGAGGCAAGAGGTGGGAGTAGCAGGCAACCGGGAAAAAGCAAAGGAGGCGGCAGGCTCTGGTGAGCAGCAGCCCCCACAGAACAGAGCGCAAGACCCTGCCCGCCCTCTGAAGTCAGCAACTGCCCTCTGAGGGCTGTGGTTAAATTTCCGGCAGCCCCGGGTAACTACCAAAGCCCTCACCGGCACCGTTCCGCTCAGCCCCAAAGGTCAAAGAAGAACAGAGAGGCAAAGATAACAGTGCACCAACCAAAGAAAACCGCCAGGGCCCCGAGCCAATGGCTGGTGCGGCACCAGCTCTGCAATGTTGTGGGGAAGGCGTCTGAGCTAGCCAGACTGGGGAACGGTGTCAGAAGGCCAGAGGTTAGCGGGCCAGACCGCACGGAGCCCACCAGGCCATGAGAAAAACCCTGGACCTTCCTGCTGGTGGAACAGATACCTCTGGAAGGTTTAGACCTGCCTTGTGAGATAGGTCGTCACCACTGGATTTCTACAAAAATTAATCAAAGTAGTACGTCTATCACAGATTAAAGGCACTCAGAGTACTTAATAAGGTCCAGGAGACCCTGATCACGTGCCCCACCCACCCTACCAGCCACACCTTCTTCCTCACCTCCTCCTGCCCCAGGACCCTGGGGCCACAGTTTATCTGCTCCCCTCATCTATAATGTTGTCCACAGAATCTGCCGCCACCCCCCCAACACACACACACCCAGTATTGACTCTCTGAAGCGATGGTGCCCTCTCGTCTTCCCATTTCAGCTACACACCACCTCCCTAGAGCTCCTTCTCAGACACCTGATCTAAAGTCAGCTTTCTGCACCTCTCACAGCACCCCAGTGGTCTCCTTCACAGTGCTTATAACATACACTTCCTTGCTTAATGTCTACATTTCCCCCTCGACCGAGGGTCTCGAGAGAGGAGAAAACATGTCTGTTTTGTTTACAACTATCAAATCTAGGATTTGATAAATATTTGATGAATGAACATAAAAAATTATATATTTATAATCCAAACGCAAAAGTTGGTTCTTTGAAAAGATTGACTAAATTGACAAACTTTTTCCTATTTTCCTCTCTCTTCTGGCTTAAAAAAAGGGGGGGGACTTAAATGACTAAAATAAGACACAAAAGAAGGGAAAACACCACTGACCTCCACAATAAGAAGGATTATAGGGGAATATATGAAGAACTGTATGCCAACAGATGAGATAAATGAAACAGACAAATTACTAAAAGAGAGGTTACCACAAGTGTCAAAACCAAAAATAAAAAATTAGCAGACCTATACAAGCAAAGAGATTAAATTCATAACTAAAAAGCTTCTCGTGAAGAAAAGCCCAGGCCATAGGGCTTCCCTGGTAAATCAAACAAAGAAAAACAAAGAAAAAATAAATGCCAATATGTCACAAACTTCCAAAAATCAAAAGAAGATGGGACACTTCCCAACTTATTCTGAGACCAATATTACCCTGATACCAAAATCAGACAAAGATAGCACAAGCAAGCTACAGACTGTGTCCCTTAGGAATACAGATGTGGAAATCTTAAACAAAATACTTGCGAACAATTTTTTATTTATTTTTATAAAATCCAAAAATACATACATAAAAGGATCTGCATATGATCCTTTTGAATCCATCAACATATAAAAATAATCACACACCGTGACCAAGAGGGATTCAGTCCAAGAACCAAGGTTGGTTTAACATCCAAAAATCAATTAACATAATACACTACATTAATATGATGAAAGATAACAATCACATAATCACCACTATAGATGCAGGAAAAGGATTTCACGAAATCCAACACCTCCTCATTGTAAAACACTCAACAAACTAGGAACAAAAGGAACTTCCTCAACCTGGTAATGGTTATCGTAAGCTCACAGCCAACGTCATACTTTATGGTAGAAGACTGAATGCTTTCTCCCTACAATAAGGAACAAGATGAGGATGTCCACTCTTACCATTCTTATTCAACACTGAACTAAAAATTCTAACCAAGGCAATTAGGCAAGAAAATGAAATAAAAGTGATCCAAAGTCGAAAGGAAGAAAGTAAAACTATATCCATTTGTAGATGATACGATTTTGTACTCAGAAAACCCTAAAGAATTCACTGAAAAACTCTTAGAACAAATAAACAAATTTAGCAAGGTTACAGGATACAAGATCATCAAATAAAAACCACTTGTGCGTCCATACATTCGTAATGATAAATTCCAAAGTGACATAAAGGAAACAATTCCATTTACAATAGTGTCAAAAAGTATAAAATGCTAAGGTGTAAATTTTTTTTTAAAAAGTGTAAAACTTAAGAGACTAGAAACTATAAAATAATATTGTTGAAAAAAATTTAAAGAAGGGGTGCCTGGGTGGTGCAGTGGGTTAAGTCTCCAACTCTCAGTTTCTCTTCCTCTCCCTTTGCCCCTGCCACTTGTGTGCTCTCTCTCTCTCTCTAAAATAAATAAATCTTAAAAAGAAAAAAAGAAAAGAATTAAAGAAGATCTAGGGAGGAGCGCCTTGGTGGCTTAGTCACTTAAGTGTCCAACTCTTGATTTCGGCTCAGGGCATGATCTCAGGGTCCTGAGACTGAGCCACATCATGCTCTGCACTCAGCAGCGAGTCTGCCTGGGATCTCTCCCTCTTCCCCTGCACTCACACGTGGACGCTCTCTTTCTTAAGTAAATAAATCTTAAAAAAAAATATGATGATGATCTAGGTACACGGAGAGACATCTCGTATTCATGGATCAAAAGACTTAATACTGGCAATATTCCCCAATATAGTCCCTGTCAAAATCCTAATTTCCATAATAAAGACAGTGAGGTACTGACCTAAGAATAGACGGAACTCACATAAGGATTATTGGAACAGAATTCAGAATACAAATTATCCTTGTATTTTATGGTCAAATGATTTCAACAGCAGTCCCAAGGAAATTACATGGAAAGAGAAGAGTCTTCAACAAATGGTGTTGAAAAAACTGGATATTTATCTGTGAAAGAAGGAATCTGGATTCATACCTAACAGCACACACAAAAATTACTTTAGACTACAGACCTATATGTAACAGTAAAACTGTAAAACTCCTAGAAGAACACACAGGAGTCGATCTTTATGAAATTAGGTCAGCAAAGTCTTCTTTGATACAATACCAAAAAGCACAAACAACAAAAGAAAAACAGATAAGCTGGATTTCTCAAAAATGTTTGAACTTCACTTTCCATGAAGAAAGTGACTGCGTCTACAGAACAGAAGAGTATACTGGCAAATCATGTATCTAATTACAGACTGGTATCCAGATCTTATAAAGACATCTCATAACCCAGTAATAAAAGCACAACTAAGCCAATTTAAAAACGGGCAAAGCAAATGAATAAACATTTCTCCAGAGAAGATATACAGACGCCCAATAAGGACATAAAGAGACACTCAACATCACTAGTCATCAGGGAAATCCAAATCAAAATCATATAATGCTTCACACCTCCTAGAATGGATGAAAATAGAAAGACCATAACTGGTGCTGGCAAAGATGTGAAGAAACTGGAATCCTCATCCACTGCTGGTGCAAATATGCAGCTGGTCTGGAAAACAGTCTGGTGATTCCTCAAAAAGATTTATGCAGAACTCCCATTATAACCTAGCATCTCTACTCCCAGGTATAACCCAAGAGAAATGAAAACAGACGTCTACACAAAAACTTGCACAGAAATGTTCAGAGCAGCATTACTCGCAATAACCAAAAAGTAGAAACAATCCAAATGTCCATCAACTGATCAGCAGATCAACAAAATGTGGTATATCCAGTCAAAAGAATATTATTCAACCATGAAAAAGAATGATATGTACTGAAGTGTGGATAAACCTTGAAAACATTGTGCCAAGTGAAATAAGCTAGTTACAAAAGACCCCACTTTATACGATTCCCTTTTCAGGAAATGCCCAGAATGGGCAAACTGGCAGGCAAAGAAGGTAGAGTAGTGGTTGCCAGGTGTGGGGAGGGACAGAAGAATGAAGTATGACTGCTCAGTGTGTATGGGGCTTCCTTCTGAAAGGACGGAGATGTTCTAAAATTAGCTTGTGACGAATGGTTGCACATTCCTGTGAATATACTAGAAAAAGTTGAACTGTATATTTTAAATGGGTGAGGTGTACAGTATGTGAATTATACCTCAATAAGCTGTTAAAAAAAAAACCAAACAGGTAATACAGTGATATACGATATATCACAGATGGTCCGTGACTTACAATGGTTCAACTTACGATTTTTCAGTTTTACGATGGTGCGAAAGCAATACAGATTCCATAGAAATCACAGGTCAGATTTTTAATTTTGACCTTTTCCTGGACTAGGGGCAGCATGCAGGATGATCTCTCACAACGCTGGGCAGGAGCTGGAGTCCCAGGTCTGAGGGCAGCGATGAGATCATGGAGGTGAATAACCAATACACTAGTAACCATTCTGCACCCACACAGCCATTACGTGTTTCCCTTTTAGTACAGCATTCAGTACACTGCATGAGATCCTCAACACTTTATCATCAAATACACTTTGTGTCAGATGATCTTGCCCAACTGTACAGTGTCCTGAGCATGCTGAAGGTCGGCTGGGCTGAGTGGTAATGGTTTGTAGGTTAGGTGTATTACACGTGTTTTCCACTTACCAGACTTTCAACATACGATGGCTTTATCAGGAGGTAAACCCATAGTCAGTTGAGGAATATCTGTAGTATGTGAGGTGCTTCCCATTATATTTATATAATGACATTTTCCCTCCCTAAATGTTTATTTGTTGTGCTGTGAAAACAGGGTTAAGATATAAAAGAGAGGAAGGCAGAGCAAAGATTTAACTTTTGGGGTCTTGTAGCTAAGCATCAGAGCCCTCCCAGAATAAAATATTCCCATGAACTGAGTATGTGTAAAGGAATTTCTGTGTAGTTCAGAGTGACATCAAATTATGGTGCATACATCCTTTATAAGGTTTAATCATCTGAAAACTTTCCAACTGTCAAATGCAAAACTGGCCACTCCTTTGGAGCAAAACCACTGTTCCCAGGGCGAGCAAGTCCCCCAATGCACTAAGAAGAGATGGACTCAAGAGGCAGAAATCACATACTTACATCCCTTAAGACCGGAAGTGCCAAGTGCTCGAAGGAAGTCAGATCCACCACGTACTGCCCAACCCGGCATTCACATTTTCTGGCTGGAGGCTCTGACCTGAATGAAAAGACAGGGCATTCTCTGCTGGAAGACGCCCCCATGCTGATTTCTGGTTTGTAGCCACTCCAGTGAGCCTCTGGCCCTCCACGTAGGCTCACTCACCCTTAAAAATCACTCCGGTACGCAAAGCTAACCGGATGCCTGACAACAGGGCTACCAACAGGAGTGCGTACCTCCACCTCCACCACCAGGCCTGGCAGGGACCTTGGGGGGCAATCCTGAAGCCGCAGGGGGGTCGCGCCACAGAAAAGCGGCACACAGGAAACAGGACTACGAATTACAAAATGCTAAACACTTATTACTTGGCGGAATGAGTTTTAAGTGACATATGCTATTTTTATACTTTATTTTTCATGTGATGGTTTCAATCTCTGTTTTCTTTCTCTGAGAAATCCATAAAGGCCCCAGATTCTTCAAGGTAGAAGGGATCGTTTGGCTTAACCTTGTACCCAGGGGGAATAAAATACCACAGAACAGAAATACCAGTACCCAATTCTGGACAAAACTCCCCGCAGGCCAGATAACGTGACAACATCGAATCCTATTCTTCTCCCTCCCTGTCTGACTTCTTCTGTGTAAAATCCATCCACAGGCACACCGGAGGATTTTAACACTTCACTGGCCTTCTGGATCAGCGTTGTTTTTCCAACTCCTAAAAAAAAAAAAAAAAGAAAAAGAAAACAAAACAAAAGCCCATTAGGAACCACTCCTTTGCCAGAGGACACACAGCACTCACCCACTCTGAGAGACTTCATGGCGGGGAGTGAAACGGGCTGCACCTGAGTTTTAGGAGTATTAACTGCACTTCAATTCTGATTGCTCCAGGGTGTTAAAACTTTTTAATTTCAAGCATAATAAAAATATGAATGGGATCTTAAAGTCTGATTTTAAAATTCCTCCGAGACACCATTAATTTTGTCACATATACAATACCAGGACCAACTGAGTAGCTCTGTGATGACAGGAGCAATTTGCATCCTCTGAGACAAGCTTCTAGAACTAGGTTTACTTGCCTCTGTGGGTAGCCACACTCTTTCACGAGGAGGTAAACCTGGTCATACTTGGGTCAAATGCTGGGCACCTTAAGTTGGGATTTCAACCTTCGGAACACTCTGGACCTATATTTATTTATTTATTTATTTTGAAAGATTTTATTTATTTGACAGACAGAGATCACAAGTAGGCAGAGAGGCAGGCAGAGAGAGAGGAAGGGAAGCAGGCTCCCTGCTGAGCAGAGAGCCCGATGTGGGACTCGATCCCAGGACCCTGAGATCATGACCTGAGCCGAAGGCAGAGGCTTTAACCCACTGAGCCACCCAGGCGCCCCTGGACCTATATTTAATTGTGGGAAGATCCCTACACTCCTCCATGGACTTAAATGACTCTGTCTCCCAAAAAAGTGTCTCTTAAATACCACAAACCCCACTAGAAACAGCAGTTTTAAACTTTCTCACAAGAGCAATCCTAACAGGTTGGCAACCCCTTCTCTGACCTCCTCCAGCGTCCCTAAGCATTCCCCTAGCCTGCCCCAACCCTTCCCCAAATTACAGCTTCTGCACCTTCACCCCCCCACCCACCTGGCCTGTTAACTACTCTGACTGGCTCTTGCTATGTGTTCACAAGCACCAACACGTGTGAGCTGACAAAGTAACCCGTCCCTGTGGAGCCAGAGACTGTTCTAGCACACTCCACAAGCATTTCCTTGGTTAAATCCTCACAACTCCCCCTCTCAGGCAGTCACCGTTCTTGATCCTGGATTACAGATGAGGCACAGAGAGGCTAGGTAACTTATCCAGGCTTACACAACTAGTAAGGATCATGCACGTTAATAGGGGCCTTGGTGTGTCCCCATGACTTTGTTTCTATGAGCCTTGTTCCACACACACCGAAGGCAATGGCATCGTGATGACCCAACACGGAAAAAGGGGAAACCTCTGGCAAGTCTGCAAGAGACTGTTTCGAGATACCACAAAGTTGTAAATCATGTTATTTCTAAGGATGCCGCCACAGTCATCAGGGTTCTTCAAGGACCCTTTTAAGCTTCCTTGAGATAAACGATGATCAGTTCTTTAATAAATCTCTCCTCTCAACTTCACACCAGCAGACAATGGCGGCTGGCCTTCTGGAACATGAACTGCAACCCAGCCACATGCTCCCTGGGGTTGGAAGAGAATGGTGTAGGTTTTTCATCCCAGCTCCGTCCCCCAGTAACTGCTGCCTTCAGAAAGTCCCTGAAGAACCTGGTTAATGCCGGCCAGTGGCACTGGTGGGTATGTAAGCTCATACTTTTCCGAAGGGCAGCTTCAATACGCCTTCCACAGCACACAGCAATTCTATCGCTGTGAATTCCCTCCACAAAAATCTGACCGAAGCCCAAAGATATATGAAACGGTATTTACGTCAGTATTCACTGTAATGGCAAGATACAGAAAGCAATCTATATGCTGATCAGTAAGGGAGTGTTAAATTATGGTACTACGTGCATAAAACACGCAGGAAAGCCAAGCAGCCATTAAAGAGAACACTGTTAACCTAGATGTATCAGCACAGAAAGCAGACCACAATATGTGGACAGATGGAGAAAGAGTAGGTTAAGACACAGCAGGCATATACAGTGGTATTCCATTAAGCTTAAAAAAAAAAAGTAAAGTATATGTATCTACACAAGGAAATGTCGAGAAGGAATTGGGAAGGATCACAGCACTTATTTCTGTACATAGCAATTCCATGTGATTGTCACGTTCTTCTGTCAAACTTTGACTTTTTTTTTGGTCTTATATTAAGTGGATTTTACTCTAAATGTAAAAAAAAAAAAAAAAGTTACTGCATTTTGAAGGTGGTAACGCAGAGCAGCTGTAATAAAGGGGGCTCTGCGTGTCCTGCATATTGGCTAGGACACGGGGAAGTAAGAGGAGGCACTGGCTCAAGACCCTTCCTCCTAAGCTCTAGAATCTTCTTTCAGTTAATTTTTCATCTCCATCCATTCAGCCGTTACCCTCACGCTGTCTACACTAAGAGGTAACCGATGCTGAAGGAAACCCCAAAATGACAGCTCCACACACCACACAGAGGCAAGACGAGCAGGTTGGACAGCTCTAGAACCCTTTTGGCTCTAGTTCTCTCATAAGAGTTACCGTGAGATAAAGATTCAACTGCAGGTAGTTTAATTTGGAAAGTGACCCCATGACACTAAGGGAAGTAACTGCGTTATCAAGCGAGTTGCCCGTGTGGGTAGCTAATCCCACTGGGGAATCCTAAGGGACAGTTTTAGATGCAGGACTCAGTTCTCCCAAGGGTGGAGGAAATAGGGAGTTCCGCCACCAACTTCCATCTGTCATGGGTTCGAGGCTGCTCCTAGGGGACAGGAATTCCCTGGCCCTTCAGACCTGCCCTGTGCACTGGTATAGTAGAATCTAGTGACCAGAGAAAGCCCTCCAAGATCGGTCACAAGTTGGACAGCTGGAAGTTGGGGAAAAATGCTAAGTGCTAAGGATACACTGGTGGGACACCGACAACATAGAGAAAAGAGGCCACTTTGAGAAGATACATTACCTGATGATCTGAGTGTACAGATTCGATTTAGACAGCAGGCAGAGGCTGAGACGGAGCTGGTGATAGAAACTATTTTAAAATGCCTGACAGTGGGGCACCTGGGTGGCTCAGTGGGTTAAAGCCTCTGCCTTCGGCTCAGGTCATGATCCCAGGGTCCTGGGATCGAGTCCCACATTGGGCTCTCTGCTCAGCAGGGAGCCTGCTTCCCTTCCTCTCTCTGCCTGCCTCTCTGCCTGCTTGTGATCTCTGTCAAATAAATACATAAATAAAAATCTTTTTAAAAAAGCCTGACAGTAACTCCAAAGGGGAAAAAAAGTTGTACATAAAGGGAAAAGAAAACTACAGATTACTGACCACGTGGCTTTTCTGGGATTAGCTTTTACATGTACTGGGCTAATAAAGATTACAAAATAACTGCACTAGGAAGATGGAGAGGGTGACCAGGTTTTAACACAGGGTCAGGAGAGCTATACTGTGGAATTACTTGAGTCTTTCAACTGTGTGCACATGAGACTTTTATAAAAAAGGAAAGAGGAAGAGCCAACGTTGCCCTGGCCAACCTCTGTCCCCAGCCACTTGCAGGACCCAGGGCAGGTACTAACACAGTAACAGATCACTTCTGTTATGAAACACGTAGGTGTCTTGGGGCCAGCCTGCTGAGCAAATGGTATTCCCAGTTTATCAAATAAAGGACCGACAAATCAGTCGAAAGACAGTCCTTTGCCAGGTCAGGGAGTCCTCTGGATGTCAGCCATTCCTCCAACCACCACCGCACTCCTCACGGCTTCCCCTCCGCTTGGTAACAATAAAATTCCGAAGTCTACGATATTATTAAGTGTGGCCTTTCCTGCTTAAGGCAAAACATAACCATTAAAATAAAGTGAAAGACAATTCCAGGCCCGGAATGACCTCCTCCTCCAAGCTCCTCTGCGGGAACACGATGCCATCCACTCGCAGGCCCGCAGGGTTGAGGGCCTTGTCAAAGACTGGCATCAGGAGGGCCGGGCAGGGACACAGGATCTGAGACGGGCTTCTCACCCTGCAGCCTCGCCCCTGCAGGAGCCTGGGTGGGGGCAGGTCTCCTCTTCGGGTTCACTATCCTTCAGGCGAACACCCGCGCTTCCCTCCCTGAGTGGGGGCCAGACCCCCAGCACCTGCGGCGCGCACGGGCGATACCGACAGAGACCGACGGCGTCCTGTCAGTCCCGGCGCGGCAGGCGGCCTGAAACACCGCTCGCGCCCACCAAGTTCGGTGCCACTGAGCGACCCTGCCCCGCTCTTCCACACGGTCACGGAGAAGCCCGCCCGCCACCCAACCGCAACTTTCTTCTTAACCAGCGTCCGCCTCGCTTCTAATCCGATCTTCCGTACTTAAAATCGCGCTTTCAGGGAAGCAGCACGCAGGCTTCCGCTCACAGAGCCTGTTATTTCGGTCGGGAGCTTCAGCGGCCGCAGCCAGAGCCCTGCAGCCTGCCGCGCCTCCCCGAGAGCACGGGTCTCCCCCACCCCGCGCGCCCCCAGTGCCTACCCCCGCGGTCCCCCGGAAGCGGACTCCTGGGCGGGGTTACCTGGGGGCCCCGTCAGGAACACGTGCCGGGCCATACCGGTGGGCCCGCGTGGGGGTCGCGACCTACGTCGGGGTCGCGGCCTGGGTTCCGCCCCCCAGCGGAACCCAGGCCCCGCCTCCGCCGGCCGGAAGCCTCGCCTTCGCGACTGCGCATGCGCCTCAAGGTCCCGCTTCGGTCCGCTCCTGTACCTCCGCCGGGCTCATCCTTCGCGCATGCGCTTTCGGTTCTCGGTCTCGGCGCGCGCCGATGTATGTCCCTAGAAGGGTCGGGAGATTGGTGATCAAGTTCTCTCCGGGTTCGTGGGTTTGAGCCTCAATGCGGGGTGTTTCCAAGGAGACGTGCGCGAGAATGTCTATCACTAAGCCGGTGCTGCGGCACCTGAGCGCGGTCCCTTGCCGCTGACCTCCAGACCTGCGAGCTGAAATTCCCCCAGGCTGCGGGGAAAGCCCTTCTACAAGTTTGGTCTCAGGACCCTTCTTTCAAAGGGAAGAGGCTTTTACCCATTCGAATCTGCCCAGCGCTGTCAACCACAGCTGCCAGTAGAATTGCCCGATTAAACGTGCTTGATGCCTGGGCTCTAACATACCTAAAATTCGGAGTGTTTGATCTCGGGTGTGGCCTGAGTATCTGGGTCTTTTTTGTTGTTTCGAACTCCCCAGCAATTTCTCAAGTCCAGTGGGGTTGAGAACCACTTGATCAGGCAGACTTCCCAACCTCAGTCGTGCATATGAACACCAGAAATTGGTCTTTCTTACCTCTGTACCTTAAGTGGAAACCAACGCAAGACCCAGCTGGAGGGTCTCATTGTACAAAGAATTAAGTGGCTTTCCCCCACTCACTTAACCACTTGAAGTGTTTCAGCCGGAGAAATGAAGTGGCAATGGCCTTGGGCCAAATTTACCTGTAAACTCTTTCAGCCTGACACGTGTACGATTTGACTTGTGATCAATCATTCTCCATCCTGGCCGAGAAAGCAATTTCACTGAGTGCTCAACTTAATTGGTTTGTGCCCACACCGGCCCTCCAGGGCTCCCCTTAGTCTGCTATATACATCAGTCAGATGGTCTCAGTTTCTTAGCTATTTAAAAAGTAATCATCTAAAAAATAAGAATTGTACTGTGTAGCTCTTACCATCATTTTGGCAACATTTATAAAGCTGCATCACTCATAATGTAGGGCCTTTCACCTACATTTATCTTTAACCTATGCAAACTGGAATCATGAGCAGCTGATGTAGCCAAGTAAACCCATAGTAGTAGTTTCCAAAAGAAAGGAAACATGTACACTGTCATAAATACACTCGTTTTTATATAAAAAAAAAAAATTCAACCAGAAACACTTAAACGTTAAATGCTAATTATGTAAAAATTTCCATCATTGGAAAACCATTTATAATTCACAAGGATTGCTAGGAGTTGGATTATTTGTCTTTTGATGTTGTACCTGGCATTCTGGTAACTAATAATGGGCATCAGTTTAGGTAGCTGAAGGAACATAGTTTCCAGATGTAGAGAATTGATGTCTTAGAGAACAAAAAGAATATTCTTCTGTAATTGGATGTGGGTTCTTTCCCACTAAAAACGACTTATTTGGGTGGTGATTACATGGTGTCTTAACTTCATGATAATCCATTGATTTGAGTCTTTTGATTTGTATAGTTTCCTCTATGTGTTATACATCAATAACATGAAATAATTTATATTAGAGAATAATTAGAAACATATTTCAGAAAAATAGGTGATTAAAGTATTGTGCTGAGTCTAACTTTTGCTTACAATTGAGCCATGGGATAATTACTTAAGGAACAGGTGATTTCAATTCTTTCTTCCTGCGGGACCTAGGAGTGGTCTCCCTTTTGGCAAGACGCAGTATAGTGCTTTATTAAAGCAGTTTGTAAGTACATGCTTAAATTTTCCATGATTTCAGAATCTTAAAAGTCCTAAAAACACAGGTGTTTTTGTTTGTTTATTTGTTTTCATAGCTCTGCTTTGCCAAGACTGTCTTAGTTTTAAAACTGTTTTTGGAACCCCTTCTGTCCTGGGCAAACCAGGATGGCTGGTTGTTCTACAGCTGAAGGACAGAGGAGCATTTAAGAAGCAAAACAAAGGGCTTTGTCAGAGTAAATGGTATAGATTGAATGTTTGTGTCCTCCCAAAATTTATATGTTGAAAATTAATATCCAAAGTGATGTTGTTAGGAGGTGGGGCCTTTGGGAAGCGATTAGGTCATGAAGGTGGAGGCCTTGTGAATGGGATTAGTACCCTTACAAGAGACCAGGGAGAGATACTTAGTCCCTTCCACTATAGTCCCTCCCTCAATCTCTTGAGGACCCTAGAGAAGTCTACTACCCAGAAGAGCGCCCCCACCCAATCATGGCACTCTAATCTCAGAAGTTCGGCCTCCAGAACTTTGAGAAGTATCTATTATTCATAAGTCATCCAGTCTGTGTTGTGTTATAGCAAAGGTAACAGACTAAGGCACTATGCAAGCTGTTTTCTTCTTTAAGAGTTCAGATGCTCTGAACATAGGATCCTATTCCGGAAGAACTTACCTTGTTAGTAAATAACTGAAAAGCCTATTTAACAGTCTGTAGGTAAAGCCTGCTCTGTTGGTACTCCCGGCCTTCTCACTATAGGGACCTGGGGACGGCTTTACACCCTCAACACCCGCTCTCCCTGCCCAGCATGACCGGATGTTTCCCCACATCACACACACACACCCTCACACCGGTGTCCAGGGGCCTCTCCCTCGCCTGGATACAGAACAAAGGTTCCGACGTGTAGTTTGTGGTGGGTCCTGAGCACAAGAAAACTGAGACCAGAACACAGATTACGGCTACCAGGGATGTGAAAAGAAGAAAGTGGTTAAATCAAAAGTGGTAACCGTGTTTTGCGCCCAGCATGTATTTCCCCATATGGAAATAGCACCTAGCCTCTTGGGACGGGGGCTTCTGCATGCCCAGTCCCCATGATTGAAGAGCTGATTTCCTTCCCTACCCTTTCCCACCCGGCGGGAGGGTGGGGTAGAGACACGTGACTCGGGCCTGGCCAATGAGAGCATTCCATCTTTCTCGTTCAGTGATTGGTTCCAGGAAACACATGATCCTAGCTAACCCAGAGGCACAGAAGCCTAAATCTTTTATCTGACCTGTTCCTCTTTCTTTTAACCGCGTCATTCCCTGGACCTCAGGATTGAGGACAGCCACCAGCCAGTGTGACTGAAGCAGAAGAACAAGGGGAGGTTTGGAGACCCCTCCTTCTCTCCCCAGTTCTCTCTTACCGTGCAAGACAGGATCAAATGTCCCTGCTCAGGGAAAGCTTTTCTGATTCACCTGGCCCCTCACCAGGGCTCCCTGAGCACCCCATGTCATGACACTACAAGGATCTGTTTACATACGCCTCTTCTCCTGCCACCTAAAAGGCAAGGTCCTGTGGGATCTTTTCTTATCCATCTCTTTTTATACACAACATGCCATATAGTACTTAGCACATTCCCCCACCCACTGAGTGCCAGGAACTGTTCTAGGTGCTGGGGGACACAGCAGTAAAGAAAACAGAGTCTGTCGTGGTGTAAGTCATTTTCTGGTGTGGAGAGACAAACAAATAGACAAGATATATAGACAGAAAGCCATGAGGTGGTAAGGGCATGGAAAAAATTTTTTTAAGAATTGGGGAATGCAAAAGGTGTGTGTGCATTTTACAGAGGGTGATCGAGGAAGATATCCCTAAGAAGATACTTCCTGAGCAGAGCTCTGAAGGAAGGGAGGCTTGTAGAAGAAGTCTGGGGGATGGCAGTTTAGAAAGACAGATCAGCATGTGCAAAGGTCCCGAGGCACGAGTGCTTAGCTGAAGAAGGGACAGCAAAAGCCAGTGTGGCTGGAGAAGACTGGGAGAGACAGGTCAGAGATGAAGTCCAAGTGGCAGCGGGGGCCCAGATCCTTCAGGCTTTACAGGCTTTGGTGAGGACTCTGGCTTTTACTGTAGCGAGTGGGAGAGCCACTGGAGGGTTTTGAACAGAGGAGTAGCATTATCTAAGTTATTTTTAGGAGAAGATCCTCAGACATCTGTGTGGAAAATAGACTGCAGATGGGCAGGGTGAAAGCAGGGAGACTGTCAGAAGGCTACTGTAACAATCCAGATGAGAGATGATCATGTGTTCACTGACCCATAAAATAGGTGCTTGGTAGATGGTTTATTTATTTTATTTTATTTTGCATAAGTGAGTGAATAAGAATGCCATTCCCACAGACAGCACCAGCCTGTCAAGGAAGGAGTAGAGCAATGGCAGAGGGGCAGGAGAGTCACATAGGCTTTCCCAGCCTTGCAGAGTTGTAATTGAGGTAACATTGACCAGTCATGCTCAGGTAGTAATATCCCTGTAGTCGTCACAAGATTTTGCTTGACCAAGTTGGACAGGGCACTCACATCCTACAAGGAATCCTACAAAGATTACCTTTCTAATACAGATGATGGGGTTGGTTAGTGTCCCTAAGTACTGGGACAGCAAAGCCCAACTAGAAAGCCCCAGTCACAGCTCTGTGGTACCCCATTAGGGTCAAACACATCCATCCACCTCTCTTTGCCAAGGTCACCTGAAATTACAGAGGTTGACTGGGGGAGGGAGTGCCAGTGCACTGGCTAGAAGAATTGCTCTGAGGAGCTCCCAGATGTAGTGTGGGGAGAAGCGGCAGTCCTACTTGTTGGACAAATAACCCCCCAAATTCCCTGTTCCCCAAACTCTATCCACAATGTATATAGTTTATATGAAATCACCTTAAGTGGACCCTAAGCCAGAAAGGAAAGGCGACCTCACTCCTACAACCTCAAAAACCTTAATTTTGCTGAAAATAAGGATAAGTTTGAGTGTGGATTTCCACCAGAGCCCCCAAATGAGAACTCACCCCAACACACACCTTCTGGGCAGAAAAACCAGCTACACTAGTGACTGGATTTTTGGCCTCCAGAGCTGTTAGCTTATAAAGGAATGGGATTGTAAATTGTTGAATTTGTGGTAATTTGTGACCCAGCAATGGAACCAGATAGACCATGTGAGCACTCACCTGTGTCCCCATCCTAGAACTTTCCAGGCCAGCTTCAGTCCTGGCATGTTATACCTGGAGGCATATGGGGGACATAGACTGTACCTTCCGACTGGATAATTGTTAAAGAATTTGCGAATGTATTTTAAAACTACCTTAAAATTGACCGCCCATGAACTAAACACTTGATCTATATTAATGCCCTGCATTTTTATATGTCCTATAAGCAGAGATTGTCACACCCTCACTTTATAGCTAAATCAAGCCTTAGAGAAAGAGTGACTTTCCTAACCAAAGTCAGAAAACTCTTAGATTCCAAGGGTGAGACCAGAATCAGATTTGGTGCCTTTGAAACCATCCTGTGTTACACAATGACTTTCGTGACAGACTTTGTCTAGGGTTTTCGTTTTCCCAGAGGGGCAGTGTACCTTGATTCCTTTCCCATCACCCCCTCCTAACATCTTGTGCAGTCTGAAAGCCAGTGGGGTTAGATGTATGAAGTGTCAATTTGTGGCAAAGAAATAATTGGGGGCATTTTAAGGCAAGTTCTGTTCTTACGCCCCATAAACAACACCCTACTGGCTAGTGAAGCAACGATCCTGGATACTTGATTTTGGTTACCCAATGTGAGATAGGGCAAATTTTCATACAGATGAAGACAGACAGAACCCACTCTACCTAAAAACCCCTACCTCTAGTCCTTATTTCATGATGATACTCCAAACGGAGGCAAGAGTGGATAGAGTAATGAGTTAGTGGGAAGGCACTCAAGGCCTGGTCCTGTTTACTGTTCCATAGACCCTCATGTTTGAGGAGCTGAGTGTAATTGGCTTCTTGGCTTCCCTGCCTGGAAATAACCCAGCAAGATACTAAGAGTGCTCTCATACCATCTTGGTGGAGGAGAGTAGAGATGACAGTATTGCTGTAGGGAAGGGCTTGTCCAACCATGGGTTTCCTAGAGCTCCTGCTTGGTAGGGAGGAGATGCAAAATATTCTCACATGTGCAGAGGAATCATGTGCTCTCTGTCACAGGGCCTTTGCATATGCTATTTCTTCTGTTTTAAAGTCTCTCTCTGTCCCTTATCATCTTCCCCTAGCTAACATTTATTCATCATTCCCAATCCCCCAGAACATGCCAAATGCCCCTGATATAGTTCCTTTAGCTTCCCGAACTTCCAGTTCATTTTACTGACCATAGTCATAAATGAATAATTAGTTACTTAAATTAATGTAATGACTTTCTCCTCTGCTGGAATAAAAATGAGAGAGGGGACTGAATCAGACTTATTCACCACTCTATCCCCAGCATCTAGGTGTTCAGTAAATGTTTGCTAAATAAATGAGTTTCTAACTTATTTTTCAGTGCAATATTTTTGAAAATCTTCCTCTCTGTTAAAGATAATTGGGAAAGAAATACAAATCAATGGTAGCAACTTACTGCTCATAACAGCTTTTGAAGAAATAACATGTCATTGTCATCAATTGTATTTCTCACCTCTGCTTACAGAGGGTGACATGTATACAATAGGCTCTTTGACCTAAAAATACATATAATCTATTTTGGAAACCACGTCAACACACCCAACACAATTAGGTAATGACAAAAAAGGAAATCTGTATAAAAATCAATACTATGGACACCTGACACCATTAGTGTGGCTACTAGTAAACAAATAAACAACAACAACAAAAAAAAAAACAGAAAAGAACAAGTGTTGGCAAAGATGTGGAAAAACTGGACCCCTCATGCACTGTTGGTGGGAATACAATATGGGGCAGCCACTGGAGAGAACAGTATGACAATTCCTTCAAAAATTAGAATTACCACCAAAATCCAGTAATTCCATTCCCAGTTTATATCCAAAGGAACTGAAAGCAGAGACTTGAAGAGAGATTTGTACAGCCATGTTCGCTGTAGCATTGTTCACAACAGAGTCGGTGGAGGCAACTCAAGTGTCTATGAATGGATGAATGGATCAACCATGTGGTCTGTCTGCACAATGGAACATTAGCAAGTCTTCAGAAGGCACGAAATTCCTACATGTGATAGAACATGGATGACCCTGGAGGACGTCGTGCTGTATGAAGTAAAGCAAACATAAAAAGACAAATAGAATTCACCCTTGAATGACACAGGAGTTAGGGGTACCAACCCCCTGAGCAAGTAAATACCCACGTATGACTTCTGACTCCCAAATTTAACTACTAACAGTCTCCTATTGACCGAAAACACAAGTAGTCCACTAACACTTGCTTTGTACATTACATATACTACATACTGTGTTCTTACAATAAAGTGAGATGGAGGACACAAAGTGTTGTTAAGAAAATCATAAGGGGGCACCTGGGTGGCTCAGTGGGTTAAGCCTCTGCCTTCCGCTCAGGTCATGATCCCGGGGTCCTGGGTTCAAACCCCACATCCCGCTACTTGCTGAGTGGGGTGTCTGCTCCTCCTTCTGCCTCTCCCCCCACTCATACTCTCTCTCTCAAATAAATAAGTAAAAATCTTAAAAAAAGGAAAATCATAAGGAAAAGAAAATACATTTACAGTACTGAACCATAAAAAATCCACATATAAGTGAACTTGCACAGCTCAATCCTAGGTTGTTCAAGCAATGACTGTACTGTATGATTCCACTCACATGAGGTCCCTAGAAGTGTCAAATTCATGAAGATTCATGAAGACAAAAAGTAGAAGGGTGACTGCCAGTGGCTGGGGGAGGGAGAAATGGAAGATACTCTTTAACAGAAACAGAGTTTGAGCTTTGCAAGATGGAAAGAGTTCTGTGCGTGGGTGGTGGCCGTGGTTATAGAACACCGTGAATGTACTTCGTGCCGCGGAACCACACACTTAAAAATGGTTAAGACGGTGCATTTCGTGTTATGTGTATTTGACCATAATTAACAGGCAAAAGAGAAGAGATCCGTAAGGGCTGGGGTGGTCAGAGCGGGTTCTGAGCTGGGGTTCTAAGTGGGGCTGCAGGGGACACATCACCAATGGGATGAGCATGGGAAGGGGAGGCAAGCCAAGGGGCAGATCCTCACTAATTGTGAGTAACTCCCATGTCCAAGGGCAGAGCTTCTGTCCAATGGGGGTTTTCAAGGTAGCTGGAATCCCGGCAAACTGGTACCTGAATTTAAAGGCTGGTGAAGATCCTTGAGAGGAAGAGCTCCAGGGCCTCCCTCTGATGCCCCCCCCCCCCCACCGACCCAGGCCTTGTTATGATAAAGACTTGCGTGTCCCCTCCTTGTCCCTAGAAAAGTTCCCGCTGGAGACTTCCGGCACAGACAGCTGGGAGATCCAGGACTCCGCTCCTTTTCTTACAGCTCCCTCAAGTCCGAGTGAGTCTGAAGGGCTGACAGAGGGCTTTGGAGGACCATTCTCCCCATCGTGCAGACTGGGGAGGCAAGGAAGCCAGGGTGGGGGGGGGGGACGTGGGAAAAAATAGGACTAGTGTGGTGGAGTGTGAGCTTGTGGGTCCGAGGAGTACTGGGTGCGTAGTGCCTCACTCGTTCTTTGGGCCCCGGCGTCCATGACGGAAAAATAAAAATAAAATTCCTGCCCAGCAGGACACTCACATGTGCAGTAAGAAGGATGTGAGATTATTTATAGAGAAGCTTGTACAAAGGCTGAAGTCAATCAAGGTTCCTACCTGCCCCAAAGGGGAACATGCTAGGTATGTAACTGGCACTTCCTCTTAGGACTTGCACTGTCCCCAAGAAGCATTTCTTAAACTTGTGTTTACACACCAGGGTTGTTTCTCCCCCCCCGCTTTTCTAATGTGTCATCATGTAAAATTACAAACACGTAAAAATGTAGAGAGAGTCGAATCAGAGGCCCTGCGGACCCAAACCCCGCTTAAGCGATTATCGATCATCTCATGGCTAATAGGATTTTTTCTGTGCCTCCACCATCTGCCTTTCCCTCCTTGGGCTTTTTCCAAGCAAAATATCAGACCTCATACGATTTCATCAACAAATGTGTTACGTGCCAGGTGCTGTGCTGCACTCTTACAGACATGATCCCTTTCTGTTTTCCTAAATTCAACAGTGATTTTTGCTGCCTAGCACGTACACCCTTTTTCTTGTTTTGGGGGCTACTTCCTGCTCTGCTGCAGCCTGGAGGGCCAGAGGGGGACAGCTGTTCTGTGAGATTCCTCCTGAGTCGTCCCTGAGCCCCCACTTGAGTCCCCCATGAACACACGGAGGCCAGGAAGAAGTTGGCTTTGCAGACCGCAGCAGAGAAACAAGAAACCTACTCCTTGTAATGAGCCCCCAAATCACAGGCACCCAGAGCCAACCCTGCTTCAGGGCATATGAGAGTATAAAGCCCTCATGTCACTTAAGTCATTGGCAATCAGAAAAATTTTCACTGATAGGATGGAAAGATACTACAGAGTAATATAAAATAAAGGAACAGTGTAGGATATTACAAGTACAATGGGATTACAACTACACGGAAATGAAATGAAATTCAAAACGGCTTCATGAAAAAATGGTTGGGAAGAAGTAATCCAAAATTAGGCGTGGTGCAGATGAAAGTGGGAAAATGAGTTCACGTCCATCATTACACTTATCAATATTTTCCCAATCATGAATAACGTTTTTGAAAATGTACACATATATAACCCCCCCCCCACCAACCAACACAGGCAATGTTGTGGGGTTTAGGCACAGCCAGGAATTAGGCCCTAATTCCCCCACAGGTGCACTGCATCAGGCGAAGAAAGGACATCCTCTGGCTCGTTCTAATGCATAACTTGATAATTCGACTTTATTTCCCTATTTGTGAGGGCTTCGTTGAAATCCAAATGTGTTGTGTTTGGATCCAGCACGCACTGCGGCGCAGTCACTGCTCTGAAAATGGCTAGTACGGAAGGGTTTGGCACGGCTACAAGCGTCTAGATGGGCTCTGCGCGGTGACCCTGGAAAGCAACTGCAAGTTTCCAGGGAACACGGGAGATGCACGAGGAGATGTGGAGCAGCGCCTGCGGGCACGTGTGCGCACGCGCAGACCTGACCACGGTCAAAATTCTGCTGCGGCCGCTGCCACTCCTCAGATCAGTTCCCTGTCCCGGCTCGACTCCGGGGGTGCCGTGCGCCCCCCCCCCCCCCAGACTGCACTGCCTTTGCAGGACCAGAAGCTCCTCAAAAAGGACCTGGTCACGGACTCCGCAAATACTTGAGGACCGGAAGCCTAACTAGCACCTCTGCCACATTAGTCCTGGGGGAGCCCCAAAGTGAGGGCACTTATCCCAGCAGCATTGCAATGGAAACAAAAATCACAGAGTCTGAAGCCATGTTTTCTGTAGCCTTTACGGAAATTAAGGGAACAGACGGCCCAGAATTGGGGGAAGGGGCTGGAGGATAAAGGTGGTCCGTGTCTCTGGATGCAGTGTTGGGGGATGCGGAGTGCGTGACCCAAGGCAGCAGGACGCCTGGGTTTGCAGTGTGCACCCCCCACCCCCATTTGCTAGAAAACACAGGTAGACAAGGCATATTGATTTTTTAGCCATTTAATATTCGAGACGTTCTGAAACTAAAAAGTTATTGTTTCTCTGAAATTCAAATGAAGTGTCCTGTATTTTTCTTGGCTAAACCTGGCAATTCTAACACTGACTGTGGTCTGATGAGTGTCCTCTCCCTCCCCCTCTCACTGGCAGCATGAGGAAGTCGGACCAGAAAGCCTCTATGGAGGTCCTTGGCTCTCAAATTCTGTTTCTGAAATACAGTTAAGAGGAGGAAAAGCAAAACCTGAGGCTTAGAATATCTATAAAGGCAAAAAAAAGAAGAAGGGGGAAAAAAAAAAGAAAGAAAAAGAAAAAGAAATGACACATTGTGACAGGAAATTTAGCTAATATTTCTACAGTACCAAACTATTCACTGAAATTTTCTCTTTTCATAATTCTCTTTACATTTGTAGGCTTAGCTTCAGGTAAAAAGGCAAGGTTAGTATTCAAATATTGAAGAGGTTTGTGTCAAAATATAAAAAAATAAAGGGGATTCATGTCAAATATTTATGAACAAATCGCTCACCTTATTGTTATCAATTATGATGAAAAAGTGGAAATCATTTAAATGTACTAAAATAAAGGTCTTGTTAGATATGTTATGACAGAATCGTATAGAATATTCTATGTCATGTAGCCAGGAAAAATTTCTGCTTATGAAGAATTTTAATGAGCCTAAGAAAACACGTTACTCCTTTAAAATAAAGGAACCAAACTACACAAAATCTAAAGTATAGCTGTATATATTACATATGTCTAGAAATAAATAAATAAAACATAAATAAATAAAAGGTGAATGATTAAAATCTTGGTATTGCTTATCTCTGGATACTTGGATTTTTCAATGACTTCAATTTTTCTCACATATGTTTTACTGTATCTTCCTGTTTTCTACAAAATCATGCATCACTTTTTTGTTTTTTGTTTTTTTTTTTCAGTGTCTCTAAGTGGGCTTGAATGTATCACTTTTTTAAAAAAAGATGTTAAAAAGAGGGAGACAGTGGGGGAGAGAGAGAAATCCCCACCCAGCAGACCCCGCACTGCTCGTGGAGCCCACTGAGGGCTGGATCCCACCACCTTGAGTTGGAAGCTTAACCAACTGAGCCACTCAGGTGCCCTTCAAATGTGTCACTTTTCTAATCAGACAATATTGACATTCTACAAGTGGAGAACCCTTTGACAAGAAATAGAAGGTAGCTCTACACAGGTATCGGTGTAGAAACCAGTTAATATGTGTTTAAAATCCATTAAATTCTAAAATAGCAACTCTATGAAGCAGATTGAGAACTGGAAATGCTATTATTGAGATATAAATCCACATTTTGGGGCCAATTCTTTCTCTTCTGGTTTTTACGAGATCTCATGATCAGTCACACTTGCTGTCATTTTCCACCTGCAGAAAGGAATTCTATGGTAAGCAGCGGGCCTTCTGGGTGTCTGGGGAGTCTTTGTGAACCCAGAGGAGCCAGTGGCAGGGAGGGTGTCATTTCAGATGAGTGGAGGGTAGGGAAAGCCTCTGTAGATGCATCTGAGCAATGCTCTGAAGAAAGCAAGGGTGCAAGCCATGCAGGTATCTGAGGGAAAAGCATTTCCAGTAGAAGGAATAGCAAATGCGAAGTCTTTGGGGGCATATTTGAAGAGTGGGAGGAGGCTAGGATGGCTAGAACAGAGTAATCTAGAGAGAGAGTAGTAGAACAGGATTATAAAACATTGTGTAATTTAAAAGAGTACTGACATGTAACAAATCAAATTTTCAAACAGAAATGCAATGTAATGTAACTGTGCTTCTTTTCACAAAACAATCACAATAATTTTTCAAAATTAATCTTTACTTCACCATGGGTTTATCGGTCAGGGTTCTCCAGAGAAACGGAAGAGAATCACATTATATGGACTAGCTAGTTAAAAAATCTGCTGGGTAGTCCACCAGACTGGAGATCCAGGGAAGAGCCAGTATTACAGTTCTAGTCCAAAGCACTCCAGGCTGGAGAAGTCCATCTTACTTAATGTACCTCGGTTTTTGTTCTAGTCAGGACTTCAACTGATTGGATGAGTCCCACCCACATTATGAAGGAGAATCTGGCTTTTCCTCAAAGTCCACTGGTTTATTTTTTATTTTTTTTAAAGATTTTATTTATTTGACAGACAGAGATCACAAGTAGGCAGAGAGGCAGGCAGACAGAGAGAGAGAGAGAGGGGGCGAAGCAGGCTCCCTGCTGAGCAGAGAGCCCGATGCAGGGCTCGATCCCAGGACCCTGGGATCATGACCTGAGCTGAAGGCAGAGGCTTTAACCCACTGAGCCACCCAGGTGCCCCGAGTCCACTGGTTTAAATGTTAATCTCAGCCCTTAAACCACCCTCACAAAAACATCCAGAATAACATTTGGCCAAATATCTGGGCCTTATGGTCCAGCCACTTTGGCATGTAACATTAACCATCACGGTGCATGATGTGGACTGCTAATGATTTCAAGTTGGCCATTCTGATTTACTTGTATGGTGTCTGTCTTCATCAAGTCCTACCAGTGTGTTGCTGTGGCTGTGTACTAGGAGATCATTTCAGGCCAGAGGCAAATGGCCTTCCTGTGCCCTTTTGTGAAGGACCTTTCACACACACACACACACACACACACACACACACTCACACATGAACTTGCACACTCTCACCCACTCTCACTGAGGGCCCAGCCAGCACAAAGGTCCTTACTCAATGCTTTTCTCAGCGGCCTTGAGGGAACCTCTCACTGCCACACAATTACTGCTCTTGTTCCCTCATGTGTATTTCCTCTTGTAACAAATTCTATCTTCTCTATTTAAAGATGACCCCATTAATAATGTCACCTTCTGGATCAGATATAGTTTGGTCAAAGAAACAAAGCTTCTGTGGGTGACATAGAGTAAGGGGATAAGAGTTAGAGCTTGTAAAGAGCCAGCTTGCCTCTGCTCCCGGAGTTCAGCCTGACATCCCTAAAGGCCACTTAGACTGATGTCAGGAAGGGAAGCTGGACAAGGACGAGGGCCAGGGCACACTGCTTCTCACCACCTCCAGCATCGGTGGTATGGGTGACTGAGGAAGGAGCCTTTGCCTTGGAGCCACACCCTCAGACCCTTGGAGCCAGGGGAGCCAATGGCCCAGCTGTGCACCCAGCCACAGGGGGAGCTGGGAAATCAGCGACGACATGCAGAGCTCACCCCATGTCTGGGGCAGTGAACTGTCTCTTGGAGGGTGAAACACACAGCTGCTGCCTTCTCCTTTCTTCCTGAGATGCTTCCTGAGGCCAAAGCTAACCCAGAAAAGTGGAGGAGAGCTGGGAATTCTGGAAAATGGAATTCCAGCTTAGTTAAGGAAACACAGCCCAAAGTCACTGCAGTCTACCCCATGTGAGCCTGGCGTCCACATGCACAGGGCTTTGCCGATGTGAGCTCCAAGTCAAGATAATTGGGAGTCCAGGCCTCTCCTTAGTGTGATTTAGTTAATTCCTAGTGAGAAGGAAACAAAGGAGGGTATGCTAACCCTTTATTCACCTTTCTGCGGTCATCTTGTTCTAGCTGGGCCTCACGGGCCCTCACGTATCCTGTAACTAGTGCTGAGATCAGAATGAACCCCTACGGAGACTTATATTAGATAGTAGGGGAATAGAAGAGATGAAGAAGACTTGGTTAATGTACACATATTAAAATAAAGAAATAATGCTCAGACCATTGCAGTCTTCATGTCTATAATTGATCACATAGCCACAGCTGGTATTTAAGACTGTCTTCTTATACTACTCATTCCCAATTCCTTTTGCCCTTAACAAACCCTTCTGCTAGTTGTGATTCCTTGCCTGGTGAAGTGACTGAAACCCTCCGTGCTTCATTTCAGAAGGTTCTGGTCATTAGCAGTCTTGCTACAGTGGGTTGCTGGTTTTCCATTGATAATGCCCAATAGATACATTCCTGACCTGCTTTTCCTCCTCCTCCACCTGCAGTATATAGTAACAACCCATTTTTTTTTTTTTTGACAGATGAGATCCATCACCCCAGTCAGTATAGTAACCCCTTCCTTTGCTGGTTGATTCACTGGCATGGGGAAGCCCAAAGTTTTACCTTCCATATTAACGGAACCATTCAGCCATTCATGTGTATCATGTGTATCCTTGTGAAGACCTCCTGACCAGCAGAACCTAAAGTCATGGGGATGGAAGAAAACATATATCATTAGGGATAATAATGAAAGGACACACTCCCATTTCCACTCCTTGATTTCCAGGCCCCCAAATTATGGCTATTTATTATAAAAGGACACAATTCAGGAAGAACCAGATGGAAGGGATGCACAGTGCAAGATCTGGGGGAAGGTGTGTGGAGATTTGACGCTCTGAGCACCACTCTCCCCAAATGTCCACAGGTTCACTAACCCAGAAGTTCTCTGAACTCTCTTCTTTCAGTATGGAAGCTTCACTACATAGGCATGGTTGGTGAGATCATTGGCCATTGGTAACTGAACTTGATCTCCAGGCCCTCTTCTTTCTCCAGAGGTCAGGCAATGTGGGACTGAAAGTTTCAACTTTCTTTCTTTTTTTTTTTAAATTTAATTTTATTTTTTCAGTGTTCCAAGATTCCTTGTTTATGCACCACACCCAGTGCTCCATGTAAAAGTTTCAACTTTCTAATGACATGATTGGCTCCCCTGGCAACCAGCCTCCATCTTTAGATGCTTTCTAAAATCACCTTGTCAACGAAACAAAAGACACTTTTATTGCTCTTCTCATCTAGGAAACTCCAAGGATTTTGGGAGCTCTGTGCCAGAAACAAGAACAAAGTCCAAATACATATTTCTTATTACAAATCAGAATATCACAGAGGACAAATGCAGCAGCTTATTCTTCAGCTTGGAAGGGATATCCCAACAGAGTCCAAATCCCTGGTCCCCTAGAAATTGAATCAAGGGGGTGGAACCCTTCTGGATGTTTATGGAATTCATTTCCAACCTTTTGTGTCTTATCAAGGTATCTAGACTAATTGCTGTTAATAACTGTGAAGGCTCTGAGATTTTATGCTACTCCTAAGCTAACAAGTTATATGCCATAGTTTCATGGATGCTGATAGAAGACATGAGATTCCTAGGTCAGAGACAAAGGATTTTATTACTCAAAATCATAATAGGAGAATATCAGCATTTCTTGTACCAGTTCCACAAACTCATTTCCTACGAGGAAACACAAAGAAGACCATTTGACAGCTATTCACACAGATGAACCCTGAAGAACCCTGAAGTCAGGGAAGCTGACTCTTTTATAATAGGCAGTAAGTGTGTCTGCCCTTTGCTCCAGAAGGAGACATTATCACCGTTATACTACCCTGTAAGCATGCTTACCTTTGGCTTTAGGGAGACATTAAGACACTATCTCTATCTTCTTCCAAGGCTAGTCATTATACAAATTTCCTTGAAAAGATAGAATAAAGGCAGTCAGTTTTTCTGCTCATAAGACATGCAAAAATGTGAAAAGTATTATCTCCCGATGGTCGCTTCTTTTGATCACCAGGCAAAAATCAGCATGACAGCACTAATATAATGGACTGGCATGATGTTCTGTGTGACGCAAAGGTGTTTAGAATATGGTTTAGGGCTGGCGAGTGGATATAGCTCTGAGATAGGACAGTTGAGATGTGTTTCTAACTCTGCTTTGTAGGAACCCAGGCTTTCAGTAGAGGCCAAAAGACCAGTCGAAAGCAAATGGCTTCTTGTGGTCTCAGCTAACAGGTTCAGAGAAAAAAAGTATTCACTAGATCAACAGCTGTATACATTGGCTTGGGGGATGTATTGATTCAATACAGCAATAAAACCACTTCTGCAACAATAACTGTAATTGGAATCCCAGCATGACTAGGTTTGTGATAATCCCTCTTCATTCTTCCAGACTCATCTGTCTTTTGCACAAGCCAGATAGGTGAATAGAATGGGGACATGTCAGAGTCACTTCTCTTGCATCTTTTAAGACCTTGGTCAGGTAGCAGTGATCTCTGAAATCTCTCCATGAACGTAGTTTTGTTTTTACTATTTCGTTTAGTGGAAGCAACGTCAGCGGCTTCTATTTGATCTTGTTTTACCCTCACATCCTCACTCCAGAGATCAGGGAACCAATGTGGGGAGTTTGCCTGTTGCTGAAGATGCCCCAATTATGCATTCCTTATGCAAGGCCTGTAGCTATATTCCACTCGTACATTCCAAACTGAGGAAATCACCAAAGGGTGGTCTGGGGGCTCATTGGGTCCACTGTGAAACTTATATCAAAACTTAATTGGTCACCTGATTTCATAAACCCTGGTTCTGATTAGTGGAGTATAGTGCTGTTTTGCTCCAGAAATGAATTTCAGTTCAGAGCACGTGTCCTGTAAGCCCCGGAAGATCTGATTTTTTACCTTTCCCCAAAATGCAATCACTCTGGTAAATGGCCACAGCTCCTTGTGGAGAAGGATTCACAGTACCAATGTTTGCAGTGTAGCCTGGCCCTTCCTCTAGAGGGCTTAGCCTCCTTTTCATTCAAGTAGAATCTGTTAACAGGGCTTAAGGTGAGCCAAGAGAGACCTGTGTGCAGGATTTAAGGAGGTGAGTATATTCCCGGGGTCCTGCAGGGGCTGGTCCTGCATTTATATAACCCTGAGGGTGAGAGCCTCCTTAAATCTAAGACCTTAACTTGTGTCTTTCCTGCTTCACCTCAGCCCAGGCCCTGGCTGGATGTGAGCTGGCACCAGTCTGAGAAATGGTTGAGAGGCTGTAATACTCTCTTGTGGTGGTGACTCAGCTCAGACTTCTGCTCACCAGATGTAGAGCTTTTCTGCTTCTAGAAATTAAGATTTTAGTACATATTTCAGTTATGGGGTGTCATGATTAACACTGAAGACACTGCAGTACCAATTATTCTGATTCCTAAAGAGTCTGATCGCTGAGTGGCTTTGTTTCTGCTGTCCTATTACGAGTCCTTGTCTGTGGCTCAATGCTTCTGCCTAATCCCCAAATCCCAGGACTCCAAAATCCCCACTGAATGCAGAGCGTCTATTTCAGTAACAACAGTTCTCACGGGCCTTTCTGGCCTAAAGAGAATGTCTCCACCCATTCTCTCCAACCGAAGAGTCAAGTGATTTAGTCAGAAATGTCCCCAAAGGTGCAGATGCATGGTCTGCAAAACACAGCACTGTGTGTAGGTGGAAAGTTGGCCTTTGGCTTTGTGACACAGACCGCACTTGTGAAACATGTCAAATTTGCAGCTGAATCAGGTTGCAGCACTGACACTTGACTCAGAGAGGCCCTTTCTCATTGTCTGGCTGCTCGGTGGCTGCCTGTTGGTGTTGCTTTGCTTTGTAGGAACCCAGGCTTTCAGTAGAGGCCAAGCCTGGCTGGGGAGGGGACGCCAAGTGCCCACGATGGCACTCAAGGGGTGTCCCAGTACCCTTTATCCTAAGACCAGTTGATAAGACAGTAAAGTACCAAGTCTTGTTTGGTTCAGACCCTGGGATGGTCTTGGGTACATCTTGGGGGGGACCCGTTGGTATCAACCCAGCTATAAAAGCTGGAGAAAACAAAAGGAGGAAGAAGGAACACAGGCAGACACAGGGCTCAGAAATATAATTAACTCTACGAATTGATTTCAAAGAAATTCTCAGAATCACTTTTATACCAAGGAATATGGCAGAAATCTGCACTTAGGCTCGAAATCTCTTTTTGGACAAAATAACCACTTTCAAATTCCCCTTTATACATTTTAAAGGCTAACCTAGTTTTTCCCCTGTGCCAAGTTTGATTTCTTCCAGTGGTCTCCGGATTCCGGAGTAACTAAGCATCTGTGTGGGTTTAAATTACTTTTAAGCTGCTCATGGACTCTAAGCCTAGAGCTCTTTTTAGAAAACTGAAGGATTTCACTGAACTGCCTCATAGTCTCTTACTGTAATTTAAAAAAACAAACTTATAATTAATGTTTTTCTTGCTTTATTTAAAACATGTTTTATTAAATTGCAAATTTTGTGTACACTTTGCCCCTCTACTAAGGCTTACAAATCAGTGGTACTTTAATTATACAAACAAAGAGACTATTTTAAGTTGCAAAGAAAATTAATCTTTCCTTTGTTCTTATCTAAAATGGAGAAACTATTTGCCTTCTTCTTCTTTCCCTTAATTCATTCTCCTTAATGCTCTTAGGCAGGCTTTTATAAGTCCTGAATGCTTGGGGAGAAGTTTTAAACTGACAGATAACTTTCATAATACATGTTTTTCTCTAATTCATTAGGGCTTCCTTTTTTTTTCTTTGATTTTTATTTAAATTCTAGCTAATAAACATACAGTACAATATTGGTTTTGGGAGTTGATTCATCACTTACCTTCAATATCCAGGGCTCATCACAAGTACCGTCCTTAATCCCTGTCCCCATGGAACACATCCCTCACCTTTCTCCATCAGCCCTCAGTTCTTTACCTTTAAGAGTCTCTGATGGTATGTTTCCCTCTCTCTCTCTTTTCCCTCCCTTCCATATATTCATCTGTTTTTTTTCTTAAATTTCTACATATGAGTGAAATAACATGGTATTTGTCTTTCTCTGGCTGATTCATTTTGCTTAACATAATAACAGTCTAGTCCCAGCCATGCCATTGTGAAAGGCAGGATTTCACTCATTTTGATGGCTGAGTAATATTCCAATGTATATATGTACCACATCATCTTTTTCCATTCATCAGTCAATGGACATTTGTGCTCTTTTCAGAGTTTGACTATTGTTGGTAATGCTGCTATAAACATTAGGGTTCATGTACCCCTTTGAATCTGTGTTTTTGTATCCTTTGTGTAAATACTGAGTAGTGCGATTGCTGGGTTGTAGGGTAGCTCTATTTTCAACTTTTTGAGGAACCTCCACGCTGTTTTCCAGAGTGCCTGCACCAGTTTGCATTCCCTCCAATAGTGTCCATGTAGGAGGGTTCCCCTTTCTCCACATCCTCGCCAACACCTGTTGTGTCTTCTGTTGTTAATTTCAGCCATTCTGACAGGCCTGAGGTGATATCTCATTGCAGTTTTGATTCACATTTCCCTGAGGATGAGTGATGTTGAGCATCTTTTCATATGTCTGTTGGCCATCTGGATGTCTTCTTTGGAAAAATGTCTATTCATGGCTTCCGCCCATTTCTTAATTGGATTATTTGTTTCTTGGGTGTTGAGTTTGATAAATTCTTTATAGATTTTGGATACTAGCCCTTTATCAGATATGTCAGTTGCAGATATCTTCTCCCATTCCATAGGCTGCCTTTTAGTTTTGTTGACTGTTTCCTTCACTGCTCAGAAGCTTTTTATCTTGACGAAGTCCCAGGAGTTCATTTTTGCTTTTATTTCCCTTGCCTCTGGCGATGTGTCTAGTAAGAATGGCCAAGGTCAAAGAGATTTCTGCCTGTGTTCTCTCTAGGATTTTGATGGTTTCCTGTCTCACATTTCAGTCTTTCATTTTGGTCTCCATTTTGAAACCAGAAGCTTCTAACACTACTTCAGAAACCAGACCTGGTATGTGTTGGGATCTCTGCTTAATGCTTTACTCATTTAATCCACACAACACCACCACCAAAGTGGGCACTTTTTAAACTAGAGGAGGAACATCCTTTAATCAGTTTTGACAAATGGATGACAAGAGCATTTACATCACCTCAGAAAGTTCCCTTGTCCTCGTTCCAGATAGTCACTGCCACACATACACCAAACAAAACCTCATGTGATTTCCATCAAAATAGGTTAGTCTTTATTTACTCTTTAGAATGCTATGTAGCATATATCTCTGTGTGTATTTGACTATATTCACTTATAATACACACAGTGCTGGTTCCACGAGTTACGACCTAGGAGGTCCATCTATATAAACTCAGTTACAAAGCCCGAGAAATCAAAGAGGGAGAAGGGTCACAAGCTGACATTGTACAAGCTAAAGAAATAAACGGCTCTATGAATTTACTTCAAGGAGTGTTTTATTCATTCCATTTTTTTTCTGAATAGTATTCTATCCTATTGATATACCAGGGTTTGTTCACCTACTAATGGACATTTGAGCTATCCAAAAAGAAAGAAAGAAAGAAAACCACCATAAATATTCATGCACTGTCTTTGTGTGTCTATGTCTTTATCTCTTGGGTATTCACTGAAAAGTAGAGTGGCTGGGTCACATGGCAGGTGTCTGTGAACTTTATGAGAAATTGCCAAATAACCAATGTGTTTGTAAAATTTTACATCGCTACTGGAAATGTATGACAGCTCTGGAAGTTGAGCATCCTTGCCAACACTTGGTATTGTCAGGCCTTTTCTTTTTCTTTTTCTTTTTTTAAAGATTTTATTTATTTATTTGACAGAGATCATAAGTAGGCAGAGAGGCAGGCAGAGAGAGAGGAAGGGAAGCAGGCTTCCCCCTGCCCAGCAGGGAACTGATGCGGGGCTCAATCCCAGGACCCTGGGTCACAACCTGAGCCAAAGGCAGAGGCTCTAACCCACTGAGCCACCCAGGCACCCCTGTCAGGCCTTTTTAAAAAATGTTATCCAGTGAAACATTCTTATGTGTTCACTTTACATTCTCTGCTGACCAATGATGTTAAGCAACTTTCATATGCTAATCAGCCATTCATATATCTGCCTTAGGGAAGTATCCAATAACCACTCCCATTTTTAATTAGGTTCTTTGTCTTCCTGTTACTGAGTTATAATCGTACTTTGTATATTCTCGATAAAAATTCCTTGTCAGAGAAACAGCAAATGTTGGTTCTGGCCCTAATTAGCTATGCTAGAATTTTTAAGCAAAGCCTTAAGTAGACATAGTACAAACTTGCTGAAATCTTAATCAACTAAGCATTTATAGACCTAAGACAACACATTACAGGTGGGAGGAGTATAACACAGGAGGGAGTCAGACTTCCCGTTTCAGACTGCTTTTGCAAGCTCCATAGACAAGAGGTCACAGGCAAAGCCCATCACTGCTGAAATCAAAGGTATTGACTCATGCCATGGCCATGCAAAAATTAAATTAGCAAGATTATTGCGCAAGTCCATTCTGGTTAAATCTGGGGCAGGGGGAGAAAGCTGACTCCAGAAGGTCATAGCATTTCGTTATATAAGAAAGCATAAACTTGAGGGTAGCTATTTCTGTCTATATCCTAGAGAGACCAAGAAGAGAGGTCATCCAGGGAAACAAAGATGCCATAGGCACAGCCCTGCCTACACGCACAACCGATGGGAAACCAACCAGGGGATCCTTCGGTAAAAAATTATAAAATAATAAAATAAAATAATACTCACGGTGGTGGGTAAATGGTTTTGAAGATGTGGGCACTACCAGTTCTTCTACTCCAGGACCCACTGACCAAGAATGAGCAGCCTTCTAAAGGAAAGAACTGGCCTATAGATTGTTGCTGAATTTAGACAGCTCTTGGCTGCCTGTAGCTCTCTGCCTAGAACACTGAAAAGACTTCTAAGGATGATTTTGGCTAGGTAGATTTATCTCCTTAATCACCACTTGAAGGGTCAAGAGCTTTTACAAAAGGATGAGGTGTCTTCATTCCTCACTGAATCTGTGGTCCAGAGATCAGTAGAAAGGGTCAGTCAGAGATTGGAAAATAGATAGCATGGGTTTGTTAAACTGATGTAAGTCCTTGAGAAGGGTGGCTTTTTTGAGTAGAACATGATATGTCTTCCTCTCCTTTTTATGTAGTACTCCAATTTGACTTTCCAGGGATTTTTACTAAATATTATACACTAAATTAAAGTCATACAACAAAGTTACAGTAAAATTTTTTGAAAGATTTCTTTTTAGAGAGAGGGAGAGAGCGAGCATGAGTGCATGGGGAGGGGCAGAGGGAGAGACTCTTCAAGCAGGATGCTTCGCTCCCCCCCCACCTCCCCCACCTCCCCACCCCTCCACCCCTACCTCCTCACCCTCACCTGGCTGCTGAGCATGGAGCTGCACGCGGGACTCGATCTCAAACCCATGAGATCATGATCCAAACTGAAAGCAAGAGTAAACACTTAACTGACTAAGCCACCCAGGCGCCCCACAAATAAAATTTTAAAATTACAATAATTTTCAAACACCGCACTTTCAGCTAAATCACCCTTCACATGGATGTTCTTGGCCATTTATATCTGGTCAGCTGTTCTTGATGGTCCACACAAGAATCCAACCCAGTGGTACATTAGCACCAGCACGGAGGCATTCCTTACTCACCTCTGCTCTATGGTGGACATGGCTTGAATGATGGAGAGACATTCTGTACTTGCATCTCTTGGGTGTTGTAGGGAGATGGGGCTCATGTCCACTTGACTCCATTCTCCTAAAGATAAGAGTTATGGCCCCTCTAGATCCCAGGGAAGCCTTTACATGCAGAAGACCTTCTACCACCAGGTTTCTCCAAATGGGTGCACATATCTTTTAAGGAAAGGACGGTTAACAAATTGAGCATGTATCATAAGCCTGGCATGGCCCTAAGTGTTTTGATGAGCATTAACTCATGCCATCCTCATACCAAAGTCCGATGAGTTGGGTGCCTTATTATCCCTTCTTATGGAGGAGGAAACAAGCCACTGTCCACCTCCCTGTGGTTCTGAATAACTGATCCTGGGCTCCTCCTCTCACATTTTCACAGAGAAAAAGTCACTGGTGTCTTGTTTCTCCCCCTGGAACTGAAACCACTCAGAATACTGTTGATCCACTACCAAGTGTATAGAGTTAATGAAGTGCATTCTTTTCTCAAGGTGGAAGCTCTCACTTTTACTCACTGTCTGGTGACATCGTTGTTTGACTAGCTATATTTTAGGAGGCAGGATAAGAGGTACCTGCAGTGCAGTTGCAAAGCCTTGACCTTTGATGTCCCAACTTGCATGATACATTCCTGATTAACTTTCAATCAGGGAGTTTGGTTCTTTAAAAAAAGAAATCCTGAGAGAATTTATATTGTACATTAGCTCAGTTCTACTTGGGCAGTATATTCATCACGCCATGATCCCATTTTCTTCTCCTGTCACAAACTTCGCTGATTGCTCAACTTCTACTTTTGGCTTCTCTGTGACCTTGGAAAGCCCTGTCACCTCCATGTATCTCAAATTTCCTCACCTGTAAAATGAGAAAACCCTTTGCTTCATTGCATGCCTGCTAAGGCTCCCCTGGGGTGCTGTCATTTCTTTAAAATGCTGAGGGAGATCAAAGCGCCCAATGAATGTTTCATGGCAAGTTGCTCTGATCTTGTCATGCTGAAGACCCTAAGATTCTTCTACGAGCTCCCCACTGCCCTGAAGACAGAGTCAAGACTCTTGGAATTCCTACAAAGCCTTCAGCAACTGACTGCTGCTCAGTCCTCTGAAACAACCTTTGGGCTTCTGGAACATGGCCGCTCCCCCAGCCTCTGGGCCCTTTTACATACACTCCTATCTGGTCAGAACCCCCTCTCCTCTGTCAATCTCTATGGCACCATCTCCTACTCACTGGGTTCAGCTTCAATGTCACTTTGGGATTTGTTCCTCACACCCCAGGTTGGGCACCATGCATGTAACAGAGTATTTCCACAACCTCTTTACTTTCCTCCATCCCTTCACTTGACCTCCAATGTTTTTTATTGACTATCCTGCACCTACACACAGCAGGTGCTCAATTAAGTATCATTGAATTATAGAATGAATACAGGAATGAGTATAATTTGGGGAAAGGGTGGGTGGTTGCAACTGTTCCCAAGAATGAAAAAGACTAGAGCTCCATAAATGTCCAGGTACAGCAAGAGGTAAACAGAAGTTCCATAAATGTCCTTTTTCGTGAACCTGGAAGATTACTTGGAAGGTAAGGACAAGGTTCAGTGCAGAAGTGAAGAAAACCGTAACTCGCACGGCAGTGACACTAGGCATTGCGGGGCTATTTGTCAGAGTGTCAAGGGCAGAGCCATCACAGAGGCTGTGTTGTGTGGCCAGAAATCATGGCAGTCTCCTGCATGAACCTGAAAGACTGCTGAGACCTAAAAGCAAAGCCATCGCATCATTAATCTTGTGTTTTCTTTTGTTTGGACTGGATCCCATCACAGAGGAATCGCTGTCTGCGACAGTCAGGTGGCTCCTAACTCCTTCCCCAAACGAATAAAACCTCACTTGTTCACAATACACAGATATAAATGCCATCTAGCAAAGTCTGTGCCAAATGCCTCCCACCAGAATAGCCTCTCTGGAAAGCTGTGCTGGGCCAGGCCACTCTCTCCCTTCTCAGACCCACAGCAAACAATGTTACTCGCTTAGTGAATCACGGTGCTTGGATATCCCTTCTTGAAATAGCATTTTGGCCCTCATTCTTAAATTTCTAATATGTCCGTGTTTTAGTCGGACACCTATGTGATAAAGGAGTTGGTTGAAAGTTACAACTGCCTCTTGAGGGCAAGCATGGCCCAGCCTTTTGCTTCTTACCCTTGGGGGGGTTCTAGGAAAATATTTATTGACTTGAGTCCATTGATTCCTCTCTCTGGCTCAGCACACATGAGTCACAGCGGACACCCATCTTCCATCTCATTATTTGGCTTCTTAACAGCCCTTTCTTCAAGGAGCCCATTTGCCTGTGTGTGAAGAATTTGGCTGTTCCTCCCCTGTTTCCAGCCTCTGGCCAAGGGCCCTGACCAAGTGGCCTTCTGTGGTTGAGTTTTGCCCGCTTACTTCAAGGTCTAGACTTTTGAACTAAAGGCCCAATGGGCCAGGCAGGGCAATCCCGCCACAGAGCCTAACATAAATGCATCTGAGAATGAGACGCAGATCGGCGTCCTCACCACAGCACGGTGCTTCGAGGGCCGTTGGCACGCTTGAAGAAACCCCAGGCCCCCTTCTTGGAGCTTTGATGTGCCACTGGAACTAATGCACGGCAGGGCCCCGCACCCTGGTTTGAATTTAAGCCGTCCTGTTGAATTTGAGCAGAACTCCCTTTATAGGAGAATTAAACAATAACCACATCACAGGGAAGTCTTCAAGTAGCAGCAGACATCTGGTGCTAGTGGACGGACCAGCACATGGCCCTCATGGCCCCCAGCTCCCAGGAAGAGTTTTGTTTGTGAGATGCTTTTTGTCTGGGCTTGTTCCCTGGCTCATGTTAAATGGGGGAACTTAGCAAACTAGTGAAAGAAGCTGTTTTGTCTCTACCTTGCAGGGGCAAATTGTTCCTTTGCTCCTCTGGCTTCCTGACTGCTGAAGTAAGTCTGGGTCTATCTCAGCTGGTAGGTGGAGCATCGTCAGCATGACCAGAACTATTGTTGCTGGCAGGGCAGAGCAGTCTTTAAATACAGCCCAGGCCAGCCCAGTGATGGGTATTACAGAGGGCGCAGATGGCATGGAGCACCGGTGTCATACGCAAACAATGAATCATGGAATGCTACATCAAAAACTAAGGAAGTACTGTGCAGTGACTAACGTAACATAATAAAAAAATAAAAAATAAATTAAAAAATAGGTAAGTAAAGCCCAGAGTTGGAGTTCAGATCTGGATTCTAGTCCCTGCGTCGCCATCATTAGCTGTGTGGTCCTAGGTTAGTCATTAGTCTGACTGTTGTGGATTCCATCTGTAGAAACCAGCAGTGGGACCCGGTGGTGTCTGTGGCTTCTTCCAGCCTTAACATCTGGCCTTTCCCAGGCCTGGCTCTGGACTAGAGAATTATTAGTGTGAGACTGGATCAAGGAAACCTCATTTAAGAGGGAGCCGGGAAGCCAGAAGGGGGAGCTCTCACGCCTCACTGCGGGTCCTTACCAATGGCAGACCCACCAGGAAGAAAAGTGCCTTGAATTCCCAACTGGAAAAAACTTACCCTTGACTATCTCCCAGGGGAAAGAAAGATTTTCTTCTTGCCCAGCAACAGCCCAGCCAAAGACAGACTGTCACAACTCAGCCAATGAAAAGCCAGCACACTTCTGGCTCTCAGTTTACATAAACGGACTTTTTGTTTATAGCAGCCAGTCCCCCATGCCCTCTGTCCTCTCCTTTGTTCTGAGGGCTTCCCTAGGGTTTTGCCGTAGTTCACATGTCCCAAATTTCAATTCTCTGCTCTTCTCAAATTAGCCCATTTTGCCAGTAAAGTAACTGGCAGTTTTATTTTTCAGGTTAACATTAGCAAATTTTAACCCTACTCACACCACTGATATGGCATCTGTCCATCAAGAGGTAACACGGAGCTGTGGGAATGTACTGGGAAATTCAGTCAATTCCTTTTAATTTTTATTTATTTACTTATTTCCGAGACAGAGAGAGAGAGCGCGCACGCATGTCAGGGGAGGGGCAGAAGGAGAAGCAGACTCCCTGCTGAGCCAGTAGCCAGATTCGGGACTCCATCCCAGGATCCCAGGATCATGACCTGAGATGAAGGCAGATGCTTAACTGACTGAGCCACCCTGGCGTCCAGTGAGTTCATTTTAAATCACCAAAGGGGCTTAATCAGGCTCCAGAATCTAGCTCTGAATGGTATGTTTTTATTGTCCATCTTGGGGATGTTCACAAGGTATTTTCCATGTACATTTCCCTGGTGTGGTGTAGTCTCTGGGAGTAAATTGGGGGGCAACAAAAGCAGAGGTCACAGGAATGTGAGAGGTCATTGCAATTCATTGAAGTTTGTCTGCAACCCAGAAATACAGAGTTGAGCGAAGCAGAAGATTGTTCCCATCCATTCTATCCTGGCTCATGGAGACATCACCAGGCAGACGACTCTGTGGCCTCCCACCCTAAAATCTCTTGATATCCATGTCCCTTGGGTAAACTGTATCCACAGTCTCTGGTCCTAAACCAAGGGTGAAAACGTTAGAAATCTCAATCCCCTTCCAGATTCTATAGAAGTCCTTTACTGACCAAGCTATATCCTTTAACAAGTTGTCCCCATGAAAATGGAAGATGGAGGTTTGCAGCCATTTTACATTGGCTACCACCAAGTCCAAGGCCCAGCCTGATGCTGTTGCTTTGGGATATCCTAATCACAGTGTCTGCATTTGGGAGTTCCTAATTACAGTGTCTGCATTTACTAACACCCTTAAAGAGTCTTTGGAGCCTAAAGGTGACATCAGGGTCAAAGTCATTTTTGTTGCCCTAAACCCAATCAGAAAGTCAGAAAGGAGAAATTGCTCAGAGGGCACTGGTTTTTCCCTCCTTTCTGAACTGTGTTTTGCTATAGTGAATGGCTTAGAAATTAAGGATGGTTTTGCTTATCTCCACCAGCTTCCAGAGACTGAAATGGTAGCTGTAACTCAGTTGGTCTCTGGTAAATTCTAGCCTCATTGGTGCCTAATACCCATCAGGCTGTGCCTGACTTAACACGTGACAACAATCAGTGTCACAGAATCTGATCCCATCACCAGGAGATGCTCCTCTTTTGGAAAGGCATTCCTGTACCTTTGCTCCAACCTCACAGAAAATGCCAACTTCCCACCCCTTCAGAGCCACAACAGGGAAAGAGATATCAGCTGCACAACCTAGTGACCCGTGGATAGGGATGGGGATTGGAACGTTCCCTTTGCCATGGGGGAGGTGGCGTGTCCTTACTTGACCTTGCTCCAGGCCTGCCACCCACTCTTAGCACATAATCAAAGCTGAGTGAGTCAGGTCCTCCCCTGAGCCTGAGGGCCTGAAGAAGCAATTTACTACATGGGAAAAAAAAGAATGATCTGGAAGAGCTAATGAATGTCTACCATTGCTTGACTTTGCTCCCTGATGCAGCCTTCCACATTGTCATATCTGACTCAAGATCTGTCAAGTGCTCGAGCATAAATAAATGTTCCCCCAGATTCCCCTTGTTACCAAGAAACACACCAATTTTTTGAGAAAGGAAAGCAAATACTCTAGCAGAGTGCTATTTGCTTTGCTTAAAACACAAATGGAATACATGATGTATTGTTGGAGTGGCAGAATTGGCCATCATTATGCCAAAATATGAATTCTTTTGGGCCAATCAAGGGAGGGAACTTCAAAAATCAAACTTTTTACTTGATGAAGTCATCAGGCAAATTTTCTCAAAACAAGCAAATTACCACTCTTAAGTAAACACATACAAGATGCCTTTGAGAATTAGATGTCTTGTATCTCAATCTCTCTAGTAAACTTCTGAACTCTTGAAGTCAGAAAGCTATTTTTATTTGTGCTAAAGTCTGCACTTCTAGAAGATTGCCCAGCACATAGTAGGTGCTCAAAAATTTTTTTACAGAATAAAGGTAAAATTGGCATAACCAACTGGAGTTAATGAAGACATTAGCCGATTACAGGCCCAGCCTTAATCATAGATACACAGACATTAATAGACATGACATAGGTATTAGTTAGGCTTCTCCAGAGAAACAGAACCAACAGGAGGTGTGTATGTGGAGAGGTGTATTTTAAGGAATTGGCTCACATGATTGTGGGGGCTGGCAAGTCTAAAAGCTGCAGAGTAGGCTAGCAGGCTGGAAACCCAGGGGAAATCTGATGCTACAGTTTGAATCTGAAGGTAGGATTCCTTCTTCCTCAGGGGGATCTTGGTGTTTCCTTTTAAAGCCTTCAACTGATTAGACAAGGCCCACCCATATTCATAGGCTTTACTCAAAGTCAACTGCTTTAAATATTAATGCCATCAAAAAATGCCTTCACAGCAACATCTGGAGTTGAGTTAGAGCTATGTGACACTATAGCCTAGCTAAGCTGACACCTAGAATTAACCAACGTGATGTGATTTGAGTTGCACAGGACAGAATACTCAAGGGAGGAGCATGTCTCCACCAACAGCTAAAGTGTCCCTTTAGAGCAGTGGTTCTCAAACCTTAATGTACATCCGAGTGACCAGGAAGCATAATAAAGATGCAGATTTCCGGACCCCACTCCAGGACAATCTTCCTCAGAAACTCACAGCTGGGGTCCACACATTGAAGCATTCCAGAAACTCCAGTAAAGACACTTCTGAAAGGCATACCTTGTGTGACATGACATCATGAAGTCATTCTGTTATCTTAGTGACTTCTTAGTACTCATAAATTCCCTTTGAAATTACAACCAGTAAACAAAGCCACCTAATATTCTCTGTTGCTGGTAATCAGAGAAAAGCAAATTAAAACATGGTTCCATTAGGTTGCTAGAGGTTCCCTAACATAATACCACAGACTGGCTGGCTTGAAAAAATAAAATTATTGTCTCACAGTAATGGAGGTCAGAAATTCAAGATCAAGATGTCAGCAAGGTGAGTTTCTTCTGAAGACCGTGAGGGAAGGAACTGGCCCATGCCTCTCTCTTAGCTCTGGCCACCTTTGATGTTCCTTGGCTGATATAAGCATCCCTCTGATTTCTGCCTTCATTCTCATATGACATTCTCGTGTGTGTGTGTGTGTGTGTGTGTGTGTGTGTGATCTTTTTAAAGGACACCAGTCCTATCTGAGTAGTGCCTAGTGTAATAACTTTTTTCCTAACAAACTACATCTGCAAATGACCCTGTTTTCAAATAGGGTCACATTCTGAGGTCCTGAGGCTTAGGATTTTAACATAGGAAGGGTATTTTTGGAGGCGAGGGGAAACACAATTCAATCCATAACAATAATAATTGTATTGTACCAATTTCCCTCGGATACATTCAGTAAATATTTGAAAACCCCATCTGTAGGGGATGACACAAGGAAAGGAGTCAAAGCTCCCTACATGGTCTAGGGGGTGGGGTGGGGAGTTCTCTATCATCTCTGTAGATTCTTTTTGGATGATTTCTTTAAGATCTTGATTATCCTGGAGGTAAGTATGATAAAAAATCCAAACATTTCCCTAGAACCCTATTCTAGAGATATTTCCCATGGAAATTTCTCTCTAAGGTTTAGATTAGGCCAGTTCTACTCTAAACCTTAAAGAGAATCTCTTTCCTTATTTTCTTGGAAACAATCCTGCCACATTCAGCCTTGGCTCATCAACAAGGCTGCAGATAGAGGTGTTGAAATGTACTGATGTTGTCTGAATGTCTTAGGTAGCACACACACACACAAAAGAATAAAATAAATAAAGATTTAGAGATGGAGAAGAAACAATCAATATGTCATTACTCACAGGGAACATGATTGTGCATGTAGAAAATCCAAAGGCAACTCTAGCTAAAAATACTAGAATTGAAAGAGAATTCAGCAAGGTCAGTGAATATCACATCCATTGTATTTCTGTATAACTGCAAAAAGCAATTCAAGAATAAAACTATAAAAATGGTATCCTTTCCAACAGTATCAAAGGATCACATACTTAGGAATAAATCTAATGAGAGTGGACAAGATTTCAAAAGGAAAAAAGAAAAGAAACTCATATTATTAAGAGAAATTAATAAGGACCTAAATGTGGAAATAAACCAAGTTCAGGAAGCACAAGATACAGTATTGTAAACAGGTGCATTTTTCAATTTCTTTTCTGCAGAGTCAATGCGATCTGGATCAACATTCCAACAGGATTTTGTGAAATTTTGCAAGCTGGTTCTAAGATTTGTGTGAAAATACAGATGGTCAATAATAGCTAAGGCAATCTCGGGGAAGAACAAAGTAGAGAGACTTTCATTGCTGGGTTTTGAGAATTACTGTGGGCTGCAGGAAGTTAAGAGGGTGGTATTTGGGCAAGGAGAGACAAATATGATGACAGACCAGAAAACAGAATCCATAAGGAGACCCACTCCTATATGGACACTTGGTTTATAACCAGATGACACTGTAGAGCACTGGGAAACACATTATGGTTCCATTTCAATAAATGGTGAAGGGTCAAATGGATCTCTATATGGAAAAAGGGGAAACCTGATTCCAACCTCACACCACACAAAAAAATCAGCTCCAGGTGGATTTTAAAACTCAACGGAAAGTTAGAGCAATAAAATTTCAACAAGCTAACAGGAGAATATCAATAGCACCTTGGGATAGGAAAAGATTTGTCAAGCAGGGTAAAAAAAAAAAATACCAAAAGCCTAGGGCACCTGGATGGGTCAGATGGTTAAGCATCTGCCTTCGGCTCAGGTCATGATCCCAGAATCCTGGGATCGAGTCCAGAGTCAGGCTTCCAGCTCAGCAGGGAGTCTGCTTCTCCCTCTCCCTCTGCCTCTTCCCCTGCTTGTGTTCTGTCTGTCTCTCTCAAATGAACAAATGAATAAGAAATCTTAAAAAAAAAAAACAAACCCAAACCAGAACAAAACTCCACCAACCATAAAGAAGAGATAGAAAAATTGTAATGACTACATTAAAATTCAAGATTTCTATTGATCAAAGACACAATTTAAAAAAAAAACAAACAAACGTGAAAGGCCAACCACCAAACAAGAGAAAATAACCACAACTAAGGGTTCTTATCCAGATGATAATACGTAGTTAAGGAAAAAGTCCACCAAGTAGAAAAATAGGCAAGAGCCTTGAACAGGTAGTTCATAAAAGAAGATCTTCAAATGGCTAGTAAAGATTTAAGAAAGTGTTTAACCTTACTAGTAATCAGGAAAGTGTAAATTAAAGCTATAATAAGACTCAGACACTCAAATGGAAAGGATAGACGGTACCAAGTATTAGCAAAGATATGGAGAAACTAAAACTCTCACATGCTGTCAATGGGAGGGAAAGTTTATACAACTCTTGGACACAGTTTAACATTTTCTGAACTTTGATAAACTCATGACAAATGACAACAATTTCATGTATGCGTGCATGAAATTCTTGTACAAGAATCATCATAGTAATGCTGCTAGTACTGACCAAGAGCTAAAATGACCTAAGTGTCAATGGAATACCTAGATAATAACCTCCTGTATATATTTATACAATAAAATACTATAAAGCAAAGCTAAGAAATGAACATTTGTTGCTACGTTTAACAACATGAAAGTATTTCACAGTCTTTACATTGAGTGAAAGAAACCAGAAATGAAAGTCTTCATACAATATAATTCCATTCATATAAAGTTCAAAAGTACACAAAGTTAAAAGTTCAAGTTTGAGTCAGAGCTGGCTCCATCTTTGGAGAGAAAGGGGAATGCAGTGCCAGAGAAGGACTCATGTACTCTTCTTGAATGGGGATGTGGTTTTATTTCTTGATATGAGTGATGATAACAAGGTAGATTAAATTGGAGCTAACTCACCAAGCTACACATTATGGTTCCATGTTACACTTCACAAAAAGAACTCTTGGATTCCCTGGAATACTTGGTAGAAAAAGTTGAGGAAACTTTAAATAGAGAACAAAATAACAAAGAAACTGTAAAAAGTAGAGAAAGCTTAGGAAGTTGAAGGATTCTTCTTGAAATCCACATCGGAGTCCTAAGCGTTTCAGGAATAGTTTCAGAGGAAAAGCGGAGGAGGAAATTTTCCAAAAAATAATCCGATAAAACTCCCTAGAACTGAAATTCAAAGTAGCCTCCTAATGTTCACTTAAATGGGCAAAGAAAGTAATATACCAAGGCCCAAGGTTTCGGAATACTGGGGACAAAGAGTAGATCCTCAGATCTTTCAAAGAGGACGTTGAGGAGTGCCTGCCGCAAGCCCATGCACCTTTATCAGTGCTGGGCCGAACAGTCTGCAGCAGACCCAGATAGCAATCAACCCTGTTAAAGCCTTATTTTGTATCTAAGCATCTCGTGAAGGTCCACTTCAGGGACACAGATCAGTATAGGGCTGGCGGGTCTCCCCAGGGTCTTCTGCGCTGAGGAAGAATGGGCATTTTCTGCAAGTTTGTAAAGACCACTGGCTCCATTCTTGTTGGGGAGCTTTTCTCATTTTCCTAGACCCCTTTCCTCTTCTCCAGCTCTGTCCAGTGCTTTTCCTCTTGTGCGCAGCCTCCTGGTTGGTTTCTACACCAAATGACATCCTCAGGCAGGGTCTTCCTCTTCAGTGGTCTGCTCGGTGTCCCTGCCTTTCAGTGTCCTCCTGTCTTCATCGCTCCTCATGGTGTCTCTTCCCTACCTCGTGCATCTCTTAGGGCTCCTCTAGTTTGGCCACGGTCCCTCAGAGTCCGGCTATTCTTCCTACAACTCTGAGTCGGTCCCATAGTGGGGGAGGGGGGGAGTCTTCCCTGACTAAAGACATTTTTAGACAGGCAATATCTGAGAAAACTAAAAAACAAAATAAAACACAAAACCCTTCCATGCATACACGCTCTCTTAAGAAGCATCATAGGAGATGATGCTGAGTGAAATAAGTCAAGCAGAGAGAGTCAATTATCACATGGTTTCGCTTATTTGTGGAGCATAGGGAATAACACGGAGGACATGGGGAGATGGAAAGGGGAAGGGAGTTGGGGGAAATTGGAGGGGGAGGTGAACCATGAGAGACTGTGGACTCTGAAAAAGAATCTAAATGTTCGGAGGGGCAGGGGGTGGGAGGTTGGGTGAGCCTGGTGGTGGGTATTAAGGAGGACACGGATTGCATGCAGCACTGGGTGTGGTGCATAAACAATGAATTCTGGAACACTGAAAAGAAATTAAAAAAATAAATAAAAATTTTTTAAAAAGAAACATCATAGGTACTTTGCTGGAAACAAAGAAATAAATATAGGAGAAAGACACTGACTTCACAGATCAGAAATCCAACAAGAGAGAAATGAAACAATCTGCAGGAAATGCTGGAGAGAGATCACGAGCTGCTTGTTGTAAAGCAGACCCAGAGAGCAGCCTCTGCACATGGGCGGGACGACCACAGTGTCCAGGGGGAAGGGCTCCAAGAAAAAGAACTAAACTGGTAGGAGACCTCTTTTCCAGTATTCGGACGGATGTATAGATCCAGCAGAGACATTCACAAACTCCAGGGAAAGCATGATTTGTTCAAGAAAGGAAATGTCATCAGAGCTCAATAAAGAGTTACCCTACAAGTATTTACAGGATCACAATAGGAACACCGAGTCAAAAAATTATTATGTAACACAGGAGTGTGGAAGGCTGTGGAATTCTTCCTGAGAAAGTGGCCGATCTACTTTCCAAGCCACATCTGAGCTAACTGGCAGAAGTCCCTTGCGCTCACCATCCGGGAAGCCTTCCAGCTGTGCAACTTTTTCGAGCAGTTATTGCTGATGCTGTGCCTTTGGTAAATGAAATCTGGGGCTGCCTGGAAGGTCAGCTCTAATCTTTTCTCTGAAACCCCCCTTCTCACCCTGGCACTCTCCTCTTCTGACCTAAGGCTAGATGCTCTCAGATGGTGAGAATTCATCTTTTTTCTTCGCTTTTGCCTTCCCAAATCCATACTCCCTCCTTACCTGCACAAACTGTATACTCAGTACTGAAACCTTCTTAAAAAGTCCTGTACTAGGTAAATGTGGATACATTCCCATGGGTGTTCTTTGTTCATGTCTTGAGAGATTCTATTTTGCGAGCAAACCCAAGCTGTTTGGTACACCAGGGCTTGGAACAAAGCGGTGATGACAAGAGAGGGAGCCCAGTTTTGCTGGAATCTGAAGGTGACTGGGTTGTGATTTCTGGTCCTGTCTTAGTGAACATAGTTGTTAACTGTTTTTTGACTCAGCTGACCATTCCTTTTCCCTGGCAGGTTTGGAGTTCCTCAAGGGAATAAATATTTTATCTTTAGTGTTCCCTTTCATGCCCACCAAACTGCCCATAATGCGGCACCTTCTCAAAAATACTTCTTTTTGAATTGAATTGAGTCAACTTAGTCCCCCTGTCAGTAACACGAATATAACCCTCCCCCCAACCCCAGGTTCTGAGGGGCAGATTCTGAGGGTTCTTTTACCAGTTAAATTCCCTGCTGATTTTCCCCCCTCCTTAACTCTATGTCACGTTTGTTCTCTGTTGATTTATTTTTCCCTGCAGTCTCTGTGTCCCATTCATTCCTTTGAATACTGCCTTAAAACTCTGATTCTCAGCCTGTGGTAATAGCTCCCATTATGTAAAAGGATATCGTAAAAGTGCCTAGAAGTTTTTAGAACAATAACAATTTCAATTCCCACCCTTAAATATTAAATAAATAAAGCATGTTTAATCTGGGTGGAGGGAACCGGAGAGAAAGCTACAGAATCAAATCAACAGGATGTTGCAACTTCCAGAATGTTGGGAAATGCTTGCCCAAGAGGACCAGAAATAAACCCGTGTCCTTTTATTAGTCCTGGGCGCAACAGTCTGCAGCAGACCCTGATAGAAATAAATCTTGTTAAAGCAATATTTGTTTTGCAATTTTTTAAGCAATTGCAAATTGGCTTTCATGTGGTTTGATGTTCCATTCAGAGGACACTGTCTGCTAGGATTTTGTCATGGGGGTTTAAAAGCAAAACAAAATCAGAAAAACAGCCTAACTCACACGTTCGCCAGAAAGGGTCCGTACTTTTGCACAACTATGAAAGAAGCAGGTGCTGCCCACTGGTTTTGTCCACACTAGGTGTTAGAATCACAACAGTCATCATCACAAAGTGGCCTCAGGGTTCAGGAGGTCGTTTTAACAATACCCAGAAGGTTTCCAAAATTCAGTTATTCTGAAGTCAACAAAAGGTTCCTGGAAAATGCTGGAACTTTTTTTTTTCTTCTGCTTATCTCTAAAACTTTGGGAACTACCCTGCTATTTTTATTCGGTTCATGGCGACACTCAAGACGTAGATCAGGAATACTTCTTCTCTATTCTCAACATCTGGACTATAACAACACCCTTTATCTTCTCTTAAGTGTCTTCTTCGCTCCCAGCCTGGATTTATCTGGGAACGAAGAGTTGTGACTCCCACCACGCACCCAGCAATGGGACCACGCAAGCCATGTCCTACCGGCATGGGTGCCACACATACGCCATACTGGGGTGTGGACCGTCCTTCTTGGGCTTCACTACACTCCCTGACTTTGGTGTCATTCCCTTTGTTCTGAATATGATCTGAGGAATATGATCTGATTTCTGACGGTCAATCAGAAGTATTTAAAAATTTAGGTCCCTTTTGTAACATCTCTTCCAATGACGATGTTGGCCTTTGTATCCTATTAGAACAGGATTAGAAGAATTCGTGGGCTTAGCCAACCCTGTTTCATCGGTATTAGGCTGAATACAGTTCTCTTTTTCAAAGTTCAGTTTAATTCATCGATCAGTTGGCTAGTGTGTAGAAAGAAATGATTGTTTTAGGGATAGTATGGGGTACTGTATTTTCTAGATCTTTCCATAGTTTAAGATGTCTTCTTATTAACATGACACATAAATGACAGTTTGGCTGGACATATAGCATTCCATGGTAACTCCATTGTTCTGGAAGAGAACTCGAAGAGAAGTCTGTTCATTCCTTTGCAGATAGCTTTTAAAATTCTATTTCCTCAGTTATTCCACCTGGATATATAAATTTTTTTTTACTTTATGCTTCAAATTCAAATTCTTCCCCTTTCCTTTATTTTTCTATGGTACTGCAATCCCTTCTTTGCTGTGTTTGGAAAGCTTTCTTACAATTATTAATTATCTCTTTTCTTACACTTTCTCTCTTCTCTTTTTTGGGATCCCTCTACATCGCTTGCATTGTACTCTTTCAGTCTTATTTTTTTCCTTTTGTGTGTATGTGTTCTGGTGGTATTTCTCTTTCCTGGTTTATAGTCACTTAGTTGATATTCTACAATACCACCCCTGTATTGCCTGCCCTGCCTTCCCTGGGGTTCTCCATTTAGGGGTAAATGTGATCACCTATCAGATCGTTTACCACCTTCATCTAGCGCTTTATGATTTTAGAAAGCTGTCTTCTCTAGGTTTATAGACATAAAGTCCATTACATCTTTTGAAGATCTGTATTTGAAAATTTCCAACTTTTTCTTGTGTTTCTTGTAAGTGGCATCTTCAGAAACCTTTGTTCTAACTCCTGGGAATGTACCTCTTAGCTTTAACTGGGTTATCTTTTGGGGTCCCAGGTGGGTTTTCTGCTTGGTCACCCTGAGAGGGAGGTCCATACTTGTTTAAGTGCTTGTCGACACTTGTGGGACAATCTTTCAGCCCAGGAAAAGGGAGGTTCAAAATCTTCAGGCCCCAAAAAAGGAAGGAAGGAAAGGATATATTTTTCTATAATTTTCCTTTGTCAGGTCAGAGCCTCAAAAACGGGAAAGAAGGAAGGAACTGGAAATTGAGCCATTTGGTCCAGGAGTCAAGAATTAGCTGAGACAGTATCCTTCAATGTCCCTGCATGTCATCCTCCTTAAATTCAGCGATGAGGTATCTCAACTCTGGCCAGTGATGACTGAGAACAAGTACGGCTCTCAGAGGCGATGGGCCAGGTTCAAGGATGGAATCAGGAAACAGTCCATCCTGATGAGGCCCAGGTCGTGGGAGGGATCAGATTCTGGACATAATTTAAAGCAAAATGGACAAGATCTGCTCTTGGCTGGGAAGTGGAGAATAGGAGACTCTAGAATTATTTATCCAAGCAACATGAAGAATGATTTTGCCATTTGCTGACGTGGGGAAGGACTATGAGAACAAACATGTTTGTGGATTAAAATCACAAGTTTGGCTTTGAACCTGCCAAATTTGAGAGGTTTATAGACCCTCAAGGGAAATGTCAGGTGTGTGAGCATGGAATTCAGAAGGAAGGTCCAAGATGGAGGCATAAATATGGAAGTCTTCTTTCTATATGTGCCTTTGAAGCCTGGGGACAGAGAGTGATCCCAGAAAGGAAAAAGGATTCTGTTTTTAAAGGACTCTAACAAAGGACAAAGAACAATAGAGTCCTAGGAAGGCCGTTCTCAGAAGTTGGGAAAAGGAAGGGAAACCAGCAAATGTGAGAGGCCGAGAAGCTATAGGGGACCAGGAGACAGTGTGTCCTAGAGGCCCAGAGGAGAAAGACTGTCAAGAAAGAAGGAGCCATGAGAGACAGAGTGGGTACCCTGCAGAGAGCAGGTGAGGTGGGGGGGATGCAGGCTCGGTCAGGGCCGGTGGTGAGACCCTGAGAGGGGCACAGGTGGAACGGACAGCTGAGCCACCCTTCTGAGGGGGGTACCTGAAAACAGGTAAAGAGAAGATCAGCAGTGGGGAGAGGCGGTGGCCCCAGTGGGTTTCCTACGGTCCTGTGCCGCCATTGTTAAGATGAGAGCTGGGGGCGTGTTCACAGGGCGGGGCAGGATGAGCATCAAGAGGAGGGATGACTGAAGGCCAAGTCCTCAGAACGAGGGAGGGCTCCGGGGCTCTGCACCAGGGATACACAGAAGTGGGCAGAGGCGGGCGACGTGGCGCTTTCACGGAGACATGCATGGAAGTTCTCGTCCTCCATTTCCTCAGGGACACAGACAAAAGGCCGGGAGAGGAGGGCATGGGCCGCAGGAGGTCTGGAGCTCCCTTCAGTCCCTCCTTCGCGACCTGCTCTTCACTTCTTTATTAAAAACAGTCTTTGTGAGTTGAGTCTTCGCCAGTTGATGATTTCCAGAAAACTCCTCTCACTAATATACTTTGGGAAGTGCTCCTACTTAACGAGTTAATTAGATGACTCCTGAAGTGGCAGATCGCCACTCCTGTGCTGTTCTTTTGTGATGGGAGAGGCATTTTAAGCCCTGCTTGGAGGAAGAATCCATTCAATTCAGTAACTCAGCTCAGCGGTTAATTACTGAGCACCATGTGCCGGGCACTTCCGGCCCAGTGTCCAGCTAGAGGCTGTCCCCGCACACTGTGCCCTCGTTTGTTTTTATGTGGCAATTAAATGCCCCCTGGGAGCAGTAGCGGTCACCGTGTCCTTCCCAGCACTCTCAGCTCAGCCAACATCTGCTAGGGTCACCTAGGCTCCAGGGACAGACATGAGAGCTCCCTGTCCTAGGGCTCACCTGGAGGGCCATTTGCCTCTGGGGAAAAAAGGAGAAAAAAGAAAGAAAATAACCTTAGGTGACTTCCTGCCATTTTGCTCTTGGCCTCTTGTTTTGGAAGGTAGGAGTCTTCACCTTCTGTCTCCAAGAGAAAGAGAGCTTCAACCGCTCTCTCAAAGTCTCAGGGACGAATCTAGTCAGAGACTTAAAAAGCACCATTTAAAAAACCAGACTTGCAGAGACACGATTTTATGTCGCTTTGTACCTGGTTACCACTGCTGGCTGCCGTCCAAAAAACAGGAAACAGTCTAAAAATTACAGTTTTAGAAAAGGCTATCCTTGATAACAGATCCCATTATTCATCACTGAGGCCTAAAAGGTTAGGCATTTGAGAATGTTTCTTCTGAGCAGTGGCGAGATTGAGGCACGAGGGAGAAGACTAGAAGGTTGGGAGGAGGGGAGGGGAGGAGGGAGGGAAAGGCAGGGAGGGAGCAAGGGGGGCGGGGGAGAAAGAGGAAGATGGAAGGAGGGAGGGGGAAGGGAGAGGAAAAGGAGAAAAACAAGTTGATCTGTTTGATTGGGGACAAGAACTTTCTGGAAGAATTGCAAAGAAAAAAATATAGAGATAATAAAGAGGCTGTCGGGAAATGGACTCATCTTGAATTACTAGAAATCATTTAATTTCCTAATCTAGTGGGTGCTGTGTGTCTGCCATCATGATTGATAAAATTAAGAGGAAAGGAAATAGTTAACTTGTAGGCACCCTTCATGCTGCTTAAAGTTGCCTTTTTAAGTCAAATAATGAAAGCCTAGAAAAAGCAAATTAAAGTACCAGAAAAAAAAAAAACAAAAAAAAAACAAAAAGAACATCCAATTGTGGCTAAATCTTCCACAAAATTATTCTTCATTTCCACAGAAGGATTCTTTATCCTTATCACCCCCATCCCCTCTGATTTCTTTTTAAGATTCCACTCCTTTAATATATTTACATTATATAGATCTTATTCCATTCCGTCAGTCTTTCTTTGTGTATCAATATTACCACTTTAAAATAAACGATGCACCGTTTCACTTTTGCAGTTTATGTTATTCTTATTTTTTGAAAAAAATTCTCTGATTATTCTCATATTTCCCCCAAAGATGAATTTTAGAGTCCTTTTTACTACCCCACAAACCAGCCCTGCCTGCCAGAACATTGGTTTCCAGTGACTGAATGGTTGCATTATCTCTTTTTCTTTTGGGTATGCCTAATAATTTCCATCTCTGGCTCAATTTAAATGAAGATAATTCTGAAATTTTTATTATACTTTTCAGGTTCACTTGAAGTAATTGGCTTTTATCCTTTAAATGTATCGGGGTTTTTTGTTAACATACATTATTTGCCCCAGGGGTACAGGTCTGTGAATCATCAGTCTTACACAATTCACTGCACTCATCATAGCACATGCCCTCCCCAATGTCCATCATCCAGCCACCCTTTCCCTACCCCCCACCCCCAGCAACCCTCCATTTGTTTCCTGAGATTAAGAGTCTCTTATGGTTTGTGTCCCTCCCTGATCCCATCTTGTTTCATTTTTCCCTCCCTTCCTTCCATGAACCCCCGCCCTGCCTCTCAAATTCCTCATATCGGAGAGATCGTATGATAACTGTCTTTCTCTGATTGACTTATTTCGCTCAGCATAATACCCTCTAGTTCATCCATGCCATTGCAAATGGCAGGATTTCTGTTTTTTGATGGCTGCATAGTATTCCATATATATATGTATATATGGAATATATATAACATCTTCTTCATCCATTCATCTGTTGATGGACATCTAGGTTCTTTGTATAGTTTGGCTATTGTGGACATTGCTGCTATAAACATTCAGGTGCACGTGCCCCTTTGGATCACTACATTTGTATCTTTAGGGTAAATACCCAGTAGTGCGATTGCTGGGTTATAAGGTAGCTCTATTTTCAACTTTTTGATGAACTTCCATACTGTTTTCCAGAGTGGCTACACCAGCTTGCCTTCCCACCAATGGTGCAGAATGGTTCCCCTTTCTCTGCATCCTCGCCAACATCTGTCATTTCCTGACTTGTTAATTTTAGCCATTCTGACTGGTGTGAGGTGGTATCTCACGGTGGTTTTGATTTGTATTTCCCTGATACCAAGTGATGTGGAGCACTTTTTCATGTGTCTGTTGGCCATCGGATGTCTTCTTTGCAGAAATGTCTGTTCATGTCTTCTGCCCATTTCTTGATTGGATTATTTGTTCTTTGGGTGTTGAATTTGATAAGTTCTTATAGATTTTGGATACTATCCCTTGATCTGATATGTCATTTGCAATTATCTTCTCCCATTCTGTTGGTTGTCTTATTTTTCTTTTAAATATTTTATTTATTTATTTGAGAAAGAGAGAGAGTGTGAGAGATAGCATGAGAGGGGAGAAGGTCAGAGGGAGAAGCAGATTCCCCATGGAGCTGGGAGCCCAATGCAGGACTCTATCCTGGGACTCTGGGATCATGACCTAATCTAGAGACAGTGGCTTAACCAACTGAGCCACCCAGGTACCCTCTTTTGGTTTTGTTAACTGTTTTCTTTTCTGTGCAAAAGCTTTTGATCTTGATGAAGTCCCAATAATTCATTTTTGCCTTTGTTTCCCTTCCCTTTGGCGATGTTCCTAGGAAGAAGTTGTTGAGGCTGAGGTTGAAGAGGTTGCTGCTTGTATTCTCCTCAAGAATTTTAATGGATCCCTGTCTCACATTGAGGTCTTTCATCCATTCTGAGTCTATTTTGGTGTGTGGTGTAAGGAAATCATCCAGTTTCATTCTTCTGCATGTGGCTGTCCAATTTTCCCAACACCATTTGTTGAAGAGACTGTCTTTTTTCCATTGGACATTCTTTTCTGCTTCGTCAAAGATTAGTTGACCATAGAGTTGAGGGTCCATTTCTGGGCTCTCTATTCTGTTCCATGGATCTATGTGTCCATTTTTGTGTCACTGCCATACTGTCTTGATGATGACAGTTTTGTAATAGAAATTGAAGCCTGGAATTGTGATGCCGCCAACTTTGGCTTTCTGTTTCAGCATTCCTCTGGCTATTTGGGGTCTTTTCTGGTTCCATATAAATTTTAGGATTATTTGTTCCATTTCTTTGAAAAAAATTGATGGCATTTTGATAAGGGTTGAATTAAATGTTTAAATTGCTTTAGGTAGCATAGACATTTCACAATATTTGTTCTTCCAATCCATGAGCATGGAACATTTTTCCATTTCTTTGTGTCCTCCTCAATTTCTTTCATGAATACTTTATAGTTCTCTGAGTACAGATTCTTTGCCTCTTTGGTTAGGTTTATTCCTAGGTATCTTATGGTTTTGGGTGCAATCATAAATGGGATCGACTCCTTAGTTTCTCTTTCTTCTGTCTTGCTGTTGATGTATAGAAATGCAAGTGATTTCTGTACCTTGATTTTATATCCTGACACTTTACTGAATTCCTGTATGAGTTCTAGGAGTTTTGGGGTGGAGTCTTTTGGGTTTTCCACATAAAATATCATTTCATCTGCAAAGAGTGAGAGTTTGACTTCTTTGCTGATTTGGATGCATTTTATTTCTTTCTGTTGTCTGATTGCTGAGGCTAGGACATCTAGTACTATGTTGAATAGCAGTGGTGGTAGTGGACATCCCTGCCATGTTCCTGACCTTAGGGGAAAAGCTCTCAGTTTTTCCCCATTGAGAATGATATTCTCTGTGGGTATTTCATAGATGGCTTTTATGATATGGAGGTATGTACCCTCTGTCCCTACACTGCGAAGAGTTTTGACCAAGAAAGGGTGCTGTCTTTGTCAAATGATTTTTCAACATCTATCGAGAGTATCATATGGCTCTTGTTCTTTCTTTTATTATTGTAGTGTATCACACTGATTGATTTGTGGATTTTGAGCCAACCTTGCAGCCCAGGAATAAATCCCACTTGGTCATGGTGAATAATCCTTTTAATGTCTGTTGGATCCTACTGGCTAGTATTTTGGTGAGAATTTTTGTATCGGTGTTTATCAAGGATATTGGTCTGTAATTCTCTTTTCTGATGGAGTCTTTGTCTGGTTTTGGGATCAAGATAATGCTGGCCTCATAAAATGAGTTTGGAAGTTTTCCTTCCATTTCTATTCTTTGGAGCAGTTTCAGGAAGCTGTCTGGCCCTGAGCTCTTATTTGTTGGGAGATTTTGATGATGGGTTGTACAACATAGTGATTCTGCAAGTTTATATGAGCTATACCCTGTCTTCTCCAAGTTGTCTCCTACACCAAAGCCACTTCATGGTCCAATGTGGCTGCTCCAGCCCCAGTCATCACATCATAGGCTCATTCCAGATGGCAGAAGCATGGAAGGGAAGAGCATGACTTGGCATCTTAAGGACCTTCTCCAGAAGTCATTCATCATACTCCATTGGCTAGAATTCAGTCATATAGCCACACCGAGGCAGCAAAGGACACTACAGACTACAGCAATTTTACTCTGAGTAGCCATATAGATTAGGATGGAGTTTAGTGTCCCTACTCCTACAAAAAAAGAAGAGGACAGCTAGCAGATTCTGCCTCCCCTTCTGACCAAGGAATCACTGAGACCTCTAGTGAGATGTGATAGAGTTCAGTGCAGCTTTTCCAAATTCTTGTTTCTCCCCAACCCAGCTGTGGGCCTCAACGATTCTCCTCTGTGTTCCCTGGGGAACCCTGTCCATGCAGGTGGGCACTGAAATAACATTTCCCAGTATTTTCAAGAAGGAGGAATGGGGGAATTTGGTTCTTAACAACCGTTAGAGACATGTGGGTTGTGATGCCTAGAAAGGCTGAGCTGGCTTGGAGGACCCCACAAAAGGCAGATTTTGGTGATTTCTGTTCCTGAATTAGCATCATCGAGTAGATTCTTTCTTGGTTTTTCTGTGCATTCCCTCTAAAGGGAGAGCTGTGGTTGTTGCTTATTGCCAGGATATGATTGCCTGTCTTCTGCTTCTCTTTCTGTCTCCATAGTCTGAACAGCTGGAATGGTGGCAGGAGCTGGCCTGGCTTTTGACGAAAAGAGGGTAGCTTCTAGGTGGTGGAGCATGAGAGACTGGCTCTCTTGCTTTGCTGTGATTGGCTCAAAACATCAAGCATGCTTCCATCTCTCATAAATTTCTTCTCTGATCAGTATGTATGTATTCTATATAGTCTATCTCCCTACCCGCTCCTTAGCTTTCCAGAGTCAGCAGGCCAGACTTGGAATTCCAGAAAGAACGGAAAAGGACACTAGAGCACCTAACAAAGCAAGAGATAGAGCTTCCATGTGTAACAGTGAGACCCTCTTTGTGCTGAAATTGCCCCAAAGCCACAGTGCAGCATCACACTCAAGACACGGCAGGGCTGGCAGCTCCAGCAACCCAGAGGTGGGTGAGAGAAACTTTTCCTATCCCTGTTTTCCTAACCACCATATAGGGCGGGTCCAGCTCCCTCCAGGAAAGGCAGCTTGGAAGCTTGGAAGGCTTCCGTGAGACCCCAGGACGGGGGGAGGGGCTGGAAGATTGCCCAGTCACAGGACTCACTGTGGTCCCCACCCTATCCCCAAGAGACTGCATCCCCAGGGGCTCCCCAGTATTCATGCCCTAAGCAGGGGCTTTATTCAGTCTCAGTGGGCGAGGGAGAGGACTGAAATTCAGAGCTCTGGATCCTAGCTCAGTTAGTAATAGGTTCTTAAGAAAACCCTTTTTCCTCTCCAAAATATTCAGTGGGTGAAGAAAAAAACACCCTATTCTTTTCTCCGGGCCTAGATTTTCCCAAGAGATTTGAAGCCTTTGTTTTCCTTATTATGTTGCTGCATTTCTATGTAGAAATACCTCCCAAACATTTCTCCCGTATCCAGGGCTGTAATGTCAATTCCATGTCCATTAACTTCATATCAACCTTTCACCAGAACTGCTTTTTAGTGTGGTGGTCCTGTCTTCTGACCCCCAAATCAGGATTCATTATCCAATATATGTTTAGACAACAAATACTTTGTAAACAGAGGCTCATCTGGAAAATCTGGGACGTTTGGTGGACAGATCTCTCGGGTCCGGCTAGCCAAGACTGCCTCGTTCTGGGGCTCTGCCCTGCAGTGGGAGAAACAGTAACATTTATTGTGTCTTCGCCATGTTCCTGAGGAGTGAGCTAAATGCTTAAAAGACAGCTCTTTGACAGAAATGTTACTGGCTACAGACTGGCAATGTAAAAGAATGACCTACATGCCACATGGACCCTCCCCTCCTCTTTCTCTAATTCCAAGGCTGGCAGCAAACAGAGCAACTTCCCAGAACCCCTTGCAGCTGGGGATGACTGGGCGACATTGGACTGATGCAATGCATCCAAGCATTTCGGAATTTGTTCTCCTCTGGAGAAAATAGTGAAGCTTTGCAACAGAAGGCTTTATCTTTCCTGCCTTCCCCCTACGTGGGACTTCAGACACCAAGCCTGGAGGGGTGTCATGAGAACGAAGGGTACAAATCAAAGACAGCTGAGAGGAAGGTGGAGCCTGAGTCCCTGATGGGGCTGCCGAGCCATCCCACCAGCCCTGTAGTTCACTCCCTGGGAATTCTGGTTGTGCGAGATGAATAACACCCTTTCTGTTTAAGCCTGGGATAATTGTGGCAGGTACATAACTTGTTTTCACCGAAGGAGTCCAAGGTTCAAAAGATTGTCTCTTGCTCCATCCGCACAGCCCACGGTGGTAATGCTGGGAGTCCAGGGGTATCCAATCTCTGTGCCTGCACTGAGCCTGCATGTTCTTTCCCTCCTTAAGAACAAGAAATCTGGAGTTATCCCAGTCTCAGGAGCTTCCTGAGGCAATCTTACCCATTCTCACCCTATTCTCCTATAGTCTGTGACTTCAGCTTCCCCAAGGAAACCCAGTCTAGAACCTTCCAGGAGTGGTTGGGTGGATCTCGCCCTACCAGTGTGCTCCAGAGAAGGCCGATGTCCCCAATCCCAGCCATGCTTATGTCAGGCAATCTCCCTTTTCCCTTTACTAATCCCATGCTGTACATGGCCTTTAGGTCAATGTTTCTTTTCTAAGGAGAAGAACCCAGTTTTTGGTTACCTTGAATGTACTCTTGTTACATTTTCAAAAATCCCTCAGGGTGCCACAGGCAAGGCTGAACCCTTGCTAATGATCTGTCTATGCCCCTTGAAAGAGGTCAGTGCATTCAAATCCTCTGGGCCCTGACTGATTGTCCCTGTGGGTCCTATCAGCGGTTGAGCTGAGAAGGCCCATCTATGTCATGCCAGACCTCAGGGGTTCCCGACTTCCAACCCTGTCACTGGCCATCCCAGTATTTGTTACATCAGGAGGTTGGTGAGGAAAATGTCCACAGGCAACATTCTCTCTGTAAAGACCCTTGGGAAAAATATGTTTTGAAGTCTGATGGTAGGAAAAAAAGCTTTTCCCCTGAGAAACTGACTGAATTATATCTCATGAACACTGGGTTATATTTTCCTGACTGAATTGTCTGAAAGGAAACTCTGTGCCCAATTAATATTTCATTAATTATTTTTGTTTTATTTTCCCTTCATTTTGATTTATTTTTTAAATTCTGCTACACATGTATTTTGAGAGTCCACCTGAAATCCCCTTTTTGTGAGAGCGGTGCACGAATAAATAAAATTCCCCTCCCCTCAGGACCTCGGGCGTTCCTTTCCTCATTGCCAACTTTCCTCCAACCTAGAAGGACCTCCCGGCACCATCTAAAATTGAATGGGTTAGTGACAGTCTGTCCATCATTCACACAGACTGAAGCCAATATCAGCTGAGAGTTCTGGATCTAAGAAGAGAATGCGGAGGACACCTTGTCAAAATGAAAGATGGACACAAAGCTTCTCAAATGCAATTACATGTGTTGACAGGCAATTATTTTTTTCATTCAACCTGATGTAAACATTCGCAGCTTGGCAGTGGGTTTGTAGGTCAACGCTCTTATCAGTGGAGGGCCTGCTTCTCTGACACCTAGCGAGTCTGGCCACTGGGCCTCAGAGATTAGAGACAGAGGCAGGAGTGTTGCCTGAAGCCTGAAACCAGGAGAGGCTGGCAAGGTCACCATCTTTGCCCAGTGGCTCTGCCATTGAGGTGGGTTTTCAAAATATGTGCCGAAGACCCTGGGATTTTCAGAGTGGATCTAAAGGTTAAATGAGGGGACAAATAAGATGAACAGAGGTCTTAATCCAGTTCCCATTATCTATGGTCTTATCTCAAGAACATCTCAGCTTCCCATTGTAAATGGGACCATGTTCTATTTAGTGAAATGATATTGTGGGAATTCTCTGTTTCTCTTTTTAATATGGTGTGTTATTGAGGCATGAACACTTTGAGCAGTATTTTAAGATGCTTCTCATATTTTTGGTTGATAAAAGTCACCCTCCATGTGAATTATTGCCAAGGAACATTCCTTGTTCTTGGAGCCATGCCTATTTTCACTTGTGATACTGTGGTAAATTGTAATACTAGTCAAAAGGTCTTCTTCCTATTAACCTCACCTATGTGTGTGGCTTTTTAGCTCCTTCCATCAGGAGATGAAGTCTTCTTCTACCCCTTATGTCTGGGCTAGCCATGTGGCCTTCTTTGGCCAACAGAACAGTAGCATATGTGACAGAAGTAGAGACTTGAGAAGCATTTGCCCCAGTGCTACACTTGGAGCCTTTCCATGCCATGTTTATAAGCCCAAGCTAGAGAGCCTATTGGATGATGACGGATATTAGTAACAGCCCCTTCATTTCTGTTGTGCAGTTTCCAGAAGCCCACGCCCCAGCAACGGAGCCCGAAAGGCAGTGGACAGATCACAAACATATGAGCGAGCCCAGCCAAGCCCAGCAGGGAAGAACCAATCAGTAGAACCCCACCAGTATTGGCAACCCACAGCATTGTATGCTAATAAGTTGTTATTATTGAAACAACTGAGTTTTGGAGGGGTTTGTTACACAGAAAAAGTTGACTAATTTAAATATTCAAACCCTCATCTGGACAAGAAAATTGCAGTATGGTTTTTTTTAAAAGCCCATGCTATAGAATACCGTGGCTGTCTTCACTGAAATACATAAAGTGTCTAGTTTGGCGTCCAGGACTAAGAAATAATATTTAAACACTATTTAAATCATTGCGTCTCCTCTCTTTGTCATTCAGGGGCTTGCCTGGGACAGCATAATAGTTCAGTAGAGTTTTTTTTCTAATTTCCTCTGTGATAAAATACACATATCAAAAAATTTACCATCTCAACCATTTCTGAATATATTCGTAATGTGGTACAATCATCACCACTATCCATCTACAGAATTATTTGCATCTTGGAAAACTGAAACTCTTTACCCATTAAACAACAATTCCCCGTTCCCTTTCCCTCAGCCCCTGGAAAACACACTTCTGCTTTCTGTCTCTTTGGTTTGTCTGCTCTGAGTAGCTCTTGTAAATGGAATCAAACTCAATTTATCTTTTTTCATGACTGCTTTGTTTCATTTAGCCTAACGTCCTCAAGTTTCAACCATGCTGTAGCCTGGGTCAGAATTTCCCTCCTTTTCAAGGCTGAGTAATATTTCATCGTATGGAAATACTGCACTTTGCTTATCTATTCATCATCTGTGGACACTTACTTTGCTTTCACATTTTGGTTATAGTGAATAATGCTGTGTGAATCTGTGCAAATATCTCTTCAAGACCTGTTTTCAGTTCTTTTGAGTATATACCCAGAAGTGGAATGGCTAGATCATAGGATAGTCCTATTTTTAATTTTCTGAGGAATTGCCATACTGTTTTCCACAGAGCTGTATCACTTTACATTCCCACCAACAGTTCCCGAGGGTTCTATGTTCTCCACAACCTCGCCAATAGTAGTCCCCACCTGAGGTTTCCTTTTTTCTTTTTCTATAGTGGTCATGCTGGTGGGTGTGAGGTGATATCTCATAGTCTGGATTTGCATTTCCCTGATGGCAAGTGATGTTGAACCTCTTCTCAGGTACTTATTGACCAAATAGAGAAATATTCTTTGGAAGAATGTCTGTTCAAGTCCGTTGTACATTTTCTCATTGAGTTTCAGGAGTTCTCTATATAGTCTAGATATTAATTCCTTACCATAGGATTTGCAAGTATTTCATCCAGTTTTTCAGATTGACAAGTATTTGCTGACATTGTCTTTCATTGCACACCATTTCTACCTTTTCATGAACTTGAATTTGCCTATTTTTTCTCTTGTTGCCTGTGCCTTTGGTATCATATCCCATATACCTTTGTCCTATGTTTTCTTCTAAGATTTTTATGGCTTTACAACTCACATTTAGGTTTTTAATCTGTTTTGAATTAATTTTTGTATGTGGCATTAGGCATTCGTTTACGTGTGAATATCCAGTTTTCCCAGCACCATCTTTTGAAAAGAGTGCAGTGAGTTCAAAGATGTATAAAATAAACAATACCTGCCATTTGAGGCAGTTGATACGTACTGATGACTTGCTGTGCAAACCAAAGAGGGATGTCAATCATCTTGACCAATTGGTTTTTCTGGCCCTTTGCTTCCTAAACTTAAAAAAAAAAAGTCATCAGCTGATTTAGATGATCTTCAAAGTTTCTTCTAGTGCTGACTTTCTGTGGTTTGAAAAAGCATCCTGTCTGAGAGTAGACAGGATGGACCCATGAAATAAATGGGACTTTGACCAAGTGAATATACTGGCTATGTAGGAATTCCCAAAGATAGATGTCCAGTTCTGACCTCAGGACCTTATGAACAATGTCACTGTCATTCAATGGCATTGCTTTTAACAAGTCCTTTGGACTCACAATCTATCTTTGGCCCTAAAGACCCCGTGGACCGGAACAAAATGTCAGGCAGCTGATTCGAAGAGAAACTGCACAATTAAACACATAGGAGGCATGAAAATGGGCCAAAAAGGAAAGGTTTAATACAATTGACTTAGCATGGAGCTAAATTATAGCCCCTGGAATTCCAGCAGTGCTGAGCCGGCCATCCGACACTAATGAAAATCAGCCATTGTTCCCAATATTTTCTGATACATTTTGGGTTTTGTCCTTCTGTCTGAGAAATAACAGGAGGATTTCAGCTTGGGTGCCGTTGGATTCAAGGTTTTTTTTTTTTTTTTTTTTTTTTTAATGTACAATTGTCTACGAGATCACAGCCCGAACAAATGATGTGTCAACCAATGGTTTCATAACAGAACCAATTTCCATTTGAAGAAAGGGGACGAAAGGTGGAAGCGTACTCCTCCTCAGGAACATCTTCTCACATGGAGGGATGGGCTCTGGTACAAAGCTTTGGCAGATCAAGCCCAGAAACAGCCAGAGGAGACAGGTTGTGAATTAGAGGCTGCCCACGGTGACAGCTCCCTAATGGAGTAAGAAGGGCTGGAAAGATGAGTCTGGGGAGGGTGACTGACATCTGTTTGTATAATACTAACAGGAGAGCCAGCAAACTCAAGCTCCATGGAAAATAAATAGCCCAGGTCTGGTACTCACAAGGAGAGAGGAGGTCGTAAGTGCGGGCCTTAAAGAGTTTGGGAATTCAGAGCTCTTCATTCATAGGGATGCACAATAAATTCTAGATGATGAATATTTACAGACGACTCATTCAATCTACCCTGTTGGGTTGTCTCTCACGTCCCACAGGGAGGTCCTGCTATCAGAATTGGCCTGCCCAATGTCCGGACAAAGATGGTGCAGGTAGAGAAACAAAACAGGTTTTACGGTTTCTCTTCTACGTCTCGTTCTAATTCTATTCCAGCTAACAGTGATAGGGAGTTGATCAGAAACTATTTCTCAAGGAATTAATTATAGAAACAACCTCTATTTCCCTGTCTTTGGGGCTTTGCCTCTTCCGTGACCCAAATTGTCACCTTATATTTCTGTTGAGGTGTTTCCAAAGGGAGATGGAGAAACAGCTAAGCACATTGTAGAGTTTTACTTTTAAGACAATTGCCTCAGCTCTTTTCCTTTTTGGTTAGCCCTGGGATTAGATTGAGATGGGGGCAGGAAGCTTCCAGCTCGCTCAGGGTCACAGCAATCTACAAAATTGGCCTCTTTATTTCTAGCCCTTCTTCTCCAGGTCCCAGGGCATGCATAGAAGTTCATTTATGTGATGCTTGGTTTTTTAGCAGTCTTAAAGAAAGATGCAATTGGGTAAAAGTGAAAATACCATTTAGAAGGTTTGCTTTGTGTGGAGTTGATCACCAGTAAATATTTACGCGATGAGAGTAAGTATGACAAGACAGAAGGAGAGGGTGGAAGGAAGGAGAGGAAGGAAGGAAGGAAGAGGCGGATCTAGGGAAGGTGGAAGGGAGGTCAAGGGAGCTGGGGAACTTCTTGCCTAAATGTAACTGCTTCTAATCACCGTCTAATGTACTGGTATTATTTTAAGAAAATCACTTTCAACCTAATCAGAACCACATTTTATGCTGGCAAGTCCACTGAACTCAGACTTGACTCTGTTCTGAGAGTGTTTTTTTTTTTTTTTAAGATTTTATATATTTATTTATTTGATGGGGGGAGAGGAGAGCAGCAGAGGGAGAGTAAGAATCTTAAGCAGACTCCCCGCAGAGCACAAGACCAGGGTTGGGACTCGATCTCACTAGCCTGAGATCACGACGTGAGCCAAAATCAAGAGTTGGATGTTCAACCCACTGAGATACCCAGGCGTCCCAGTTGTTTTATTTGTTTGCTTGTTTGTTTTAAAGTATCTTTAAGGGATGCCTGGGTGGCTCTGTCAGTTAAGCATCTGTCTTCAGCTCAGTTCATGATCTCAGGGTCCTGGGATCGAGTCCCGCATCAGGCTCCCTGCTCAGTGGGGAGACTGCTTCTCCCTCTGCCTGCCACTTCTCCCATTTGTGCACATACTCTCTCTCTGACAAATAAGTAAATAGAATCTTTAAAGAAAAATGTATCTTTAACATCAAAGCTTTTTTATCTCTTCACTTTCAGCTATCCAGAAAGAAGACATCGATTTCCCTGTATACCTTCCTATTCACCTCTTTCTTATCCTGTGTCTCTTGATCTCTTAATTATATGGGCAGAGACTCAAGGGAGGCTTCCTAACTGGGTTGCCAGAAAAAAGATGGCACCAAGTTAAATTTGAATTTCTAATAAGCAGCAAATTCGGTTTAGTAGAAGAACATCTCCAAGATTCTATGGGACATACTTATACTAAGAAAATATTTGTTGTTCATCAGAAATTTAAATTTAACTGGGTGCCCTATACTTTCATTTGCAGAATCTGGTAACCCCTTAAAGCCTTTCCACCTCATATGGTGATCCTGTCCTTGAGCTCCCCACCTGGAATCATGAGGCCAGTGCCCCCCTGACCCCAGAAAGAGATCTCCCCACATCTCCAAGGTGCCGCAAACCTGGCAAGACTCCTTCCAGTCTGAGGAACAAACATTTCTTTTGTAGCCCCTTGCTTTTCCTGCAGGATTTCCTGTCTCTTTAAAACTAGCCTTTGTCTCCAAGTTGCATCTCATGAAATGACATGCTACACATAAATCATTCCTGCTGGATTTTTTATTTAATGCTGTACTTTTGTTTCTTTTTCTGCTCATGATTTGAATTTGAAAGCACACATATGTAGAAGCATCTGAGCTTTTACAGAAAAGCAGAGGTCTCCTTACCAGTGTCCTTCCGCTTGGTGGCCACAGTCTTGCTCCCTGGGAGCTCCCCAGCAGCTCTCTGCTCCGCGCCGAGAGGACTGCCAAGAATCGTGTCTGCGTAACCCAGTGCACATGGGACTGCATGGCATCCAGATGAGAAGAGAGAACCACCCAGTCCTGAATTTCCATTCTTTGAGAGCTGCACAAGAGCCTGAAAGACACTAATACTTATCCCTTTGGTTTCTTAGGAATTACCGAAACATAGCATTATTGTTTTTTTAACCAACCTAGTGTCTACACAGCAGTGGCATGGGCACAGCCAATGATTCGGTAATACTTGTGAATCCAAAGCTGACAGGCATACACGTATAAGCAGACAGCGGGGCACACGTCTTAGCATGCTTCTGAGACTGTCCGTCGGTAGGTGAGGGGGTGCAGGGGCCCCAGGCGTCACACACCCCTTCCGCAGCAGGGAACCCCTACCCTAACCCTGTAGGGGATTGTCTACAAGGAAAACCAGGGGCCATGAAACCAGAATGGTTTAGTGACTATTTCTTTGTTGGTGAGGACATGGGAGAAGCCGCTATCCTCGCGATCTGTCATAGAAGGCTTCTGTTCAGACTAGAGAGAAACAGAAAAGTAGAGGGGTCTGTCTCAGGTGTCCCTGGAGTCAAGATGGCCCACATATGTCTCTCACGAGGCATCGCAGGGAAGACAGAAAGGGGCAGCAGGAAAGCAGATGCGGTCTCTGGTGGTTGACAGGAGGAGGCTGGACCTGAGCAAGAGTGGGGGGGGGGAGAGCTTGGCCACCCTGTCCCTGCGCTCTGTCTCTCTGGGCCACTCCAGGCACGAGTGAGAGCAAGACCAGTGAGGCGCTGCAGGGGAGACAGTGAGGCCTGCAGAAGGCGCCCGGGCTTGGCAGGCAGACCTTCTGGATCTACTTTCTGGCATGACCTTATCTGAACCTGCAGCCAGCTCTCAGGAATCAGTGGAATGACACAAAAATAGCAGAAAACAAGCAGCACCTCCGGAGATTGGGTTTGGTCAGAGAGCCAGTCTCGGAAATCTCAGAAAGGCTGGTGGGCAGGGGCTCCCCTGCTTCCTTGCTGCTCGTCCTGGGACAGCTCTCTTATTTCAAGAAGCCTCCAGAACCCTCATTTACCAAAGAGCAAGAGATGGGAGCGATCTGCTCACTGGGAGGACTGGACTAGGTGATGGAGGCGAGCGCTAGCTCAGTGCCCGGAAGACTTGCTGTGATGTGATGATTACAGCCTCTCTCCCACAGGTCCCCTCATTTTGTCTGCAAATGCTTACTTGGTCATTGATGGAGAACAGCCAGGAAGAGGGGGAGCAGTTATGTAGATCACAAATCGCTCTGTGAAGGGCAAAGTGGGGGGCTGGAATCCACTCTTTGACATGCAGCATCTGCCCAGATGCCCACAAGCTCCACACTTGGGGTACCTTTTTCTAGATTTGCACCATGGCACTCTATGGGTTAGCAGAGGCCGTAGAATGGAATCAGGGCGGGGAATATGGTTCTGGGGTTTCAGGACAGTAAGGATGATTCTAAGTGGGACTCTCTTTTCCTGGGTGCCCCCAGCTCTCTGGGTCTTCCTGGCACAGCGCTAGCCTCATTATTACACTCCCACACCATGCCTGGGTGACTACAGTGGAGGTAAGTGGAAGTTCCTGGTCAAAGAGACAGTCAAATCTCCAAGCAGAAGTTGTAACTTGGTCCCCCACGGGTTCTCTTGTACCACATGGGGGCTGGGACCCATATGATCCGATGTGAAAGGGAGGTGCCTCTCAAGTTTCTGTCTCTCCATCTGGCGCTCCACTCCTCTCTGCCAGGTCCGTCAGCCTGGGACCTCCAACCCTTCCCTCAGGAGACTGACACTTGCCCCAAGATGAGCTTCTAAAGGTCCCTCCTCAAGCCTGAAGCCTCCGGTTCCATCGATGGGCACCATTCCCTCCTTCAGGTGTTCTGTGCTTGTTTTAATTAAAGGGGGACGAGGAGGGGGACTTGAGTCTCAGGAGGTGGGGGGAAAGTCCCATTTCTACATCTGTGTCCGGACCGGCCGGACCGGAGGCCAATTACCTCAGGAGCTAGAGAAGAAGCATGGGGAGTCAAAGCAGGCATTGACTTTCTGGGAGCAGCCGCGTCTCGTTTTGTTATGGGAAGAGGGCATTCCTCTGTTCCCATGCATGGGACCTCGTCCCTTGTGAAATAAAAACCGTAGCCTTATCGGGCTAAGAGGTACTTGAGTCTTTCCTAGACCTGGCTTTGGCTCTTAGTAAGAACTCATCGGCTGACAGGTGTCCCATCCTGCCAGGGCAGCCCAGCTTATATTAGCTTACATGTTTTTAATTCCAGAATATTCTTCCTAGTTAATGGGTTCTCGGTTTTTTCCCCTGTAAGTTTACTCTGTCACTATTATTCATGACAATCTGTCACCCACTCATGGCCCATAATCTGAGAGAGTCTGGGAAAGATGGAAACTCTTTTTTCCCTGACAGTTCCAGAGGGATCACCTCAGGCGGAGGTCTAGGACTCCGTCTGTGAGGGAGGGCAGGGAAGCTCCTCCTTCCTCTTCCATGAGCCTACAAATGGATGAGGGGGAAGTAGCTGGAGAGGCAGGGGCTCCTCAGAAGACCATGTCCATGTAGGGCTTTGGGCTTTAAGTTAAAATGGGCATTCAGGCCATGTACTCTACTCATGTGATACTGTTTATGATATATTAGCAGGGCAGTGTCTGGGCCACAATTTGTGCTGACTTATGCACCATGACTGCTTACCTTCTAACCAACCACTCTGCAGAATGACCTGGAATGAGGTTATGTGTTGGGTGAGAAGAGAGGATCTCCTCATTCTGGGTAGACTTCTTCTGCAGGGTCCCCAGTGCATAGGCCTTCCAATTACCTTGTGTGGTGTCCTCAACACAGACTCTGGTCTTAGCCACGTGACCGTCTTTGGCCAACAGTCACAGCCTATAGCATGAGTGCTGAGGGGAACATGGATGTAAGGCCCTAGAAAAGTAGCCTGGGGGGGGGGGGTCTTAGTGGGAGATCAGAAAGCTTCTCTGCATCTTGCCATTCTCCAGCCCAAAGCACCCAGCAAAGATGTCCCTCAAACCCACCTAAGCACCCTGGAGGTCAGCTGTGCCAGTATTGGCTGCAATTCCTGGGTCAGTTGGCCAGGGAAAGGTTTGGGGCTACAGAGCTGCAGGTAATTCTAAGACATCGGAGAATTGGGAGTGAAATGTGCATGGGCAGAAGCTGAAGACATGTTGTCATGAGAAATAATGTGTGACCTTGTTAGTCAATGTCCACTTAGTACATTTATTTCGGGTCACCAGACCCTGCGCATAAAAGTGCTGGCTGGGGTCCCTTGGAAGTCCAGGAGCTGGAGGAATCCCCGACGAAGAAGGTTCTGTCTCAATTGTGACAGAGGCCCCTCCTATTCCTCTATTCCTTAAATAAGCATTGGCAAAACGAGCTGTTTGGTTAAGGTATTCTGTGGAATCAAGATAGTGTAATGGTCTTGTCATGGGCAGAGTTTTCATTTATGGCAGGGCGCCTGGGTGGCTCAGTTGGTGAAGCATCTGCCTTCGGCTCAGGTCATGATCCTGGAGTCCCAGGATTGAGTCCTGTGTCGGCCTCCCAGCTCAGTGGGGAGTCTGCTGCTCCCTTTGACCCTCCGCCCTCTCGTGCTCTCTCTCTCGCCCTCATTCTGTCTCTCAAATACATAAACTCTTAAAAAAAAAATAAAGTTTATGGCAATTGCTTCTCAGGACCAGTAGGATGAGTGGTTCAGCAGTAGGATGAGTGGTTCAGCAGTAGGTTTTGTCAGAGTATAAAGGAAAGTGACCAGTGGAAACTAGGTGTTGGGACCAAACCCTACAGTCCACAAATCATCGGTTTCTGATCAGCCTGATGCATACCCCTGTAAGGGCTAGAGGGGGTTTCTAGCTGCCCTGAAGCTGCACCTAAAGGCCAGTCTGGAGACCAGTTGCCCCAGATTGTGTCATTGGCAAGCTGCGGTCTGATTCCCACTTGGGGACCCAAGGTGCTCTATCCTTCCCTGGTGCTCACGAGACCCCAGGCAGAGAGGATGATGTTTATCCCCGGGTGCCCAACACTGCTGATTAGGACGGGCTTTTTACAAGCGTGAGGTCTTGCTCTCATGATTCAGGACCTGGGTGGAGCTGACTTTCCAGATGGCAAACATCACTTCAGGCCTTTGATGCAGCCTGTGGCAGGTGGATATGGAGATGAAGCCCTCTCCAGATGGAGAAAAGGTGTTTAGCAAATGAACCAAAGCAGGAAAGCTTAGGGTGTGTTGGGAAGACAGGAAGCCCACAAAGTCTACGACCAGAGACATAAATCTGGGTGTGATTCAGAGAGCTTGGAATTCAGGGTGTGGCTTTCTATTTATAATTATTACAATCTCTGGTTTTCTTCGTGGCGTCAGAGGGATCCAGGTAGGGATGGGGAGGGAAAGTACTAAGTTCAGTCTCAGCATGGGAAATTAGTTTTCAACTCCACTGAACAGATCTCATAGTAACAGATCCCAGAATAATTTCTTCAGTGAGATGTGTGTCCAGAGCTGCACTCAGTCCTTCTCTGTGCCCACAAACATCCACGCGTCTGACCTGGGAGAGACTGGGATCATTCTTCTTATCATTGGTGAGTCCTGAATGGGCAGAGACCCTTGACCTTTACTCAAAGAGCCAGGGTAAAGTAGGTACCTTGACATTTACTCTGTAAAGATTAGCTGGGGAGAGAAATGTAGAATGGAAAAGGATAAGAGGGAGGGGACTCTAGGGGTTTTCAAGCTATTTTTGGCAGCAGAGTCTTTTCTCTCCCCAGTGAACTCTTGCACAGAAGCCCGGTGCTGGATGAGGAAGACAGAGCTGCTCTGGGTGGGGTCACAGAGGTTCCACTGCCCCCCATCCTTCCCCCAGTGAGCCCTGCCATCACCCAGGCAGCAGCCTCTGAGGGAGGTCTCAGTCCGGTTGTCCTCTTAGCAAAAGGAGGAACCCTTCAGGAATTTTATGCTTTAAAGTTCTCTTATGCATTCCGCCTCACGAGGAAGGAAAGTCTGACACTTGCCACAATGTGGATGCAGCTTGGAGACAGGACGCTAAATGAAATAAAGCCAGTCACAGAAGGACAAAGACTGAATGAGGCCACTTCTGTGAGGTCCCAGAAGAATCAAATTCACAGAGACGGGGAGCAGGATGCCACGTGGTGGCCAGGCACTAGGGGCGGGAGGGAAGGCGAGTTGATGTTTCCTGGGTAGATGACTTGAGTTTGGGAAGATGAGAAAGTTCTAGAGGCGATGGTGGCGATGGTTGCACAGCAATAGGAATGTGCTGCCTAGTGCTGAACTATATACTTGAACATGGCTAAGGTGGTAAATTTCATGTTCTGTGTGTTTTAACACAATACAACAAATCTATGACTAAGAGTTGGTGAAGAATGTAAAGGAGTGACGGCCCCAGTATCACTTGAGATTGTCCCTTCAGTGATGTTTTCAGAGCTGCAGCCAATGGCCCGAGTGCTTGTCTTTCGACTGAAAACACTCAGCCTCTTCTTATGTGTCCCAAAGGCTTGGCTTCAGCGGCGTGGTGGGCCGCGCATGCTCTCAGCAGACCCCGGACCCTGCCTGCCTCCTCTCTCTGAGCGGAAAGTGTTGACCATGTCCTCAAGAGATCCCTCTACACCTCAGTGTGGCCCACCTTGTGGGTAAGAAACAGCATCTGACAGAAACAGGACCCTATGACCCCTGTGTGTTCTCTTGCTTCTTTTATTTCTTTTGTCAAAACCAGGGTTGGATTTGGAGAAGGTACAGTGGGATTAAATCAAAAACTGTTTCTAGCTTTCATTTGACCGTAAACCCCTGACTCTCAGAGGCTGAGACCATAAACCCCTTATCTCCTCCCACTCATGACATGGGAGTTGTCACAGCCCTTGCTCTAACTTGGATCCTTAAATATCAGGACCAGACCCTGGACTGTCCTAGAACCATGTTAAAGTCTCCCCACGACGAGTCAGCACTGTTCCCTGAGGGCTCATGACATAGACCTTGAGACAGTGGGCTTTGGGGACTCCCAAGAGGAAGGGGACAAGTCCTCAACTTCTAACAATCCATAACCTTAAGATTATAAACATATATGTGTGATGGGGACAGAGAACATGGTAAAAATCATTATTTTATGAAGTAATTGGGTAAATACAAAATCGTTTTTAGACAAGCTGAGCTATATCTCCTTTGAACAATCAGAATTTATCAATATTTTAAAGGAAACATTTTACTGCTTTCAGGTTTACCAACTAGTAGCAAAATGCTGCCACAGATTCTGGGCAACAGTTAAGACTCTTTCTGTTGCAGGTGCTGGAAAACCTGCTCCGCTTGAGGCAAATCAAAGATGGTGTGTGTTCTCACGTGACTCGGAAGCCTAGGGGGAAGGCATACAGGACTCGCCTCTCACCCCAGGGGCTTGGCTGTTGTAACCAGGACCCTACACTTCATCATCTTTAAGGGAAAGCGCATGAACAACATGGGCTTTATTGAGAAATAAAACTCATGGGCCCTACTGACTGAGCAACAATGAAGAATGATTCTTCTACCTCAAGAAAGAAAACACAAACCAAGAAAACTGTAGATTATCTTTGGAAGAGACTAGCAATGGTACAGTCAGTCCCTGAACTCACTACCCTGTGCCCACAATTCCTCCTTCTGAATCAAAACCACACCAAGACTCAACCTCTTGCCCATTTACTGGTGCCAGGACTCCTGTCCCAGTTTCCATCTTGGCTTATTCTAAGACACCCCAAGGTAGGTAGGGAGTGATGGATGGGGCAATCAGAAGGATATAGGGTGTCTTGGCATGGGTTCTTCAGAAACACTGCCTGAGGCCAAAGTTCCTGTTTCATGAGGCATTGCTCTCCCAGGGAAGCAGGAAAGACAGGAAGGGGAGCGGGGCAGGGAAGGACGGAGAGCCACACTGGATGTGTTATCAACCAACGGCCACTGATGGCATGGTCCCCATGGGGCCAATAGAGGCTACGAGAATAAATGTGTCTCAGGACAATTGTTGCAAAGAAGAGGAAGGGACAAGAACTTATCCTTAGTGTTTGGGTCTTACAGGTCATAATTTGCCCATAGGCATGGACCCTCCCCACTTTAGGCTGAGCCAGCGGAGGCCCCTAGTAGGTCACAGGGCATCCATCAGCTGGGAAGCAGATGTGGGACATGCGCACAGGGGAGGAGATGTGCGGCATCAGCTGGGAAGGAGATATGGGGCATGCACACAGGGGAGGCCCCAAGGACTATGCTGGTGGGAGCTGGTCGGAGCATATGCTCGCCTGATGGGGACTGGTCAGAAGAGTGGCCAACAGCCCTTCGAGGAAAGGGAGGCCAGGATATCGGAAGTGGCTGCAAGAGCTGTCTGGTTCACACACACAGGTAAGGAGAATTGACCAGAAAAGGGACAGATGCAGGCTAGAGAAGCTGTGGCACCAGCTGCCTTGGGGGTCAGAGGAGGCAGGCCAGAGGGTTGGCCCAGGGCAGGGGGGTAAGGGGGTTGCTGGCGATGGAGGCTTTCGGGAACAGGAAAGAGAAGGGGTCCGCGTGTCTCGTGCGCCAGCTGCTACATCTGTTGAGGGACTTGAACTAGGCCCCGGAGCCCAGATAGCGTTTGGCAGATTGTCCTCTTTATTAAACTAAACATCCATGCAATTTTGTTGTCAGTATTCATTTGTTTTGTGGAAACCTTTCTTCGTAAAACATAAGCCACAATAAAGCTCTGCTCGGCGCAGATGGAATTTTCGGGAATTCCAAATGAGTGGAATCCGAATCACACATGTGTCCAGAGCTGAGTCGTCAGGAGGTAGGGGACCCAGGGGGACCCTGGGCTGAGGATGGTGACCGGAGTCAGGTGGAGCTGGCTGAGGAAAGGATCTTGAGGGGGCAGCTGTGCTGAGCTGAGATGGGGAAAGACAAGGATTGGCAGGAGGAAGCCTGGGGGGCATCCAGCTGACAGACAGCAGAGGACCCTGGAAGGAGGGAATGCTTCAGATCCTCTCCTGGCAAAGACAGAGGATCCTCTTCTCTTAAAGATGGCTTCAGGGGACAATACAAGCAGAGCGGCTGGTAAACTGGAAACCAGATGAACAGGCCAAGCACGTTCATTCTGTGTCCTTGCTGCCCTTCAGAGCCCATCACAGGGCTCCCGGGCCTTCCTTCTCCATCTGGGGTAGGGACCGCAGTGGGGTCTGGAGAGAGAAGCAAACTGAAATGACCAGCAATGTGATCGTTTCTGCAGAGAACCCCAGGCCTAAGCCCACAGCCAGGTCCGTTCCAGGAATGCAGCAGGAGGGCGGTCCCCCTGTGCCATGGGTGTACAGTCTTCAGTGACGAGTCAGGGCACAGGGACCAGGGAAGCAGGCAGTTTTAGGATCAGGAAAGTGAAGGGGACAAGCTCCCCATGGGCTTTCTCTGGGGGAAGCCGTGAGGAAGGCAGGCTTTACCAGTGATCCCTTCACTGCCTTCGTGGAGCCTTCCCCTGCGGTGACCAACCATCCCACTATACTAGGAACTTCTCTGGCTTTAGCACCGAAAACTCCTCATCTCAGAAAATCCCTCAGATTCAGGAAAACTGGGACAGTGGGTCACCCCAGCCCCTTCTCAATTCAGAAGCTCTTTTCTGTGAGCCTAGAAACTTGCCCTACCCTAGATAGCCCGAGAAGTCCTCCAAAAGCAAATACCAGGAAGGGCAGAGAGGTAATATAAGCAGGTAGAATTGTCCAATTTGCTTCATAAAAGCTCCTTAAGTTGTGTTGTTTCAATATTCTCTGTTTGCATATTAAATACATAAGAGCACTTGTCACCTCTGCAAGGTGACTGCCTTCTGATCTTTGGGGTGGGACATATACTAGTGCAGGTGTAGCAACAAATAGAGGTGGACACTTGGGCTCCATGGTGGGAGATGAGAGAGTAGTGTGATTTGCACATCCTGGAGAATCCCAGTCCCCAGCGGCTCAGCTGAATGGTTGTGGCATGTGGGAACAGGAGCCTTTGGGTGACCTGGTTTTCTGATTCTTCGAGATAAGCAGGAAGTTGCAAATGTTATCTAAAATCTGCTTTGAAATGGGAATGCACACCTAAAATTTTTCTTTAAGATTTATTTATTTTAGAAAGAGAACACAGTGGGGAGGGGCAGAAGGAGAGGGAGAGAGAAACACAAAGGGGGCTCGATCTCACAACCTGGAGATCAGACTTGAGCTGAAACCAAGAGATGGATACTCAGCCAACTGTGCCACCCAGGTGCCCCTAAATCTATTTTTTAAGATTTGTTTACTTATTTTATTTTTTTAAAAGATTTTATTTATTTATCTGACAGACAGAAGTCACAAGTAGGCAGAGAGGCAGGCAGAGCGAGAGGAGGAAGCAGGCTCCCTGCTGAGCAGAGAGCCCAATGCGGGGCTCGATCCCAGGACCCCGAGATCGTGACCTGAGCCGAAAGGCAGAGGCTTAACCCACTGAACCACCCAGGCACCCCTGTTTACTTATTTTAAAGAGGAAGAGAACACAGAGGGGCGGGGCTGAAGGGGAGGGAGAGAAATCTCAAGCTGACTCCTCGTTGAGCTCGGAGCCTGATGCAGGGATCAATCTCACCACCATGAGATCATGACCTGAGCTGAAATCAAGAGTCAGATGCTTAACTGACCATGCCTTCCAGGAGATCTAACTGAATTGTTTTAAAAACACAGTGTGGTCTAACTTTGTGGGGGAAAACCAAAATATATCCATGGGTCACATCTAGCTCCCAGGCTTCTCATTTGTGTGCTATAGATTAAACTCCACAAGCACTTAGTTAATTTCCCCCCTCTCCAATCCCTAAAGTGTGATGTTGGCACCTTGACACTTTAAATCTTATCTGCTGGGGCACCTGGGTGGCTCAGTGGTTGAGCGCCTGCCTTTCGCTCAGGTCATGATCCCAGGGTCCCGCAATCAAGCCCTGCATCGGGCACCTTGCTCAGCGGGGAGCCCACTTCTCCTTCTCCCTCTGCCTGCCATTCCTCCTGCTTGTGCTCTCATTCTTTCTCTGCATGTCAAATAAATAAGTAAAATCTTTAAAAAAATAAATCTTGTCTACAAAACTCAATCTACCAATCTCATCCATAGACATCTGCTGGTTTTCAGAAAGGATCAGTGTGGTGGGCTTGGGGGAAAAGTGGTAGCCCTCCCCCACCATACTGTCTTCCCCCAGGGACAACTGTGAACAGTCATCCTTCCATTTCTTCAATAGCATCCAAGAAAAAAGAGTGAGCAGGTGAACGAACTCTCTACAGTCTGGGGCCACCAGGATACCAGCATGAGGCATCTCCCCCACTCTATGTATCTGTAGAGAGCCATGCCACAGAGTCACAGCCAGACTCCTGAGCTTAGAAACCCCCACCTCCAATGGGACAGGCAGGGTCCTGCTTCCAAATTCATGACCCAGGGAGGTGCCTCAGCAGGCAGGGCCTAATTCCTTCCAGTCTGGACAGAAAGGATTTGAGAAGTCAGCTATTAACGTGGGATGGAGGAGGCAGTCTTATCTGGATATTTAATGATTTTTAGCCTAGGGTAGGAGAGAAGGAAGGTAGCACTTCAACATAGTCAAAAGAATTTTCTGTCGAAATGATCTCTGGTTGATCTTCTAGAGGAAGGTACCGTCTTCTCTAGCAAAACAGTAGCAGCCCGAGCAGAAGCATGGTTCCAGGTTGGGATCGCTCGGCTAATGGGCCACTGTGATAGGCTGAACATTTGTAGGTGCTTTGTAAAAATAATCATTAGAAACTCATTTCAAAGATCGTATCAGAGTAGAAAATTAGCTTATTAGACTGTGTTAACTGGGATCTGTGTCTTCTGACTGGGAGCCAGCGGTGACATCACAATATTTAACGAGTTAGTCAAACCAGACCTTAAAAGCAGGAATCGACTCGCTGTGGTTGTTGACCCAAGCCTACATCTGCACATCACCTTTGTTAGTAAGAAGCTAAAACCTGCTGCCAACATCATCTCATTGGTCTAGAAACAGTGTCTCTGTGTGTGGTCCGCCATCGTTGAAGAGAGCCCTTTCTCGACACATCTAGGGAAAAGAGACACGGACTTTCCCTCCAGTGGCAAGTTTCAAGAGGACAGACAGCAGCCGGGTATTTTCTTGGAGGTTCAAGGGCTACCTGGTCCTGCAGGATGCCATTCTAGGAATGGGGGCCCATACTCCCAAGATTAGATCAGAGGACTGCTGGGCCATTTTGCCAGCTTTCCCCTTAACTTTAAGCTCCCTTCTTTAATCTCCCTTGAACACAGCTTCTTCCCCTAAAAGTTATACCTCAAAATTCATTGCTGACAGACAAGATCCTCTCTTGGTATTTTGAAATAAGTGATATAATTCCTTCACTTGCAAATAGACCACAGTATCTGCTGTACTAGGGATATGTGGTAGCCTGTGTGGATCAAATATTCCAATATCTACTGAATTCAATGAATGTTTCTGCAAGAATAAGTTTGCAGTTTATGCCACAATGTCTGGAAAATTGAGTGACTGATAAGTCAAACACCAGGTGAAAAACAATCTACCAGGTCAAGCAACCTCAGTTCCGCATTACTGTTGCCCTCACTAAAACCCAGTTTGGGATTGAACTAGGAAGGCCTTGGGGTCTGCTTTAATATAGAATAGGTCCTAACATGCATATGCATACACACACACACACACAAACATACACACGCACATACATCCCTTCCCTTTTCTGGTGTTCAATAAACACAGATAAACTGAAACAATCTCAGAAATTTATTGTGTAGATATTTATCTGATGAGTAGATCACATAGTAACTAAATAAAAAAATTAGTTACTAAATATTACTAAATATACACTAAATATAAATATATTTTACATTTACATATATTTAAATGTATTTAAATATATACTAAATATACACTAAATAAAAAATCCCAGAGTAACGCTTTAATGTACCATGTATTTCAGAGCACTGTGTTATGTGCCATGGTGGATTAAAAAAAAAAGAGGCATAATTAATGACATTAAGGAGCTGACATCTGTATCAGAGTTTAACCAAAGGCAGAACCAATAGGAGAGATGAATGATAGGTAGAGAGATCATGGCTGGCCAGACAGATGGATAGATCGATGGTTCTATGACAAGAAATTGGCTTATGCAATAGTTGGGGCTGGAAAGCAAATCCAGTTTGTTAATGCAGGTCATCGGGAGGACTCAGGAGCAGCCAAAACCCCATGGGCTGAAACCATCTTCCAAAGGGAAGAATCTCTTTCTCTCCAGGGAAGGCGGAGGTTCCCATTTAAGAAAGTTCAACTGATTAAGTAAGGCCCACCTAAGATGATTTCCCTGAACCGAAGGTCCATTGATTAAAGTCTTCCATGACATCCGCAAAGCCCCTTCACAGCAGCACCAGATTCGTGTTGGACTAAATACCTGGGAGCAAGGGGTGGGGGGGTGGGCTACAGGATGCTTGCTGCTTCTCTGCTCTACGTCTCATGAGAGAGCCTCTCTTATACCACACCCTTCCCACCTGCTACGAAGGGAATTTGGGGAATGTGGTTTACCCTCGTCCAGCTGACACACCACAAAGATGTCATAACAGCATAGTTTAAACAAAGTATAAATACTCAAAACAAGACAAGAAAGAGCACAAGGCAAGGGACCTACCAGAATGAACGGCGTCTAAAGTGAATGAGCGCTTGCACGTTCCCATGAGTTCATGATCTCGCTTCCTCTGGCCCTTAGAGGAACGGGCCTTTCGTTGGCCTGGCTGAGGTGAGAGATGGAAGCGGTTTCCGTGTTGGCCACTCTCAGGAGGCAAAAGATGCTTCCCGAACTCCAGCTCGACCGTCTGGGATTCTTGCCCATGGGTAGCAGATGGCTGTCATTTTGAACAACAATAACCATAAAATACAGAGTGAAACATATTGAAAATGTCCACAATAGCTCCCCTAGGCCTGGTTGGACCTACCAAGCATGAGTTTTTCCTCGGAACACTGCACCTCTTTTTGGTTGGGACACGTTTGTTGTCATCTCCCAGCCAGGCCAGGGAGGCACTGTGTTCTTCTGTTACTATGGCCCCTGCTGGGGAGACCATGGGTTGTTGAAACTTGTCTTGTGCTGAGGCTGTAATCCAGAAGGCAGCACCAGATTCCAGGTGCTTCGAGGCACATCTACTCTAGTGCACCGTTGACGGGAAATGGCGCCATCGCATTCCTGGTGACTAAACACCCCATCAGGTCAGAGAATTGAAACAACACTGTTCAAAGAGGGAGGGCAGAGGGGAGAGAAACCACAGCACTCCAGCTGTGGGATAATTATTTCTTAGCACACACCGAGTATCAGTGAGAGCATGGTGGCCATTACTGGTCTGCCTGCTTGAAAGTTTCTGGAACTCACCCTAACCTAATTAAGTGTCTGTTTACCCTTAGGCCTGGCACTTTTACTAGATGAGGCAACAGCTGCAGCGCTGCAAGAAGCCACATGAAGGGCAAAATATTTGTTGGTTGTTGCTATTTTCAGCCTTGCCAGCATAAACCATGATGGGCTTAGCCATATTGGCTCATTTTTAAAATGTGACTTGAGTGGTGCTGGCACGTTTTCTGTGTGAGATGCCTACATCATTGGTCATGGCTCGGGACAGTGGCAAGGGCTTGCTGAAGAACACTAGTGGGTATAAGGATTGGGAGCCCGACTTGTTCTGCCAGAGTGGGAGCCAAGGAGGGATTGCATATGTGGCCCCATTTAGGCAAAGTGTACAAAGGAGAGTCTTCAGCCTCATACTGGATATATACAACACCTGCAGGAATTTATTTACCTGCGGGTTTCTGGTGCCTTCCCAAAGATTCTTACTCAGATTTGAGGGAGACCCGGGAAAGTGCATTTTTACAAGTATTTTACCATATGATTCTTTATTTTTTTTCCCCCAACCATGTGATTCTGATGGAAGTGGTTTGAGAAACACTATTATTAAAGAACAGAGAGTCTGGAATGTCAACACTGCACAGGATCTTGAAAGATTATTTTTAATCTTTAAAAAAGTTTTCTCATGTATGAGGACAGCATCACCCTAATAACAAAAACTAGATAAAGACTCTTAAAAAAAGAGAACTACAGGTCAATATCTCTGATGAACAAAAAGCAAAAATCCTTGAGAAAATCTTAACAAGCCAAATCCAAAAATGCATTTCAAATATCATTGATTACAATCAAGTGGGATTTGTTCCAAGAAGGGTAAGTGTGGTTCAGTATTTGCAAATCAATCAACATGATATACCACATCAACAAGAGAAAAGATAAAAACCATATGATCATTTCAATAGATGCAGAAAAGCATATGACAAAGTACAACTATCATTCATGATAAAAACCCTCAACAAAGTACGTTTAGAGGGAACGTACCTCAGCATAATAAAGGCCATGTATGAAAAACTCATAGCTAATCTCATTCTCTGTTGTGAAACACTGAGAGTTTTTCCCCCTAAAGTTAGGGACAAGACAAGGATGTCCACTCTCACCCTTTTATTCAAGATAGTACTGAAAACCTTAGCCAGAGCAATCAGATAAGGAAAAGGAATAAAAGGCATTCAACTTTAAGGTAAGGAAGAAGCAAAACTTTCACTGTTTTTATTTTATTTTTTTTCTTTTTTAAAAGATTTGTTTATTCTTCTGATCCATGAGCATGGAATGGTCTTCCATCTTTTTGTGTCTTCTTCAGTTACTTTGATGAGTGTTCTGTAGTTCCTTGAGTACAGATCCTTTGCCTCTTTAGTTAGGTTTATTCCCAGGTATCTTATGGTTCTTGGTGCTATAGTAAATGGAATCGATTCTCTAATTTCCCTTTCTGTGTTTTCATTGTTAGTGTATAAGAAAGCAGCTAATTTCTGTACATTGACTTTGTATCCTGCCACATTACTGAATTGCTGTATGAGTTCTAGTAGTTTGCGGGTGGAGTCTTTTGGGTTTTCCATATAAAATACCATGTCATCTGTGAAGAGAGAAAGTTGACTTCTTCATTGCTAATTTGAATACCTTTTATTTCTCTTTGTTGTCTGATTGCTGTTGTTAGGACTTCTAATACTGTGTTGAACAAGAGTGGTGAGAGAGGGCATCCTTCCCGTGTTCCTGATCTCAAAGGGAAAGCTGTCAGCTTTTCTCCATTGAGGATGATATTTGCTGTGGGTCTTTCATAGATAGATTTTATGAAGTTGAGGGATGTTCCTTCTGTCCCTATACTTGGAAGTGTTTTAATCAGGAACGGATGCTGTATCTTGTCAAATGCTTTTTCTGCATCAATGAAGAGGACCATGAAGTGGTTCTTCTCCCTTCTCTTATTGATTTGTTCTATCACACTGATTGATTTGTGAATCTTGAACCACCTTTGCAACCCAGGGATAAATCCCACTTGGTCATGGTGGATAATCTTTTTAATGTGCTGTTGGATCCTATTAGCTAGGATCTTGTTGAGAATCTTAGCATCCATATTCATCAGGGGTTTTAGTCTGAAATTCTCTTTTTTTGGTGGTGTCTTTGCCTGGTTTGGGGATCAGGGTAATGCTGGCTTCATAAAAAGAGTCTGGAAGTTTTCCTTCTGCTTCAATTTTTTGAAACAGCTTCAGGAGAATAGGTGTTGTTTCTTTGAAAGTTTGGTAGCATTCTCCAGGGACTCCATCATCTCCCGGCTCTTGCTTTTGGGGAGGGTTTTGATCACAGCTTCAATCTCGTTACTAAATATTGGTCTATTCAGGTTGTCAATTTCTTCCTGATTCAGTTTTGGAAGTTTTAAGTTTCTAGGAATGTATCCATTTCATCTAGGTTGCTTAACTTATTGGCATTATAGCTGTTGATAATAATTTTTGATGATTGTTTCTATTTCCTTGGAGTTAGTCATGATCTCTCCTTTACATTCATAATTTTATTAATTTGGGTCCTCTCTCTTTTCTTTTGGATTACTTTGGCCAATGGTTTATCGATCTTATTGATTCTTTCAAAAAAACAGCTTTTAGTTTTGTTGATGCATTCTACTATATCTCTAGTTTCTATCTCATTGATCTCTGCCCTAATTTTGATCATTTCCCTTCTTGTGTGTGGAGTTGGCTTAATTTGTTGTTGATTCTCCAGTTCTTTAAGATATAAAGACAGCTGGTGTATTCTGTTTATTTATCTATTTATTTATTTGAGAACGAGAGAGCACAGGAGCAGAGGGAGAAGCAGACTCCACACTGAGCAGGAAGCCAGATGTGGGGCTCAATCCCAGGACTCCAGGATTATGACCTGAGCTAAAGGGAGACACTTAACTGACTTTCACTATTTTTAGATGACATGATACTATATGTAGAAAGCCATACAGAGTTCACAAAAAAACTGCTAGAACTGATCAATTAATTCAGTAAGGTCAGAGGATATAAAATCAATGTGCAGAGATCCATTGCCTTTCCATACACTAATAATGAACCAGCAGAAAGAGAAATGAAGACAACAATCTCATTGACAACTGTGCTAAAAATAATAAAAATATCTGGGAATAAACTTAACCAAGGAGGTGAAAGACCTGTATTCAAAAAACTATAAAACACTGATGAAAGAAATTGAAGATGGCGCAAACAAAGGGAAAAACTTTCCATATTCACAATAGGAAGAACAAATAATGTTGACATATCTATATTACCTAAAACAGTATACAGATTTAACACAATCCCTATCAAAAAACCAACAACGTTTTTCACAGAACTAGAACCAACAATCCTAAAATTTGTAAGGAACCACAGAGGCAATATTCAGAAAGCAATCTTGAAAAAGAAAAACAAAGCTGGAGGTGTCACAGTTCAAGATTTCAAGTTATATTACAAAGCTATAGTAATCAAAACAGTATGGTACTGGCACAGAAACAGACACATAGATTAACAGAATGGAACAGAAAGCCCAGAAATAAACCTGTGATGTTATGGTCAATTAATCTTTGACAAAAGAGGCAAGAATATTCATTGGGAAAAAGACAATTTCTTCAACAAACGGTATTGGGAATACTGGACAGCTACATGCAAAAGAGTGAAAGAAGACCACTTTCTTACACCATATACAAAAGTAAACTCAAAATGGATGAAGGATGTGAGACCTGAAACTATAAAAATCCTAGAAGGGAGCACTGGCAGTTAATTTCTCTGACACTTACCATAATACTTTTCTAGATATGTCTCCTGAGACAAAGGAAACAAAAGCAAACATTTATTGTTAGGATTACATCAAAATAAAAACTCCTGCACAGCAAAGGAAACAACAACAAAAACCCAAAAGACAACCTACTGAACGGGAGGACATATTTGCAAATGACATGTCTGGTAAAGTGTTGGTATCCAAAATACATAAAGGACTTATAAATTCAACACCAAAAAAGCAACTAACCCAATTAAAAATGGGCAGGAGACAGGAATAGACATTTCTCCAAGGAAGACATCCACATGGTCAACAGACACATGAAAAGATGCTCATCATCACTCATTGTCCGGGAAATGGAAATCAAAACTACAATGAGATAGCACCTGACACCTGTCAGAATAGCTAAAATAAGAAGCACAAGAAACACCAAGTGTTGGTGAGGATGTGTAAAAAAAAGAGGCCTCATGCATTTTTGGTGGGAAAGCAAACTGGTATAGTCACTATGGAAGAAAGTACAGAGTTTCCTCAAAGAATTTTTTTAATTTAATTTTTAAAATTAAAAAATTAGAAAACTAAAAAATTAAAAATAGACCTACCCTACGACCCAATAATTACACTACTGAGCAATGACCCAAATAATATGAAAACATTCATTTGAAAGGATATATGTACCTCTATGTTCACCTCACTAGCCAAATTATGGAAGCAACCCAAGTGTCTATCGACTAATGAATGAGTAAAGAAGATGTGG